>NC_048269.2:15000-739166 GCF_005286985.2 Setaria viridis
TATGCCTCAAACGCTCACGGCTATCTTGTCTTCAACAAAACCACCGGTTGTGTTGAAGTCGCGTGTGACGTAACGTTTAATGAAACTAACGGCTCTCAATTAGGGCAAGTTGATCTAAATATTGTAGGCAATGAAGAACCTCCATCATGAGCTACTGAGAAGATGGCCAGAGGAGAAGTTAAGCCTTAAGAGAAGGAAGATGTTGATGACACAATTGATGGGCCAATCAATAAAGATATCGCTGCAAACTCGAAGACCTCAAAATTTCAAAAATCTCCGGAGGGTGTTCCAGAAAGTTCCGGAGGTCCAGAAATGTCCGAAAAAATTCTGAAAAATTTCGGAGGTGCGGAAATTTTCGAACAAATTCTGAAAAATTCCGAAAATTCTGAGGAAAGTGATCAACATCAAGCCAACGATGAGGATTTGATTCAGCTGTAAGCTTCCAACCCTCATCCAAGAGTTCATCAAAGTATCCAACGAGATCATCCCGTGGATAACATCTTAGGAAGCATCCGAAGAGAGGTAACTACTCGTTCTCGTTTAGCAAATTTTTGTGAACATTACTCATTTGATTCCTCTTTGGAACCCCTTAAGGTAGATGAGGCACTGAAGGACTTAGATTGGGTGATGGCCATGCAAGAGGAGTTGAACAACTTCACAAGGAATGAAGTCTGGTCCTTAGTGGAACGCACCAAGCAAAATGTGATTGGAACCAAATGGGTGTTTCGCAACAAACAAGATGAGAATGGCGGGGTTACAAGAAACAAGGCAAGGTTGGTCGCTCAAGGATTCACTCAAGTTGAGGGATTGGATTTTGGGGAAACTTATGCACCAGTGGCAAGACTAGAAGCTATCCGCATACTATTAGCCTATGCCACCCCTCATGACTTCAAGTTAGACCAAATGGATGTCAAGAGTGCTTTCTTGAATGGCCCAATCTCTGAAGTTGTATATGTTGAGCAACCACCGGGCTTCGAAGATCCAAAATTGCCCAACCATGTCTACAAGCTCCATAAGGCGCTCTATGGGCTTAAGCAAGCACCAAGAGCATGGTATGAATGCCTTAAGGATTTTCTCCTAAGGAAAGGCTTTGAGATAGGAAATGCTGATCCTACTCTCTGTCGGTGTTCTAGATCGGCAACCTGCCTAGGGGGTACCCTAGGTGGTCTTTTGTGCGGTGGGTGTCGTCGAGAATCAAGGAGTCAATGGTGACGCAAGGGACACGATTTAGACACGTTTGGTCCACTAGATCGCGTAATACCCTACGTCATGTGAGTTGATTGTATTGAACTTAGATGTGTTGTGAGAGTTGTCTTTGAGGGGGTCCCTGCCCGCCCTTATATACTCAGGAGGGAAGGGTTACAAGTTTGAATCCTAGTCGGGTATGATTACAGAGTTCTACTCGATGTAGGTCGAGTAGTTTCCATGTGCACACCTAACTAGTCCGAGTGGGATACGCTTCTTGCCGTGTAGCCCCCCTAGTTTTGATTATGTCCGAGTACGCCCTTTAGTGAGCCGCACAGGGCCTACTCGTGGGCCTAGGATGTATGCCTGACAAGCCCCCGAGTACTTTGTAGTTGAGCGTCACAGTTCTGAGTACTTTGAGACCACCATCCAAGTAGTTCTCAATAATGGTTATAGTGTCTTTAAGTACTTGAGTACTGTCACGTGGCTGGAAGGTACTCTTCTTTTCCTTCGAGTTGCTTCTGTCTTGAGAAACTATATGGTAGTGCGATGACAATCCCACTCCATATTGAGTAGCCCCCGAGCCTTAGATTGAGTCGAAGAGTCAGGCTTAGGGTCAATCCCGCCTTCTGGCTATTTCTCTTTCAGTAGTCTAAAAAAGAAAACTTTGTCCAGCGGGTACGGTATCCGCAGCCCCCGAGCACTTAGGTGATTTCTTTGTTGTCGATGAAGTGGTCAAACCCTTTGATTTGAGTAGATGTTGGATATTATGGCCATAAATCTGGTTTATATCTGACCGTTGCATAACTGACGCTTGGAATTCGGAGGTGATGGAGATATAATGGGAGAGCCCCCTTATGGTTGGGGTTACGTTTCTTTTTTAGCAGATCTATTTTGTCCCTTCCCCCTTTTTTCCTGTTCCTCGTTGCGCCGTCGCAATTTCTAGTGCCGCCAGCGCCATTGCTGCTTTGCTTTTTGAGAAAGATCAGAGGTTTACTCCTCTCTTCTTTGCTGTCTCCGAGATCGTCTGATGCGCATCAAGAAGATGGGGAAGAAACCTGAGAAGACTCAAGGCCAGGCTGCGGCGGCGGGTAAGTTGAGATCTAAATCCAGGAAGGGGAAGGAGCTAGTGCTGCCAGCGCTGAAGTGCGGTCCGATGAACCAGACTGCGCCGCCGCCACCTAGAATCACCTGGCAGAATTCTGTGAAGAGGGAGGCGGCTGTTCAAGCTTTGGTTGATGCTAAACTTCTGCAGCCGAGGCTTCAACTCGAGTGGAGGCGTGCCTTTGGCAACATGTGGCAGTTTGACGAGCATCCAAACGAGATGGTCATGCTTGCGCACTTTGTCAAGAGGGGATTGGCAGTGCCTGCTTCTGACTTCTTCAGAGGTATCCTCGAGTACTATAAGCTTCAGTTGGTTCGCTTGAGTACTTGTGCTTCATATGTCCATCTTTGTACACTTGTGTTAAGTATACCTGGGTGTTCCTCCTAGTCTTGAGCTCTTTAGGAAACTATTTCGTTGTAAGCCTCAGCCTAGTGCGATTAGGATAGAAGTTTTTGGAGGCGCCGACTTCCAACTCAGGAACTCGGACGCTTATATTGACTACAACTTGACTGACTTGCACGGTCACTGGAAGAGGAGGTGGTTTTATTTTGGGAATCATGACCCTCGTTTGCCGGTACTCCCTGGTCATGCCTCGAAGCATGCGGAGAACTGGGTGAGCGAGCCTGACGAAGCATGCGGAGAACTGGGTGAGCGAGCCTGAGGATACTCCTGAGATTTCCAACCTACTGAGCTAGATTACTGAATTGAAGTCGTTGGGTTTGACTGGCATTAATGTGGCTGCCAGTTTTCTCAAGAGGAGAGTTCAGCCTTTGCAACAGCAGGCTCACTCGGGTTCGGAGTACTCGAGCTTTGATGACCCGTCGCGTATGTCTCCTGATGATATATCTGATAATGATGTGGAGGCACTGCTAGCAAAGTTGTTCAGGAATTATCAGGGAGTACTTGTTATTCTTGGAGTCCTTCGCCAATTTGATAGTTGGTATGGGCCACAAGAGGTGTGTTCTTTTGCTTGACTTGTATTTTTCGAGATGTTGGGATATCTTTGAGTAACAACTCGTTTGCAATCCCGGGTTCTCTTCGGCTATCTGGCGTATTCTGAGGAGGAGTTAGTCGTTGATGACTCAGAAGACGAGCCTTCTCCTCCTGCGAAAAAATGGCGAGTAGTTCAGAACAGACCTGCTGCGAAGTCTGTTTCAACCTCGAGTTTAACCCTTGAGAGGTCGTAGAGTACCAAGGTACATAGTCATACATTCATTGGTAATTTTTGGTAGAGTTGTCCTGTAATCCTTTGATAATTTTAGTTGACTGAGAAGATTGTTGACGTGACTCTTGGTGGTGATGAGGCTACTTCTGGTGAGGTAGTCGCTACCGCCAAGGATGATGTTAGTGTTGCGTCTGTTGAAGAATTGCCGGTGGGGGTGCTGCTTGCAGACTCTAGAGCAGCCCCCGAGCCAGCAGTCCCGACCCCGTCGGCTACCGAGTTGCCGATCCCTGACCAAGCAGTTTTAGGTTTGCCTGTTGGGGTGGCAGATGTTGCGAAGGCAGAATCGCCGGTGATTACCTGCTGGCTCCTTATTGTCCAATGTTATCGCTAGTGGTGAGTTTTTTCTGACTATTTTTGCTAGTCTGAAGTTTTCATAGTCTTATCTTTGTCTTTGCAGGACTTGACAAAAATATTGCACCTTGAGCTGACCCTGTGGTGCCGAGTACTCGACCGACGGTCACCAAGAAAAAACGTGTCCGTCTACCGCCGCGTTCATCCCGGTGAGTTTTTAAGTCTTTTCTTTGTAATCGTATTGTCGATTTTTCTGAAAGGCATATGATGACTTTGTGTTTTGATGCAGGGATGCGGAGGATAGTATCCCTGTGGATGTAGGAGTGGAGTCTTGTCCTTCGACTACTCTTTCTGCTCCCTTGGTTGATTTGTCTGTTGATGATGTATCCGAGGTTGACACTAGTCGCCTTGGTGCCACCATGTCCATACTTCAAGAAGTACTCCGCTTGGTGGAGAACCCTACCGTTCCTTCGGGTTCTGGTGGTGTACCATCCTCGACGTCTACTGGTTGTATTGCTCCTCTTGAGGATGATGCGAAGCCCCGTTCATTAGTCGAGCAGCTGAAAACTACTCCGGGTAAGGTTGCTGGCCTCTGCAAGGCTGTTTGTAAACAAGTCCTTGCAGTGGTCAAGTCATATTACCTGAGGGCAGATTTAACAGTGGCTGGTGACGGTGTTGCTCGGAATTGCACGGAGGATGCTTACGCGCAATATCTTGAGGAGGCTAAGCCAATCGCTTCCAAGATGTCTGAGTTTGTATCTTTGGAAGATCCTTAGGCTTGTATAGCCTTGTAATCTGTCGAGTACTTTGTTTTACCCAAGAGAGTTTCTGAATTTTGTTTGAACTCTATTGAGTGATTGTTTGTCAATTTCTTGTCGTTTTGAAGCAAGTATGGGTGCCACCTGAGTAGTTGTGCGGTCGTCAATTATTGTCGTTGCTGTTTTAAAAGTATTCTGTCCCTTTACTCTTCGAGGGGTGCACGGGTGTACTGTACTTCTTTTGTCTTTTTGTGGCATGAATGCATTCACGTGAATAGGGTCAGAGGGCATCTTGCTGACTCGTCAGTACTTGTCACGAGCGAATAGTAACTCCCGAGATGGGTGGTGGTTGTGGTGTCTGTCTATAAATAGACTGCCATGGAAGTCGATCAAAATCAGGCTTGAGTAGCGATGGACTGCTTTCGACTAGTGTTATTTGATTGTAGAGAAGCTTCAAAGAGTACTCCGGTGCTAGAAGATTCCTCGTACATTAGAGCCACCTTCCCTCCACAGACTCTAGCGCTCGTAGGGATAGCCGCGATGCTAGAAGAATCCTCATAGGAGGGTTCGTCGCGTGCCTCATCTTGCAGCTCGTGATCCAGCTAAGTCCATGCTGGAACTCACGAGTGATGGGTGATGAGTGTCGCGGTCTTTATTCGGCTCTCTTATTAGAGGTGGAGGTGTGTCATCCAGTGTGGGACGGCTCGCCGCGACTAGCAAGAGAGCAGCCTTGTTTTTTCTCCCTTATGCAGCACTCAGGATTCATCATTGCTACTATTGAGGTAGTGGCGGTGAAGGAGTATCTGGTGTTGTTTGGGAGGAGGACCTGGATATGGCTGCATTTTGCGCAGCTTCCTTGCATGTGGACCCTTCACTTTGTAGTAGTCGTTAGGCTTGTGTGGCTTTGTGATATTGTAAAAGCCTGAGGCTTAAATGCAGACTGCCAGTAGGAAATTGCTTGTAGTCTTTGCTGTGCTGTTATGTTTTATTTTGGGTACCCTTAATCTATTATGAGTAATCACATGTAACTTCAAAATTTTCTTCTTGAATCAGTCTCGAGTAAAAAATTGCTTTGCCCTTTGAGGTTTTGGAACTCATACTGAGGCTGTGGTGCCTGCTGACCTTTGATAAAGTCGTGTGTCAAGAGTAGAGCATCTGCAGTCGGTAGTCGGGCTGTCGGCTCTGAGTAGCTGGAATGAGTTTGTTTTGAGATGCTTGGGGCGAAGGCTCAATTACATTTGTCTACTATGGGTAGTAGTGACAGAGATGTTCTATATTCCAGGAATATGGTACTTGTTCTCCTAAAAGTTCTTGTAGTCTGTAAGATCTGGGTCCTGTGACCTTGGATACGATGTAGGGACCTTCCCATGGTGAATTGAGTTTATGCAACCCTGATGTGTTCTGGATTCGTTTGAGAACCATGTTGCCTAAGTTGAAGGATTGCTCCTTAACATTGCGGTTGTGGTATCGTCTTAACCCGTCGAGGTATCTAGCTGATTGAACTAATCCTACACATCTCATTTCTTCTAGACTGTCCAGATCCGTGCGTCTTGTTTCTTCTGCCATTCCTTCATCGTATTGTTCGACTGGAGGAGACTGCCATATGACATCCGCAGGTAAGATAGCTTCTGAGCCATATACCAGAAAATAGGGGGAGAACCCGGTAGTCTTGCATGGTTGGGTTCGTAGTCCCCACAGAGCATTAGGTAGCTCTTTGAGCCATTTGCCTCCTTTTGTATTGCTGATATCGTATAGCCTTTTCTTGAGAGCTTCGAGTATCATGCCGTTGGCATGCTCGACTTGTCCGTTGGCTCGTGGGTGAGCAACTGAGATGTAGCGGACATCAATTCCACTATTCTCGCAGTATTCCCAGAAGTCGTGGTTGTTGAAGTTGGATCCCAGGTCTGTGATGATTCTGTTTGGAAAACCGTAACGGTGTATGATTTCGTCCAAGAAGTCGAGGACTCGATCTACCTTGGGGCAAGTGACTGGTTTGACCTCGATCCATTTGGTGAATTTGTCGATGGTCACAAGTACTCATTTGAAACCTCCTAGCGCAGTTGGTAGTGGTCCTATCATGTCTAGCCCCCAGCAAGCGAAAGGCCATGTTGGAGGGATTGTGACTAGTTTGTAGGCAGGGACGTGTTGCTGTTTAGTGAAGAATTGACAGCCTTGGCATTTTCGGACTATTTGTTTTGCATCAGCCAACGCCATGGGCCAGTAGAAGCCCACTCAGAAAGCTTTGCCTACGATTGTTCGTGAAGATGCGTGGTTGCCACAGACCCCTTTGTGAATTTCTTCCAGGATTTCTTGGCCGTCTTCTCGGGTGACACATTTCGTGAGTACCCCTAATGATGCACTTTTTTTGTAGAGTTTGTCTCTGACTAGAACGTAATTTTTTCCTTGTCAGGAGATTTGCTCAGCTTGACTTTTATCAGATGGTAACTTATGGTCTTTGATGTAGTCGATGAAGGGTGACCTCCAGTCGACTTCTATCATCATAATTTCCCGATTAGTTTCTGTAGTCTTGACCACTGATGGTGTAACTTGTTCTGGTAAAGACGGTTTATGGAGTTTGTGTACAAAAATTCCTGCTGGAACTTTTGCACGAGTCGAGCCCATTTTTGATAATACATCAGCGGCTACGTTGTTATTGCAGATGACATGATGAAATTCCAAGCCTGAGAACTTGTTTTCCAGTTTACCTACTTCTTTGTAGTAGGCGTCCCTGTTGTCCTTGTTTTGATACTGTTGATGCCGGATTTTGACATGTTTTGAATCGGCGTCAGGGAAGGAAGAGATTGGCTGATGCGGCGAACTTAAGGGCTACAATTAGAAATCGGCCGATTGGTGCTACAGTTAGGAATCGACCGATTGGCGCTGCAATGTTTCGGGCGATTGGCAAATGGAGTTGGTGGAGGTTGGCCGATGGGGAAACTGGGCCAATATGGGTATGGTGGGCCAGAGAAAGAAGATAGAGAAAGATTGGCCTGTGGACAATGATAACCAACTCCGATACGAGTTGTGCTTGTAAATATTCGTTTTCGTTTAAAATTAGAGATAGATCCTAGTCGGTTAGGAAATCAGTTGTAACAGGCTATAAATAGCCATCTTTAGAGATTTGTAAAAAATATACATCAATCAATACAAAACAATCTACTTTTTCATCATACTTTACTTTCAAGTCGGCGACTTCGCCAATACTTTTTTCTTCATGAGTTCGTACGGGTTGGCAGGGCTGCATCGACACGATCTCCGACCGATTCTGTAAGTTCTGTTTATCGAGTAACATCTAAGCTTTAACTTCGGGTGCATCACTATCGTTTCGTTTAGATTTATTCACAAGTTATCGATATTAACTAAAATTATAGGTTTCATCTATTGTTTTTGTTTTATCACCAGTTATCCAGCTTGAGATTTGAACTGTTTGCTTTGTCATTATTATTCTTATTTATCATTATCGTATAGCCGATTAGATCTACTTCAAGTGTTGCATCCGTAGCTTTGTCTAGTTTACTCTAGTAGTTTTCTTCACAATCGCTACATGATTATCGGTTGTATTATAGCCGGTCATCTTTATAGCAAATTGGTCGATTCGCTGATACGCTTTTCGAGACAGATCCAAACTTTAGCCGATCGAAACCCCTGGAATTTAACACGTTTCTTTCCTTGTCAATCAACAGGTCAGATTGACTGGCACGCCACGCGAACCGCACCAGGGCGATCACCCGAACAGCAGCTAAGCAGATTCTCCCGGGTCGTGTGTCCGACGCTGAAGGCCATCGGCCGATTTCTAGCGCCAACACACTTTTGGCACGCCCGGTGGGACCACTTCAACATCCAACATGTCGAAAGCTGCTGAAATCTCCGAAGACAACGTCATTGAGGTGATGGAAGCAGATCTCAAGGACAACCAGAAAGAAGGGTTGGCAAGGCACATGGAGCAATACAGGAAGACATGCTTGCAATCTTTCAGTCGTACCAAAAGCGGGGAGACCGTCAAGAAAGCTCCTCTTCCAACTCCCCGCCAGATCACCGTCACTGAGGACTCGGGCAAGATGTCCGATATAATTCAACAATCCGTCTATCAGGCTTCCATCGACCAATCCCCGGTGATGACCAACACGGTGTACAATGCCGTCATCAGTTCCCTAGCCAATGGGGTAGCTCAAGGATATCAGGGGCCAGCGTACGCCCCGCCCATTGTAACCCCAGTCAGGAGCCTACCAAGCACATCTCACTCGGCTGCTCAGCCGATACCGACACAACATGGAGGATACAACACTCCATTGCCTTCAATGCCTCCAGGATACAACGGTGCGCCATATTTTCAATCACAAGCACTGCCTCAGCCTGCCCAGATTTCCTCCGTGCAATCATTGCCCTCAAACTCAGTGCCTTGGGGGGCACCGACAACGGCGACTGTTCTGGACCTATCAGCCGGTTATGGAGGCTCTCTGATCCAAGCATCATTCCAATCGGCCATTCGGCCGACGGTCCCACAATATCAACCGGCCTCATTAGAAATCGGCAGGGGGGCAGACGCTACGGAAATACTCAGAAGCGCGGTGCTGATGACGCTGTACGATGGGATGGCAGATTTGCTGTGCCACCAGCTGTCAACTGCTCAGCCGGCCACGCTGCTGCAATATCCATCACACGCTTTGATCCACCACCCAACCATCCCACCGCTGATCCATCAACATGCGCCGATCCCTCAACCAGTTGTTCATCAGCAGCAAATGGATTGGACAACAAGGATAGCGGAGGTGATTCAAGATCAATTCGGGTTGAAGCTGAAGGTACAAACCTATACGTACAAGACGCCATACCCTCCAACCTACGATCTGCTGTCGTTTCCCCATAGGTACAAAGTTCCTGACTTCACCAAGTTTTTGGGACTGGACGACACTTCAACTGTGGAGCATGTAAATAGGTTCATCATCCAATGCGGAGAGGCTGCCGCACAAGATGCTCTGCGGGTGCGTTTGTTCTCATCGTCGTTGTTCGGATCGGCTTTCCAGTGGTTCACCACGCTACCGCCTAATTCCATTGTTACTTGGGTTGATTTGGAAAAACAATTCCACAAATACTTCTATGCAGGAGTCCACAAGATGAAACTCTCAGATTTGACCAGCCTCAAGCAGAGGAGCGACGAACCAGTGACCAATTACATGCAGAGGTTCAGAGAAGTCAGAAATAAATGCTACACCCTAGTCCTGACCGATGCGCAGTTGGCCGATATCACCTTCCAAGGTCTGCTGCCACACATCAAAGAGAAGTACGCTTCCCAGGATTTTGAAAGCTTGAGTCAGATCGTTCACTGATTGGCCGGACAAGAAGTACGCTCTTTTGATCAGCGGAGAAATTTTCAGAAAAAAGTGGCATACTTGGAGGGATCTGAATCTGAGGAGGAGGCAGAAATCGGCCTAGCAGAATGGGTCAAGGGGAAGAAGCCGATATCATGCCCGTTCGGAAAAAAGGAACCAGAAGCGTTCGGTTTTGACACATCAAAGGCCGACAAAATTTTCGACTTACTTCTTCAGGAGGGTCAAATCAAACTCTCACCTTATCATACGATCCCATCGGTCGAGCAGCTCAAAAAGATGAAGTATTGCAAGTGGCACAATGCCACATCTCACGACACAAACGAGTGCAAGGTCTTCCGTCAGCAGATACAATCGGCCATTGAGCAAGGCAGACTCAAGTTCGAGTTCCCAACAAAGCCAGTAAAGCCAATGAAGATTGATTAGCATCATTTCCCCACTAACATGGTTGATACGGGGAGAAATGTGCTTCAAACCAAGGTGCTGACGTCAGAATCGGCTAAGAGAAGCGGCGCCGTGGACCCCAGAAATCAGGCTACGGTGGAAGATGTCAAAGGGAAAAGACAGGTCGAAGACGATGGTGAAGGATCGGAGAGATCGCGTAGACCCATCACATCCCAATTCTTACTCAGCAAGTACCAGCGACAGCAAGAAAATTCGAGATACCAAGAAGAGATGATGCGACGACACGAAGATCACTGGCGGTACCCGTTTTTCATCCACTGCTGGGAAAATAACCTCAGATTACCATCAGCTGATAATTGCCCAGAGTGTAATGGTCCATATCACGACAACCACCCATCCAAGAGGTCACGTTCTAGAGACAGAGGATTAGAGCCAATCAGCAGAAATTGGCGCGAATAGGAGGATCGGCGCCCTTCAGTGCGTGATCGGCTGGGGGGCAGAGTTGACCGGTATGATCGGCCAAGGGGCAGAGCTGAACAGTACGATCGGCAGGGGGGCAGCATTGACCAGCACAAGCGGCTGGGGGGCAGAACCAGCGCACATGATTGGCTATAGGAAATGGCCGACGCAAAGGTGTCAGACGAAAACCCCCTAGGACGGGAACCAGACTGGGAACGTGCAAGACCGCCGGTCAAACCAGTGAACCCCAGGTGGTGCCCTGATGGCTTGACCAAATCCTAGAAACGAAGGATCCAGCGTCTGCGCTAATGGGAACAATAAGAAGAACAACAGAGGCAGATGGTGGATAAGAAAGATGACAGGTCTCGAGTCTAGCGTCCCAAAAGAAACAACAACAAGGAAGCCGACAATCAGGAATCGGCAGCTGATGTCAGTATGGTTTTCATCTTGCCGATGGAGTTCATGGCTCCCGCCGATCGGGACGACACGACAAGGATGGAAGAGCAGATGGCGCAATTGGCTTTGGAGCCAATGACAGCCACTTTTGAGAAACCGGAGGATGAAAAATGACAACATCTCAAGGCTCTGTTCCTCAAAGGACACGTCAACGGATGACCTGTCACTAGACTACTCGTAGATGGAGGCGCCGCGGTCAATATCATGCCATATGCCATGTTCAAAAAATTGGGCAAAAGCGATGAAGATATGACCAAGATGGACATGATGCTCAAAGACTTCGAAGGCAATGTGTCTCCCGCCCGCGGGGCGCTCTGCGTCGACCTCACCATTGGCAGTAAGAACCTTCCCACTACTTTCTTTATTATTAATGGCAAAGGGTCCTACAACATGTTGCTTGGTCGCGATTGGATACACGCGAATTGCTACATCCCGTCTACAATGCACCAATGCCTCGTACAATGGGTTGGCAACAACATCGAGATAGTCACCGCCGATTCCAACTATAGTGTTGCTGCGGCCGATGCGCAGCAGTGGAGCTGCCAAAATGTCAAGTGCATATCCGGTAGAACTTGGGACACCGATTTCCTAAAAGTGTCCGATTTTAGCCTATAGTCCATCTGAGCAGTTGGCTCTGAAGGATCAAATTAGATGGATCAGTTCGTTCGAGAAGACGGGAAGCTTGGGCATGGATTTACGTCGGCCGATTCGTTGGAGATGGTGGATTTAGGAGATGGTAGCAAACCAAGGCCGACGTATATTAGTGCTAACTTGGATCCCGAATACAAGTGTAAATTAACAAGTTTATTAAAAGAATTTAAAGATTGTTTCACTTGGGAATACCATGAGGTTCCTGGTCTAGACCGGTCCATTGTCGAACACCGGTTGCCTATAAAACTAGGATATCGGCCATATCAGCAGCCTGCATGACGATGCAACCCTAAAATTCTACCTGATATAAAGGCCGAGATTACAAGACTGATTGAAGCAGGATTTATTCGGTAGTGCCGTTACACCGAGTGGATTTCTAATACTGTACTCGTGTACAAGAAAAACGGGAAGTTGCGCGTATGCATCGACTTTAGGAACTTAAATCAGGCAACGCCGATGGATGGATATCCAATGCCGACAGCCAATGTTTTGATAGATGCCGCCATAGGACATAAAGTCATCAGTTTTATGGACGGTAATGCAGGGTACAACCAAATATTAATGGCCGAACAAGATATTTCGAAAATGGCTTTCAAGTGTCCGGGCCACCTTGTTTTATTTGAGTGGGTAGTAATGACCTTTGGGTTGAAGAACGCCGGTGCCACATATCAACGAGCTATGAATTATATTTTTCACAAACTTATTGGTGTATTGGTGGAAATCTACATCGATGACGTCGTGGTCAAGTCAAAAGGACATCAGGAACATCTGGCCGATTTGCGAGAAGTATTGGAATGCATAAGGAAGCATGGGTTGAAAATGAACCCACACAAGTGTGCGTTCGGTGTGTTGGCCGGACAATTCCTAGGATTCATGGTTCATGAGCGTGGGATAGAGGTCAACCAGAAGATCATAGCTACCATTAACAAGGTTGTGACCCCACAGAATAAAACTGAGTTGCAATCCCTAATCGGCAAAGTAAACTTAATCAGAAGATTCATATCCAATTTGTCCGGGCGTATTCAAGCTTTCACTCTATTGAAGTTGAAATCCGATCAGGAATTCGTGTGGGGAGAAGAACAGTGAAAAGCATTAGAAGACATCAAGAGATATCTGGTTTCGCCACCTGTATTAGTCCCGCCACAGGTTGACAAGCCATTTAGACTATACTTGTCGCCCGACGAACGAGCTATCAGATTGGCGCTGGTACAGGAGTTTGAAGGAAAAGAACGTGTAATATATTATGTCAGCAGAAGACTTCTGGACGCTGAGACAAGATATTCCCCGGTAGAGCGGTTGTGCCTGTGTCTGTATTTCTCATGTACCAAACTCAGGCACTACCTGTTATCGGTAGAGTGCATAGTCGTATGCAAGGATGACGTGGTAAAGTACATGCTATCATTGCCAATTCTGAAAGGACGAATTGGAAAGTGGATCCTAGCTCTATCAAAGTTTGACCTAAGGTACGAATCGGCCAAAGCTATCAAGGGGAAAGTCATGGCCGATTTCGTGGCTCAGCATTGCGGACCGGAAATCGTTGCCGTTGAACCAGTTCCATGGAATCTATACTTCGATGGTTCTTCATGTGGGGCCGGGTCAGGAATCGGCATTGTCCTCATATCACCTCGGGGGGCAAGCTATGATTTCTCTCTGCCGATAGAAGCATCCGCGACCAACAATCAGGTGGAATACCGAGCTGTCTTAAAGGGCATTCAATTATTAAGAGAGATCAAAGCCGACGCTGTGGAAATTTTTGGGGATTCCATGCTCATCGTAGATCAATTAACGGGGAGATCCGAATGCAAAGATGACGTCTTGAGAATTTACTACGAAGATTGCCTCCAACTTTTAAAAGGGTTCAAGTCCGCGGTTATTGAGCATATTCCCAGAAACTACAATGAAGAGGCCAATAGGCTTGCCCAACACGCGTCCGGGTATCGGCCGATTCAAGGCGCTATGACTGTGTAGCTCGCGGCCGGCGATTGGCGAAAGGAGATCGCCGATTACTTCAAGGATCCATCCAACAAAGTGGATCGGCGAGTGCGTTTTCAAGCCACGAAATATTTGCTACTTGAAGATGATTTGTTTTATCGAACAATTGATGGAGTTCTGCTCAAATGCCTGGGAACGGAAGAAGCAAAGATCCTGATGGAAGAAATCCACGAAGGCGTGTGCAGAGCTCACCAGTCGGCTCACAAAATGAAGTGGATGATTAGAAATAACGGGTCTTATTGGCCGACGATACTCGAAGACTGCTTTAAATATTATAAAGGGTGTCAAGACTGTCAGAAGTTTGGCAACGTGCAGCGTGCACCAGCCTCGGCTATGAACCCGATAATCAAGCTATGGCCATTGAGAGGTTGGGGAATAGACCTCATCGGACAGATTTATCCTCCATCAAGCAAGGGACACAAGTTCATATTAGTAGCCACTGACTATTTTACGAAGTGGGTGGAGGCAGTCCCATTGAAGGCCATGACATCGGCTGCTATGGTCGATTTTGTAAGGGACCACATTGTTTATCGGTTCGGTCTCCCTCAAACCATCATACCTGATCAAGGGACGATGTTCACTTCAGGAGAGTTCGAAGAGTTCACCGCCGATATGGTAATTAAGTTGTTGAATTCTTCTCCGTATTATGCTCAAGCTAACGGTCAAGCTGAATCGTCCAATAAGGGGATAATCAAGTTGATCAAGAGGAAGATAGAAGAGCAACCTAAGAAGTGGCACCTATGTTTGACTGAGTCTTTATGGGCTTACAGGATGGCCTGCCACGGGGGCCACTAAAATATCTCCTTATCAATTGGTATATGGTCACGAGGCAGTATTGCCTTGGGAATTAAGGATGGGGTCAAGACGCACATCGCTTCAAGATTAGTTGACGGCCGATGACTATTCCCTCCTCATGAAGGGAGAGCTCGACGATTTGGCAGGTCAGCGATTAAGGGCCCTGATCAGCATTGAACAAAACAAGAAAAGGGTGGCCAGGTGGTACGATAAGAGAGTCAAGGTCAATCAATTCTCTCAAGGAGATTTGGTATGGAAGTTGGTGTTGCCGATAGGGTCTAAGGATCCCAAGTTCGTTAAATGGTCGCCCACTTGGGAAGGGCCGTATAGAATTGGCCGATGCGCTCCGGGAAATGCGTATATACTGGAAACTATCAAAGGAGAGGAATTCGTGAGGGACTTGAATAGGAGATATCTGAAAAGATACTATCCTAGTATATGGGTGGATGTGTAACTGATGATAAGGTGCATCAAGATGACGTGGCCAACTCCTATTGGCTCATGTTGGTATGGCCGATGTAGAAATAACATCGCCTTAAGGACGAGACATTCAACTGATCTAGCCGATTTATTGTTCGGTACAAACGACAGGGTACATGGCCGACACAGTACAAGTCATCCTTAGAACAAAAAGTACCAACACATTTATTGACCACGCTTTTTCTTAATCTCCCTCTCGATCCGACCTAATTCTATCAAGAGGCGGATGCTTTTTTCCTCCAGATCCTCCATCGCAGCTTCAACCTCAACCTGACGAGGGAGTGGGTGGCTCCTGTCAAGAGGTGGTTGGGATGTCCCCGCCGCAGCATCCTCAAGGGCGACCGGGCGAGGAAGTGGATGACTCCTTTCAGTTGGCGGCCGCCTGGAGCAGTTGGCATCTATATGGTCCCAAACCCTCGGGACATCAGCAGGAACATGATCTTTGAGTTCTTCGCGATGAGCCCTGATCAGATCTCTGTCCGCCTACGACAACGGTCCGTCTTAATGCATGACCTCGATCACTCGTTCCAGCTCAGGACTAAGGCGCTTCGGCTGAAAAGGGGCAGCAAGTAGCCACCCGGCATCAGATCAATTGAAAAACCAGACGGAGGAACGAAGGAAGATGTCGTACCTAGTTGACGGAGAAAGAAGAAGAGGAAGAAGACATGTCCGCACCTAGTCTGAAGATATGGAGATTAAACTACCAGGGGAAAAGAGGAAGGGCGATGTGAATATCTTCAGAAATGATACGGAGCCTCATACTTATAGAAGGAAAGGGATGAGGGGATGGTAAGACGCGTCCCATCGGAGTAAAAGGGTTAATAAATAAAAGGCTACCACGAAGGACGGCTCAGGTTTGAATCCACACGTCAACGGCCAAAGGACATAGATGTTTACAAAGCATTCAGTACTTTTACAGTTCACCCGAGGAGGGCATTAATAGCCGTGATCGCTTGTTGCCTAACTTGATCGGCCGAGTCTAAGGTTCTTTGGTCATCATCAGCCGATCCAGGGACTTCTGGCATATGACGATGGATTTTTATTGCTTCATGGGCCAGGTTTTGCCTCTCCTGCTTCAGCTCGGCAATGGCAGACGGGAGGTCTTGAACTCTCTTTTCTTCGATGGCTATGGCCTTGGTCACCTGCTCCATCTCCTTGGCAAGCTCTGCCCTTCGCCGTTTAAGGCGATCTATAGCACAAACAATATCCGGGCGAGAGCTTTCAAGGAAACTAATTCAGTGATGTACCTTTTGGGCTTGATGTTTGTAGGAATCTTTCTCCTCGCAGGCTTTCGCTAATTTGGCGCGATTGGCCATGTGACGCAAGGCCCTGAACACTGGAACCCGCATTGACTCAATGTATGCGGCGGGTGCAAGAGCCTCTTTTGCCTCTTCGGGAACTCGGCCTCTAATGTCGCTGAAAAGCCGCCGAATCGGCGAGGCGTCTTCCACTAATCGGCTGATGTCATTTTGGAGAAGGGTTTGTATGCTCTCAAGCTTGGCACAGACGTCATCAGGGATCGAGCTCAGTGCGACTTGGCGTGAGGCAACCTCTTCATCATCAGAAAATGTGACCACAAAAGAGAAAAGACTGTTGTTGGGGGTATCTTGCTCCTGAGAAAGAGTAAATAAGTAAATATGGATTAGCCGACAGTAATTGGAAATCGGCCAATTTGGGTGACAGGATTCTTACCTCTTTGAAGCGAATTTCTTCTGCTTGCGCCAGCGGGAGTGCTGCTCTCATCTCGGGAACTGGCGCGACTGGTTCATCGGAAGAGGAAGATTCGACGATTATCAGTGCTCTGCTCAGGCCAGCTTCCTGGAAAGGTACAAGGAGCAGATTTTTAAGTATAATGCAAATGATTAAGTCTGGTGATATATAATGACTGCCATACCTCTGTGAAAAAAAAAGTCGCCCGACCAATGGTTGTTGGAATGGTACAATCGATGTGCCTGGGGTAGCCTGCATCGAAATCGGTTAGTTTTTGGTTGAGCATAAAAATTGAGTTAAGAGACTCTTTACCTCGGTGGGAGGAATTGCTGGTGTTCCGGTGTCTGCCTGGAATATAGCCGATTGCTGCGGAGGTTGCACTGGGGCGATTTGTGCAGCCTGACAGAAAGGAGAAGTTAATATCGACAGAATACTTAGGAGGATGTGAGATATGCGAGGTTACCTGAATAGCTTCTACCAGCAATGATGCAGCAGCCGCTCTAGCTTCCGTAGCAGCCTGGGGATCGACTTCCTCAACAATCGGCAGAGTTGGCGCAACTAAAGATTCAGCTGATGCCGCCACCAACTGATCGGCTAATTCTATGCGAGCACGCACTCGGCGACTCGTCTTCTTTGAAGTTTTCTTCAACGTTTGTTTTGATTGGCCGGTGGTGATATCTTCAATGGATGGGGCATGATAGCCGATGAGTGGGAATGGCGTGTATGGGTAGCGATTCTCTATCGGCCTACCACTCCGGCTGTGCGTTGGAGGAAGTCGACTTTCAGACTGCAAAAGGAAAAACAAGAATTAGCGGCAAATTTGTAACATAAAAAGAAATAATATTGAAACTGGATGGGAAGGGAGCATGTACCTCTGCATTTGGATCGATATTGTCGGGGCCCAGATCATTGCAATACGTTGCAGGGGATGTACAAAAGAGGTGCTGCTTCCATTCTGCCCACCATAGTTTGAATATTTGGACAGCAAAAGGAGCCACTATCCATTTGTTTAGATCGATGGTGTTGGAGTCTGGCACTAGATTGCACAACCGATTGTAATCGGGACCCTTGGTGAGCTCGTCCCGGAATTTTGCACGGCCGGCAAAGTAAACTTGAATCGGCAGCTGACCGAGGCTGAACTGCCATGCTGCAACTAATGGGTTGTAAAACTCATAAGTTGGGGAATCCTTCCCAGAGAAGAAGTTCGCTAGTAAGATCCCTGGCTTGATCAAGGCGTCTGTGAGGTCATTGTCAAAGGTGTTGGATGTCGAATCATAATAGAAGGGAAGCTCAAAAAGTGGCTCTGTTCTCTGGTATGGGTACCAACTGGTAGATTCTTCACTAAAGCCGTTGTAAAAGCATCTGAAGTACTCGGCTGTCTGGGTGGCAGTGAACTGACAACCAGGGAAAGCTGATGCTGCTTCGCTGAAAGAGGTGCATCGGCACCGTACGATGGGGTTTTCCTCTGACTTGATGTTGGCGCCACCAGGGTTACCAATCGGCTCCCCCTTTGACAATTTGATGCCGATCTGGTGCATCATATGGTAGGCCGATCCCAATAGGTGTTTCCCTAGAGGAACACTTGATCCTCTCGACAGGGCTTCGGCCAGAGCTTGTGTGTTGGAAGAAGGGCCGACCGCTCTGCCGCAGAAAAAGTGCTTCTCTAGCCACATCATCAAGAAGGCGGCGTATTCTCTTTCTAAAATTGTCCTGGTCCTCTTGTTTCTGTTGATCTAACCTTTCCACCAGCTGATTCCTTTCGTTTCCAGCCGATGGGTCGGCTTGACCAGATAATTGAAGGGTGTATCGGGGGAGGAAATATCGAGGCTGATCAACATTAGAACATCAGACAAAGTTGGGGTCATGGGCCCGTGCCCAAAGAGGAACGCATTAAGCGCGTCAGACCAGAAGTAAGAAGTTGCTATCACCAAGGGCTCATTTTTCTCCATCTGGGACAAGGATAGATTGATGCACTGGCCGATTTTTAACTGATCCCATTGAACATTCTTGGAGTTGGCCATTCTTTGGAACCACTCTTTCCAGCCAGGAGTTTCATTCGGCCAAGATCTAAAAGTGCCCGACCACTGGTCCAAATTCATAGGTGATTGCTTAAACGGGATTCTATGGGTTTCTAAATTGATCATATCGGTTGGGTTTGGGTTCCCCATAGGGCCTAAGCAGATAAGACCAGGAGCTTCGGAAAGGCGGATGGTGATTTGGTGTCTAATCGCCTAAAAAAGGTAAAAAGGGAAGAACTAAGAATGGATCTAAAAGATGCATGGGCGGTAAAAAAAAGGAAAAGTTTGGGATGCTTACCTCTGGGATGAAGCTCATCATCGCTGATGGGATCGCTGGTGGAACCCCTGTCGCCGATGGAGTTGCCGGCGGAGCCTTTGTTGCTGGTGGGACCGTTGCCGCCACTGATGGAGCTGCCGGTGGAGCCTTCGTTGCTAGTGGAGTTGCTGATGGTACCACCATGGAAGGGATGAAGCGGAAAGCAGATGAAAGAAGGATCGCTGGAGAATGCGATTAGAAGCCAAAAGGGCGTTGGGAGAAGATGGAAAGTGATTCGCCGGGAGGAAGTTACTGAGCTCGTGGAGAAGAAGCTGCAGGAAACGCCAGTATTTAAAGACAGTCCAAGAGAAGGGGTAAAGGCGGGATCTTTACCGTGCCGTCTAGACGAATTTCGGGGGAGCGGTTGTCTCAGGCGCTCAGTTCGAAAAGATTGCAATCATCAGGTGGAAGACTGCGAAACAGAAGGAGATTTTTCGCTGCGTTTGTTTCAGAGGGGAGGTTAAAAAGAAAGAATTTTGAAGTAAAAGTCATGTTTTACTCTGAAACTGGGGGGCATATGTTGACGCCGGATTTCAACATGTTTTGAATCGGCGTCAGGGAAGGAAGAGATTGGCTGATGCGGCAGACTTAAGGGCTACAATTAGAAATCGGCCGATTGGTGCTAAAGTTGGGAATCGGCCGATTGGCGCTGCAATGTTTCGAGCGATTGGCAAACAGAGTTGGTGGAGGTCGGCCGATGGGGAAACTTGGCCAATATGGGCTTATGGTGGGCTAGAGAAAGAAGATAGAGAAAGATTGGCCCGTGGAGAATGATAACCAACTCCGATACGAGTTGTGCTTGTAAATATTCGTTTTCGTTTAAAATTAGAGATAGATCCTAGTCGGTTAGGAAATCAGTTGTAACAGGCTATAAATAGCCATCTTTAGAGATTTGTAAAAAATATGCATCAATCAATACAAAACAATCTACTTTTTCATCGTACTTTACTTTCAAGTCGGCGACTTCGCCAATACTTTTTTCTTCACGAGTTCATACGGGTTGGCAGGGCTGCATCGACACGATCTCCGACCGATTCTGTAAGTTCCGTTTATCGAGTAACATCTAAGCTTTAACTTTGGGCGCATCACTGTCGTTTTGTTTAGATTTATTCACAAGTTATCGATATTAACTAAAATTATAGGTTTCATCTATTGTTTTTGTTTTATCACCAGTTATCCAGCTTGAGATTTGAACTGTCGGCTTTGTCATTGTTATTCTTATTTATCATTATCGTATAGCCGATTAGATCTACTTCAAGTGTTGCATCCGTAGCTTTGTCTAGTTTACTCTAGTAGTTGTCTTCACAATCGCTATGTGATTATCGGCTGTATTATAGCCGATCATCTTTATAGCAAATCGACCGATTCGCTGATACGCTTTTCAAGACAGATCGAAACTTTAGCCGATCGAAACCCCTGGAATTTAACACGTTTCTTTCCTTGTCAATCAACATGTCAGATTGACTGGCACGCCGCGCGAACCGCACCAGGGCGATCACCCGAATAGGAGCTAAGCAGATTCTCCTAGGTCGTGTGTCCGACGCTAAAGGCCATCAGCCGATTTCTAGCATCAACAGATACCATTCGTCATTGACTTGGTTTATAATGACTAGTGAGTCACAGTATACGAGTAGTCTTTTGATTCCGAGGGAGATTTCAAGATGAAGGCCGTGTAGCAGTGCTTCGTACTCGGCTTCATTGTTTGAGACTTCCCAAAAGATTTGTAGTTCGTATTTGAGTTGGTCTCCTTTTGGGGAAATGAGGAGTACGCCTGCGCCGGCTCCTTCGAGTTTGAGGGAACCATCGAAGTACATTACCCAGTGCTCTAGCCTCTCGACCGGTGTTGGCACTTGGTTTTCTGTCCATTCAGCCATGAAGTCGACCAAAGCCTGAGATTTGATGGTTGTCCTTGGTTTGAAGTCCAAGGATAGGGCTCCGAGCTCTACTGCCCATTTGGAAATTCTACCCGTGGCATCTCTATTGTGGAGGATTTCACCGAGCAGGAAGTCGGTGATGACTGTAATGGTGTGCTCTTGAAAATAATGTCGCAGTTTCCGTGAAGTGAGCAGAATTTCGTAGAGCAGCTTCTATATTGGCGGGTACTGAGTTTTGGAGTTGGAGAGTTCTTCGCTGACGAAGTACACGGGTCTCTGGACTTTATAAACGTGTCCTGGTTCGGATCGTTCGACTACTACTGCGGTGCTGATGACGTGAGTAGTAGTCGCTATGTATAGACGCAAGTCCTTGTTTGGAGATGGAGCAGTGAGGATTGGTGGTTTTGACAGAAAGTCTTTGAGTTGCGTCAATTCTTTGTCTGCCTCTTCTGTCCATTTAAACTTATCCTGTCGTTTGAGAAGCTTGAAGAAAGGTAGTCCTCGTTCTCCAAGTCTTGAGATGAATCGATTAATGGCTGCCATGTAGCCTGTGAGTTTCTGCACATCCTGGATGCTAGCTAGTGCATGCATATTTGTGATGGTAGATATTTTCTCTAGGTTGGCCTCAATGCCGCGATGGCTAATGATGAACCCGAGTAGTTTGCCGGAAGGTACTCCAAAAACGCATTTGGTAGGGTTAAGCTTCCACCGGAAAGCTCGTAGGCTTGAATTTTTTAGGTAGTCTTGTCCTCATTACCTGAGTTGTGAAGGCGGGAAAGTGATTTTAGTTGTCGACTTCCCGTTCACAATGACTATTGATTATTTCCCGTAGATCTCTGAAATTTGATACTTCATGATTTTTCTTGATATGGCGAGGACTTTTTGCAGAATTAGTGCAGCTGGCCTCTCCAACATCCTTGTGTCGTACTAGGGCTTTGTGTTTGCTCAGTCCTTGGCTATGTTGCCTTGGTTGGTTGACTACATCATTGTTATTTTTTTGTGCTTCGTGGAAACCATTGTTGACTGCAGCACCCCTACTGCCCTCTTGATGAGCCGAATTGCGAGGAACATATGGGATTGGTGATTCTTTATCGAGTAGCTTGTAAGCTTGTTCTGCGAGTTGTGCAATTAGTCCATTGCCTCGTTGCACAAGTTGAGCTGTCATTTCGTTGTCTCTATCTCGAGGTATGAGAGTTGATATAAGGTTGATTGAGGCAATTGCTGCGAGTGGAGTGTTGTGCTCTTGAGCTTGTATTGCATCAAATGCTCTTTCAAGGTTTGTGATGGGAATGTTTGTAGCCAACATTTGTCGGCGTTCAGCCCGAGTAATATTTCGCATCCTTCTTTGGTTTCTTTGATTGGAAGTTTCATCTTGTGGGGTGCCAGCTGATGACTCATCCTCTGAGACATTGTCGAGTTGTGCTATCCGTCGAGGGGTTCTTTGTTGGCTAGTACCCACGTTGTTATTTTGAGTAATGACAAAGACTTCTCTGTCTGGGTAGTAGCTTCCAGAGCTTGATGTTGCGATTTCTGTGGAACTTTCCTCGTGGCTTGAAGTGAGTGGGACGCCTTCCTGGTATGGAAGGTTGTCTATATGAGCGACGAGGCGTGACTCGTAGTCGTGGGCAAAGAGAGATGGTCTCATTCCTGGCCAGTGAACGAATCTGCCTTGCGGCATTGAAGTGACTACCAAACCTTGGGCTGGCCCTGATAATGGAATTTCTTGAACGTAGTCCAAGTCGGAGTCGTCATCCTTATCTTCCCCGTGTTCGAGTTGAGTTTGAGTGAGGAGACCTTGGTAGACTTCGGCTGTATTGCGGAGTCCGTATGGGAACCGTTTTGGAGTCAAAGTTGACTTGTGAAGTGACTGGGATTGACTAGTCCGAACTGGGGTCGAGTCCGAAGTGTAGGCAAACTCGGTGTTTCTGATTTTGAAGTTTTGGTTTCTCCTGACCAAATCCTCTGTTTTTGGCTGAGAAAGCTTTCGTCGAGAGGTTTCTTCTCCTGGATGTTGATGATTTGGTGCTGAAATGATCCAGCACCGACGTTGATGCAGAGCCAGGATCCGAAAATGAAAGTTGCGCCTGCCTTGAAGGTGAAACCAGGCTTGATAACGACAGGTGCCATTGAACTCACGCGGAAAAACTCGGCGACCACCCCTACCTGGCACGCCAGCTATCCGTGTTCTAGACCGGCAACCCGCCTTGGGGGTACCCTAGGTGGACTTTTGTGCGGTGGGTGTCATCGAGAATCAAGGAGTCAATGGTGACACAAGGGACACAATTTAGACAGGTTTGGGCCGCTAGATCACGTAATACCCTACGTCCTGTGAGTTGATTGCATTGAACTTAGATGTATTGAGAGAGTTGTCTTTGAGGGGGTCCCTGCCTACCCTTATATACTCGGGAGGGCAGGGTTACAAGTTTGAATCCTAGTCGGGTACGATTACAAAGTTCTACTCGATGTAGACCGAGTAGTTTCCATGTGCACACCTAACTAGTCCGAGTGGGATATGCTTCTTGCCGCGTAGCCCCCTAGTCTTGATTATGTCCGAGTACGCCCCTTAGTGGGCCGCACAGGACCTACTCATGGGCCTGGGATGTATGTCCGACACTCTCTTCACTCGCAAAAAGGATAACAATATTTTTGTATGCCAAATATATGTCGATGACATAATATTTGGTTCTACTAATCAAGTGTGGATTGATGAATATAGTAGAATCATGACCAAGAGATTCGAGATGTCCATGATGGGAGAGTTGAAGTTCTTTCTAGGTTTTCAAATCAAGCAACTCAAGGATGGCACCTTCATAAGTCAAACAAAATACACACAAGATATCCTCAAGAAGTTTGATATGGAGAATGACAAGCCCATCAAGACCCCTATGCCAACAAATGGACATCTTGATCTAAATGAAAATGCTAAGAGCGTGGATCAAAAGGTATATCGGTCCATGATTGGCTCATTGCTTTATCTTTGTGCATCTAGGCCTGATATTACGCTTAGTGTGTGCATGTGTGCAAGGTTTCAAGATAATCCTAAAGAATGTCATCGTATGGCCGTTATGAGAATCCTAAGATATCTATTACACACTCCTAACCTTGGCTTGTGGTATCCTAAGGGCTCCACTTTCAATCTACTTGGCTATTCTGATTTGGATTATGCCAGTTGCAAAGTAGATAGAAAGAGTACATCCGGGACTTGTCAATTCCTCGGTAGGTCCTTGGTGTCTTGGAGTTCTAAGAAACAAAACTCCGTTGCCCTATCCACCACCGAGGCCGAGTATGTTGCAGCCGGTGCTTGTTGAGCTCAACTACTTTGGATGAGGTTCACCTTGAGAGACTTTGGTTGTGAGTTTAACAAAATACCTCTCTTGTGTGACAATGAGAGTGCCATAAAACTAGCAAATAACCCCATGAACTACTCTTGAACAAAGCACATTGACATAAGACACACTTCCTAAGAGATCATGAAGCCAAAGGAGATATCGCCCTTAGCCATGTGAGCACCAAAAATCAATTAGTCGATATCTTCACAAAGCCTCTTGATGAGCAAAGGTTTTGTGCTTTGAGGAGTGAACTAAATATTTTGGATTCTCGTAACATAGCTTGAAATCATGTGCATATTCGAGTCACCTAGGATAGATGTGTTCAAAATGAAAATCTTTACTAAAAATTGAAGTGTGTTTTTACTTTGAAAAAGTTTGGATTTACTTTGGATATATCACTTGGATCATTTTTCTCATTGATTGCTTGTTGTCTGATCTCAAGTGATAAATCTAGTCATGCTCATATAGTTTTTCAAGCCATAGTCATCCGAATCTATCCCAAATCAAATTTGACTCAAATTTAGTGGCTGATTGCCAAGGGGAGCAGAAATTTCCGGACATTCCAGAACTTTTTCCGAAAACTTCCAGACATCCGGAATTTTCCAGCGATTCTTCTTAAAACTTCCAGAACTTCAAGGGTATATCTATTTACTAGGGGGGTGAACCGTTCAGTTACCCTCATTCATCTTTTTACCGCCTCCCCCTCTCCCCTTTCTCTCAAACTTTCGCCCCCATGGCGATTTTGAGTTTCTACCGACCAAACTTCGCTTCAATCATCAAGATAGACCACATTTGCGAAGGGGAATCACGTGGAAGTGTTGGATTTCATTTTTGGATTCTTGTTCATCCTCAACCCTAAGGTACCTTTTTGGAATCTCCCGATCTCTTAACCTAGAGGGTTTCCTAGGATTTCACTTGGATAGAAGTCATCTCATCTCAATCCAGTGGACGATCTATCGACTAGGAGAAGTTAGGGTTTCAACCGTGAGATCCAGAAACTTCCGAACATTTCCAAAAATATCCGGAAATCTCCAGACATTTGTCCGGAAATCTCCAAAGACTCTGGAAAAATCCGGACCTTTGTCTGGATATTTCTGAATCTCCCTGTTGAACCCTAAACTTCAAATATTTGATAGATTTTTCATTGCTCCTTGCTTATCCCTTTTATCATCTTGTTCTATTTAGATGGGTAGGCAATGAGTTCCTTCCACATGTGACACCCAAAGGAGGACCAAAGCAAAGTATGATCCCAACCCTCCAAGGGAAATAAGTGAGGAGGAGGAAGATGAGGATGTTGAGATGAGTGAGGAGGAGGAGTCTCCTCAAGAGTAGCAGTTTGTGATTCAGAGCAGGAGGAAGGGCAAGGAGCCTGTTCAGACCTCTTCACGTCAATCCTCACATGGGCGTGAGGCACCTTACATCATGCAATCTATGCCAGTGTAGCCCAAGATCATCAAGAGGGACCGGGGCTTAGCTCATGAGGTGTGTCCTAATACTCTTGAGCACTTGGTGGTCACATTTCATCCGGATCAAAGGACCGAGACTATTTGTCTTAAGATTCATCCTACTCAAGTGCCACATGGATTCACTCCTCGGTTAGCAAAGAATTACTATAATAAATCTGTGGCTGTGAAGAAAGAGCGAAGCTATGATCCCTTCATGTACAAGAAGATGTCAGGATAGATGGGCGGTTTTGGAATGACTTTCACATGGACTTTTGTAGCTCAGTCATCCTTCAGAAGCCAAATAAGCCCCCCATCGTCAAAATGAGATATGTTGATTGGGCATTTTATGAGAATGAGAATAATGAGACCTTTAGGAAGATAATCAAGAAGTGAAAGGAGTTTGGACTATATGAGCTTTTGGGATTTCAATATCATTGGAATGCAGAGATTATTGGCCAATTCCATAGCTCCTATTATTTTCAGGCAAGCTTCAATTCTATTCATTGGACAACAGAGGGGGAGCATTTGTATGTGGATTACATGACCTTCTCTAGGATTTTGGGGCTTGGGAGCAAGGATGAGGAGAGGGACCCGATTCATGTTGAGAATCAAGTTAAGTCCAATGATGTGGCATTTATGTTCTACAATCCTATCTTGGCAGTCGAAGGAAAGGCCAACAACCTCATCCCCTATTACTATGTGTGCTCAACTCATTCTTCCGGCACACAATTGATCCCAAGGGTGGAGATGCCACGTCTCTCAACTACTACACAGGAAATCTCTTGCTTAGTATGGCTCCCAAAAGATGACCATTTGGTATATTTGATTTTATATGGAATGAACTCCGGCGTGCCATGACCAATGCTAGGAAGCATCTTCCTTATGCACCATACATAATGTACATGACTGAGTGAGTTACAAAGGTCACCTATCCCAAGGACTGTGCTCACAAGCCACTTCATATCCATCCAAGGGATGACAACAAGCCCATTCCTTCCATCACATCTCAAAAGTCTTTGCTCTATGTGCAAGACCATGACTCATGAAGTTAATGTGAACCGGCAGGACATTCTTGATATCAAGGAAGCCACAGGTTTACCTATTGTCGAGCCCTATCATGAGCTTCCTGAGTTCGATGATTCGTTTACGGAGTGGGATGCCATGGATCAGGCTGATGTTGTTGCTGCTGCTCCTTCACCTCCACCACATGCTGGTGGAGCTACTCGTCCTCGACGCACCGCACGCACACCATCTCCGGATGAGGAAGAAGAAGAGGAAGACGACGACAAGGAGGAGGATGAGGACTATGATGAGGAGGAGGAGTAGATCACTATGCCCTTCATTTCCTTTTTGGCACTTGATGCCAAAGGGGGAGTAATTTGTGGATGATGAATGTATCAAACTCATTTATCTTTATCTTACATGGTGTGTAAGACTATGTGAGCGTGAACATTTGTTTGGGTGTAATCGTGCTTAGAGATATTTTTAAATTATCTAAGGTTTCCTTGTGTTAGTGTGAAAATTTTATGTGATGATTGTTTTTGGAGTTGACAGGGATTTTTGGAGAAATCCGGACTAATCTCCGGAAAATTCCGAACTTCCGGAAATTTCCAGAGGTTGTTTCAGAAATCTCCGGACCTCTTGTCAAAATTTCTCTTTGTTTATTTATTGAAGTGTATTCCATGTCATATGCATCACAAATATTTGTCACACACATTGTTTACACCCCACTGCTGCCAAGTACATGTGCACTCTTCATATTTCTCTCTTTCATGCCAAATGACTTAAAAGGTCATTTTATGAAATTCAAATTCAATGGCATACATTAAGGGGGAGTTGCACATGTCCTTGCTCCTTTACTCATATTTTGATACATTATTTTCATATCTTGTAAGACTTAAGTGTGTTGTCATCAATCACCAAAAGGGGGAAATTGAAGAGTATCTTGGCCCCCTAAGTGGATTTTGGTGATTTAATGACAAAAGCTTAAGTAACTAACAAAGTTTCAAGTGCATCAGCAAGTTTAAATTGATTATTGGTCATGGAGCACTTATGACAGATCCCTCAAAAGGAAATGAAATGTTAAGCGGCATCGTATCTAGTTTAGATTTATGCTCGGTTTGAATTTGAGTATAGGAAAGCCGCACTATTAAGAGGGATGGGTAATCTCTGGTCTTGATGATGAAAACGGTGCTCAAGATGACCTAACAAAACCTATGAGAGACACCATTTGCACTTGCACATCATATGGGGATAACTAGATGTGCTAACCAGAGAAATTCGGAATTTTCCGGAAGTTTTCCCAGAATATTTCGGAAGTGGAGAATTTTCGAAGAGTCTCCGGAGGTCCGGATATTTCCGAAAGTTTTTGCGGAAAATTCCAGAGGTCAGGATCTTTCCGGAAGTTTTTCCGGAAAACTCCAGAATCTCCGAGAAAGTTTTGAAAAATTCCGGAATCTTTGTTATAATGGCTAGTTCTAGAGTGAAGAGGTATAAATACCCCCTCACCCCCTTTCCTGCGCCCTCTCTTGCCTCTCTACTGTTCTAAGCTGCAAAAACACTTGAGAGCTCCTCTCTTACTCCTCTTTGACTTTCTTGTGAGACTTGTTGGGGATTTGAGGAGAGATTGGTTAGTGTTCAAGGGATTATGCTAGTGAGCTGCAACTCCATCTCTTGAGCACCTTCATTCTTCATCAAGCCAGCGATTCGTGTTTGTTACTCTTGGAGCTTCAAGCTCCTAGCTAGCTAGGCGTCGCCCGGATGAGCATCCAAGCTTGTGGCTTCCCTGGGAAATTTGTATTACCCCTACGATTGAGTAAGTAACTCTAGCTTGATCTTTGTGGTTGCTAGAGGGAGGAAAGTGGCTTGGTGATATAAGCCCACCCTTTGTGGGTCCTCAACGGAGACGTAGGCTTCGCGGTGTGAAGCTGAACTCTGGTAACAAATCTTTCTGCCACTCTTGCTTATTGTTCTTGTTTTCATACATATTCTTACATAGAACACATATTTAAGGTTTGTTCTTGTTGACGCCAGATTTTGACACGTATGGAATCGGCGTCAAGAAAGGAAAGGATTAGCTGATGCGGCGAGACGAGAAGGTCACGATTGGGAATCGGCTGATTGGTGCTACAGTTGGAGATCGGCCGATTGGCGCTGCAGTGTTTTGGCGGATGGAGTTGGTGGAAATAGGCCGATTAAGAGGCTGGGGCAATTGGGCCAATATGGGCTTAAAGTGGATTACGAAGAGAAAATAAAGGGGGATTGGCCCACAAGAGCACGACGACCAACTCTGATACGAGTTATGCTTGTAAATATTCGTTTTTGTTTAAAATTAGAGATAGAGTCCTAGTCGGTTAAGAGGTTGGTTGTAACAGGCTATAAATAGCCATCTTTAGAGATCTGTAAAACAACATCAAATCAATACAACATTCTACTATTTCCTCGTACTTTACTTTCAAGTCGGCGACTTCGCCAATACTTTTCTTCTTTTCACGTGTTCGTACGGGTTGGCAGGGCTGCATCGACTTGATCTCCGGACGATTCTGTAAGTTCCGTTTATCGAGTAACATCTAAGCTTTAACTTTGGGCGCATCGCTGTCATTTCGTTTAGATTTATTCACCAGTTATCGATATTTACTAGAATTCTAGGTTTTACCTTCTATTCTAGTTTTATCACCAGTTATCCAGCTTGGAATTAGAGCTTTCGGCTTATTTATCTTTATCGCTTATCTATCACTTTCGCATAGCCGATTAGATCTATTTCAAGTGTTGCTACTGTAGCGTTGTCTAGTTTACTCTAGTAGTTTTCTTTACAAATGTTACCTAGTGGTCAGCTGCGCTATAGCCGATTTCCTTATTATAGCAAATCGGTCGATTCGCTGATAAGCTTCCTTGAGATCGGAACCTCAGCCGATCGCAGCCTCTAGGATCTGACACGTTTCTTTCCTTGCCAATCAACAGGTCAGATTGGCTGGCACGCCGCACGAACCGCACCAGGGTGATTACCCGAACAGGAGCTAAGCAGATTCTCCCGGGTCGTGTGTCCAACGCTGAGATTCAATCAGCTGATCTTTAGTGCCAACAGTTCTTGATCTACTTTTCTAGCTTGCTTGGAGCTGTTCCTTCTTGCTGAATAGTCTTAGAACAACATGTTGAACAACCTATTTTCATCGATCTGAATTCTAACAGGTTTTTCTTAGAGCTGTAGTTGTTTTTGGAGGAATCTGGAATAATCCGGAGATTTCTCCAGAAATTTCCAGAACAATATCCGGAAATCTCTGGAATTGTCTGATCAGCTTGTTTTTAAGTTCAAATTTTTCAGATTCGACTATTCACCCCCCCTCTAGTTGACACTCTAGATCCTTTCAAAGGGGAAGACTCCAATGGCCTCAGGTAGTGCCCCGGGCCCAAAGTTTTGGCTGGTTCTGAATGCTTCACCACGAGTCCCTCAGAAAACTCCTCAGCCTGGACATTGGGTCATCAAGCTGCCTCAACAACAGGGAGCTCCACGTCTCCCTAACTTCCAGCAGCAGAGCCCAAGGCCCAATGCTCAGCAGCCAGCTCGCACTAGCAATGGGAATCGCTATCTCGTCTGTGGGACTCCCAATCATTTTGCTAAAGAATGTCCACAGAACAGGCCCCAGAACCAAGGAAAGGGCTAAAATCAAAACAAGGGCAAGAGCTGGAAAGTCCAGATCAAGCAAGGGAGACTTAACTTCACCACTCTCACTGACCTCCTCGAGGGTGCGCCAGTAATGACAGGCATTTTCTCTATCCATAACCGGCCTGCGGTTATATTATTTGATTCTGGTGCATTGCATGGCTTTATTGGAACAAAATTCAATGCTAAATGTGGATTGGGTTTGTGTCACACCAAAGGGTCTTACATTATTTCAACACCTGGTGGTAAAATTGCTTCCGGCCAAATAACACGTGGTGTGCCACTCAAGTTGGGTAGAAAAATTTTCCAAACCGACCTTATTATCTTGGGTTTGGAATGCATAGATATAATTTTGGGGATGAACTGGATGACTCAGCACCAAGTCACGCTAGACATTCCAGCATGGGCCATCCAAATAAATTCCACACTTCACTTGCTAGCCCGAGAGTGCATAAATTCGTGCGCTTATCCGGCAATAGAGTCCCGACTGGAGGATATTCCCGTGGTATGCGAGTATGCCGATGTTTTTTCGGATGACATGCTAGGAATGCCACTGGATAGGGACACTGAATTTGCCATTGAGCTACAACTAGGCACGACGCCGATATCAAAGAGGCCTTATCGAATGCCGCCTGTGGAGTTGGTAGAATTAAAAACCCAGCTTCAAGAGCTATTAGAGAAGGGTTTCATTCACCCAAGCACATCACCTTGGGGCTTCCCAGCTCTCTTTGTGAAGAAGAAGGATGATAGTATGAGGATGTGTGTAGACTACCAACCTCTCAATGCGGTGATTATCAAAAATAAGTATCCCTTGCCCCGCATTGATGTTCTTTATGATCAACTTGGCGGAGGCAGAGTTTTCTCCAAGATTGATCTCCGCTCTGGTTATCATCAGATAAAGATCCAGCCATGTGACATTCCTAAAACCGCTTTCTCCACACGGTATGGACTATACGAGTTCCTAGTCATGTCCTTCAGGCTCACAAATGCTTTAGCCTATTTCATGTTTCTCATGAATTCGGTGTTTATGCCCGAGCTCGACAAGTTCATCGGGGTTTTCATCTACGACATCCTTGTATATTCCAAGAATGAATAAGAGCATGTTGAACACCTTCACAATGTTCTTCAACATCTTAGAGATCATCAGCTATATGCCAAGTTCTCCAAGTGCGAATTCTGGCTGGATAGTGTAAATTTCTTGGGCCACACTATATTCAGCAAAGGCATAGCAGTTGATCCAAGCAAAGTGCAGGAAGTGATGGACTGGAAGCCACCCACTTCAGTTCATCAAATTAGAAGATTTCTTGATCTAGCAGGCTATTACCAATGATTCATTCCGGACTTCTCAAAGATAGTCAAGCCAATGACCGAATTGCTAAAGAAAGGGGTCAAGTTTGTGTGGAGCGAAAAATGTGAAGAAGCTTTCCACACCATGTGAAAGTTATTGACCTAGGCACCAGTCTTAGCCCAACCAGACAACACCAAACCATTTGACTTCTACTGTGATGCTTCTGGCACTAGACTCAGATGTGTTCTTATGCAAGCCAATCGAGTCATTTCCTATGCTTCACGTGCACTACGGCCTCATGAGTAGAATTACCCGACACATGACCTGGAGTTAGCAGCGGTAATTCATGCTCTGAAGATATGGAGACATTATTTGATGGGTGCTCATTGCAATATTACCGATCATAAAAGTCTCAAGTACATCTTCACTCAAGCCGATCTGAACATGCGTCAAAGAAGATGGTTGGAATTGATTAAGGATTATGATCTAGAGGTGCATTATCACCCAGGAAAAGCAAATGTGGTTGCAGATGTTCTAAGCTGCAAGGCCCATTGCAATTGCCTTTTTGCAAAGAACTACATAGAAACTTTGTGTCATGAGATGAGGAAGCTTAATTTGGAAATTATTCCTCAAGGCACCTTGAGCCATATCTCTATCAAACCTACCCTGGATGATCAAATCATTATGGCACACCTAGGGGATGAAGAAATAAAGCTCATTAAGAAAAATCTTTCCCAAAGGGATAAAGGATATAAGCATTTCTGACAGGACTAGAAAGGAGTAATATGGTACGAGGACCGATTAGTTGTTCCAGCAAATCCCGATCTCCGAAAGCAAATAATGGATGAGGCGCACCTTTCCAAATTCTCTATTCACCCGGGTAGCACCAAAATGTACCAAAACCTAAGGCAAAGTTTTTGGTGGACTGGGATGAAACCGGAGATTGCTAAGTATGTTCAGAATGTGACACTTGCCAAAGGGTAAAAGCAAGCTACTTGAAGGTAGCCAGTACTCTTCAACTGCTACCTATACCCTCATGGAAATGAGAGGACATAAGCATGGATTTCATTGTTGTTTTGCCCAACACCTCTCAGAAACATGATTCCATATGGGTCATTGTGGATAGGCTCACTAAGACGGCACATTTCATCCCTGTTCATACGACCTACTCAACCCGGAAATATGCCGAGCTATATCTTGATCGCATTGTTTGCCTACACGAAGTGCCTAAAACAATCATCTTCGATCGAGGTGCTCAGTTTGTGGCACACTTCTGGGAACAATTGCAGGCTGCTCTCGGCACTAAGCTAATCCACAGCTCGACCAATCACCCTCGGACGGATGGGCAAAGTGAGAGGGTAAATTAGATTCTTGAAGACATGCTTCGATATTGCATCATTCATTATGACAAGAATTGGGACAAATGCTTGCCTCTAGTGGAGTTTTCTTATAACAACAGCTACCAAGCTAGCTTAAAGATGGCACCATTTGAGGGCTTGTATGGTCGCAGGTGTCGAACTCCGTTTAGTTGGTCCCAGGTGGGAGAACGAAAGGTATATAGGCCAGACTTTGTAATTGAGGCGAAAGAGAAAGTGAGGATAATAAGAGAAAACCTTAAAGCCACCCAATCAAGGCAAAGGAGCTATTTCGACAAGAGGAGGAAACCATTGCAATTCGAAGTTGGTGACCATGTATACCTTCGGGTTTCACTAACTAAGGGTGTGCAGAGGTTTGGAGTAAAAAGGGAAACTAGCTCCTCGCTATATTGGTCCATATGAAATCATGGAAATTTGTGGACCTATTGCCTATCGAGTAAAACATCCACCCAGACTCTCCACTATCCATGACATTTTCCATGTATCTCAATTCAAGAAATGTGTTCGAGTTCCAACTAAGATTATCGAACAAGAGGAAGTATGGGTAGAACCAGACCTTTCTTATGAGGAGTTCCCGATCAAAGTTATTGATCACAAGGAAAGGAGAACCCGGAGGCAAGTGGTGAGAATGTTTAAAATTCAGTGGAGCCATCATATAGAGGATGAAGCCACATTGGAAACTGAAGAATATCTCAACAAAAATTTCCAAATTGTCTATTCACCCGGGTAGCACCAAAATGTACCAAGACCTGAAGCAAAATTTTTGGTGGACTGGGATGATACCGGACATTCCTAAGTATGTGTCAGAATGTGGCACTTGCCAAAGGGTAAAAGCAATCCACTTGAAGGTAGCCGGTACTCTTCAACCGCTACCTATACCCTCATGGAAATGGGAGGACATAAGCATGGATTTCATTGTTGGTTTGCCCAACACCTCTCAGAAACATGATTCCATATGGGTCATTGTGGATAGGCTCACTAAGATGGCACATTTCATCCCCATTCATATGACCTACTCCACTTGGAAATATGCCGAGCTATATCTTGATCGCATTGTTTGCCTACACGGAGTGCCTAAAACAATCATCTCCGATCGAGGTGCTCAATTTGTGGCACATTTCTAGGAACAATTGTAGACTGCTCTCGGCACTAAGCTAATCCGCAGCTCGACCTATCACCCACGGACAGATGGGCAAAGTGAGAGGGTATATCAAATTCTTGAAGACATGCTTCAAGCTTTTCATTCATTATGACAAGAATTGGGACAAATGCTTGCCTCTAGTGGAGTTTTCTTATAACAACAGCTACCAAGCTAGCTAAAAGATGGCACCATTTGAGGCCTTCTATGGTCCCAGGTGTCGAACACTTTTGAGTTGGTCCCAGGCGGGAGAACAAAAGGTATATGTGCCAGATTTCGTAATTGAGGCGGAAGAGAAAGTGAGGATAATAAGAGAAAACCTTAAAGCCACCCAATCAAGGCAAAAGAGCTATTTCTACAAGAGGAGGAAACCATTGCAATTTGAAGTTGGTGACCATGTATACCTTCGGGTTTCACTAACCAAGGGTGTGCAGAGGTTTGGAGTAGAAATGGAAACTAGTTCCTCACTATATTGGTCCATATGAAATCACGGAAATTTGTGGACCTGTTGCCTATCGAGTAAAACTTCCACCCAGACTCTCCGCTATCCATGACATTTTCCATGTATCTCAATTCAAGAAATGTGTTCGAGTTCCAACTAAGATTATTGAACAAGAGGAAGTATGGCTAGAACCGGACCTTTCCTATGAGGAGTTCCTGATCAAAGTTCTTGATCGCAAGGAAAGGAGAACCCAGAGGCAACTCATGAGAATGTTTAAAATTCAGTGGAGCCATCATATAGAGGATGAAGCCACATTGGAAACTGAAGAATATCTCAACAAAAATTTCCAAGTTCTCTATTCACCTGGGTAGCACCAAAATGTACCAAGACCTAAAGCAAAATTTTTGGTGGACTGGGATGAAACTGGAGATTGCTAAGTATGTGTCAGAATGCGACACTTGCCAAAGGGTAAAAGCAAGCCACTTGAAGGTAGCTGGTACTCTTCAACGGCTACATGTACCCTCATGGAAATGGGAGGACATAAGCATCAATTTCATTGTTGGTTTGCCCAACACCTCTCAGAAACATGATTCCATATGGGTCATTGTGGATAGGCTCACTAAGATAGCACATTTCATCCCTGTTCATACGACCTACTCAACCCGGAAATATGTTGAGGTACATCTTAATCGCATTGTTTGCCTACACGGAGTGCCTAAAACAATCATCTCTGATCGAGGTGCTTAGTTTGTGGCACGTTTTTAGGAACAATTGTAGGATGCTCTCGGCACTAAGTTAATCCGCAGATCGACCTATCACCCTTGGACGGATGGGCAAAGTGAGAGGGTAAATCAGATTCTTGAAGACATGCTTTGAGCTTGCGTCATTCATTATGACTAGAATTGGGACAAATGCTTGCCTCTAGTGGAGTTTTCTTATAACAACAGCTACCAAGCTAGCTTAAAGATGGCACCATTTGAGGCCTTGTATGGTCGCAGGTGTCGAACTCCGTTGAGTTGGTCCAAGGTGGAAGAACGAAAGGTATATCGGCCAGATTTGGTAATTGAGGTGGAAGAGAAAGTGAGGATAATAAGAGAAAACCTTAAAGCGCCCAATCAAGGCAGAAGAGCTATTTCGACAAGAGGTGGAAACCATTGCAACTCGAAGTTGGTGACCATGTATACCTTCGGGTTTCACTAACCAATTGTGTGCAGAGATTTGGAGTAAAAAGGGAAACTTGCTCCTCGCTATATTGGTCCATATGAAATCACAAAAGTTTGTGGACCTGTTGCCTATCGAGTAAAACTTCCACTCAGACTCTCCGCTATCCATGACATTTTCCATGTATCTCAATTCAAGAAATGTGTTCGAGTTCCAACTGAGATTATCGAACAAGAGGAAGTATGGGTAGAAACGGACCTTTCCTATGAGGAGTTCCGTATCAAAGTTCTTGATCGCAAGGAAAGGAGAACCCGGAGGCAAGTGGTGAGAATGTTTAAAATTCAGTGGAGCCATCATATAGAGGATGAAGCCACATGGGAAACTGAAGAATATCTCAACAAAAATTTCCACGGTTTCTTTTTCGATCAGGGAGGTACATGCACAGCCACACTAGTCTTTCATCACCTGAATCTTGGGACGAGATTCTTTTAAGGGGGGTAGGCTGTAACATCCCTAGTGTTAGCAAAGCAGATCAAGAATGATTAGGGTGTTTGAACATACAAACCAACACTTAAACTTCAGATTTGCCTTTTTACCATTCCAAATGCACTAAACTTTTGAAAAATACCTCTAAAGGGCAAAGTGAAGTAATAAGGGGCCAAACAAGGAACCAAATGTGAAAACAAGCAAATTTAGGTTGAAAGGTAGAGAAACATCCCAAAGTTCAAATCCCAACCCTTGGTAGCTTTTCAAATTCACTAAGGGTCTAAATTGTAACATCCCTAGTTTTGGTTTAGTCCTTAAAGAGTCTAATTGGAGTGTTTAAGGATCAATTAGCATCTAAGTTTCAAACTTATTATTGTTTGAGCACGATCACACTTACACACTCAAAGAAATGTCACATTAGGGCCTAAATTGATCAGATAAAGTCAAACCCAAAGACTAAGTGGTAGAAATACTCGCACTAGGTTTTTTTTGTGATAAAAATGCCAAAAACCCCGAAGGACCCGGTTGAAATCTAATCAAGAACTTGAATGGACCAAAATACCCTTAAAAGGCTTAATTTGGGGGCAATTCATAAATTCAGATTTTATTTAATAACTCAAAGTTTTGCCAATACAAAAGTTGTAGAACTTCTCAAAACACACAACTTTTCTTATTTGAGATTTCGCTAGTTTGCAGTGGAACCCTTTCAAAAATTGAGCCAAAGATCAGCTCAATTTCAAACTCAATACAAATTTCTCTGAGTCCTGGAAAACAGCTGTTTCTTCCATACTTTGTCTGTGTTTATCTTCAATTCTAAAATAGTTTCGAACCTGAACCCTTTCTAAGAGGTGTATTCTGAAGTATGGACAACAACTTCTACATTTGGAATTTCTCAACTTTAGTTTGAACTTTTGGAGAAAATTCAGTTTGAAGTTTGGCAAAATCCACAAAAACTGGTTAAAACGCTAAGTCCCTAAACCTCCGTTCCTGAGAAATTTAGCTTGTTTTAACTTCAAATTTAAAACAGATTTGAACCCATTGTATTTCTAGAGTTTGTAGTTTGGAGTGTTAGTTTAAAACTTTTTCAAGTTTGATTTCGAAAATCCCCGCAAAACCAGCTCAAACATCACCCCCTCACGCGCCACGGCGTTCCCGTGCGCCACCGTGTACACGGTCACTGCTTCTACCCGTCGCGCCATGCCACATGTGCCCTTAGTGTTCATGCAGCGCTGGTGGCCAACCGTCGCAGATGACTTGACAAGATGATGCCCCGAGCTGACCAATGGTTCGCCGATGCCATCCCTCCCCTCCGCACCGCATCTTGGCCACCCAGTATCTGTGCCACCTCTCGCTGTTGCACGTGCATGCCACCACCAAGTCTCACCACCTGTCCAACCGCCGCCCTTGAGGCAACCACACGAGCCCATCAACCGGCCTAGCCTCGTGCCCGACCAAAGCCATCCGCAGCTCTCCCAAATCCCGCTCCGCCTATCACCGGAGATCCTTGCGAGATCCGCACGCCACTGCCTAATGCTCGCCGCCACGGCCCGCCGGCCAATGCCGCACCTCGCGGTAGCTCTCCAATGCCCACCCGGCCTTATCCCTTCATCTAGAGCTTCGCCTTACACCCCCTCGCCCCCGGCCTATATAAGCAGTTAACACGCTCGCCGGAGCCACCTCACACCGCCGCCCCTCGCTGACAGAGCTCCACCGCGACCTCACCATGGAACTCCTCCCTCCTGAACCTCCCCGCCGCGTGCTGAGCTACCCAAAGCGCCATGTGCACCACCCCAAAGCTCCCCAAGCCGCCGCCAAGCAAGCCCCGGCAGCCACCTTGCCGGAGCAAGGACCCGCTGCCATGGTTTTCATCCCCACCATGAACCGCCGCCGCCGGTCGTCCTCTGCCGCCAATCCCCACAACACAAGTCTACCTGGTGAGCCACATGACACGCCCGACCCTTTTCCTCCCCCTATTGCGTAGCCGCTCGCCGGCAATCGGCCGGAGTTGCCACCGGCGAAGGAGAGGACCACATTGCGAGACTAGTTTAGTTTCTAGGGTCTTTAGTGGTAAGTGTAGGGACCCATCCGTAATAGTTCAAAACCTCAAGGGACCCCCGTGTAAAACATTTTATCCTTTATCTGTTTTATTTTGGTTTAAATCGGCTGAAATTTTGAAAATGCATAAGAAAGTGTAGAAAAATGGGAAAAATGCAAACCAACTTTGTTAGAATCTGTGTGTGATCAGTAGTTTCACTAAACAATAATTTTGAGCATGTCACTGTTGTAGTTTTATCTCTAGATTTTATTCTGTGTTCAAGCCAATAAATGCTCCATAAATCACACAAAAATGATAAAAAGATAAATCCACCTCTGTTAGTTTCTTGTGTCATGCTTGTTCTAGATATGAATTTTGTGACACTAGTCTACCTGATAAACACACTAATTTAAGTCACATATTGAAATCCTAGGTTTGATCTTGCTTTTTGCTTTATAAATGGAAGAAAATAGATAAAAATGTGAAACCACTTTTGTTGAGTTCGTGACACAAGTACTTGCCTATGAAAAATATTAGTCTCTGTTGAAACGTGATTGATCTTGCTTGTGCACATGGTTTAATAAAAGTAAAATATGGCATATAGATGTCCTTCTTATTAAATCATGGAAAAACTACAGTAACCTATGATTGAACATAGAGAACCCACTGTAAAAATTTTGGAGCGAAACTACCACTGAAACTTGAGTTAAGAATAGTACATGAAATCTACCTTAGGATGTTGTTTTATTTTTGATGATTTTTGTAGAAATCAAATGAGTCTTTAAATTTTCCAGTACCTCAGTCATGATAGTGATAAGTCTCTATAAAATTTTCATCCCCATAGCTGATCATATGCAACTTAAATAAATTATGGAAGTTAAACCAAGAAAAAGGAATGAAAACAAAGTAGTTAATGAGAAGGGTAAAATGGTAAATACACACTGAGGTACAGAAAAACATTCAGAAATAGGGTAACTTTCCAAATGAACCTTAAGCAACTCTAGAGTGACCCCACCTTTCTTTTGTGAAGTTTAAGTTGTAAAACCTTATATGTGCACACAATCACCATCAAAGTCATCCCTGGGTTTTATATCACAACACACCTTACTTCATGAAGATAATGAAAGTTTAGAACCTTGTCTAGGAGAATGTGGTCAAAATGCAATTTACACTTCAGCAATAATTCATGAATTGCATCCTGCATGTGAAACCATGGAAACTTGAACTATTGCATATGCATCTCGTGTAGAAGCGAATCTCACATACGAGACGTACAAACTGCTCCCAACGACCGAGGAAGTACCTACCGAGCTACATCATGTTGAGGCCGAGCAGGAGATCAGCGAAGCATCCAACAAGCTCCCTACTAACTTAGAACAGGAAGGCAAGCCCCGGAGCATAACCCAATTTTCTAAATTCATGCAATGTCTATGATACCTATGCTTGTGCATTTACGTTCATAGGAGTTCATTGAAAACCTAGTTGCATGATCTTAGGTACCTTTGGTTGAACACTAGTATGGTAGGCCGAGTAGCTGCAATGCTAAATAGGACTCAGTAAAAGTTGAGTGATTTCCTGTCACTCGCGAGTTTATAGGAGTTGATTGCTTACTCATATTATAACCATAAGGATGACGACAGGACCGTGAGTGATTCTGACTTGGTGGTTTTGTCGCGTCTGTCTAGTGATGAAAATGCTAAGGCCGAAATGTGTCGGTGTTCGCAGTCAAGTGTTTGAAAGTACTAATCTCATACCTAGTATGAGATAGGGAAGCCTAGTACCTGATTGAATCGGGGCGTAGCTTTATCCCTACTATCTCTGGAATGGAGTTTCCCCCGGTGCATCATGTGGGTACAAATGCAGTCACGGTACGGCGACGTTCCAAGGGAAGTAGGCCCTATCCATGTGCTTGGGGATTGATGGGGATGGCTAACATGTGTGGACCCATCGTGGTACGCAATGTCGTGGGATTAGGTTCACCTTGCAAGGTTAAGAAACTCGATTTGAATCGTCTACCTCTCATAGTTTGAGACTGCTTGACTACTGTGCTGCACTGAGTAACAAGTGAAACATAGAATGATTACTTAATGATGATGATGCCCTGAATAAAATGTTTGCTCAACTTGCTTAGAACAAGTTGCATACCTAGTAAGATTAATCTTCTAGAATCGGCTGCTAAAAATTGAAAGTAAGGACCTACTTAGATACTTTTGGCAAAAACAAACCCCTCAGCCAAAAAGCCTTGCATGTCTAGTAGTTGGTGGAGTAGTTACCACCTGATGGGTAAGCCTTGTTGAGTATTAGTATACTCAGCCTTGCTTGTGGCTATGTTTTCAGGTAGTGCAGATTTTGTGGAAATGGTTGCCAGTTTGACTTGGCCAACCCAACTCCCTCCAGGTTGGACGGTTGAGTGGAACTCGTCCTTGGACAGCGACAAGCGTGGTGATTGATATCATGGTCGGCTTCGCCATGGTATTTTGTATCGACATTAGTTGCATCATGTCTTTTCCGCAGCTTAAACTCTAAGAAACTTTACTTTCTGCACTTTTGAACTACTGTGATGTAATAAATAAAGTGGGACCTATGTATTAAACTACTGGAATGTTGTAATCACTGGACTCACCTTCGTGTGAGCATGCTTTGTTTCGATGCGAGACAAGTGGTTTATCGGGTGAAACCTGACAGACTACCAGATTGACTTGATTAAGGTGTTGGTTCACAAGTGAGGCAAAGTTGAGCACACTTTAGTTAGGTTAATTTGGGTGGTTCTGCCACATAAATGTCCTAAAAAGCACTAAAAAGGGGTAGAAGTTAAAAATGAAATTTTATATAAGAACTTAACTTTTGGCCAATAGGAAAGTTGTAGAACTTTTGAAAACAAACAACTTTTGTTATTTGCACTTCTACTGATTTTGAGAGGAAGGCATTCAAATTTCAAATCAAAATTCAGCAATTTTGGGGAAAAGATCAAACAAGGCCATGTCTGGCTTTCCACCAATGTTTGCACCAAGTTATCTCCAACTCTTGCCAGACTTTGCACCATGGGCTTTTGTAAAAGTTGTGGGGTATAGTTTGGCAGAAACTTTTACATTTGGAGATTTTGAAGTTTGAATTCAAATTTTGGAGAAACTTTGCCCAGAACCGGCAGCCCTCGCACACCAGTGCATCATGCACGTGCCCCCACAATACGGTGATCACGCATGGCACGTTCCAGTGTGCCACTTCGTGATGTCCCGTTCGCGCAAAGCCACCGGCCAACCATCGCCGGCGATGGGATCCGATGGGCTCACCGATTGCCCAGTCACCAGCCAGCGCCATGTCCCCTCACTCTTGGCAGGATCTTCTCCGGCCACTCCTCGCGCAGCGCCCGCGAGCACCTCTGCCCACGCTCGTGCCCGAACACCACGTCGCCGCCCGCCCTTGGCTCTGCTGCCTGGACACTCGACGCCGGTGAGGCAACAACACGGGAGAGCCCTTCTAGGCAGTCCTTGCATGCGTTAGAGAGGATTCCCGCAGCGCCAAATCCTACACGGCCACTCCTCACCGCTCGCCCACGCTACCGTGACCAACCGCCGCGCGCCCAGCTTTCCTCCGCCAGTCGCTGGCTGCCTCCACGCACCCCCGATGGACCCTAGCCGCGCTGATACCCCCTAGCCCCTCCTCGCACCCTCCAGCACCTATAAAAGGCACCCTTGCCCTCACCAGTGCTTCCCCACCATTTTTCCCCTCTACTAGAAAATCCGCCGCGCCGCTAGTAGCGCCGCCGCGGAGCCATGCCCTCCGGCCCTTCCCAAAGCTCCTAAGCCACCCAATGTTTCACGCGTATGCCACCTGAGCTTCCAGAGCCACCCCTCAACCCCCACTAACGCCGGAGAAGAACTCCCTCCACCGCGCCCGAAGCCTCGCCATGGACCGCTGCTGCCAAGCCTCCTCTGCCCGCGTTTCCTTCAGCGCATCGACTCGCCATGAGCTCCGGAACACGCCCGTGCCCTTTCCCTACCCCCTCACCAGCACCGCTCGCCAGATTTTGGCCGAAGATGCCGCCGGCCAAGCCAAGGGCTACATTGCAAGCCCCCTTTTTAATTTTAGGGTCTAACCCGTAAAATGGCAGCACTAGTCTGTGAAAGTTTAAAAGTTTCAGGGACCCCTCTATAAAATGCTTTTTCCTTTTCTGTTTTAAAATAGGTTAGAAAGGATGAAACTTTGAAAACTTGTAGGAAATTGTAGAAAAATAGTAAAAATGTGAAGTCAATTTTGTTAGACTCCACATGATGTCTAGTTTCACTTAAAAATATTCATGAGCATGTCACTATCATGTTTTTAGCTATAGGATTTATTTTGTGCAAAAGCCAATAAATGTCTTTTAAATCATAGAAAATTGATAAAAATTGGAAACCACTTCTGTTAGTTTACTCTTGGCATGCTTGTTCTAGATATGTAATTTATGCTACTGGTTCAAATGATGATCTTACTGTTTTGAGTCCAAATGCTTAAATGCTATGTTATGTTGGTTGAAATTTCAGAAACAGGATAACTTTCCAAATGAATATTGAGTAGCACCAAAATGAACCCACCTTTCTTTTATGAATTCTAAGTTATTCAAACCTTATATGTGTACACAATCACCATCAAAGTCAAGCTCAAGTTTTAAATTGCAACACACTTTACCTTTATGACAAAAGAAAAGTTCGAAATCTTGTCTAGGTGAATGTGGTCGCAATGCAAAGATATACTTCTGTAATGATTAAGATATACTTCTGTAATGATTCATAAAATGCAACCTGCACATAAAAGCATGTAATTCAAATCTTACATATGCATCTCATGTAGAAGCAAATCTCGCCGACGGTACCTACGAGCTGATCCCGGAAGCTGAGGAAGAGACGTCAGTTGAGGTGAACCACATCAAGGTCATACAAGACCCAAGTCAAGCTTCGAGTGAGCCCCAAACTAACATAGCATACGAAGGCAAGCCCTGGAGCATAACATTGGTTTCCAAATTATGCAATACTTATGTTACTTATGTTTGTGCATTAAGTTTATAAGCGTTGCTTGAAACCTTAGTTGCATGATCCAAGGTGCCTTGATCTGAATACTAGTAAGAGTTGAGTGATTTCCTATCACTCGTGAGCTATAGGAGTTGCCTATTTACTTATGTTGGAATCATAAGGCTGATGGGCGGGGCTGGGCAATATTCTAGAATGGTGGATGCCCCGCCTGTATAGAGGAGAAATGTGCTAAGGTCGAACCGTGTCGGTGTTCATGGTCAAGTGTTTGAAAGTACTAAGCACATACTGAGTATGGGATTGGGAAGCCTAGTACCTGATTGAACCGGCGTGGACCTTTTCCCCACTCTCTCTAGAACTGCGTTTCCTTGGTGCACCATGTCAAGTCAAGCGGAGTATTAGTATACTCAGCCTTGCTTGTGGGTATGTTTTTCAGGTATTGTTGTTGATGACTTGGTTGCCAGTGTGACTTGGCCGTCCAAGATCCCTCCGGGATGGACGGTTGAGTTGGACCCGTCCTCGATCAGCAAGGATCATGGTGATTGATATCATGGAAGGCTTCACCATGGTATTTTGTATCGATGTTAGACTATCGTTTATTTCCACTACTTTTGAACTATGAATGCTACTTTATGCATTTGAACTCTTGAGTTGTAATAACTTAATTTGGGACATGTAATAATTTCTCTAGATTGTTGAAATCTCTGGACTCATCTTCATGCGAGTATGCTTTGTTTCGATCCGAGACATGTGGTTTATCGAGTGAAACCTGACAGACTTCCATTTTAATTCGATTAAAGTGTCCATTCGTGTATGAGGCAACATTGAGTACACTTCAGCCGAGTTAACTTGGGTGGTTCTGCCACAAGGCCAAATTTGATAAACAATTTTCTGTTAATGAAGTTAATGCATCTACTTCTAATATCAAAAATGTTAAAGATAGTACACTAGAGAATCCATCAGATTTGCATATACCTAAAATTCCCATTGGTGCGTCACCAATAAACCACATACATAGCTGGACTACCATTGGTAATTTGGCTGGTGGAGGGAATGCAACGGCCGCTACGAATGCTATGGTGCTGCATACAGTTGTGTATAGCAAGCGCCCTGTTGGTTCACATGCTCCCTTGCCTAATGCTAATAGTTTGTTGTAGCATGTTTCTAACACATTGCCGAACCAAGCACAAACATATAGCACACCGCAACCTACTTTAACTCAAGCACAATATCCTGGAACGACTGGTAATCCTAAAGCTGCTTATGGGATGGAAGGATTTAGAGAAGAGTTGCTTGAGTTGTTTAAACAAACTTTTGGTACTTTAGTTATGAGTATATTTCATACCCACCAGGATTTAAAATACCAGAGTTTGCTAAATTCAATGGTGGTGACGATGGAAGTACATTAGAACATATAGGTCAATTTATTATATAATGTGTTTAAGCTAGTTCTAATGATATTTGTAAGATGAAGCTATTTCCTTTATCTCTATCGGGTGCTGCATTTACTTGGTTTATTTATTTGCCACACAACTTAGTTCACACAAGTGCTGATATAGAGAATAAATTTCATGATTATTTCTTTATTGGTGAAACTGAGTTAAAATTGTCACACCTTACATTGGTTAAGCAAAGAACCAATGAATCTGTTTCTAAGTATATTAGAAGATTTAGATACACTAGAAACCAATGCTATAGTTTGATGATTTCTGATAGGGATCTAGCTGATCTTGCTTATGCTGGTTTACTTGATATTCATAAAGAGAAGCTAGATGGTTAGGAATTCCTAGATGTTAGTTGGTTATTGCAAAAACCTCTAGCTAATGAAAACCGACTTAAAGAAACTAGGAATTTACAAAAACCCAATGAAAAGTCTAGTTGTCGTGTTTATGCACTTAATTGTGAATCTTGTATTGGTGTTTAGAACTGGCAACCTACTGAGGGTGTACCCGAGGTAGTGTTTTATGCTTGGGGCTTGCCGAGATCAAGAACTCAATAGTGAACTCGAACACACGATTTAGACAAGTTCGGGCTGCTTATGTCATGTAATACCCTACGTCTTGTATGTTGGTTGGATTGTATTGATTGAAGTTGTTTGGAGGGGGGTCCCTGCCTCGCCTTATATTGCAGGGGACAAGGTTACAGGTCCGTTGTTTACATGAATACTAGTCGGATTCGACTAGAGAGTCCTACTCTAATTGCTATGAGTAGTTTTCTAATCTTCGACTAGTTCTTGTCCTCCACATAGACCACGCTGTCCTGCACCATAGTCTCCATGTCTGACACATCTCGGTGTACAGCCCCGTATTGTAGGACTATTCAAAACTTCTAGTGGGCCCATAGATGTATGGCTGACAAGCCCCCGAATACTTTTTAGTCAAATGTAGCAGTCCCGAGTAGTTTTGTAGGCTTCTCCGACTAGTTAGTGGTACTCTTCGAGTACTCCATGGATCTCAATCTTCAAACACACTTGAGTACTGCCATGTGGCAAGAATTTGCTCAAGTCTCATTTAACTTGGCCTTGAATCTTCAATCTTGAATTTTATATGGAAGTGCGATGAAAATCGCATTCCATATGGAGTAGACCCCCGAGCCTTATATTGAATCGAAGAATCAGGTTGAGGGTCAATCTTCTAATTTCACATTCCTTTTACCTTAAAACCCAAAGAAAAAACTTTTTAGCCGATAGGCACATGGCACACAGCCCCCAAGCCGTTACACGACTAGTTTGGGTATAAGGGTCAACCACTGGTCAACGTGACTGTTCGCCAACAGTAACCTTATCTCTTCCAAACAAATTGGCTACTGTCAAGCGATAACTGTGGGTGTTTAAAAATAGAATATTCCCGTTAATCTTGCCTCTGTTTTAACTATTCCTCAGTTATAAATAATGGAGGAATTCATCCCTTCCATTTCACCTGAGCCATTCTACCTGTTCATTTTCCACACTGTAGCCCTAGCACCACCGCTTGCGATCCTTGAGCTTGAGTTGATAGAGTCGGAGTGCCCGATCTTTCGGTGAGTGGAGATAAATTCGACTTGGTGGAAGTAGACCCTCACGATCCGACTACGACGAGCGAACCCGAAGCGCCAATGCAATCGCTGAACCAACTCCCGATGGTTACCAACCTCGCCGGTGCGAGATCAGCCTGATCACGAAGATCGATTCCTGTCCGCAATCGAAGAACGAACAAGAAAGAGAGGCGAGCAATCTAAATATCACTCGAAGGTGGAGTTCTGAATCACAAGGACAGCGCGTATTTGCGCGTGTTCAAGAGTAGCTAAAGCTAGATGTAAAACAAAACTCAAGTCGTAAACAAAAAGGACTCGGACTAAATAAAGGGGGCGCAGCCCCTGGAGTCCGAAGGGGTCACGGCGCCCAACCCTAGGCGCCCCACCTGGGCTGCCCTGTTGGGCCATCTTCTTATTCCGATGGGCCTTCGTTCCTTAACAGCATGATGAAGTTTAATTCTCTCGCACGGGCTCGAGTGATTGGCCCAACTGGATGAGCAACTGTAGGCGCCTGAGGTGGAGGAGCAACTGGAGGCGCCTGAGGTGCTGCTGGTGTAGATGTACTCGTGGTGTCCTCATCATCCTCCCCTTCTTGAACTGAAGTCGTCCTCGACGGCAACTCCTCATCTTCACCCACATACGGTTTCAAATCTGCAACATTAAAACTCGTGGAAACACCAAACTCCGCAGGCAGGTCAAGGATATAAGCATTATCATTAATCTTGGTTAGCACTTTAAAAGGACCAGCAGCACGTGGCATCAATTTAGAACGACGTAAGGTAGGAAAACGATCCTTCCTCAAATGCAACCAAACCAGATCACCCGGTGCAAAAGTAACATGTTTTCTCCCTTTACTACCCGCAACCTGATATTTAGCATTAGCAGCAGCAATGTTTTGTTGAGTCTGCTCATGCAAGGTAATCATTTGATCAACATGGGCAGCGGCATCTATGTGTGGGGTGTCCTCGGCATCAAGTGCAAACAAATCAATAGGCGCCCGAGGAATATAACCATAAACAACTTGAAAAGGACACATCTTTGTAGAAGAATGCGTTGCATGATTATAAGCAAACTCAACATGAGGCAAGCAATCTTCCCAACGTTTCAAGTGTTTATCTAAAACAGCCCTAAGCATGGTGGACAAGGTTCGATTAACCACCTCAGTTTGTCCATCAGTCTGAGGGTGACAAGTGGTGCTAAACAGCAATTTAGTTCCCATTTTATTCCATAGTGATCTCCAAAAATGACTGAGAAACTTAGCATCACGATCAGAGACTATTGTATTTGGAATACCATGCAAACGAATAATCTCGCGAAAGAACAATTCAGCAACATTGCTAGCATCATCAGTCTTATGACAAGGTATAAAATGAGCCATTTTGGAGAAACGATCAACAACCACAAAAATACTGTCCCTCCCCTTCTTAGTTCTAGGCAATCCCAAAACAAAGTCCATAGAAATATCAAGCCAAGGGGAAGTAGGAACAGGCAAAGGCATGTACAAACCATGGTTGTTTAATCGTGACTTAGCTTTCTGGCAAGTAGTGCAGCGGGCAACAAGGCGCTCAACATCAGCGCGCATCCGGGGCCAAAAGAAGTGGGCAGCCAGCACTTCATGCGTCTTGAAGACGCCAAAGTGCCCCATGAGACCGCCTCCATGCGCTTCCTGTAACAACAAACGACGAACCGAGCTAGCTGGAACACACAGCTTGTTAGCGCGAAACAGGAACCCGTCCTGTATGTGAAATTTGCCCCATGGTTTGCCATGAATACAGTGGGCGAAAGCATCTTTAAAATCAGCATCATCCACATATTGATCCTTCACAGTTTGCAAGCCAAAGATTTTAAAATCTAACTGTGACAGCATGGTATAGCGACGAGACAAAGCATCAGCAATGACATTTTCCTTCCCGCTCTTGTGTTTAATAATGTAAGGGAAAGACTCAATGAATTCTACCCATTTAGCATGACGACGGTTCAGGTTTGTTTGGGTACGAATATGTTTTAAAGCCTCATGATCAGAATGAATTATAAACTCGCGATGCCAAAGGTAGTGCTGCCAAGTATGCAAAGTGCGCACTAAAGCATAAAGCTCCTTATCATAAGTAGAATAATTCAAGCTAGCACCACTTAATTTCTCACTAAAGTAAGCAACCGGTTTTCCTTCTTGTAACAAAACAGCACCTAGCCCAATACCGCTAGCATCGCATTCAAGCTCAAACACTTTAGTAAAATCAGGCAACTGCAAGAGAGGAGCATTGGTTAACTTATCTTTCAAGGTGCTGAACGCAACCTCTTGCGAATCACTCCAAGCAAAGGGAACATCCTTCTTTGTAAGCTCATGTAGAGGCGCTGCAATGGAGCTAAAATCACGAACAAACCGGCGGTAGAAACCTGCGAGGCCAAGAAAGCTTCGAATTTGTGTGACCGTTGTCGGTGTAGGCCACTCCCGAATGGCATCAATCTTGCTGCTATCCACCTCAATGCCCTGTGGAGTAACAACATAGCCAAGAAACGAGACACGTTGTGTGCAAAACATGCATTTTTCGAGGTTAGCAAATAAATGGGCCGCACGCAATGCATCAAAAACAGCACGCAAATGTTCTAAATGCTCTTCCATAGACTTGCTGTAAATGAGGATATCATCAAAATAGACAACTACAAACAATCCTATGAAGGGCCTCAGAACTTCATTCATCAAACGCATAAATGTGCTGGGAGCATTTGTCAAACCAAACGGCATAACCAACCATTCATATAACCCAAATTTTGTTTTAAAAGCCGTTTTCCATTCATCACCTAATTTCATGCGAATCTGATGGTAGCCACTACGCAAATCAATCTTAGTGAAAATAATGGCACCACTAAGCTCATCTAGCATATCATCAAGGCGTGGTATAGGGTATCGGTAGCGAATGGTAATGTTATTAATAGCACGACAGTCTACACACATACGCCATGAGCCATCTTTCTTTGGAACAAGTAACACAGGAACGGAGCAAGGGCTAAGAGACTCACGAATATAACCCTTGTCAAGCAACGCCTGTACCTGGCGCTGGATTTCCTTCGTCTCATCCGGATTTGTACGGTACGGTGCACGGTTCGGAAGCTGTGCGCCGGGAATGAGGTCGATCTGGTGCTCAATGCCACGAAGTGGTGGAAGTCCCGGTGGCAAATCTTTTGGAAAGACATCAGCGTACTCCTGCAAAATGTTAGCAACCGCAGGGGGAATATCCAAAGATGGTGCATCATCAAGTGAAACGAGCACACTAGAGCATATAAGGGCATAGCATGGCAAAGGAGCATCGCGTAACTCATCAAAATCAGCACGTGTGGCAAGCAAAACAGGAGCATTCAACTTGATTTCAGAATTAATAGATGTCGATGGTTCAAGTTGTTTAGCAGTTTTCGCAGCTCTAGCAAGATCATCTTTAAGAATTTGTTCAGGTGTCATGGGATGTATAATTATTTTCTGACCCTTAAACATGAAAGAATAGTGATTTGAACGACCATGATGCAAGCTATCAGTATCATATTGCCAAGGTCGCCCAAGTAACAGAGAGCATGCTTCCATGGGAATAACATCACAATCAACAAAATCAGAATAAGCACCCATGGAGAAAGGAACACGGACTGATCGAGTAATTCTAATTTTCCCACCATCATTAAGCCATTGAATGTGATATGGATGTGGATGCTTACGAGTGGGTAAAGACAACTTTTCAACCAGCGTGGTACTCGCCAAATTGTTGCAGCTGCCGCTGTCGATGATGATGCGAATCGACCGCTCCTGCACAACGCCCTTGGTATGGAAAAGAGTGTGTCGCTGATTCTTCTCGGACGGGGCGACCTGTGTACTAAGAACACGCTGCACAACAAGACTTTCATACCTATCGGCGTCGCCCGGGTTGACATGTACCTCCATAGCTGCATGGTCAGTGGCAAGCATCGCATGTCGAGTATCTTCAGAATCACTAGCGGAAGAGTACTCACCATCGTCACGAAGAAGCAAAGTGCGCTTGTTCGGACAGTCCCGAATCACATGGCCAAATCCTTTGCAACGATGACACTGAATATCCCGTGTACGGCCTGTGGGAGGGGCGGCGCCTGTGGAAGGGGCAGCGCTTGCAGGTTTGGCCGTTCGCTCGCGCGGTGTAGTGGTGGGCGTGGGTGGCGCAGGGAGAGCGGGTGCGGAGTTGGATGTCGAGCTTCTTCCTGCAAAAGAGTTAGAATATGTCTTCGAGCGGCGTCCCTGCACTTCACGTTCAACTTTGCAAGCATATTCAAATAATGTTGTCATATCTGTGTAGTCCTTATAATCAAGTATATCCTGAATTTCGCGGTTCAAACCACCACGAAAACGTGCCATAGCAGCATCGGTTTCCTCCAATAACCCACAACGAATCATGCCTATTTGTAATTCCTGGAAATATTCCTCAACAGATTTGGAACCTTGCTGAAAACGTTGCATTTTATTAAGCAAATCGCGAGCATAATAAGAAGGCACAAATCTGTGGCGCATAGCAGTTTTTAATTGCTCCCAAGTGGTTGGAATGGTATTGGGATGTTTGTGTTTATATTCACGCCACCAGATTAAAGCAAAATCAGTAAATTCACTAATAGCAGCTTTAACTTGAGAATTAGCAAGAATATCATGGCATGAAAATTTCTGTTCAACTTCTAATTCCCAATCAAGATATGCAGCAGGATCATATTTGCCATTAAAAGGTGGAATTTTAAATTTAATCTTGGAAAAGGAATCATTACCACCGGGACGGCGTGGCACGCGGCGGGCACGGCCACGGCGGTCGCCATCGTCCTGGTCCGAGTCACCACCATAACCCTGCTGCAACTCTGCGACTGTAGTGTGCAATGCATCGAGTCTTGCCACAACTGAGTCGAGTGTGGCCTTAGCGGCCGTCTGTGCAAGGTCGAGCTGATCACACCGCTCGGTCGTCGAGGAGATCGTCGAGTCCAGCCGTTCATGAATCGTCTGAATGTCGGTGACAAGCCCTTCAACTTGCGCCCGTATGCCCTGCAGCTGGTCAGCCCCCGCGTCGACATCATCTGCCATGGTTAGCGCAAAGACAAGAACACAAGCGACGACAAAATAGGGGTGTAACAGCTCACAAGGCGCTCACACTAGTGCTGTTATCAAATTCTTATCCGTTCTTACCACGCACACAGGGGCGAACTGCAACCAACCGGTGGAACTCACGAAAGATTGGAGGAGCGATTGCCTGGAGAAACAAAATATGCTCGTCGTAGAACTATGTGGAGTTCTGGGAAGGCTGCACTCAAATGAAGGATTAGCACAATCAAACAATAATGCAAAGTTGAAAGATAGTGCCAAACACGTAACAAGAGTTGCTGGTAACAAGGAAAAATCGAAAGAACAGAGGCAAGGTGGAGAGGGCGCACCTCTTTTTTTTTTTTTTATTTCTGTTTTTTTTTTTTCACAGAGGGTGCCCCAAAACTGATAATATGAACACAGAGGATCTCAAATATCAAATTGCGGCACACACTTTTTCCGAAAGTACAGGGGTACACTTTTTCTCTCTCTCTCTCTCTCTAGAGTAAGGCGAACCTCAGAATAATAAAGGACCAAGAAAGAGAGAGACGGATGTGAAAGGCTGGCACGGAATGCGTGGGGGAGGGGGGAATTAACACCAGAGAGGCGTGACCCAGGAGGAGTCACGGCGCGCGCAAAGGGAGGTTCCAACGAAACAAAGCCGAATCACCTTCCTTCTCCCTGTTGGATTCTTCTTCGTCTTTTTTTTTTTTTTGCTTCTTTCCTTTTTTTTTGCACTTTCCTTTTTTTTTTCTGATTGCTTTCGATCTTTTTTTTTGACAGGGGAGGGGCGATCGGAGTAGTGGAATGGTGCGGCGCGGTTGTCGCGGGGGGAGTTGCGGTGGGCGCGGCTGGTAGGGTTGGCGAGCAGCGGAACGGCGGTGGCGGCGAAAACTAGGGTTAGATGAAAAACGATAAACAAGAGATTAAACACAAGTAACCAGCAACAATTGAACGAGTAGGCACACAAATTCAACAAAGACACTTATTGAAAGAATGTGCGAGGCTAAACGGTTGCTGGGACAAAGGATCTAACCTGAAAAAAAATTTGTTTTGGTTTTTGTGGACTGTAGGAAGGGAAAAACACTCGGTAAAACTCACCGATCAACCTGGAAAGCTGATACCACTTGATAGAGTCGGAGTGCCCGATCTTTCGGTGAGTGGAGATAAATTCGACTTGGTGGAAGTAGACCCTCACGATCCGACTACGACGAGCGAACCCGAAGCGCCAATGCAATCGCTGAACCAACTCCCGATGGTTACCAACCTCGCCGGTGCGAGATCAGCCTGATCACGAAGATCGATTCCTGTCCGCAATCGAAGAACGAACAAGAAAGAGAGGCGAGCAATCTAAATATCACTCGAAGGTGGAGTTCTGAATCACAAGGACAGCGCGTATTTGCGCGTGTTCAAGAGTAGCTAAAGCTAGATGTAAAACAAAACTCAAGTCGTAAACAAAAAGGACTCGGACTAAATAAAGGGGGCGCAGCCCCTGGAGTCCGAAGGGGTCACGGCGCCCAACCCTAGGCGCCCCACCTGGGCTGCCCTGTTGGGCCATCTTCTTATTCCGATGGGCCTTCGTTCCTTAACAGCATGATGAAGTTTAATTCTCTCGCACGGGCTCGAGTGATTGGCCCAACTGGATGAGCAACTGTAGGCGCCTGAGGTGGAGGAGCAACTGGAGGCGCCTGAGGTGCTGCTGGTGTAGATGTACTCGTGGTGTCCTCATCATGAGTGCCACCGTCTCCCCCAGTTTAGCCCCCGAGCATATGCGCAAGAAGACCCTCGTGGCAACATGAATAGGGAAGAAAGCAACCTCCAGCAAGGCAGCGGAGAGCAAGAAGGGGAAGACGGCGAAGAAGGAGAAAGAGATCCAATTGCCAGCGTCGAAGTATGGCAAGACTGATAAGACGCCACCGCCGAATCAAGCCTGCGCTTGGAAGAAGTCCATCATGAAGGAGGCGGACATCCAGACATTGGTGGATGCCGATCTTCTCTAGGAGTAGGACTTCATCACCTGGAGGGAGGCATGTGGCAACCCGTGGCCCATGGAGAGCTACACCCATGAGACAGTCATGTTCCCGCACTTCATCGAGTGGGGTTTGGCTCTCCCCACATCCAACTTCTTTCGTGGGTTGCTGAGGTACTACAATCTGGAGTTAATCCACCTCAACCCCAATTCAATCCTGCACATAGCCATTTTCATGCACTTGTGTGAAGCCTTCCTTGGAATCCAGCCGCACTTCCAACTTTTTCGGAAGTTCTTTAGAGTCAAGCCCCAGCCTAGAATGGACCACACTGAAGTAGTCGGGAGCAAGTCAAAGGCCCGCGCAAATTTGAAGTGGGTTTAGGCAAGATTAATAAAACTTGCTAGCTGTCCATAGGGTGTTATTCACATGCTTATGATAAAAAATTAAGGATAGGATGAGATAGGCTTTTGCAAATTTACTTAACCTTAAAGCCTTACTCCTTGTTCAACCCTATGCATGATCCTTGTTATATAATTGTGTAAGACTTGCGAGTACCTTTTTGTACTCATGTTGCTATCGCTCACTAAAGTTGCAAGTGAACCGCAGGCCGTGTTTGGTCAATTTTACCCCATCGATTCGAGGGTGGGTGATGAGTGACTAGAGCGGTCGTTTGTTGCTTCGATGATGTTCTTGGGCAACTACACTATCGTATCTTTTGCGTTTATCTATCGTATCCATTGCGTAGTAGTGCTCTTTTTATGGGTTAGATGTTGGGAAGACCTAAACCTTAACATTTAATTTCATCATGTTGTTGTCATGAGTCAAAGACTTGTATTTTGGAGCTCATTTAATTAAATTTTAGATTTGAACCATTTGTGTAATGAACTTGTAACCTTAATCGTTGAACTTGTGTAATGTTTAAAATTGCTCTTTTTAAGTTGAGTTGCACCGAGTCTTGCGTCTCTAGGTGTGGGTTGCCACTTGCCACGTCGCAAGACGCGCAAGTGTTGGCTCTCATCCTATTGGCATCAATTCACTTAATTCGAGATCAAATTGGGCGGTTGTCACATAAGACGAATGTGGTTTTATAGTGTGTCGCCGTTTAGTGGAGTGAACAATATGGTTGATAGTTGTGTAGGCAAAATAACCTACAGAAAATCCAATACTTCTGCGAGCAGCCCTTTACCAGTAGCTCTTTTGCATGTCCGATGAATAAGGAGTATAGATTCTCGTACTTGAAGTCTTTTACCAATATCTCTTTGCATATCGGGTGACTAAACTAGAGTATATTTTCATTCCAGTTTTCCTGTTTATGCATCCTTCATGCTTGTTCAAATATTAGAGTTATGCGAAGTGTTTTGTGCATTTTAATGGTACTAGAACGAACTAGAACGAATGGATCTGAATTTGTTCTGAAAATTCATATACTCCACCCTTTTAACAGCTATATGGTAGCGTCTATATGCTTCCGTCGTTGCTGTGTTGAATACAATTTGTCATGAGATGCAGCTGCAAAATTTATTGCATTCATAGAAATAGTGAATATTTGTCATGCTTCATCTATTGCACTAAAAACATTTTACAGCTCGTAGCAAAGCACCGGCACGATCCTAGTTAATGGAAAAGAATTGAAATGGAAAATAACTCCCTCCGTCCGCGAAAGAATGCAAATCTACCATTCCAAGGCAACACTAAGGCAGAGATAAAATGACGCATGTGCCCCTATAAACACAATTCTCTGCAGCACACTCACACTACCACCGCAGACGGTGGAAATGATTGCACTTGAGACCAAAATACACAATCAATATAATAAGAATATTTTTGTTACACCATGCATGCACAAGCAATTAAAGCATCCATCTTTGAAACTGAATAATGCCAAATACCTCACGCCACCCAACAAATTCAAGCTGAATTTAACTTTGAAAAGTCATCCAGCACCATTTCAGCTGGCGCCATTTTTAAGTGGTTGAAAGCAACGATTACAAATTTTTAGATGCCACCATTTACTCCTTCCTTGGCTTATAAAAGCCTGGCGATGACTGCCTCACCATCTTTCGTCTCCCCCTCCACTGAGCCCATGGCTTTAAATTTGAACAATCCACCACCTGACGAGGGAGAGGTCTTACCAGACCTCAACAAGGAGCAGTCTGCAGATGAGGCTGATCTATTCCAGATCCATGATGCACATCAAGATGATCTTGTTGGAGTTGAGATTACTAGAGGGCAAAACCAAATAATCAGCCCAGGTACTTGTCTCTTCACTTATCTAAGTTATTGGAGTACACCAACCTCACAGCACTGACCTGCTCTTGATGAACACCACCTACTAGATGGGGAGGAGAAGCCATACGAGAATTTAATGTGCAGCCTGCGTATGATGAAGAGCCTTTCCATTTTTTTGTTGGAGATGATGACATAGCTACAGGAGATGAAGGAATTAGTGCAGATGGAAATGGTAACTTTGATTTTTATGGTGATCTTTTCAATCTCAACTTACATGCTTCCTGTCAACCAGATGTAGACCATTGTAAGTGTTTTTGTTTGTATGTATTTTCTTCCATAGTTTGCCTACATGCTTTCTTATTACTGCTTAGTAGAAAATACAATGGCAAACAAGTTAAGATTCTTTCTGAGTCATTAGGTACATACATGCATGCTCAGGAATAAATTCAATGTAGAGTTACTTAATCAAAGGACTATATGACATTGTACTGAAAGCTATAGCACATAATCAGATTGTACTAGACATAATTTATCTCATATTCAAGGTTTATTTCTTGATGAATTAGTGGGTCAATGTGGTTCTTCTCTTACCACCATGAACACACAATATTACTGCATTTATTAGCATGTCCAGTAGAGACTTTAGGATGAAGAATTACGTACATAGTATGATAGAGCTGGAGTGCCCGATCTTTCGGTGAGAGGGATAACTTCGATTTGTGGAGGAGGTGACTCTCACGATCTGACTACGAACAAACAGGTCGTGGCGCGTTAGCAATCGCTGAACCAACTCCAAATGGTTATTGACCTTGTTGATGGCAAGATCAACCTGAACACGAGGTTCTATTCCTGCAAGCAATCGAAGAACAAGCAAGAACAAGATGAAGGCAAAACTGAATATCAATCGCTCACGAATTGGGGTTAACAATGGCTGTCCACAGGTGGCCACTGAGCACAACTGCAGCATAGGACGTTTGCACAATGGCTAAACTTATCAAAGAAAACCCATGCAGAAGAGGGGGTGCAGCCCCTGGCTAAATATGGGGGGGGGGGGGGGAGGGCGTGAGGAAGGTAGGCGCCCAGCCTGCCCACAAGGTAGGGAATAGGCGCCCAAACAGCCACACGCCATCCTCTTTATCCCCTTTCCTGATTTAGGTGGCGCAGCACCTTCCTGGTTATTTCTTGACAAAACTAAAAACACATAGGTGGCGCAGTACCTAGACATTATTCTGGGTAGGTTCATCATGGGCATAGATGGCATATGCACTTAGGAAACTTCTGGTCCTTCATTCTTCAAAATGGAAACTTCTGGTCCTTCATTCTTCAAAATCATCACGAAGTTTAATTCACGTGCACGAGCTCGAGTGAGTAGTCTTGGTGGTGCCTGTGCTGGTTCAGTTGGAGTAGCCATTCCCGTGTCGGGGTTGATGTCCTCATCACAGTACCTCCATCTAGTATCCACACTGCATGTAGTACCATGTCTAGTAGAGAAGTTCCTGCAAAATATACGAGTAATGTACATTTAGCTATCAATTCCTAATAAATTTCACGTTCCACAAATGTAGATTACGATGATTAAAGACAAATGGATGTGCATTTGTTTAGTTCCAGATGAACACAATCGGCATGTGTTTTTTAGTTAATGATGACTACATCCCAACCATGGAGGAAATGCATGGGTATGGAATCTATGCCAATGAGGTGGACATCGTCTTTGATCAGGAAGAGTTATCTGACTCCAGTGACGAAGATTATGAACCAGCAAATGGAAATTTTAGGACAAGGTCAAAGGATCATACTACAGCTTAAAGGCAACAGATATATGAAGCATTGCTGGAGAAAAGCAACCGAGGAAAACTAAAGAGAAACACTACAACTGAGGTTGCTGAATTATTTAATGTCAATTTAATGTCAATCGACATCCAGTGTGGCGTATTTGGTGACAAGCAAAACAATGTCGTGCTAATGGAGTGCCGGTTGATGTTAGTTCAAGAAAGCCCAAGAATTGTGGCCGCAAAAAGGTTGAAATCGACGCCTCACAAGTAGAGATCATTCCATTGCACAAAAGGTGTACCATAAGATCTCTAGCTCAAGCTCTAGGTATGAAAAAAACCACAGTACATAAGATGTTCAAAGATGGGTTCCCAAGACAGCACTCCAACTCATTCAATCCATATTTAAAGGAAGAAAACAAAAAGGAAAGGCTGCGGTGGTGTGTTTCAATGTTAGATCAGCGTACATTGCAAACTCAGCCAAAGTTCAATGAAATGAAGAACATCATACACCAAGATGAGAAGTGGTTAAACAGCATAAGAAAAGATGTGACCTACTACATGACTCATGATGAAGAGTGTAACAACTCTACCTAAATTAAGTGCTTTAACTCTAAACTAGTGAGAAATCCCTAAGTTAAGAAGTGAAATGACCTTTATAAACCTAAGAAGCTCTCTTTTGGAGTTTGTTTTAAATCTTGAAATTCTATATACAAACTTAAGTTTCTGCCCAAATAAGAGTTGTAAAACTTTTAAATTCCAACAACTTTTGTTAAAGGCACCTTGTCTAATTCGGAGTGGAAGGGAGTCAAAAACAGCAACCCAAGCCGGCTTTCCTACAGGACCCTAAAAATCTCTTAAGTCCTGGAATTCGAGTTTTCCTCCATCTTTGCAAGCTTTCATCTCCCGTTTTCCAATCTGAACTTGAGTCAGAGCCTTAATAGGAGTTGTAGTACCTCAAGAGTGTTCCAACTTTGTTACACTGACCCAGATCCAAATCGGACCCAAGCTTGTTCAAAATTCCGGTCAAAAGTGAGGTAAACCAGTCAACCCACCCACCGGATGCTTAAAAATCCTAAGTCTGGAATCCCAGATTTTTGGCTAACTTTGGCCGGAAATATCCTTGAATCCTCTCACAATCAAAACCGACACCTTAAACAAAGTTTGAAGAACGATCAGAGTTGGGCAAGTTTGTTTAAGGGAGTTTCGGGAGTTGTGTTGAAAGATTCGGAGAAGGATCGCTCCAAAGCTGGTCTGGCTTGTAGCCCGAAGGGAGCCTCGACGCCCGCGCGCCCGAGCATGTTCGCTCGCGCGCCACGCGCCGCGTGGCCGCCGGCAACCGGCAGCTTGCCGGCGCCCTATCCCCAGCGCGACAGCGACCGGACGAGAGCCACGGCAACCAATCCGCACCCGCGACAGGACGGAGCAAGCGTAGGGCTAGCCAATCGCCGGCCGAGCGCAAGTCGCCTTCCGCCTGCCACGGCTCTGCTCCGCCAATCCTGTTCCGCCCGTTCGCCGAGGAAGCTGAGATGCCCCTGACGTCCCGCGTCTCCGCCCGCTCGCCCAACCCCCACGGTAGCCTTTCCGCCTCGCCCGCCCGACAGACCGGAAGCCCCAGACGCGCGCCGCCCAAGGCCAATCGCCGCCAAAGACCACCCGGAGCTCCGCCTCCTCTGCCCAATGGCGTCGTCGGCCAATGGCCGCCTCGCTCAAGCACTCGCTGCTCCCGGCCTTATCCTTTCCCCACCGGAGCCCCGCCTCGACCCTCCGCGCCACCCCGGCCCTATAAAAGGGGACCCCCTCACCGGCAATGCCACCCCTTGCCACCGCCCGCACCTGCGCCGCCGCTTTCTCCTCTGCGCCCTGCTTCCTCCTCTGAGCCACCGCTTTCTTCCCACGCCGCCGCTGAGCTTCCGTGAAGCTCACCCCCTTGCGCCAACCCCCCCCCCCCCACACACACACTCCGGCGACTTCGCCGCCCCCTCAAGCCGCTTCTTACAACACACCAGCCGCCCGCTCCTCCACGCAGTGCTAGAGCTTGCTGGTATCCACCAGAAGCACCGCCGCCACCGGACCACCGTCGAAGTCTCACGCCGCCCAAGCCTTCGTGCGTACAACCTCCCCACCCCAGCCTGCTCCTGCTCGACCCCAAGGCTTCGCCGATAGACCTGGAGGTAAGCTACTTAACCTCCCTATCTTTCCATCTCGCCCGACCCCTGTCTTTCCGTCTCGCCCGACCCCTATCCTTTTCGTCTCGCCCGACCCCTGTCCTTTTCGTTTCGCCCGACCCCTGTCGTTTCGTCTCGCCCGACCCCTATCCTTTTCATTTCGCCCGACCCCTGTCCTTCCGTCTCGCCCGACCCCTGTACTTTTCATTTCGCCCGACCCCTGTCCTTCCGTCTCGCCCGACCCCTGTCCTTTTCGTTTCGCCCGACCCTTGTTTCGGTTCGCCCGACCCCTTTTCTTTTCGCCTCGCCCGACCCCGCCAAGTTTCGCCGACCCTTTCTCCGCCTCGCCCGAGGGCTCGGTTGTAATTCTTTTTCTTTGACCCGAGGGTATCGGTGAAGTATTTTCGGGGATTCCTCTATGTTGAGTCTGAGGACCTCGGTGTTGTTTTCCTTAAACCTGAGGGTCAGACCCTAAGTTTTCCTCAATCCGACCCTCTCATCCTGCTCTCCACCAACAGAAGTTGAACTCCCCCACCTTCTATGTAGCTTTGCTACAAACGTCAGTGTTAAAACATGAGTGTGTTGAAATAAACATCTAAAATGTTTAACCCCTGCATTGCATTCCGTGTAGAGTTGAATCTCGCCGACGGGACGTACGAGCATCATCCAGCCCCGGAAGAAGACCCCGCCGAGGAACAGCTGCACCCCTTCGAAGGAGAGCCCGAACCAGCGCAAGACCCCGAGGACCCGCAAGCTTTTTCTGAAGGCAAGCCCCGGTGCATGAACTCCCTATTTTACTTTCATGCCACTTATTGATCACTTGATTGCGCATTTACGTTTCGAGGAGTTGTAATGGAACCTTAGATGCATAACTTAGTACCTTGCTTTTGAATACTAGTTGCTAAGGTCGAGTAGTTGCATTGCTTAATAGGTTTCGGTAAAAGTCGAGTGATCTCCTGTCACTCGCGAGTTATAGGAGTTGAATGTTTCAGTTTTGTCGAAACTATAAGGACGACGGACGGGGCCAGGCTTGTGTTCGATACTTGGTGGATTGCCCTGTCTGTCTAAATGAAAATGAACTAAGGTCGAAACGTGTCGGCATTCGTGATCAAGTGTTTGAAAGTACTAATCTCATACCTAGTATGGGATGGGGAGGCCTAGTACCTGATTGAACTGGGGCGTGGCATATCTTCCGGCTGTCCTTGGAACGTGGTTCCCATGGTGCATCATGTGGGTGCAAGTGCGGTCACAGTGCAGCAATAGGCCGGGACTGTGGAGCATTGCATGCCAAAGGAAGTTGGCCCTGACACGTGCCTAAGGGATCGATGGGGACGGCTGACAAATGAAGCGATCCTTCGTGGTGCGCGGATGTCGTGAGATTAGGTTTGCCATGCATGGTTAATAAATTCGAATCGATTCGTCTGCCTCTCATAGATTGGGACTACTTGATCGCTATTCTGCACTGAGTAAAGATGGAACATGATGATGATTTTAATCTTGATGTTTGTTAAGTAATTGCTTGGAAACCATGTTTGTTTAGTATAAGTTGCTAATCTAGAATGGATAAAGAACATAGAACATGAGCTAAAAGGTTGAAAGTAAGGACTGACTTAGATGCTTTTGGCAAGAAAACCCCAGAGCCAGAAAGCCTTGCATGTCTAGGTCTTGGTCGTGTCTTTTCGACGGGTCAGTCTTGCTGAGTACTAGTTGCTCAGCCTTGTTGTGGCTAATCTTTTTCAGGTAATGTCAGTAGCTTGGGTGTTGGTACCACTTGGCCGACCCAGCTTCCTCCAGGCTGGACCGTCGAGTGGGATCCTTCCTCGGATGGCGAAGGGAGGAGTTTTTGATGTCATGATCGGCTCCGTCATGATGTCTTGTATCGACGTTTAGCTTCTGCTAGTTTTAATTTGACTTCGAACCATGCAACATTTCGGTTTGAATTTCCAAAAACTCTGATGTAATAAATTGTTGAACTATGTTGTCATGATGGAATGTTGTAATCTCTGTGCTACTCACCCTCGCGTGAGCGATGCTTCTCGATCCTGTTTATGTGGTTTATCGGAGGACATCCGACGGCCGACCAAGTTGACTTGCTTAAATTGCATAATCGCATGTCAGGCGACTTCAATGCATTTTAGTCAGGTTAATTTGGGCGGTTCCGCCACAGCTGGCATCAGAGCTCGAAGCACGGTACGGAGAACAACAAACCTTAAAACTCTTTTTCTAACTAAAATTTGCAAAAAGTAAAAATCGAGAAGTTCGTAAGTTCGCTAAGGATGAGTTTAGTTCAAGGAGCCCTAGGGGATTTTGGGGTTGTTTTTAAGGTGGCTAATAGTTATTGGTTATCTTCTAACTTCCAGCACTTTTTGACACGTCTATCATACGTGTGCATGATTCCGCATCGCGAGTATGCAAAGGGTGATGGGAATTCGATTCCAACGAGCCTATCATCACGGTTGTTTCGCCCACGTCTATTATACGTGCGCAGGTTCCATATGTTAATACATGCGAAGGATGGTATGGTTCGATTCCAACGAGCCTATCGTCACGGTTGTTCGCCCACGTTTGTTACAACGTGTGCATGATTCCGCATCACGAGAATGCGAAGGGTTATAGGATTCTATTCAAAGGAACCTATTTCCACGGTTGTTGCACTGTCCATGCAGTGTTAAACGCATGGGTGCCGTTTCTATAGTGAACGGTAATGATTGTGGATGCTTTCGTGAGTGCTGGCACGGAAGGTTCAAGCTGTGTTGTGTTTTTCTGCAGGTACACTAACAAACGTTGCGTTCAAAACGGTGCCTAGTAACTCGACTAGTTATTATAGTGAGGGCCGTACTGTTGCCTTGCCACCGGCACTAACCACATAAGTCCAAAGATTTTTTGGCAATTATTTTTGGTTGAGAGGACGACTAAGACGTGCATGCATTCAAAAATAAAACCAAACTTGAGTACGTCGTAAAAAGTAATGCACCGCGTTAAGGATTGTCTAGCTGTCCTTTTTCCACCATGATAACTCCAGAAACTTGGTATAAGAAAGTCGTGTTAAAACCACCAAGTAAAACTGCCACAAGGTACTAACATTTGGGTTGAGAGTTGTGATCAGTTTAGTGACCCCCTGTTGGCTGTTAGCCCAAAGTGCACACCAGCGGAGTTTCTGTTGTTTCGACCACCTTAAGGACCTTTTCAGTGAGGAGTCCTTTAAGCAAAGTTTTCCAGAACTTAGTGAAGGACTTACTGGTAGAGTTTCAGCTTTGTTAAGTCTCTGGTCTGGAAGTTGTGTTCAGTTTATCTTGACTCGGTCTGAAAAATTCCAACAGGTACACTTAATGGGAATCTGAGATTATCACCTCGTTAGGTTCTGTTCTAGCCTTACCTTTGAATACCAAACTTGTTACACATTATCTAAAGAACATGCTGGTAAAATTTGAGAAGTTTTGGAGGAATACTTGCTGAGTTATGAGCTTTTCTCTAACTGCCAGAAATCTGTTTGATTTCCAAGTGTTAGCTCCGTTTCTCACTTGACCTTTGGTTACAGATGGCGCAGCCCGTGCACGTTGCAGTCGGCACGGATGGCACCACCTACTCACGGTGCCTTCACTATGAGGGTTTTCCAGCTGTGTTATGGGACACTCTGCGATCTTTCGGGTACCAGTCGCCGCCGGTTTATGCGGGCCGTGCATACCAGGACCACGGGATTCCGCGGAGCCGCGTACACGTGCGGATACCCCCACCTCCGGATCAGCCACAGTGGCCACTGTTGGAGGTAGTGGCTGAGGGACACATGCTCCACGACGCCTGGGAGTTCGCAGCCTTGCAAACATTGACCCAGTTCTGCCGGGCACACCCTCTTGAGATCGTGCTAGACCCGATTGGGTTGTTCCCTGCCCGGGATACGAGGGACCCGGATTGGTTGGACCGTATGGAGCATATGGACTTGCTCGGACTTATGGATCCTCAGCGCACGATTTTTGTTTCAGCTCATTGCCTGAATGTGTTCTACAGGATGGTTGAGCTGCAGAGCCGAGCGATGGCTACGGTAATTGGGATGGCAGTGGCCAACCAGGTTGCTTTGTCTACTGTGCAGAGTGGCATGGTGGACCAGTCGCTCGAGCTGGTACAGAAGGATGTTCAAATTGCTGAGATGCAGGACAAGATTACTCGTCTAGAGGAGGAGATTGTGGACATGGAGCATGATATGGAGATCTTGGCTGACCAGTTCTATGATGTGAACATGGAGCTGGCGAACGCCAATGAGCACTTGCAGGAGCATCATGATGAGCTAAATGCCATCCACGCCCTAGAGGTGCAGCTAGATGAGCAGATGGCCCAGGAGGAGGAGCCTGAGGAGATCGAAGGCTTTTCGAGCATGGACTATGAGAATGCCTCACCGCAGCCTCCAGTTGGTGACGCTCACTCACCGGCCCTTAGCTTTGCCTCCATGGGCAACCTCGACGACTTCTAGTTATGACAAACTAGGTTGAGCGGTTCTTTTTGTCCTTGTTTGTACTCCTCGGCGACCTATATTTTTGGCCAGTGATGTAATAGGTTAGCCTTGAGTTGAGTACTCCTCCTGTATGTTAAGACCAGCAGTGAAATGATCTTAGTGAAAGCAGTTCCTTTTGTTTTCGTTCCCTTTGACTCTACTTCTGATCCTTGCGACACGCCGTGGATGCCAAGTTGTGTGGGTTTTAGTGCTGTGACCACACACCCGCCTCCTGTGGGCCTGTCCAAAGCTGGCCGACCCCGGGTCGCGAGGTCGGACGCGCCCGACCCCTTGCGGCAGGTCTCCGCCCCGCCCGACCCCTCGCAGACGGTCTCCGCCCCGCCCGACCCCTCGCGGCAGGTCTCCGCCCTGCCCGACCCCGGGATGAAAGCCTCCGCCTCGTCCGACCCCATTGAGAAGCTCCGTATCGCCCGACCCCGGCACCAGAGGTCGGAAATTAGTGGGACCCCGAGGATAAGGTTTGGCTCGCCCAAGGGTGTGTGCAAACCAACCAGGGAGACGCCAAATCTTGTGGACCCTACAAAACATGGATCCAAATACCTTTCCGATTGGTAACAAGGATAAAATGACACTGCAGAAACGGGCTAGTTGCTAGCTAAGATATGTGCACCTCCCTATAAGGATATGTGTTGTGTTGCAAAAGTTGCATCTGCCGATTTAACGCATGCATTCCCACATTTTATTTGGGATACTTCTGAGGTTATGGAACTAATGGAAAGGTGAATCTTGCAGATGGCGCATCGCACACGCTCCGGCTCCGTTCCTAGTGGCAGCGAGGTGCCTCCCCCACCTCCGCCTCCGACCACCCTCGAGTCGATCTTGGCAGCCCAGACCGAGTTGTTGAGGCACATCGCTCAGGGGCAGCAGCAGCAGCAGCCCCAAGGAGGAAGGGCCCATCATCAGCCACACGTTGCTCGCTATGAGGATTTTCTGGGGACCCAGCCTCCTCTGTTTCACAAGACGGAGGACCCACTTGACGCCGATGCCTGGATTCGCGCTATTGAGTCCAAGTTCTCCCTTCTCACCGCATATTGCCCGGATGAGAACAAGGTTCGGTTCGCTGCGCAGCAGTTGCGTGGTTCTGCTCTCCTGTGGTGGGAAAACTACCACGCCATGCAGCCGGCCGACCACGTCGTCGGCTGGGAGGAATTCAAGACGGCGTTCAGGGGCCATCACATCCCTGAGGGTCTTCTGGAGCGCAAGCTCAATGAGTTCCTGGCTCTCACCCAGGGAGGCCGTGATGTCCTGCACTATGCGCAGGCTTTCAACGACCTGTGTCGCTATGCAGGCTACCATGCGGACTCCGATGAAAAGAAGAGGGACCGCTTTCGCAGAGGCTTGAGTTTGGAGCTCAAGGAAAGGCTGAACCCCATCAAAGTGGGTTCCTACAATGAACTGGTGAACTTGGCAATTTCCCAGGAAGATTGCATGAAGGCTCTCAAGGCCAACATGAAGAGGAAGGCCCCAATGCCGGCACCCAGTCCGCCTGCCCAGAAGTACAGAATGATTCCCCCACAAGCGCCTCGCAGGTCTGCACAGCCTGGGAGATGGGTTGCTCGACCTCCACCGCAGGCCGCACCTCGTTTCCCCGGTTTCCAGCCGCAAGGGCCCCGCTCTGCTCTCCCGATGCCACTGCGCCCGGTCACTGGAAACCGCTGTTTCACTTGCGGGAACTCAGGACACTTCGCCAAGGACTGCCCCCGCAACCAGAATCAACGACCCGGTCAAAGCAATACATCGGGCAACAAGGGGAAGAAGCCAAAGGTGCAGGTCCGACAAGGCAAGCTGAACTTCACCACCCTTGCTGAACTTCCTGAGGGCGCACCAGTGATGACGGGTACCTTTTCTATCTGTGATCAACCCGTCCTTATTCTGTTTGATTCAGGAGCATCCCATAGTTTCATTGGGACTAGAATCAGTGCTAAGTGTGGGTTAGATTTCTGTCACACCAAAGGTACCTACATAATCTCTACCCCGGGTGGAAAGGTAGCTTCACACCAAGTGAGCCGCAAAGTACCTATCCAGTTAGGGAGAACCCCTCTTAAGGAAGACCTGCTTACCCTTGGGATAGAAGGAATAGATGTTATCTTTGGTATGGATTGGATGACCCGACATCGAGTGACCCTAGATATCCCTGCCAGGGCAATCCATATAAATTCACCCAAGTATGGTAGCTCCACTATACACTTACCACCCCGAGAGTGCCAAACTTCTTGTGCCTATCCCGTGTCCGAAGCCCGCTTGGAAGATATCCCAGTAGTGTGCGAGTACCCGGATGTGTTTCCAGATGATTTGCCGGGTATGCCGCCTTAGAGAGACATCGAGTTTGCCATTGAGTTGCAACCAGGTACCGCCCCAATCTCAAAGAGACCATATCGGATGCCACCAGCCGAACTGGCAGAAATGAAAACTCAGTTGCATGATTTGTTGGAAAAGGGTTTTATTCGCCCAAGTACATCACCTTGGGGTTGCCCCGCCTTGTTTGTGAAAAAGAAGGACGATAGTCTGCGAATGTGTGTCGACTACCGACCTCTCAATGCGGTGACGATAAAGAACAAGTACCCCCTTCCCCGCATTGATGTTCTGTTCGACCAATTAGCTGGAGCTAGAGTGTTTTCCAAAATTGACCTCCGTTCTGGCTACCATCAAATCAAGATCCGCCCGTGCGACATTCCAAAGACTGCCTTCTCTACACGATATGGACTCTACGAGTACTAAGTCATGTCGTTTGGGCTTACTAATGCACCGGCTTATTTCATGTACCTCATGAATTCGGTGTTTATGCCCGAACTCGACAAATTCGTCGTGGTATTCATTGACGACATCTTGGTGTACTCGAAGAATGAACAAGAACATGCAGAGCACCTACATACTGTACTCCAACGCTTAAGAGACCACCAACTCTATGCCAAGTTCTCTAAGTGTGACTTTTGGCTGGACAGTGTTAAATTCTTGGGACACACCATATCCAGAGACGGTATAGCAGTAGACCCAAGCAAGGTGCATGAAGTAATGGACTGGAAGCCGCCCACTTTAGTTCATCAGATTCGAAGTTTTCTTGGTTTAGCCGGTTACTACCGTCGCTTCATCCCTGACTTCTCAAAAATAGCTAAGCCAATGACGGAACTGCTGAAGAAAGGGAGTAAGTTTGTGTGGAGTGACAAATGTGAAGAAGCTTTCCACACCTTGAGGCAATTATTGACTTCTGCGCCAGTTTTAGCTCAGCCCGACACCACTAGGCCATTTGATGTGTATTGCGATGCCTCTGGCACTGGACTTGGTTGTGTTCTTATGCAAGACAGCCGAGTCATTGCCTATGCTTCACGAGCGTTGCGGCCACATGAGTTGAACTACCCTACTCATGATCTTGAGTTAGCGGCAGTCGTTCATGCTCTGAAAATGTGGAGACATTATCTCATGCGAACCCGATGCAACATCTATACAGACCACAAGAGTCTTAAGTATATATTCACTCAAGCAGATCTCAACATGCGTCAGCGGAGATGGTTAGAATTAATCAAGGATTATGACCTAGAAGTGCATTATCACCCAGGAAAGGCTAACGTAGTTGCAGATGCACTCAGCCGCAAGGTCCATTGTAACCGCTTATCGGCGGATAGTTATGCCGAGACCCTGTGTCACGAAATGGCTAAACTCAACTTGGAAATTGTCCCACACGGCACCTTAAGTCATATTTCTTTGGAGCCCACCCTGCTTGACCAAATAATTCTAGCACATCTAGAGGACAAAGAGATAAACCTTATCAAAGCGAAACTTGCACAGGAGGACGAAGGATATAAACGTTTCCGATGGGATTGGAAAGGAGTGGTATTTTATGAAACTCGACTTGTAGTTCCAAATGATTTCGAGCTTAAGAAACAAATTCTGGACGAAGCACACCTGTCCAAGTTCTCAATTCACCCCGGCAGTACCAAGATGTATCACGACCTCCGACAAAATTTCTGGTGGAGTAGGATGAAACCCGACATTGCTCGATACGTTTCAGAGTGCGATACCTGTCAGCGAGTTAAGGCAAGCCACTTGAGGGTAGCTGGCCCTTTGCAGCCGCTGCCTATCCCCTCGTGGAAATGGGAAGACATAAGCATGGACTTTATAGTCGGACTACCCAATACCTCCCGCAAGCATGACTCCATATGGGTTATAGTAGACCGACTAACCAAAACAGCACATTTCCTTCCAGTACACACCACCCACACCATACAGAAATATGCAGAACTGTACCTTGATCGGATTGTTTCCTTACATAGCGTACCTAAAACGATCATCTCTGATCGAGGTAGTCAGTTTGTAGCACGCTTTTGGGAGCAGTTGCAGTTTTCACTTGGCACGAAATTGATCCGCAGCTCCACATATCACCCTCAGACCGATGGGCAAACTGAAAGTGTTAATCAGATTTTGGAAGATATGTTGCGCGCCTGTGCTATTCACTATGACAAGAACTAGGATAAGTGTTTGCCATTAGCGGAATTCTCCTACAACAACAGTTACCAAGCTAGCCTGAAAATGGCACCTTTCGAGGCCTTGTATGGACGTAGATGCCGAACCCCGCTGAGCTGGTCGCAACCCGGAGAGAGAACGGTGTATGGACCTGACCTGGTCATAGAGGCCGAAGAAAAAGTGAGAGTCATCCGCAAAAATCTCAAGGCCGCCCAATCTCGACAGAAGAGCTATTCTGATCAGAGAAGAAGACCCATCCAATTTAAGGTTGGAGATTTTGTATACCTACGGGTTTCACCAACCAAAGGCGTACAACGTTTTGGAGTAAAGGGAAAGTTACCACCGCGCTATATTGGTCCCTATGAGATCGTAGAGGCATGTGGACCCGTAGCGTACCGAGTACAACTTCCAGAGAAGATTGCAGCGATACACGATGTTTTCCATGTCTCGCAACTCCAGAAGTGCATCAGGATTCCAACTGAGATCATTACCCCGGAAGAATTGGAGATCGAACCCGATTTATCGTATAAGGAGTACCCAGTTAAGATCCTCGACCGGAAGGAAAGACACACTCGTCGGCAAATGGTCAAGATGTACAAAATTCAGTGGAGTCACCATACGGAAAACGAAGCGACGTGGGAGACGGAAGAATATCTCAACGCTAACTTCCGCGGTTTTCTTTTCGATCAAGGAGGTACATTGCACCAGCCACACTAGTTCTTTCTGCACTTGAATCTCGGGGCGAGATTCCTTTAAGGGATGTAGGCTGTAACAACTCTACCTAAATTAAGTGCTTTAACTCTAAACCAGTGAGAAATCCCTAAGTTAAGAAGTGAAATGACCTTTATAAACCTAAGAAGCTCTCTTTTGGAGTTTGTTTTAAAGATTGAAATTCTATATACAAACTTAAGTTTCTGCCCAAATAAGAGTTGTAAAACTTTTAAATTCCAACAACTTTTGTTAAAGGCACCTTGTCTAATTCGGAGTGGAAGGGAGTCAAAAACAGCAACCTAAGCCGGCTTTCCTACAGGACCCTAAAAATCTCTTAAGTCCTGGAATTCGAGTTTTCCTCCATCTTTGCAAGCTTTCATCTCCCGTTTTCCAATCTGAACTCGAGTCAGAGCCTTAATAGGAGTTGTAGTACCTCAAGAGTGTTCCAACTTTGTTACACTGACCCAGATCCAAATCGGACCCAAGCTTATTCAAAATTCTGGTCAAAAGTGAGGTAAACAAGTCAACCCACCCACCGGATGCTTAAAAATCCTAAGTCTGGAATCCCAGATTTTTGGCTAACTTTGGCCAAAAATATCTTTGAATCCTCTCACAATCAAAACCGACACCTTAAACAAAGTTTGAAGAACGATCAGAGTTGGGCAAGTTTGTTTAAGGGAGTTTCAGGAGTTGTGTTGAAAGATTCGGAGAAGGATCGCTCCAAAGCTGGTCTGGCTTGCAGCCCGAAGGGAGCCTTGATGCCCACGCACCCGAGCATGTTCGCTCGTGCACCGCGCGCCGCGTGGCCGCCGGCCATCGGCAGCTCGCTGGCGTCCTATCCCCAGCGCGACAGCGACCGGACGAGAGCCACGGCGCCCAATCCGCACCCGCGACAGGACGGAGCCAGCGCAGGGCTAGCCAATCGCCGGCCGAGCACAAGTCGCCTTCCGCCTGCCACGGCTCTGCTCCGCCAATCCAGTTCCGCCTGTTCGCCGAGGAAGCTGAGATGCCTCCGACGTCCCGCGTCTCCGCCCGCTCGCCCAACCCCCACGGTAGCCTTTCCGCCTCGCCCGCCCGACAGACCGGAAGCCCCAGACGCGCGCCGCCCAAGGCCCATCGCCGCCAAAGACCACCCGGAGCTCCGCCTCCTCTGCCCAATGGCGTCGTCGGCCAATGGCCGCCTCGCTCAAGCACTCGCCGCTCCTGGCCTTATCCTTTCCCCACCGGAGCCCCGCCTCGACCCTCCGCGCCACCCCAGCCCTATAAAAGGGGACCCCCTCACCGGCAATGCCACCCCTTGCCACCGCCCGCACCTGCGCCGCCGCTTTCTCCTCTGCGCCCTGCTTCCTCCTCTGAGCCACCGCTTTCTTCCCGCACCGCCGCTGAGCTTCCGTGAAGCTCACCCCCTTGCGCCACCCCCCCCCACACTCCGGCGACTTCGCCGCCCCCTCAAGCCGCTTCTTACAACACACCAGCCGCCCGCTCCTCCGCGCAGTGCTAGAGCTTGCTGGTATCCACCAGAAGCACCGCCGCCGTCGGACCACCGTCGAAGTCTCGCGCCGCCCAAGCCTTCGTGCGTACAACCTCCCCGCCCCAGCCTGCTCCTGCTCGGCCCCAAGGCTTCGCCGATAGACCTGGAGGTAAGCTACTTAACCTCCCTGTCTTTCCGTCTCGCCCGACCCCTGTCTTTCCGTCTCGCCCGACCCCTGTCCTTTTCGTCTCGCCCGACCCCTGTCCTTTTCGTCTCGCCCGACCCCTGTCCTTTTCGTCTTGCCCGATCCCTGTCCTTTTCGTCTCGCCCGACCCCTGTCCTTCCGTCTCGCCTGACCCCTGTCCTTTTCGTCTCGCCCGACCCCTGTCCTTCCGTCTCGCCCGACCCCTGTCCCTTTCGTTTCGCCCGACCCTTGTTTCGGTTCGCCCGACCCCTTTTCTTTTCGCTTCGCCCGACCCTGCCAAGTTTCACCGACCCTTTCTCCGCCTCGCCCGAGGGCTCGGTTGTAATTCTTTTTCTTTGACCTGAGGGTATCGGTGAAGTATTTTCGGGGATTCCTCTATGTTGAGTCTAAGGACCTCGGTACGGTTTTCCTTAAACCTGAGGGTCAGACCCTAAGTTTTCCTCAATCCGACCCTCTCATCCTGCTCTCCACCAACAGAAGTTGAACTCCCCCACCTTCTCTGTAGCTTTGCTACAAGCGTCCGTATTAAAACATGAGTGTGTTGAAATAAACATCTAAAATGTTTAACCCCTGCATTGCATTCCGTGTAGAGTTGAATCTCGCCGACGGGACGTACGAGCTTCATCCAGCCTCGGAAGAAGATCCCGCCGAGGAACAGCTGCACCCCTTCGAAGGAGAGCCCGAACGAGCGCAAGACCCTGAGGACCCGCAAGCTTTTTCTGAAGGCAAGCCCCGGTGCATGAACTCCCTGTTTTACTTTCATGCCACTTATTGATCACTTGATTGCGCATTTACGTTTCGAGGAGTTGTAATGGAACCTTAGATGCATAACTTAGTACCTTGCTTTTGAATACTAGTTGCTAAGGTCGAGTAGTTGCATTGCTCAATAGGTTTTGGTAAAAGTCGAGTGATCTCCTGTCACTCGCGAGTTATAGGAGTTGAATGTTTCAGTTTTGTCGAAACTATAAGGACGACGGACGGGGCCAGGCTTGTGTTCGATACTTGGTGGATTGCCCTGTCTGTCTAAATGAAAATGAACTAAGGTCGAAACGTGTCGGCGTTCGTGATCAAGTGTTTGAAAGTACTAATCTCATACCTAGTATGGGATGGGGAGGCCTAGTACCTGATTGAACTGGGGCGTGGCATATCTTCCGGCTGTCCTTGGAATGTCGTTCCCATGGTGCATCATGTGGGTGCAAGTGCGGTCACAGTGCAGCAATAGGCCGAGACTGTGGAGCATTGCATGCCAAAGGAAGTTGGCCCTGACACGTGCCTAAGGGATCGATGGGGACGGCTGACAAATGAAGCGACCCTTCGTGGTGCGCGGATATTGTGAGATTAGATTTGCCATGCATGGTTAATAAATTCGAATCGATTCGTCTGCCTCTCACAGATTGGGACTACTTGATCGCTATTCTGCACTAAGTAAAGATGGAACATGATGATGATTTTAATCTTGATGTTTGTTAAGTAATTGCTTGGAAACCATGTTTGTTTAGTATAAGTTGCTAATCTAGAATGGATAAAGAACATAGAACATGAGCTAAAAGGTTGAAAGTAAGGACTGACTTAGACGCTTTTGGCAAGAAAACCCCAGAGCCAGAAAGCCTTGCATGTCTAGGTCTCAGTTGTGTCTTTCCGACGGGTCAGTCTTGCTGAGTACTAGTTGCTCAGCCTTGTTGTGGCTAATCTTTTTCAGGTAATGTCAGTAGCTTGGGTGTTGGTACCACTTGGCCGACCCAGCTTCCTCCAGGCTGGACCGTCGAGTGGGATCCTTCCTCGGATGGCGAAGGGAGGAGTTTTTGATGTCATGATCGGCTCCGTCATGATGTCTTGTATCGACGTTTAGCTTCCGCTAGTTTTAATTTGACTTCGAACCATGCAACATTTCGGTTTGAATTTCCAAAAACTCTGATGTAATAAATTGTTGAACTATGTTGTCATGATGGAATGTTGTAATCTCTGTGCTACTCACCCTCACGTGAGCGATGCTTCTCGATCCTGTTTATGTGGTTTATCGGAGGAAATCCGACGGTCGACCAAGTTGACTTGCTTAAAGTGCATAATCGCATGTTAGGCGACTTCAAGGCATTTTAGTCAGGTTAATTTGGGCGGTTCCGCCACAAAGAGGACCCACATAGGACTATGCGGAACAAGAATTACATTGAAAAGGTAATGTTCTTCTGTGCAGTAGCCAATCCTCAGTATGATAATAAAGGGAACTTCATGTTTGATGGAAAACTAGGCATATGGCCTTTTATAAGAGAGGTACCTGACCTTATGTGCTTTTTTTTTTGCTTCAATTAGTTTCTATGGTTTGCTTTCGAAGCTAACATGTTTGTCAATTGTTGTAGGAACCAGCAAAAAGAAGAAGTGGTAACAGACCAAGGGGGACACCAGTGAACAAGACAATGAAAGTTGATAGAGCCACAATAAGGTCCTATATGATTACTAAACTCCTGCCAGCAATTAGAGATCGTTGGCCTTGAGATCAATGCCACCAAACTATTTGGATTCAGTAGGATAATGCTAGGACTCATATCCCGGTTAATGATGAGCAATTTGCACGAGCAGTAGCCCACATTGGGCTCGATATCCGCCTCATGAACTAGCCACCTAACTCCCCTGATATGAATGTCTTAGATCTGGGGTTCTTTGCATCTCTACAGTCATTAACATACACAACGATCTCTAGCAATATGAATGACTTAATTGCCAATGTTAAGAATGAATATGAAAACTATGACCACAGATCAATTAGAAATGTCTTCCTAACACTGCAAGATTGCATGATTGAGGTGATGAAGGCTAGTGGAGGGAGCAAATACAAGATCCCTCACATTAACAAAGATAGGTTGGAGGCCCTAGGCATGCTTCCAAAGAGCCTAAATTGTGACTGTCAAATATATGAGAGTGTGATGGAGTCCCTAAATGCCTAGTTTCTTAGTGTTTAGAACTCAACATTTTGCTAAATGCAGTGCTGCATGTACAAAGGTGTTTGCTAGTATTGTGGTATGCAGGAACAAAGATGTTTGCTGCTAGTATGTTGCATGTACAGATGTGTTTGCTACTACTATGTTGCATGTACAAAGATGTTTGCTACTAGTGTGATGCCTATGTGATCCCTATATGTTGTCCAGTGCTTCAAAATGTACATATGTGTTCTTGTTAAGAATATCAGTGAGATCTAGTTTTGTCAGTGTATTCTATGTGTTGTATTAATGAAGACAAAATTCAGAAGGTAGCACACATGTTCACAAGTCCGTTAACAGCGTCTTTAGAGAGAAAACTGCACTTCCGCTTTACAACAATGGTTTTGGCTGCCTGTTAAATTGCAATGTGCGTTCGCCATAATCCAACATCAAAGTAGTTAATGTCATAGAAAAATTCGCAACAAAACAACCCCATCATAATTACAACTAAATCCACAAGGTTGGTCACCACATACTAAAGTCAACAATAAGATCAGTAGCAACAAAACAACCCCATCATAATTACAACTAAATCCACAAGGTTGGTCACCACATACTAAAGCCAACAATAAGATCAGTAGCATAATTCATACCCAAAAGCTAACATTTTTTTCCAGCAAGTTCAAACCAAACCATACACATCAGCATACCTACATATCATTTCATCGTGACACACAGTGTGGCGGAACCGCCCAACTTAAGCTGGTTTAAGTGCGCCTAATCGTCGTCAGAATGGAAATTATCCGAAACGCACCTAAAACAGCATAAGTCCGGTAGTCCGTCGAGTGTCCCTAGGACTCCTCGAAGGATCCACGGCGTGTCTCATAACCATACATCAGGATAATATCCGCGATGGGATAATATCAACAAACATTACATTTTTACATACATAATTAAGAGGTACGAGTTATTACAAGACATAAGTTGAGACAAACTTAGGGGTGCAGTGTTAGCCAAGTTCTAAGATTAAACATAAATAGTGCAGGAGAAGATGCGTAGATAAACTTTTCTCTAGGGTATTGTGAGACTCAGGTCAATACCCTAGGGCTTCGGGGTCTCCTCCTCGGTAGCCTCCTGTGGAGCTTCTGAAAGATAACCACAAGGGGAAAACCCTGAGTACGGGGTACTCAGCAAGTCTTACCCGACTAACCAATATAATAGTTTTTCTTTGGAATGCATGTCAGCCTTTGGGTGTGCTTGGTTGACACAACTTTTGCCGAAAAAGCTTACTACGAGTAAGGCCTTAGTTTTATCTTTTATTTGAGTTAAGTCATTACCTAACCATTCTAAATGATAACAGAAGTAAAGCAACCATAGCTGTTAAATCATACATTACTTGACAACAGAAGATTTTATATTGCATGACTTAATACTACGATGCTCAATAGTGATCAAGTGCATTCATAACCGAGAATTGCGGCGATCTGGATCTAATTACATCCTGCAGGAGAGTACCCTGATCACCAGCATTATACGACTGTCCAGGTCGTAACTAACAACCTCTCGATTAGCAAAGTCAATGATTAGGAATACGACTACCCGGACCCAGGGATGCACCCCCACATGGGACCCCACGTCTGGCCCGATCTCCATGTGAGTTTCAGGCTACACCCCTGCCAATCTCCAGCACGTCAAGCGCGGGTACGAAGCCTTCCTGATCATAGAATTTACTAATCTACTGGGCTTTACTGGTCCCATACCCAGTAAGTGATCAGATGCTTATCACTTGATCGAAAGTTAAGACACGAATCGGGCCTTAACCAAATTAATCTAGCAGACAGAACTATACCTCTAGCTTCTGTCCGCTTTCACTTTCCAAGCTATCCTTCATAAGCAACATGTATGACTTAAGAGTTTTCCTTAAGGTTGGTAAACCAAGCATGTAAGCAAGTAAGCAATTCTAGACTTGGGTAGTTTCTAAGGTCTGAACAAGTGGCAAAGATGTCCTTAAATCAAGGCATGATCATACACAAGAATAGGTTTCAATCAACTCCTAGACTTAGTGCATACATGTAACAATTAACCTACAACTAGTCACATGAAATAACGACTTCAAAATAGATAGGTATAAATGCACCGGGGCTTGCCTTGTTCGTTAAAAAGATTAGTAGAAGCTGACGGATTTGCTTCACAGGGAACAAACTCAAACACTTCTTCAGATTCCAAAGGTCCCTCTGAGAATTCCCAATAATCTTCTTCCGGTGCTTCGGGATCTACGGCATATATACATGCAGGGGGTTAGAATGCAAAATTTTTGAATAACAGACTATACAACTTTCCTTCATGATAAAGTTGCAAGCCAACAAGGACTATACGACTTATCATGATAAAGTTGCAAGCCAACACACAAAAATCTAAAAAGATTAACCTACACTTTTATTTTTTCTTACTTAACCCTCCTTCTAGCTTTTTCTTTTATCTATTTAGAAAAAGTGGTAATTATTTCCTAACTTGAAAATCTAATTTCTTATGGGTTAAGAATTATTTGTGATTGATAAAGTATTATTCATATTTTATACATTTTATAAATATTAAGTATTTATTTAATTACCTTAAAAGGGAGGCATTAAATAAATACCCAAAAATTTTATTATTTTCTTAGGGTGTAAAAATTTTAATGCATAAAGGAAAATAAAAAAAGCCTAACAAAATTGGTTTCACTAATTTTGGACACTCCTACAAATTTCTGTGATTAAAATGGTGTAAAACGGATTTAAACGAATTATTTTGCTAAAGGAAATCTAATTTTTCTCGGAAATCACCCAGAAAACTTTTCTTACTCGACCCTTCTCTACCCTCTCTCACGAACACTGGGCCCCACGGCGCGGACCCCACTCTTCCTGTTCCTTCTACCCGCCGGCCTTATCCTTTCCTCCCGACGGGCTCCGCGGGCCGATTTTTCTTTTTCTTTCTTTTTCTGCGGCCCAACACTGGCCCACGGCCCTCTTCCTTTTTCCTTTCTTTTCGCGACGCCGGCCCGCTACTGCTCTGGGCCTCCGGCCTCTTTCTCCGATTCCCGCCGACCGCGCGCGCTGCTACTGGGCCTCCAACGCGCCGGCCCAACCGGCGACTGCGCCGTTCCGGCCTCCTTCCGCTCAGCTGACCCGCGCGCTACTGGGCCTCTACGATGCGCCGCGGCCCAGCAACCGCTCGCGTCGCCCCGGCCTGCCTCCTCCCTCTTCTTTCTCCTCTGACGCGTGGGCCCGAGCGCCCAGCGCCTTCTTCTACCTCCCGCCAAAACACGCCCGTGACAGGGGGCAGCGCGGCTCGCCGGCCGGCGCCCTCCCGGCAGCGGGACTAGGTCGCAACACCACTCCTAGACCTATACGACCCCGTGCGCGGCAACAGCTCCCCGGAAGATGGCCGGAGCCATCCCCTCCACGGCGACGGGCGGCGACTCCCTCGGCCGGCCGTGGCTACTCACGACAACAGCTTAACCGACTCAAACAACTACCTCTACTCCATCCTAGGACACTAGAGACTCGATTATGACTACTCAAGACAGAAGAGAGCAGCGCAAGGTGGCTCTCACCGTGAGCGGGCAGCGCGACGGCGGCGGACAGAAGCGGCGGCGAGCACGGCTACCCCGGCAAGGATGTGGGACAACGACTGGCTCGGGGTGTAACTAGGGTGTCTGTGGAGGAGTGGGCGAGAGGAATCGACGGAAGCTGCGGGGAGGCAGTGGAATTTTGCTCGGCGGCGATGCTTGAACAGAGGAGAGCGGGCGGCGGTAAAAAGAAGATGGTGAAACGGCGGCGCGGGAGCAGTAAGTATACGAACGGTTTACCGCGCGCATGGCTGCCACCGTGGTCTACCCCTAGGCTTGCGTGGTGAGGAGGTGGCCTAGTCGTCGCGCTGGCGAGCTATCGGAAGCGGCGGCGGCGACACGTCAAGCTCGGTTCTGCTGTGCTTCCCCTCGCTGACTTCTGACGCCCAAAGTTCAGGACCTCCCCACGGTAGAATTCCAATCCAACGGTGCTCCGGTGTCCTAATCAAAGTTGGAGATAAACTCGAGCTTTTCAAGTTGTCTATAAACCTTTGTCCGAGATAATCATCAAAAAGCCGTCAAATTTTAAATTTTCTCGGGCAAATGTATGAACTCCTTTTATACTTCCATTCAATTTCGTCAGTTATCGACAGTGTCATGGGTCTCACTTGATGACTCGATTTCGTGGTCTAATTCTTCTTCCCTCAGTCCAACTTCTCCCCAAACATGTTCTATTTTGTCCCAACGTTCCATTTTGCTCATGAACAAGTACCCTCTTTTAGCCACATTACTCTGAATTTAATTCCAAAGTTGATGTCATGCTGCTGTTCAGACTTAGCCATTTTCAGGCTTATCAGTTAACCGTGATTTTGTGCTGACTTTGAGCTTGAGTTTGACTCCCTTCCTGTTACTGATCCTGGACAACAACACCTGAATATTGTAGTCCAAAGTCCATACTTCAGTATGGTATAGTTGTCCTGGTGCACTTAGTTGCAAAATTCTCCAGAAACTAATTTTGAAAACAGACTCTGCTGCTGTTTTTCTGGACTGCTGTTTTCGGACGGTGAACAGTAAACAGCATTTCTCTTTTTCTTTTCTCTGGTTCCTTTGAGATATTTAGCACTAATTCACTTCCAAATTTTTAATCCCTCAGTTCCAATTAATCTTACACTTGTACTCCATATGTTTGACAAATTTTTCTGAATTTCAAATTTGAAATTCAAATTTCGGTCAAATTTGGCTGAATTTGAAATTTTTGCCAATTTCTTTTCTTTTTCTTTTGGAATTGCTTCTAATTTCTCAAGTTATTGTAATGCCTCCAATGGCAGCTGTTACAGCCTCTCCCCCTTAACAGAATCTCGTCCCGAGATTCCCGGGGTTAAATCCTTGGTTTTTGGAATGGAAAGGAAACTGCGTCAGGTCAATTATTCTTTCTTTTTCTGTACAAGGATAGTGGGGTGGTGGCCTTTGTTCCTCAGTTCCTGACGGTTTCAAATAACTCCGGATATTTAGACTCTAGGTCTTCAGCTTTTTCCCAAGTAGCTTCATCCGGAGTATGGTTTTTCCATTGCACTTTATAAAACGTGATACTCCGGGTTCGGGTATCTCGTGTCTTTTGATCCAGAATTTTAATGGGTCTTTCTTCATATGTTAGATCCGGCTCGAGCTCAATTTCTGGATCTTCTAAAATTTCTTCTGGGACTCTTAGGCACTTCTTAAGTTGGGATACATGAAATACGTCATGTATAGAAGCAAGTTGGTCTGGCAATGACAGCTTATATGCCACGGGACCTTTGCGTTCCAGAATTTCATAGGGACCAATATACCTCGGGGCTAACTTACCCTTTATTCCAAAGCGTTGTATGCCTTTCATTGGGGATACCTTTAAGTATACAAAATCTCCAGCATGAAATTCCAAGGACCGTCTTCTTTTGTCTGAATAACTCTTTTGCTGGGACTGGGCTACTTCCAAATGCTTGCGAATTTTCTGGACCTTCTCCTCGGTTTCCATAACCAAGTCCGATCCCAGGTGTGTCCTTTCTCCTACTCCGGACCAATTTAGAGGAGTTCGGCATCTTCGACCATATAAGGCTTCGAAAGGTGCCATCTTAATGCTAGCTTGATAGCTATTATTATAGGAGAACTCGGCTAGGGGCAAACATTCATCCCATAGCTTAGAGAAGGTAAGGACACATGCTCTTAACATGTCTTCTAAAATTTGATTGACCCTTTCTGTCTATCCTCCAGTTTGAGGATGATAAGCAGAACTTCTAATGAGAGTAGTACCCATGTCTTTTTGTAATCGTTCCCAGAACCTGGAAACAAACTGGGAACCTCGATCGGAGATTATGGTTTTCGGCACTCCGTGCAAGGATACAATCCGGGCTATATAGAGTTTGGCATATGTCGACACCGGGTAAGTAGTCTTGACTGGAATAAAGTGAGCTGACTTAGTAAGGCGGTCGACAATAACCCAGATGGAATCATATCCTTTTGAAGTGGTAGGCAGTCCCACTATAAAATCCATAGAAATATCTTCCCATTTCCAGACAGGGATTCCTGAAGGTTGTAACAAACCTGCCGACTTTTGTAATATGGGTTTAACTCTTTGGCAAGTATCACATTCTGATACATATCTTGCAATTTCAGGTTTCATTTTGGCCCACCAAAATCTTTGCTTTAAATCTTGGTACATTTTATTTGTTCCGGGATGAATGGAGAACTTGGATAGATGTGCTTCTTCTAAGATTAATTTCCTTAGGTCCTCATCTTTAGGAACCACTATCCTGTTCTTGAAATACAGTCCTCCATCTTCTTCTTGATTAAATTCGGGAATCTTCCCCTCGGCGTTTTGCTGATAAAGTAGCTTAATCCATGGATCTTCTTTTTGGGCTGTTATGATTCTTTCCTTTAGGGTATCTTGAATCATAATATTCTGAAGTGTGCCTTGTTTTACTATTTCCAAACGTAATTCTCCCATTTCTTCACACAAGGTCTTCAGGTTAGACTGGACGGTAGTGCAGTGGCATTGGGCCTTTCTGCTCAAGGCGTCGGCCACCACATTAGCCTTACCAGGATGGTAATGAATTTCTAGTTTATAGTCTTTAATCAGTTCTAGCCACCGTCTTTGCCTCATGTTCAAGTCCATCTGAGTAAAGATATATTTCAAGCTTTTGTGGTCAGTAAAGATATGACATTCACTACCTAAAAGATAGTGTCGCCATATCTTTAGTGCATGCACTACGGCAGCAAGCTCTAAATCATGGGTAGGGTAATGCTCTTCATGACGCTTCAATTGACGAGAAGCATAAGCAATAACCCTGCCTTCTTGCATCAGAACACACCCGATGCCTGTTCCTGAGGCATCGCAGTATACATCAAAGGGTTTTTCTATGTCAGGTTGAGCTAGCACTGGGGCTGTAGTCAGCAATTTCTTTAAGATTTGGAATGCTTCTTCGCACTCAGGTTTCCATTCAAATTTCGTGTCCTTCTTTAATAACTCTGTGATTGACTTAGAAACCTTTGAGAAATTGGGAATGAATCTACGGTAATAGTCAGCCATTCCTAAGAAACTTCTTACTTCATGAACAGAAGTTGGTGATTTCCAATCCAGTATATCCTTGACTTTTCCGGGATCCACTTCAATTCCTTTTTCGGACAGTATGTGCCCAAGGAATGGAACTTTCTTTAACCAAAATTCACACTTACTGAACTTGGCATACAACTGGTGTTCTCGAAGTCTATTCAGAACAATGCGCAAGTGTTGCGCATGTTCTTCTTCGTTTTTAGAAAAGACAAGGATATCGTCTATAAAGACGACCACAAATTTATCTAGCTCGGGCATGAATACTGAATTCATGAGGTACATAAAATGCGCTGGGGCATTTGTCAGTCCGAAAGACATAACCAAATACTCATATAGTCCATATCGGGTCGAAAAGGCTGTTTTTGGTATGTCCTCGGGTTTTATCTTAATCTGGTGGTACCCTGACCGAAGGTCAATTTTTGAAAAGACCTTAGCTCCGGACAACTGGTCGAACAACAAGTCAATCCGTGGTAGTGGATACTTGTTTTTAATGGTTACTGCATTTAAAGGGCGGTAATCCACACATAACCTTAATGTGCCATCTTTCTTTTTAACAAAAAGAGCTGGACAGCCCCATGGTGAAGTACTAGGTCGGACGAAACCCTTATCCAACAATTCTTGGAGTTGTGTTTTTAATTCTGCTAGCTCTTTAGGTGGCATTCGATATGGTCTTCTAGAGATAGGAGCGGTGCCTGGTTCTAACTCAATAGTGAATTCTACCGCTCTATCAGGCGGTAGCCCAGGCAAATCTTCTGGAAATACATCTATAAACTCATTAACCACAGGAATAGATTCTAGAGTCACTGCTCTAGTCTTTTTGACCATCTGGTCCAAACAAGGATGAACGGGTAATTGGAGCTCGAAAGAGTGGCCTTGATCATCTTTCATGCTAACGACCCGAGTAACCATATTAATTTGAACTTCATGTTCTTTCATCCAATTTACTCCCAAAATAAGATCTATTCCTTGATCTTCCAGAATTAAAGGATAAGCTCCCACTTTATTTCCTTCTAGGTTTAAAATCACATTGCGAGCTACTTGATTTGTATTCTGTATGGCCCCAGTAGCTTGAATAGCATACTTGACTTTTAAGGTATGAACCTCTAGTTGATGTTGTGTAACAAACTTTCTACTTATAAAAGTATGCGATGCGCCGGAATCAAACAAAACCATAGCAGGATAATTGTTAACAAGATACATACCTGCTAGGATAGGCTCTCCTTTTGGAATTTCTTCTATAGTCATATAGTGAGCTTGTCCCGTCTTAGTGTTGACGAACTTGCGACGGACAAACTTTTGTCCAGTGCCTTGGCCCGAGGTCTGAGCCTTTAAATTTGCGTTTCCCCCAACTTTGGGAAAACGACAGTCTCGAGCGAAATGTCCTGGCTTCCCACAGTTGAAACAAACCTGTGGGGTTCCCGAAGGAGTAGGGTTACGAAACCCGAGAGATGGTGCAGTTCCAGGACGAGGGGCAGCACTGGGAGCTCTAGCATTCCAGGACTGGAAAGGACGTTGCTGAAATGGAGGACGATACATGGGTTGGGGAGGACCTCGATATACCATCCTCATTCTCTGGGGAGCATTCCCAAAGTTCCCAGAAGGAACAGTCTTCCTCTTCAATGCTTCTTCTTTCTTCAAAGTTTCATCCAACATTTTCATCTTTTCTTTCGCAGTAATAGCTGTACTCACCGCAGAGCTGTAATCGGCGAAAGTGCAGGTGGATAACTTTTCCTGCATTCTTGCGTTAAGTCCTCGGAGATAACAATCCCTCTTTCTGGTTTCAGTGTTGACATGCTCTGGTGCATACTGGGCTAGGTGATCGAGCTCACTGGTATATGCCAGAATACTGCGAGTTCCTTGTTGCAGTCCCAAGAACTGTTCCAGTTTCATTCTCATGACACCTTCCGGTATGAACTGCGTCCGAAAGGCTTCCTTAAAATCTTCCCATGTAACTTCCCTCCCCACTGGTTGCCTGGCCAGATGACTGGTCCACCAAGTTGCTGCGGGACCTTGAAGCTGAAGCCCTGCAAATTCGGCCTTCTGAGCGGCAGTACATTGGGGGATTACTTGAAATTTTTGTTCCATGGCTTGAAGCCACTCGTTAGCCTCCAGTGGATGCTCGGCCTTCAAGAATACTGGGAGACGGGTTTCCAGAAATTGGGTGTAGGACACACCCTGTTCCGGATCTCGCCTACGTCCACCGTTGCCAGTGTTCTGTACTATCATCTGGAGTAAGCGGGCTTGTTCTGCCCCAGAATTCATCAAACTGGCTATGGCGTCAGCCAGTGTGGGTGCTCTTGGTAAATCCTCTTCCTGACCTCCAGAACCTGAAGCGCGTGGTTCTCTGGGATCCGTCATGCTGCCAAGAGTAACAAGATATTAATATCTAAGGTGCATTTTATCAACATTTTTCTGCACACTAACATGTCACACATCACAGCATTCACACACAAACCATACTTATGTACATACTTATTTATATTACATGCCCAGGAGTTAATTTTTACAAAACCCCTTCGTACCACTTGTCCCACACACATATCTTACAAGAATATATTACAACACTTTCAAACCAAGGGAAAATGCCTAACTCCTCGGCATTTAGTCCCAGACGAGCCATGGCTTCCTGCAGGACGTCTTGATCCACGGTCATCAAGGTTTGTCCTGGGGGAGCAACAGGTGGGGCTTGATTGATAGAATTTTCACTTCCGGACTCTGGTCCGTAGTCACTCCAAGTGCGGGAAGTATCAGAGGTGCTAATTCCAGAATTTCCTTCCATTTCTTCCGGATCCTCTTCTTCTTCTCCGCCTTCGGGTTCTTCTTCTCCCCATTGCTGCATGGGACCATAGCCCTGAGGATCTAGTCCATCGGCATTGGCATTGGCCCAAGCAAACTGTTGATTTCCCGCAGGGATTTCGCCCTGGTCATCCTCCATGTCCACATCAAATCCTTCCAGATTCTCGTGAGCATAAAGATCTATCTCAGGATCTGCTGGTGGCACCGGATCTTCTTCCATTTCTATCACAGGTACTAGTTGATCCGCTTCCTCCGGGTTCGGTGGTTGAGGCTCTTCTGGTGGGGGAGGTGGTGGAACATTGACAATATTTTGTGCAGGTGCCTGAGCCTGCATTTCCTCCAGGGCTAGACGAAGTGACAGAATCTCGTCTAGCTATTGGAACCTTTCCGCCTCCAGCCTATGGACATTGGATTCAGCTTCTTCCCTTGCTCTATCCGCCATGCTCCGACTGGCTTCGATGAACCCTTGCATCACCCTAAGCTTTTCTTCATAATCTTCAATCCTTCTAGACTGCTCTCGCATTGCTTTTTCCATCTCATGTTCCCTTGCCATTGCTGCCTTCTTGTACATCTCTTTGTCATACCGGGCACCCATCACTTCCATCTTAGCATCTTCGTTCTTCTGCCTCTGATTATAATATTCTCGGATACAAGCTTGATGCAAGTTGTACATAGCGGTCATATAATCAGAAGCAGCAGCCACCAACACATCGTGCTCCACACGAGATGTGTTCTTCAAAGCTTTAATCCTCCGCTTCCATACCCCGTCATCTTGATGCTTGATTGGATAAAATCGAGCGAAGCTCGACCCTACTTCCACCTTGTGGTTCTCACACAGCTCAGTAAGAGCTGTCATGGCTGCCCTTTCTATAGTATCGTTGAATTCAAAACCCGACTCCATTACTTCCTCCAAACGCCAATTAGGTCGGGTGTCATCATCCGGGATATGCACATACACCGTGCAATATTGCTTGTGGCCGGTATCTTCCTTTCTCCAATAATACTCCGGGGGATTATGAAAACCCAACTCTTGTAGCGTCTTCCAAAGTAACTGCACAAATCCCGGTTTATCCAAGTAACGACCACGGGTCCACCCATCCTTATTGGTGTAGCCTTCTTCAAACATCCTATAAAAGAAACGAGGTCAGCTCTAACGGCACTCACCAAACCCAAAAGTTTTAAGACATGCAATGCAAACATGATGCAACGATTCCTACGTGCTCTCAGACTCATATACACACTCGTAGGAAAATTGGTGGCATCGTAATCTCTCCCTAAGTAATAAACTACCGAATACTAGCGACACGCAGCAAACAGTTAGCATCTGCAAAACAATCAACCAGTTACACTACTGCCACCTGTGACTCTTGTTTTTATTATTTTAAAATAGAGTCTCAATGTTTAAAAGGTAATATTTGTTGATTATCCCAACCTACGGCTCTGATACCAGCTGTGGCGGAACCGCCCAACTTAAGCTGGTTTAAGTGCGCCTAATCGCCGTCAGAATGGCAATTATCCGAAACGCACCTAAAACAGCATAAGTCCGGTAGTCCGTCGAGTGTCCCTAGGACTCCTCGAAGGATCCACGGCGTGTCTCATAACCATACATCAGGATAATATCCGCGATGGGATAATATCAACAAACATTACATTTTTACATACATAATTAAGAGGTACGAGTTATTACAAGACATAAGTTGAGACAAACTTAGGGGTGCAGTGTTAGCCAAGTTCTAAGATTAAACATAAATAGTGCAGGAGAAGATGCGTAGATAAACTTTTCTCTAGGGTATTGTGAGACTCAGGTCAATACCCTAGGGCTTCGGGGTCTCCTCCTCGGTAGCCTCCTGTGGAGCTTCTGAAAGATAACCACAAGGGGAAAACCCTGAGTACGGGGTACTCAGCAAGTCTTACCCGACTAACCAATATAATAGTTTTTCTTTGGAATGCATGTCAGCCTTTGGGTGTGCTTGGTTGACACAACTTTTGCCGAAAAAGCTTACTACGAGTAAGGCCTTAGTTTTATCTTTTATTTGAGTTAAGTCATTAACTAACCATTCTAAATGATAACAGAAGTAAAGCAACCATAGCTGTTAAATCATACATTACTTGACAACAGAAGATTTTATATTGCATGACTTAATACTACGATGCTCAACAGTGATCAAGTGCATTCATAACCGAGAATTGCGGCGATCCGGATCTAATTACATCCTGCAGGAGAGTACCCTGATCACCAGCATTATACGACTGTCCAGGTCGTAACTAACAACCTCTCGATTAGCAAAGTCAATGATTAGGAATACGACTACCCGGACCCAGGGATGCACCCCCACATGGGACCCCACGTCTGGCCCGATCTCCATGTGAGTTTCAGGCTACACCCCTGCCAATCTCCAGCACGTCAAGCGCGGGTACGAAGCCTTCCTGATCATAGAATTTACTAATCTACTGGGCTTTACTGGTCCCATACCCAGTAAGTGATCAGATGCTTATCACTTGATCGAAAGTTAAGACACGAATCGGGCCTTAACCAAATTAATCTAGCAGACAGAACTATACCTCTAGCTTCTGTCCGCTTTCACTTTCCAAGCTATCCTTCATAAGCAACATGTATGACTTAAGAGTTTTCCTTAAGGTTGGTAAACCAAGCATGTAAGCAAGTAAGCAATTCTAGACTTGGGTAGTTTCTAAGGTCTGAACAAGTGGCAAAGATGTCCTTAAATCAAGGCATGATCATACACAAGAATAGGTTTCAATCAACTCCTAGACTTAGTGCATACATGTAACAATTAACCTACAACTAGTCACATGAAATAACGACTTCAAAATAGATAGGTATAAATGCACCGGGGCTTGCCTTGTTCGTTAAAAAGATTAGTAGAAGCTGACGGATTTGCTTCACAGGGAACAAACTCAAACACTTCTTCAGATTCCAAAGGTCCCTCTGAGAATTCCCAATAATCTTCTTCCGGTGCTTCGGGATCTACGGCATATATACATGCAGGGGGTTAGAATGCAAAATTTTTGAATAACAGACTATACAACTTTCCTTCATGATAAAGTTGCAAGCCAACAAGGACTATACGACTTATCATGATAAAGTTGCAAGCCAACACACAAAAATCTAAAAAGATTAACCTACACTTTTATTTTTTCTTACTTAACCCTCCTTCTAGCTTTTTCTTTTATCTATTTAGAAAAAGTGGTAATTATTTCCTAACTTGAAAATCTAATTTCTTATGGGTTAAGAATTATTTGTGATTGATAAAGTATTATTCATATTTTATACATTTTATAAATATTAAGTATTTATTTAATTACCTTAAAAGGGAGGCATTAAATAAATACCCAAAAATTTTATTATTTTCTTAGGGTGTAAAAATTTTAATGCATAAAGGAAAATAAAAAAAGCCTAACAAAATTGGTTTCACTAATTTTGGACACTCCTACAAATTTCTGTGATTAAAATGGTGTAAAACGGATTTAAACGAATTATTTTGCTAAACGAAATCTAATTTTTCTCGGAAATCACCCAGAAAACTTTTCTTACTCGACCCTTCTCTACCCTCTCTCACGAACACTGGGCCCCACGGCACGGACCCCACTCTTCCTGTTCCTTCTACCCGCCGGCCTTATCCTTTCCTCCCGACGGGCTCCGCGGGCCGATTTTTCTTTTTCTTTCTTTTTCTGCGGCCCAACACTGGCCCACGGCCCTCTTCCTTTTTCCTTTCTTTTCGCGACGCCGGCCCGCTACTGCTCTAGGCCTCCGGCCTCTTTCTCCGATTCCCACCGACCGCGCGCGCTGCTACTGGGCCTCCAACGCGCCGGCCCAACCGGCGACTGCGCCATTCCGGCCTCCTTCCGCTCAGCTGACCCGCGCGCTACTGGGCCTCTACGACGCGCCGCGGCCCAGCAACCGCTCGCGTCGCCCCGGCCTGCCTCCTCCCTCTTCTTTCTCCTCTGACACGCGGGCCCGAGCGCCCAGCGCCTTCTTCTACCTCCCGCCAAAACGCGCCCGTGACAGGGGGCGGCGCGGCTCGCCGGCCGGCGCCCTCCCGGCGGCGGGACTAGGTCGCAACACCACTCCTAGACCTATACGACCCCGTGAGCGGCAACAGCTCCCCGGGAGATGGCCGGAGCCATCCCCTCCACGGCGACGGGCGGCGACTCCCTCGGCCGGCCGTGGCTACTCACGACAACAGCTTAACCGACTCAAACAACTACCTCTACTCCATCCTAGGACACTAGAGACTCGATTATGACTACTCAAGACAGAAGAGAAGCAGCGCAAGGTGGCTCTCACCGTGAGCGGGCGGCGCGACGGCGGCGGACAGAAGCGGCGGCGAGCACGGCTACCCCGGCAAGGATTTGGGACAACGACTGGCTCGGGGTGTAACTAGGGTGTCTGTGGAGGAGTGAGCGAGAGGAATCGACGGAAGCTGCGGGAAGGCAGTGGAATTTTGCTCGGCGGCGATGCTTGAACAGAGGACAGCGGGCGGCGGTAAAAAGAAGATGGTGAAACGGCGGCGCGGGAGCAGTAAGTATACGAACGGTTTACCGCGCGCATGGCTGCCACCGTGGTCTACCCCTAGGCTTGCGTGGTGAGGAGGTGGCCTAGTCGTCGCGCTGGCGAGCTATCGGAAGCGGCGGTGGCGACACGTCAAGCTCGGTTCTGCTGTGCTTCCCCTCGCTGACTTCTGACGCCCAAAGTTCAGGACCTCCCCACGGTAGAATTCCAATCCAACGGTGCTCCGGTGTCCTAATCAAAGTTGGAGATAAACTCGAGCTTTTCAAGTTGTATATAAACCTTTGTCCGAGATAATCATCAAAAAGCCGTCAAATTTTAAATTTTCTCGGGCAAATGTATGAACTCCTTTTATACTTCCATTCAATTTCGTCAGTTATCGACAGTGTCATGGGTCTCACTTGATGACTCGATTTCGTGGTCTAATTCTTCTTCCCTCAGTCCAACTTCTCCCCAAACATGTTCTATATTGTCCCAACGTTCCATTTTGCTCATGAACAAGTACCCTCTTTTAGCCACATTACTCTGAATTTAATTCCAAAGTTGATGTCATGCTGCTGTTCAGACTTAGCCATTTTCAGGCTTATCAGTTAACCGTGATTTTGTGCTGACTTTGAGCTTGAGTTTGACTCCCTTCCTGTTACTTATCCTGGCCAACAACACCTGAATATTGTAGTCCAAAGTCCATACTTCAGTATGGTATAGTTGTCCTGGTGCACTTAGTTGCAAAATTCTCCAGAAACTAATTTTGAAAACAGACTCTGCTGCTGTTTTTCTGGACTGCTGTTTTCGGACGGTGAACAGTAAACAGCATTTCTCTTTTTCTTTTCTCTGGTTCCTTTGAGATATTTAGCACTAATTCACTTGCAAATTTTTAATCCCTCAGTTCCAATTAATCTTACACTTGTACTCCATATGTTTGACAAATTTTTCTGAATTTCAAATTTGAAATTCAAATTTCGGTCAAATTTGGCTGAATTTGAAATTTTTGCCAATTTCTTTTCTTTTTCTTTTGGAATTGCTTCTAATTTCTCAAGTTATTGTAATGCCTCCAATGGCAGCTGTTACACACAGGACCTACTGATTAACACAAAGCAGCACTTACTTAATCATCATAGAGATGCACATGACCAACAGATCAACCCAAAAGCAACACCTCACCATCACAAATATGCACATATCACTACGGTTGGAAGCATGCAGGTAAATAAATTTTAAGGATGCTGACAAAGGTCTCGTGGAAGAGGGGTTCCATCCTGGCAAGCTATACCTTCAAGTGTTGAACCATCTCTGGGTGTAGTTCGGCGGCGGCGGTGGAAGCGCCGCAGGACGTCCACAACAGCCTGGATCAAGGCAGCCTGGACAACCGGATTCGTGACCATGGTCATCTTCTCGGCCATCTTGCTGGCTGTAGACGCCACCACCGCACATCCATGGTTGTAGCACCCACCAACATCACCTCCGGGCAGCCCAGCACGTCGACGGAGCTGTGGACGCTCGAAGCCATGGCCATGTCCATCTTCCTCCTCTGAATCAGGGACATAAAGCCCCTGCCTCCATGCCGATGCCTTCATCTTCCAAGTCAAGGACATACAACTGGTCGAGGTGATCGACGCGAAGGCGACTGCGGCCAATGTTGAGGATGCGTTCCGGGGTCCGATCACCGCCACCGGCCCCAGCTTCACGGGTTCCTTCGGTCTTCTACCACTGTCGCACATTTTGGGGATAGGCACGGAGCTCGCGCCGCCATCCCCAATCCCATCGCACATCTTGGGGACAGGCACGAAGCTCGCGCCACCTTCCCCAATCCTGTCGCACATCTTGGGGACATCGCCTTCCCCAATCTTGACGACGGATCTTGGGATTTCATCGCCTCTCCCAAACACAGGGATGCACACGGGGCTCCCATCAGCGCTGCTGCCCGCGTTGGCATCGACGACTAACACCTTAACTGGGCGCTTGGGGCTCCCATCGCTGCTGCTGCTGGCTAGCTTCGCACCTCGATGTGTGGAGCGCCTAACCCGCTGGATCCAGCTCCCATGGGTGCAGAAAGGGCGGCGTCGAGATCCAACCATCCCTGTTGACGCGCGAGGCCTGAGGATGGAGAAGGGGAAGAAAGTGATCGATGCGGCGGAAGCTGGAGGAGGCGGCGCGGTCAATGGAGCTGAGGGAGATGCAGTGGAAGATGGGGGAGGTAGCGCGATCAGTGGACCTGACGGGCGCTGGAAGAGAGTCGTGTGGATGAGGATGACATGCGAGCTGTAGAACATGTGGTGGGGAAAGCGGTGAGGGAGGAGATTTTCACCGCGTTCGGTCGGCTTGTACAACCGGTTCGACTGGCTGATGCCGTATTCAATGCTATAGTACCGCATGAGGAGGCAACCACCAAGAGACAGTGGTGACAGCTATTTGGGTCACATCCATAGACCTGGCACACGCTACATTTGCATTATTTTGCGGACAAAGCTCGCTCCCTCCATCTGCAATCTTTCACGGACGGGGGAGTACTACGTAGCGGTTCCTTTAGTCTCGATTGTTATTACCGACCGGGACTAAAAGATATCTTTAATCCTGGATTTTTCACCCTGAGTAAAGATTGGGACATTCAATCCAAATTTGGTAGCGTGGGTCGGAAAACTGGGTTATAGTGGGTTTCTCACCCGGAACTAATGAAGGATTTCCCACGGTATCTTGTAGAAAAAACAGAGTAGGATTTATTAGGACTTAAAACTGATGATGAACGTAGTATAAACATTTTACCAGATTTCCTAGTATGCGCACATAAAAAAATCACGTGTACCTGGGAGGAAGACACAGTCTTATATTTAACTAAAAATAAATAAAAAGAAATTTGTTCCAGTACCGAAAGTTGGAAGCCGGCACTCGTTTTGCCTAGTCTGAATTTCCCCTCCTATTATATTTGATCAAGATGAGAAAAGAAAAGTAGGCTCGATGGAAGCAGAGGACTGAACGAGAGGCAGACGAACCGGCCTTTACATAAACAAAGACAAAGAAAGGAAATAAAATACTCTAAAATGGGAGGAACGAGGAGGCTCCCAGAATCTTAGGCCTCGGTTTCCTCAAACCCCACACCTCCCACGATCCAAAAGAAAACCCCGTTCCCCCCTCCCCACCTCGCCATCTCCGGCCAGATCCCCCTCCGCCGTCGATCGGGGGCTCAGATGGCCACCAAGCGCCACGCCCGCGGGGCAAGCTCCGACGACTCGGAGGATCTGGGCCACGAGGGGGCCAAGAAGCCGGCCAAGCCCGCTCCGCCGTCGCCGGAGGACGAGGGTTCCGAGGAGGAGCGGGACACGGAGGCGATGGAGGAGGAGAGCGACAAGTCCGGCGATGCCCGGCCTGTGAGGCATGCGCTGGCAGCCGCGGCCCCCAAGCCCAAGGAGACGCTGAATCGGGCCAAGAAACCCTCGCCGGCGGCGGCGGCGGAAGATGTTGGAGCCCAGGCCTCTGGTGAGGCCCCTCTGGTGAGGGATGCGCTGCCCGATGAGCTGGCCGCCGCTGCGCCTCCACTGCGCAAGAAGTCCAAGACCAAGAAGACGACGAAGCCGGTCAAGAGACCCCCGCCGCCATCCGAGGAGGAGTCCGGCGACCCGTCTCTGGTCAGCAACGAGACCGCCGCCGTGTCTCTCCGGCGTGAGATCGTCGCCTCCCTCGACCACAACAAGAGGGGCGCGATGTCTCCTCCACTGAAGCGGGCCAAGAGGGACGCTACGCCGCCGCAAGAGGACGAAGAGCAGGTGGGGAAGCGCGCTGCAGGAGCTGATAATGATGGAACCAGCGAGCCCCAGGCCGGGACTGGCGTGCTGGTTGAAAAGACCTTCGCCGCGTTGTCCCCACAGCACAACAAGAGAAGCAAGACGTCTGCCCCCAAGTACAAGCACAAAAATAAGAAAAAGAAGCAGCCTGGGAAGGGGTTGGCCAAGCTGCCACAGCCCAAGTCTGCAGGATTTGAGCTCACCAGTGATAGAGATGAGGCGCTGGGTGCTGGCAACACCTTACCACCACAGGAGAAGGATGGTGCTCAGGAAGATAAGCAGCATGGGGAGGGCAAAGAGGACGAGGGGCTTGAGGTGTCCAGTGAGGCTCTATCGGAGAGGGATGCTTCTTCACCCAAGCCATGCAGTTCCGAGGAAGAGAAGAAGCCAGCAGTAGAGCGATCGTGGTCCAAGGATGATGAGCTCAAGATTCTCCACGCTCTGGTCGAGCATGCCCAGTCCCACCACGGTGCGCAGCCAGACTCATCACACCTCTTGGCCAACCTCACCTTTGACAAAATCGACGCCAATGCAGACAAGCTCAATGACAAGATCCGCAAGCTCAGAACGCGGTATCGCAGGTGGTGCTTGCAGGGATGCCCAACTGATAACCTTGGTGGTCGGCTGTTTGAGCTGTCTGCCATTCTCTGGGGCCAAGGTGACGATGATGTGCAGGTTGAGGCAACATCAACTAAGGAGTTCAGTCAGCGATCAAGCTTGTATCCTTATCTGGCTGAGGAGGTCAAAGCCTATGCTGAAACACACACCTCTGGAGACTTGGTAATGGCAGCATTCGCTACCATAGGTCATGATAAGGCACGCCATCTTGATGCTATGTGCAAGCAGCAAAGAGTTGACTCGTTTAAATTGGAGCGGAGCCAGGCAAACCTAACCAAGGCAATGCTTTCAGCATTTTCAAGTTATATATAATTGACTGGTTTGGCATTATGTGGTGTGGTAAATCTCTCTGCTTCCGTTTGTTTTAATGTAATGGGTAGATTTGCTGCCACGGGTTTATGTACTTGCAAGAGGCTCTTTTTGTGGGTACTGCAAAGCTCCTATTATTTAGTTGGTCTCTTAGTGTCAGTGTCTGTTTCTGCATATGGATCTAGCTGTTACAGCTAAATGTGGAAAACAGTACTTTAACTATTATTATAAGCACAGCTCCAATCAGACTGTTAGCTCGTATGATTTTCTTAACTCTTGTACTACGTTCCCTTGCTGCTCAAACAATACTAGACTGAGTACACTTTTTGTGAATTTTAATTACTGCAAATAAATATCCATACTAAATAGTTGGTGTGGGAATAATGTAGGATTGGAAATGGCAATATAGCTATGCGTGGCGATATTTCTGTAACAGCAGTATGACAGCATCTGACCAAGTGACCATTATAAAAGATTGGTGCATTTCCTTTGTCCTCTGTCGCATTGATCATAGAATTTAACGTAGTAATCCTATTATGTTATGCTAGCACTAGCAGTATATGATAGACCTGAGACCACTGTAGCATATGCTACATTCATGTGCTAATCTGTAATCTGTAGCATGTTGTATGTTACCTGCTCAGCCCTTTGTTAAAACAACATCACAGCTTGGATGCATAATATTATTCATATTTCAGTGACCTTAAAAAATTGATAGGATGGGCATTATGCCTAGATAGGAAAAAGGTTCCAAAATATTTTAATAACTTCCATGTCAAATATGGAAGCACTGCGGAACATCATTTGTATGCGAAAGAAATGTGATGGGATGAGTCGGGAGTTGTTGATCTAAAGAGATAAAGAGATGGAATGTTGTGCTGCAGATGGAGTTTCTTGAAAAATATTTTTCAAGACTATATTCCATCTGTATTCTCATAGATGCATGGAATGCTGTGCTGGAGATGGTCTCAAGTGTAATCTCATAGATAGTAAAAGACTATATTCTCAAATTTGATATGCTAATGACATGAATTGATCAGATGTTTGAATAAAAATGATACTGATTTTACTTGTCTGTGTGAGAGTATTACCAAGCTATTTGGAGCTGTCTCATGACGTTCCACTAATTATCTCTGCAATAAGCTATGTCATAACGGGATGTTCAGGCAAAACAACACTCTTCAGAATGTGATGTTCAGTTCAACATCATTGCTGAGGCTGCAGAAGGGCATCGACGTCGATGTGCAGTACTGCAGTCCATGCTCGCCACAGAGATCACTGCCACCATCATGGTAACATGATTTTAACTCTGCTCATTACTCATTGCAGTATCAATTAACATCTTATACATGCTGGTGCCTTTTTTTTGGGATTAAAGCATAACTAAAATTGTAATGCTTAAAATACAAGATTAGTAAACATGCAGTTGCTAGTGGTTTTAGAATTTGAATGGTGCTGAAAGAGATGATATATTCCCAAATACATATTCTCTTTGCCTAATATTGCTAGTTGGTACAGCAATGGCAAGAGCGTACGTGAAGAAGCACAGTGGACATGACCAAGAGCAAAACTGACGATTCCAGATTCCCAATTAAAATTTGTCTATTCTTGTCCCTGTACTTATGTAAAACACTAACACTTGTCAACCCTTGTCTTTCCTTGCCAACTCTGCCACTTTATCAACATCGGCTGCCCCATGTTGGCAGGTGATTTGAAATAGATGGAAAACTGGAAGAATTGAATTGTGTGCAATATTAATATGGTTTTAGCCAACATACGCGCGTGGCTAGTTTTTTAAAGCATATGGATTTTTTTCGGAATGGGAGGGGAGAAAGAAGTAATACGAAGTTTGGTACTGTTTAGTTATGTTGCATTTTCTGTAAAAGTTATGAGAGTTGTGCAACTCTCGTGCAAAGTTGCGGTATTTTGCATGATTTTATTTGAATCGTTGTTATTTTGTTGAAATTTTATGTGCCCATAGCAATGCACGGGCCATTACATAGTATATATGACATCTCTAATTTGCTAGCACTAGAGGAAAAGCTCCAGAGCCATCATGTGTATGCCGTTGATGGTCAAATGTATCTAACTTAAGCCTCAGTTCTGTGCAATTTAAATGCCAAAATCTCAACGCAATTTAATAAATGCCACAATATAATGTTCCCATTGGCTGTCGTTCCCTAACTGGCCTGCCTTCTAATAAGCTGTCTGTACCACTAGTTCATAGCAATGACTTCTGTGTTGGGCGTTGGTGTAGCCTGAATCAACTTGTGCGCGCGCGCTGCAAGTATGCCACGCTGCTCCACCCAGTTTGCTTGCGGTTGCCTGTGCTGGTTGAGAGGAATTTGCTCTATTGACATCCCTAAAATTTGGTCTTCGCACATTTGACACCTAAAACATAAGGTTGCTTGATTTCCTAACATTGTCACCTTTTTATATCGGTTCCCTTTTCTTTTTGCTCTGTTGGACACCTGAAATGACCATATTAGCCCCTGAACTATACAAGACACACACTACCTTCCTTTTGCTTTTGAACAGCATTTCATAACTGTTATTTTCACATGAATGAACTTTGCAGCCACACCAAGCGCCATGCCACAATATATTTTTGCACAAATATTACTATGTTAGAGAAACACAATATGGCTCCAGTTCATCGCCATATACATCCAGCTTCACGCAGTAAGTTTATACATATAGTTCATGTTTACGCATCTCAACCAAATAGGTTGAATAGTTCACATGTATAGTTCATAAATAAATCTTAGCAGTAAACAGCATTTGAACCAAAATAAGTTCAGTCAGCATGCATGCGTCATTTAGGCAAGAGAAAAAGCAACGTACACCGGTAGAGAACTCGGTATTAGTCCCGGTTGATAGGGTGCAAATCTCCCGAAAATCCATCCGGGATAAACCAACCGAGACAAAAGGGGCGCCTTTTATCCTAGGTCACTCAACCGGGACTAAAGATCCCGTTTTATCCCGGTTAGTAATACAGGTCACCACGCCAGGTGCTGCAAAAAAAAAAATCCCAGGAGGCCCCCCACACGCACACATCCCAAGTCACCCCGTGGGGACCTTTTTATCCTTGTTAGAAACATCAACCGGGATAAAAGATCCCCTTTTATCCCGGTTGGTATTACAAACCGGGACAAAAAGGTTCGAGGGATTTAGTCCTCTTTCAGCCACCCCGTTGGGGACCCTTTTATCCCGGTTTGAAACACCAACCGGGATGGTGTCTTTTATCCCGGTTGGTGTTTCAAACCGGGATAAAAGGCCTCTCAGGGTCTTTTTTTTCCACTAGCCTTTGCAACCGAGATAAAAGGTCCCGGTTGGTGAGCCCCTGCTAGTGACCGAGCTTTAGTCCCGGTTGATGAAACTTTTGTCCTGGGCCAACTTTAAACCGGGATAAATAGGACGCATGGAAAGTGAGTTCTCTACTAGTGGTAGATAAACACTAATACAGGCAAGGGCGCATGCGTCATTTGATAGGCCAAAATAATGAAAACAAAAGAAAATAAATTAAAAAGAGAAGAATGTCACAAAATCAAGCAAGCTAACGTTTCGGGTATTAAATTTGCGAAGCAAATGTTTCGGATGTCAAATATGCAAAGCCGTTTGTTTGGAGTGTCAATAGAGCAACTTTCTCGTTGGTTGAATCCCTGCAGTAATTCAATGGGTTTGGTTGCTCTGCCTGCAGATGCTGTTCACTGTGCTGGCCCTTCACCTCACTGAGGCATGCACATCCTGTTCCCTTTGTGTTCCATTTTTTGAATGTGGTGATAGCTTGTGGTTTCAAGTTTTGATGTGCCAAGAGGTTGTTTGCGAAACCTTGAAAACTGAAGTGCATTTGGTCTTGGGTCTGAATAAATAGTAGAGATACTTTCATTGCATATGCTGTGCTGCCTGGCACTTCCTGCTGTTGCTTTTGTGAAATATGTTGTCAAAGTTTTTCATTCCGGGGCCTGATTTTGCTGCAGTAGGCAGATTACTCCACTTTGTAGGTTCCTATGCTGCCTTGACTAGTGGGAACTCTATGCTCACCTGTTTTCTTTAATGTGCTACGTAGATTCAGATAGGTACCTACTGGAGAACTGACCTTCCATTCTGATGCTTTTCTCCCGGTTGACTTTGGACTCGGGACTAAAATGCCATTTTAGTCTCAGGTCAAAAATAAGGCATCAAAGGCTACCGCTGGGAGGCGCTTTAGTCCCGGTTGTAAAGATCAACCGGGACTAAAGCCCTCCTTTAGTCCCGGTTGTAACGGCTAAAAAATCTGGCACCGAGGATCCTCCCCCCAACTTTTGTTCCGATTGGAAATTCCAACCGGGACAACTAGGACTAAATCTTTCCACATGGTCCCCCTCTCTCTCCACCTTCCTTATCTTCTTCTAGGCAGTGCTCTCCTCCTCTCCACCTTATCTTCTTCCAGGCGCCTCCCCTCCTCCCTCTCTGCGCCGCTGCCACCCCCTGCCTACCCCCCCTCTCGCCGCCGCCACCCCCTCCCCTCCCTCTCTTCTCTGCCTTCCTCTCCCACGCCCTCTCCCTCTGCTGCCCCTCCTCCTCCCCCTCTGCTCGCCCCTCACTGGTAGTGAGGAGGGTAGTGGCGCGGCCGGCGGCCGGTGCGGGTGGAGGCAGAGTGAGGGCGGGCGGCGGCAGAGTGGAGGCGGGCATCGACGCGCTGCCGGCCCATTTTTTTTATTTTTTTGCAACTTTTTAGTCCCGTTTGGTTTTACCAACCGGGACTAAAGGGGGTCTCTAATTAGTCCCGGGCGAATGACCCGGGACTAAAGGACCCCTTTTTGTCTCGAATGATTAGTCCCGGTTGGATTTTCGGGATCTATGGTCCTATCCAACCGGGACTAAAGCCGTGTTTTCCAGTAGTACACATGTACTCAATAATTTCATTTGCCACCTAATAGATTATATACGAAGATTGTAGCTTCCGCTCCGGTTGTGCCTGTCCGATGTCCAGTGTTCAGTGGTGCTGGACTAGGTGAACCATTCTGCTTCAATAGTGGTCATGTGCCTTTCTAAGTTGCATGAAAGCTTCCGTGCTGGTTGGTTTGGGATCTTTTGTTCTTGGAGGTTAAACAGACTGCTTTTATTTGTTACTATGCATGCTGTCCTTCCTATGTGCCTTCCGTTTTGGCTTGTTTGCGATCTTTGGCTAATCTGCAGTATAGAATCATTTGCATATGTAAAACTATCATCGAATTAGTGGTCTTAGATTTGCAGGTTTCAGGTTACTATCTTTCCAACAGCATATCTATGTGCCCAGTCAGATTATTGTCCCGCCGTACATAGGAACCTCCGAAGGTGTGCCTCTGTGCCAATCCAGTGGAAATGCTCGTGTTGATCTTTGAAGAAACTAAATTTGATTGTACCTCCAACCTAACGTAGTTTGCATGATTAACAAGCCTATTGGTTTGTTTTCAGGGATTTCTTTTTAAGTTCCTTCGCCATTGAGAGACCAATATCAATCTGAAATTTGCTTCTGCTTTTGACTCAAGTTACACTCTTTGGGTGCTGTGCTTTGACAGTTTTATCAATCCTTGCTCATTGTAATTATTGTTTATCTACAGTTGTGCGCCTCCTTAATCTTTTTTTCTTGTCTAGGTGCCTTTCTGCATGTGCCCTTCATATCATGACCACCTTTTGTTCCTGGACCAGTGAACAGGTGAAGTTCTCATCCATAGTTCCATGCTTTTTTCCTTTCTCCTGCAATACATTATTCTTCAGCATATTTAGTAACTTACTCATGTGCTCCTGGTGGTCAATGAATCCATCTTATAGGTCTCACTATCTTTATATTTTTCCCTTCACTTGTTTTCATGGAAAACAACGAGTATTGTGTCCACTTATACTTTGGAGTAGGGCTTTTGCACACTTTATACCAAGTTAAGCACATTGCTTACACAAATATAAGATATGGCTATGAATATACTGACATGTCATAAAGTCATGGGGAAAGAGCCCTGAGCCCCTGCTACCTGTCATTAGTCTGCATATCTGTTGAGGATGTGTGTTTGTTGAATTAGAATATAATTGTTGATGTTAAAAGCTCTACCTTTCTACCTCAATATACTAAGAAGTCTGTTCTCTAATAGGTTCAGGCGATGAAATAATCGACCAGCCATTGACAAATTAAAGTCCTTGATGTGTATGTAACAATTTACTAGGGCCTCTACTTTTCTGCAGTTCTTCTGTGTTCTCTGGAGGATGTGTGTTCTTTTGTGTATATAATGGTGTTCTTCCAGCCAAATTGTCTAAATCTCACTGTATGGATCAAAGCAGTGCACTTTACCTATTCAAATGGAAACGACCTGACTCGCAATTATCACTTCCTACTGCTTTTGTCAATTGTCCAGAAGTATAGCTGGACATTTGGCACTAGCACTAGGGACCGGCCCAAACACGACACGAAAAAGCACGGCTCACGAACAGCCCAGCCCGTGACTCATAGTGCCAGTGCCTGGCACAGCACAGCCTTAGTGCCGTGCCTGTGCTGCCATTTCGGCCTGTAGTGCCGGCACGGGCATGGCACACTTAATGGGTCGGCACGATAGCGGTCCAATTCCTCCCGGCCATTGGATGCCATCAGAATGCACCAGCACCGTTAGGTGAGCGGAGAGTGACATATATAAAGAAATATGTGCCTGGAACCCTAACTCCCTGCTTCTCTCCCGTGGACGCCCGCCCGCCCGCGGGGGGCCGCCGCCGCCGCCGGAGCATGGCCGCGGCTCCTCCCCTCCCTCTCTGGCTCTCTCCTCTGGCCGCCCGCGAGGGGCCACCACCGCCGGGGGCGTGACCCCGCGGCCGGGAGGAGTGGAGGGCCCCCCGCCACCGCCGCCAGGGCGCAGCCGCCAGGAGGAGTGGAGGGGGCCCGCCGCCACCGAGGTCCACTGCGGCTGGGAGGAGTGGAGCTGTGGAGAGGCGTGGGCACGATGGGCTGCCGTGCCGGCATGGCACGGCTAATCAGCTTGAGGGCCGTGCCCGTGCCGAGATGTCGGCACGACGGCACTACGAGGCACGGCACGGCTAAGCCACCGTGCCGCATAGTGCCGTGCCATATAGTGCTGTGCGGCGTTGTGCCCGTGCCCGTGCCGTGCCGTGCGCCCGGTTGGCCACCTATATCCAGAAGTCACAGGGCATATTGTTTCCTAACAAACAAAGTATACCAAAAGAGAATCGGAAGGTTTCATTCAGTACATCACCTTTCAGTCTGATAGATCAAGAACGTTCCATTGATTGCCACCGCAACGCCCCTGCAGAACAACCACCATGCCAAAGCACCAGGTTTGGCCTCTCCGCGCAGGACCAGAACAAGATGAGCTAGGGCCCAAGTCTATCCTCTGCACGCCGTCGTGAGCCGAATTGCTCGTGCAACTCCGCTTGGTGGCTTCATGCCCATGCGAGCGCCCTTGCTTCACCAGCCGAACGTACCGCAGGCTCCGCATTGCCTCCGCTGTTTGGCCCCATAGGCACGCACAGGTGGCTGGGGCGCTGGGCATGCATTTGTCTCGCGCCGTGCGTCGAGGCCCGAACAGCGTCGCGCCCACGTCGGCCTTCCTTGGCCCCGCTCCGTGCCATGGTGTGAAGCACCTGGTTGCCGCAGCCCACATGGGATGGGGAAAAGCGCGTCAAGGCGAGAAAGACGACGGACGGAAGAAACGGAGAGAGAAGGCTGCGCACCGCGAAATTGAGGGAGCCTACACTGAGGGAAGGGAGGCGGCGGTGGGACAACGGGAGAGGTGGTCGGGCGAGCGATACGGGAGAAAAGAGGCAAAGCGATCCTAATTCATGCTAATATATATTTGGTTGTCCATCCGTATCAATGACTCAACGTGCCACTACAGAGCTCTAACTGGCAGCACGGCAAGATGATGTCCAGCACACAAGGACGTTCGCTCATTGTGATGGACATGTTTGAGTTTTTACCTATACTATAGAATTTTTTTTGAGAGAACAGGAGGCGTGCCCTACTGATTAATTATATATAAAAAGGTAAAAAGAGTACAAACAAATGAGTAAATCCAAGAAAGGAAAGGAAAGGAAGCCAAAATGAAAGGAAGGTTAACTAACCAACCAAAGGATAAAAAAACAAAAAGGAAAAAAAGAACTGGGGGGGGGGGGATACAGAGCGAGCTAAAAGGTTTGCAGCCAGACTTCCATCATGGGTAAGTGTCTTGACTTTGCTCCCAGACTTCCATCATGGGTAAGTGCCTTGGCTTTGCTCGGTGACGGAGCATTGAGAATTCTTGTATGAAAGTTAGTTTGCACCGCTCTACTGTCGGGTCCTCGTTGTTGAACATCCATGCATTTCTCATCTTCCATATGCTCCAAGTCATAAGCAGAATAATCTCCATGGCAAAGGGTAATCCCAACCTGTTCCGGACTTGTCTAATGATTTGTTGGGGCGTTCTTGTTGAAGTATATGAAATCCCAATAGTGTTCCAGCATCTTTTTGCAAAGTTACACCCGAAGAAGAGGTGGGAAACTTTTTCCACTTTTTGCAAGATACATAACTCGCAATTATATGAATCCAGCTGCATTTGTTTTCTTCTCAACAAGTCCCTTGTGCTTAATCTGTCCTTCAACAGAAGCCAGAACAAACCTTATGTTTCATCTGGCACCTGGAAGCCCATATCCATGTGAAGGCCGGGTGAACATCTCTCTGTCCAATAAGCAATTTGTAAGCCTTTGAGGTAGAGAATGTAGGGTTGCCCCAGATATATGTCCATACATCTTGACCCGGATCCCTAACCATCTTCTGAATGATACCTTGCAGGACATTAAACTGATTATATGCCTGAATGGATAGTGGTAAATTGAAGTTATCGATGAATGCCTCACGGTTAACTATCTCCCTAAAAGAGTCACTTAGTTTCTTTGTAAAGGAGTACAGTTCAGGGAAGTCCTAGGCTGGCACAAGCTGCATCCACAAGTCTTTCCAGAAGGACACAGAAGATCCATCATTGACTGTCGGTGTTGCAATTCCCTTATAGACATCCAATAGTTTGACAATATCTTTCCACCAAAAAGATCCCTTAGCTTGCTGTCCCGGTATTTTGCCATCTGTATAGTAGTTGTCCCATATTAACTTGACCCATGGAATATCTGCCCTCGTAAAAAATTTGTGTAGGTAGTTGAGTAACATGGCATCATTATGTACAGAGAGATTTTTGACCCCCAGCCCCTCTTGTCTTTTGGGCAATCTTACCATGTTCCAAGCTGCTTTATGTGGCTGGTTTGAATTGAGGTCTCCCCCTCTCCAAAGACAGTGTTTGCAATATCTGTCTAATTGCTTGATGACTCCTTTGTGTAATTTTAAAGTTCTAGTGTAAAACACAGCTGAGGAGGAGAAGATTGAATTTACCATTTCCAACTTGCCTCCTTGACTCAGAAAAACAGATGTGCTACTTAGCCTCTTTTCAATTCTTTGCATCAATGGAATGAAGTCTTCAATATTTGGTTTTGTTGTTCCAAGCGGCAGGCCAAGATATGTGAAAGGAAAGGATCCCTTCTGACAGTCAAAGCCTCTTGCTAGTGCTTCCAAGGTTTGGTCAGTGATGTTTAGGGGGACCATGATCGACTTTTTATAGTTGACTTTGAGCCCTGTGGATGCCGCAAAGGAGTTAAGGATCTCTTTAAGATGCTGCAGTTGAACTGGAGAGGCCTCCATGATTAACAAGATGTCATCAGCGTATTGGATGACTGGGAAATCAGTACCAGCTCCACTTGGAATTGGGAGTTTTAGTCTTCTTGATTCCTTGGCATGGTTTATCACTGACTGTAGAAGATATGCTGCTAGAACAAACAAAAGGGGTGAAAGAGGATCGCCTTGTCTGACTCCCCTTTTGCAGTGGAATACCTTTCCTGGAGTGCCATTGAGTAGGACCGATGAGGTGCCAGTACTTAAGATGTTGCTGATCCATTGGATCCATTTATCACTGAAACCTTTGTACTTCAAAATCTGTATAATGGTTTGGTGTTCGATCTTGTCAAAGGCTTTTTTAAAGTCTAGCTTCAGAACAATCAACTCTCTCCTGGAGGCTTTACAGAGATGTAGGAATTCAAAAGCCCATGCAAGGCAATCGTGTATGGATCTGGTCTTAATGAAGCCATATTGGTTAGAGTGTATCAACCGTAGAATTACCTGCTGGAGTCTCTCAGCTAGAAGCTTCGTGAGTAACTTGATAGTTGAATTCAAAAGCGAGATGGGCCTATAGTCCCCAACACACAAGGGGTTTTCCTTTTTAGGGATCAGAATAATATAAGAAGAGTTTATGCTATTGAGGCAAACTCGTCGTTCCTGAAAGTCTTCACAGAGCCTGTAGAAATCCTGACAAATAAGTGGCCAGCATTTTTTAATAAAATCTTCATTAAATCCATCTGGCCCCGGAGATTTATTTGTGGGGAGCTCTGTCACAATCCTGTCAATTTCCTCTTTTGAGAATGGACTGTGTAACCAGTCTAAATTTCCATCTGACTGTAGCAAGTCTTCAAGGTTTAGATACATATGCGTAAACTCAGAGGATCCCAACCTATCTTTAAAGCTTTCCCAAAGAAGAGAGGCTTTAGCTTCACGATTAAAAAGAGCTCTCCCTGTGTGATCAACCAAAGAGGTAATAGAGTTCCCTCTATTTCTTATAGAAGCATTGGCTTGAAAAAACCGGGTGCATTCATCCCCTAGCTGAACCCATCTAATTTTTCCTCTCTGCTGCCAGTATATCTTCTATTGATGTAGAAGATTTTCCAGGTGGGTTGCTATTGTCTTTCTAAAGTGCCATTCATCCAGACTTAGGTCTCTTGATTCTTCCAAGATGTCCATAAAAAGGATCAACTCCTTGCAGTTTGAGATGGCCAGTGCCAAGTTTGGGAGTTGTTGTTTCCATGCTTTAAGAATTCTCCTCAGGTTTTTGAACTTTGCTGTAATTATCTTGGCATACTCAGATTGTTGAGTAGGAATTCCCCAGGCATGTTGGAGGACAGGGATAAAATTATGATGTTGTAACCAAAAGTTTTCAAATCTGAAGACTTTTGGTTTTGGCATTTTTGTACATGCGGTAATGAGGCAAGGTGTGTGATCCGAGATATCCCTTGATAGGCCTGTAATAGAAGAATTCGGAAAAGAAGTAGTCCATGCTGGGGAGGTGAAAAACGAGTCAAGCCTTTCCAGTAGGGGGTTAAGCTGCTTATTAGTCCATGTGAATTTGCAACCCCTAAGTGGAAGCTCAATTAGCCTGAGCCTACTGATTGCAGCATTAAAAGCCATTATTTCATGGACATTCCCACCGGGCTTGTTTCTATTGTCTGGTTTGCGAATTAGGTTGAAGTCTCCAACAACTAGCCAATTCTCATCATCTGGCATTTGTATATGTTGCCACCAATTCAGAAATGCCACTTTCCCTTCCGTGGTGCATGGAGCATATACATTTGTTAAGACCCAGTCTTGCCCCGATAATTTGCAAGTGAATCTCACCGATTGTGCATAGTTATTGGAGAATTCTAAAGATCCTTCAAATTTTGCATCTTTCCAAGCAATAAGGCTTCCTCCCGAATTTCCAACTGAGGGGAGGAATACAAAACTTCCCATGCATGGTGGGCACAATTTTTTTTAATGAATTGGAGATCACAAAACTCTCTTCTGGTACCCTGTAAACATAGGATGTCACAATTTGATTCTTTAACCTTACTTTGTACTGCCTCCCACTTTTTTTGTGCATTGATCCCCTAATGTTCCAAGATAACACTTTCCAGGTTCTCTTGTTGTTGTCTGAATTCATCTAAAGCTAGTTGGGGTTCAGGAGACCTTGTAGTTAGATTGACTAACTGGTTTCTGAGGCGATAAAATACCTCTTATTCCAACCGACGAGATCATTTCCCCGTTCCATAACCATTGGGGAGCAAGAATAGAGCAGAAATAGCAAAATATTCCACAGAGGTGGCAGAAGCAGCATAAATTGTTCACCAAACAACCATTACCGATCATCATTATCCGCTAGTGATTCAAAAGTGTCCCCATATCAATAGTTAATAAGAGGCAACTGATCATAAAATTAAGGAAGAGTCTAATAGATAGTAGAATATGGAGCCATCTACGCCTTGCTCCTCTTGAAGGTTCCTTTTGCATCCTGCTCCTCCTTCTTCTCCTTGGCTCTTTCTTTCTTGGTGGAGACCACCTTCCTGTTACCGATGGCATGCTTGGTTCTGGAAGGATTTGGCTTGGTCATAACTTCTAAAGTTTCTGTGTTGATTTTGCATAAATCAGAACCCATGGTTTGGATTAAGTCAAGAGATAGAGTGGGAGGAGTAGAGGCACATGCTAGGCAATTCTTACTAGGGCGTCCCTGATTTTTGAATCCCCCATTCTTGGCTTTGAGTCTTGGGCTGCGTCGTGCTTCTGTTTCCACAATCGGAGTCTTGCTGCTCCTTCCTTTTGTAGCCTGAGTGTTGGGATCTATGTTGTTGTCGAGTGAAGATAGACACTGCACTTCCGCATTTGGTGGACAAACAGAGGGTAAATTGAAAGTCAAGACTGAGGATTGATGAGAGACAAAAATAAGGAATTTCCAAGCTTGAGAAGACAGAAAGCTCTTTGCCCAATGAAAGTGTGATGGTGAAAGGAGTTTAACAGTAAAAAAGACCACCCAATCAAGAGGAATAGAAATCACCTCCTCAGCACCCTGGACTGGAGAGAAGTATCTTGCCCAGAGCCTATATAGATCAGCAGGTGGTCCTGTACTATTTCTGACAGTCTTCTCGTGCATCATCCATCCTGGATCAGCTTGGATTGAGGGTAGTAGAGCAATGTTGATGTCCAGGTGCATGTTGTGTCTCTGATCATTAGGAGATCCATTCAGAGCCAATGCCTGATGCCCACCTTCTTCTGCTTGAAGTGTCACCTGGCCTGCATTATCCACTATCATATGATCAGAATGATCCACTTCTCCTTGGGCTGCCACATTGAGGTCAGGTATCGGCCCATGGGCTTGCTGCTGCTGGGCTGGAACAAAATCCGGAAAGAAGTCATCATCATCAACCAGGAAGTGTCCCCCCAGCTCATTGACTGCTGGTATGAGTTGTGGTCCCTGAAACAACTAGAAACCATCCGCAAGTTGTGCAACATCCTCTGTCTGAGCCAAACCTTCCTGGACTTGAGTAACTTGGATATCACTAAGAGTTTTGGGCTTGACACTGCTTTCGGACCTCATTGAGCTCTCTGGATCAGTAGAATGCGAACTGGACCCCATCAGGACTGATAGTCCGAGGTCAAGATCATTGACATCTTGCTGTGCTTCCCATTCATTGTCTTGATGTTCATCCACGTCAGGGCCTTCCACATCATCCAGCAAATCATTGAGATCTGGCACTGCATTTGGTTGAACATTCTCCATTTGAAATTGTTGCTGTTGTTGCTGTTGCTGAAAGTTTCCATTCTGGGGTTGAGCAAGACCAATTCCAGGGAAGATAAAATTACCCTCTATCCCTGGTGGTGGAATGTCTTCGTCCTGGAGTTGCCCTCCTAACATAGTTTGTTGCATGATTTCCACTTGAACCGTGTGTGAGATTCCTTCAAAATCATCACCCTCAGATAGAACTAGATAGTGAGGTATGTCTTCTAGGTCCGTAACTCTTGCTTTCACAATTACTCGGGCTAAGACATTGTCTTTCTGCCAACAGATGAGACGTCCAAAGGATTTGATAGTGTCCCGGATATCTTCCACACCCCTAGTGTCCACAGGATATCCTATTAGCATCAACCAGCATTCATTGTTGAAAAGAACCCTCCTCGCATTGGGACCTCTGTTGTGCTGAACAACATCGATATTGAAACCCTGAAACTAATGAGGGTTGTGCTGTACTAGCGCTTCCCTATCAATCACTCGACACATACGAACAAAAGCTTGAGCTCTATGAAATGGACTTTTCTGGATATCAGTGACCCTTAATTCATACAACCCCTCTAGCAGCCCTAAAAGGATAGCTCTAGTCTCGGCAAAATGGAATCTCACCCGGAGGGGGGTCAGTGATGGTGACGATCGTCAAATCTTCATTTGCCGGCGGAGTTCTTGGAATGACAACCCTCGAGTATTTGGGTCTCCCTTGCACCAACACCCTATGGAATCCGGGGAGCATCATTGGCACTGGATCAACATTCAGAAACGCCATTTCTTCACTGGAGAAGGGAATGTCAGCGATTAAGCTTGGGATGGGGGGCTTGGTTCTATAGGAATTGGGGGAAAAGGCGAGAGGAGCGAGGTAGCCGAAGGGTCAGCGACTGTTGGGAAAAAGGTGCTCCTGTTCAGTGCCCCTTGGGTAGAATCCAGACGTGGGCTTTGGTAGTTGGGCCTAGCGGGGAGAGATGATCCTCCTCTGAACCACCGCAGCCCAACATCCGAAGGCCAAACATAGGGGTATTACAGAGGAGAAATTACTTCTTACAGGGGAATTGCACCGCGCCGTAAATTTTTGGAGACCGTGAAAGGAAATGCATTCCCTGGAAAGGTGTCCATCTAGATTGCAGCGCCAGCATTTGATCGGGTTGTTGCAGGTTGAGCTGAGGTGGTTCGGCGATAAGCATCTCCTGCATTTAAGAGCAGATCTTGCTACAGAACCGGATTTCTGGGAAGGTGCTACTTTGGGCCTGCTCCCCTTGACTTCCCGTTGACCCCATTTGAATTTTGGAGGACTGGGATAACTTCCAAGCTGTTTGAACTCCAGGCGATTAAAAATCGATTTGCGGGGAAATTCCAATCTTGAAAAAACCGATCTGCCAGAGAAAGAAGAAGCCTGATTGATACCCAAGGGCACCAAATTTGCCCCTGTTAACCTGACAGGCGGACGATCAGCATTGATCCGGCCCCCTTTAGACGGGAGATCACCGTTTCTTTTGAGAGAATCCGCGTAAGAGTTCTTGGCTCTTTTGTAACGTGGAAATACCCAAGAGTAAGCGGGTCCGGAATCTTTCTTTGCAAAAGATGAGAGCTTTGCGAAATCCACTATCATTATTTAGGAAGAAACCCAATTTGAACCATTCGCATTCAGACATACCCAAATCACAGATGAAGAAACCCACATCCCGGGAAAGAACTTTGAATTTGAAAAGTTGATCTTCCAGCTGCTCAGCCCTAAATTTGGATGCCGTCCCTCCCAGGACAGCTTGTAAGCAAATGTTCATGGAATCCTCCGATAAACGAAATCTGTTTCTGCTGAAAGAGACCAGCAAGGAAAAGCCCTCGCTTGCTGATCTCCCTTCCGAGTTAATAGGGCATTTCAGAGAGTCAAGAACCTTCTTGCTAAAGAGTTCACCCGAAAGAAAATCCAACTTATTGAAATCCATTTCAAGAAAGTCACGACCAAAGGGGAGGAGGACCTGCGGGAGAGGAGGAAGAAGGGGAGCTTTCACCTGGAAGAGGAAAACGATCACCTTGAAGGAAGAAAATTGATCGGCAAAAGACCGAGAGGGGGGAGTTAAGCCTAGAGAACTCCCGAGTTCAGAGACTCCTAGTCAAGAACTCCTTGAGAGGAGAGATGAAGATCCGGGATGTGGCAGTAGAGCCTCTAGTGGACGCCGGGACTGGCATGGCCATCGGTGGTTGAGAACAGGGCTCCGGCGGCGCGGTGAGCATCAGTTGGACGCTGAGGCTGGGGTGGCCATCGGCGGCAAAGCCACACTGGAAGCTTTCTAGTAGTTCAACTGATGGTTTGGTGTAATCATTTGGATCAATGTGGTAAATCAGGCCAGGGTCAGCTGCCCTGTTGGGGTTTATGTGGCCCCCTCCGTAGTCAAATGGGTCAGCAATCTTTCGAGGCAATCCTTCCCTATACTATAGAATTGCATGGAGCTTTATTTATAACTACAGTAAATGAATAGATTTCGCAGCTGGTGGATTTAATTGGTACGATATCCTAATATTGCCTGCTGTGTGATCTACAGAAGGAAATGCAAGACCGTGTAACAAGAATGATGACTTACGAATTCCCCCGTCTGTTAATAATAGTAGTCGTAGTTAAGTAACCACATGAACAATTCATAACTATAATCCCTCTGTCCCAAATTACTATTCGTTTTGACTTTTCTAGATACACACCTTTTAATATGCACCTAGATATATACTTATGTCTAGATATATAGCAAAAGTGATGTATCTAGGAAAACTAAAATGAATAGTAATTTGGGACGGAGAGAGTAGCTCTCTACATACTGTGCGACAACTATGATTCATAATAGGTAATACTCCATCCGTTCCAAATTGTAGATCGTTTTGGCTTTTTAAGGTTCATACATATTATTATGCATCTAGACATACACTATATCTAAATGCATAATAATATCTACGAACCTAGAAAAGCAAATACGATCTACAATTTGGAACAGAGAGAGTATGTGATACCCTAGTGAGAGCCATTCTTGTAACAGTTACCCTGCATGGACTATCGTGCTATAGTTAACCATTGAAGCTAATGTGACAATATTTAGAAAGAACTAACATTTGCTTTTGCGGTTTTGCCAATTCCCCTCATAATTTCACATAATCATTCTTAGCATGATTACAACGAATTAAACTGTAGAACTGTTATATTGCACTCGGGCTGTTAGGAGAAAACCGTGATGGGTGACATGGTCATGACACGCTGCTCCAATGCCGGTTTTAGAGGAAGAAGGCTAGGCGAGGAAGACATTATTTAAGAAACAAAAAAATGTTTTTTTGTTAAATTTTAATTTCCACCATGTTTGCTTGAGCAGCATGTGTTGATATCTCGAAGAGTTCTTATCTCTACAATAAAAAAACTAAGAGCAACTCCAAGAGCTCCCTTAAACTACTCCTAAAACCTTAATTGAGGGAAAATAGTAAAAAAAGTTGCTCCAACAGATCCCCTAAACCTCCCGCAAATTTACGTCCACCCGCATCCGGAGCTAATTTTCCCGTAAATATACGCAGCGCACCTCCTTCCCCAATCCATTCTCGCGCGCCCACTCGCACCTTTTTTTCCCCACGCGCGCCATTTTCCCGAGCATCTTCGGCAGCGGTGGCGCCGTTCCTTATCCTTGCAGTGGCGGCGGCCACGGCACCCGGCCTTCCCCGAGCGGCAGCGGCAACACCCGGCCTGTCCTCCCCGAGCGGCGGCGGCGTCCGGCCTTTCCTCCCCGAGCGGCGGCTGCGCCGGCGGCCGGCCCTGTCCTCCCCAAGCGGCGGCGACACCAGGGCTGTCCTCCCCGCCGGCGGCGGTGCTGGCGGCCGGCCCTGTCCTCCCCAAGCAGCGACGGCGCCGGGGGTGTCCTCCCCGCCGGCGGCGGTGCCGGCGGCCGGCCCTGTCCTCCCCGAGGGCCGCGACAGGAAGGTCCGCTTCGTCCGCTGGATCGTTGGCAAATAGTTCCCAGGTACGGTTTCCAGGTGCTCGATTTTCCTAATTCACTTTCTGGTTAGCAGGCCTCTTTATTAGCTCTAGCAGTGTCCTGGTTGAAAAACCGATTTGTTAGGTGTTTTAGATGTTGGATTCAATACTTCTGATGGTTGCTGCGATATTATCCTAAATTGTGCTATGTTTCTTGGCCCTCTCTGGATTGTTTGCAAGGATGAAATTGAGCAGCCTCTGAAATTGTTTTCTTGCATCAGATCCATGCTTGGGGATGGTTACCCCTAGTATGTCATATCTTGTGCAGAAGTCTTGCTAGAGAAGAGAAGCATGAACTGCAAGGCACATCATAGACCTGGTAGTTGAAGCCTTGTGCTGAAGTTAAATGTAAATATAATTGTGTTTTGAAAACCCCTAAGTTCGTGCTAGATTTGGCAATGTACATTGCCTGGCGCAATCTCGTCCCAAATGAATGGTCTTTCTAGCAGCAAGACCTTCAGGTGTAGTGCAATGCTTTGAACCAATGGCTTGCAAGTTCAGCAGGTTCAGAACACAAAGATATCTGTTTACTATGTCAATGTTGCTTGAGTAATTGGGATAGGAGTCACAGAACAGTTGCTTGAGTAATTCAACATCTGTACTAATTCAGCATCTAGTTAGGATGTTGCAGGAAAACAAGTCCTAACCAAATAATTTAGTCATATAACTGAGCTGACAAAACTAATTTGGAAAAAAGTTTTGAGATATCCAGGCTGACAGCAGCAGCTCTCCCACGTAGAAAAAGATATCAAGGCTAACAAACTTACATTCTCCAATTTGTAAGCATTAGAAAAAGAAAGGGGCATCAAAAAACAACTTTGAAAAAGTAGAAGATACCAGACTGACAGTACCGCATAATGAATCTGTAACTGACTAAGTTTTTGGAAGTAACATGCTTATAATTGTATCTTAGCTTAGTAACACCATTATTTTCGTGTTACAGTAACTCCAAGAGCTCCCAATGTCAAGCGCTCCCATCCGGCAAGTTCAAGATTGGCGCGGCAGGCAGAAGATGCGTCGGGTCATGGCCATCGGCGGCCCCAACACCCAATGGAACGGCGGCGTCCAAGATTTCCAGTTTGCCGGTGGTGAGTACCTTGGCCGGACTAGTGGAGGTGAGATACGAAGTGAAGGGTAGGGTCGACGACCACCATGTCCTCCGATAGACGGCCTTGCCGGCGATGATGATGATCCCCTAGCGGAGCATTACCCTGGCAGCGATGCCCCCTATGCATCCTTTGAGCACATGGCCAACGGTAACGATTTTCTCAATGGTATCATCATGCAAAATACTAGAAGGACAAAAGCTTTGATGCACATACTGTGTCAAATATAGTTTCTTCTTTCTCATTTTTCTAAACGCATTTTCATTGATTGATTCCTACAACGAATTACATATGTTCAAATGTACCTTGGAACTATCTGTCATCTTATATCCTTAAAATATACAGTAGAGTTCATAGTACTGGGATGTCCTATGTTGTTGATTAATGAGCTTTGAAGACGATATACAGTAGAGTTCAGAGTTCAGAGTACAGTAGAGTTCTGTTGCATGTCGTCCTGGAATTGTATTACATCTCTTTGGTTTGTGAAGTGTTTAGGCAGTAATATTTCTAAGACTGGTACAGCTGCAGCTGATTGTGGATGCTTGTATCATATCTGCATGTATTGCTTGCACGTGTTAGTAGTGTCTGATTTTTACAGTGCATACCAGAAAGAAATGAAAGTGGAATCCAACCAAAAATAATATATTTACCTCTGTTCATCAGCTTGGTAGAATTACTACTGCTCTATGTTTTATATTCATTGAGGTTTGATAGAGAACTTATTAGTGATTAAATGCTTGCAGGAAATGGGTATTTTTCCAACATGATGATGGATGAAACCAATCAAGGGGATTTTGATAATTATAACAATACATGTGCTGACCAACAGTCACAAGCAATTAAAAAAGTTCCAGCAACCCCTCTCCGAGGCCAAACCATAAGAGATCCAAGAATTTCAGTGACCACGAAGATGAGGTTTTGGTTTCTGGATGGCTGAATGTAAGCTTGGACCCGGTCGTAGGCAAAGATCAAAAAGGTGCCAAGTATTGGTCTCGTATCTATGAGTACTTCAATCAACACAAGACGTGCCCCTCAACGCGTACAATGAATTCTCTCATGCACCGGTGGGAGACCATACAAAAATGTGTGAACAAATTTTGTGGATGTGTATCACGGATTGAGTTAAGACGTCAAAGTGGTACTACAATGCAAGACAAGGTACTTACTCACTATGCAGTACCAGGTTTTGTTTTGACTATTTTATGTTTTTATATCATATATGAATATTCCTTGGATGTTGGTGTGCAGGTTGCAGAGGCATGTGCTTTGTACAAGTCCAAAGACGAACATCAAAAAGCATTCCAGTTCATGCATTGCTAGAATAAGCTGAGAACACAACCAAAATGGCTTGCTAAAATTGATGAATTGGCGGCTGGTAAAACATCTCACAAGAAGCAGAAGACAAGCTCCAGTGCAAGTTTACCAATTGAATTAGGAGAAGGTGAGGTTCAAGGCATAGAGGATAATGCATTGACAAGGCCAATTGGTAAGAAGAAGGCAAAACTAGCACTACTGCAAGAGAAGAAAAAAAGTGTGACAGAAACCTTAGAAAATATGTGGGCACAGAAGAAAGAAACTGATGAGGAGAAAGAGCTAAAAAAATAGGAGAGGTTCAACAAATCATTTGCACTTGAACAAGAACGAGTTGCTCTTGAACAGGATCGAGTTGCAAATGAAAAACTACTTCTTGAGTTGAGGAGCCAGGAGGTCCAATTGCAAAAAAGGAGGGATGAAGAGAGGATTATGACCATGGACCTTACTACCATGCCAGATGAGCAAAAGAAATACTACATGTCCTTGTGCGCTGAGATCATGAGTCGACTATCTATGTCTAGTGCTTAATTACTATCATGTTTGTGTTCTGTTGATTTAGGAACTCTTTACCAATTTCATACTTGTTTTATTCACTTCGAACCTATCGATGATTTAGTCTGTTTGATATTGAACTGTAAAGTCATTTATAAATTTCCGTTGCTTCCTGGAAATAGGAGAGAGAATGGTCAGGGTTGAGCTGAATCTGCTGATGGTGCTTGGGGTCTGCCGGCATGACGATGGCCTGGGGTGTGCCGGCGTGATGGTGTGGGTGGCCTTGTTTAGGTGGTTCATCTTTTAGAAAAAATTAGAAAAAGATCGTGTTTGATATTGAACACTACAACAATTTAGAAATGGAGCATATACCATGCTGATGAACATCTACCTTAGTCTACCTTGATTTCTAAATGATGAATACTAATGCTGGCAATTACAAATAAATTTATAAAGTAGCAAAAATTATTGAAAATAACAATTACTATAGTTTAACTATAGGTAATCATTTGTAGAGGTCTGGATGATGTTGCCACAAGTGCTCGATGAGGTCATCTTGAAGCTGATTGTGAATATCTTTGTCCCTTATATTCTTGTAATTTTTAATAAACTCCTCAAGTTCAGGTGTTTCATCATGAGAAATCTTCACCTTTTCTCCCACCCTATCATAATTTAAATCATCTTCCTCATCGCGTTCATCCTCAACTATCATGTTGTGCATAATGACACAAGCCCTCATGATTTGTCCGAGGGTGGCTTCATCCCAAAATCGAGCTGGTCCCCTAACGATAGCGAAACGAGACTGTAGAACCCCAAACGCTCGTTCCACGTCCTTCCTACAAGCTTCTTGGGCAGTTGCAAAATATTTCTTCTTGTTACCTTGTGGATTAGGTATGCTCTTCACAATTGTGGCCCACGAGGGATATATGCCATCAGCAAGATAATAACCCATTGTATATTCGTTGTTATTAATGGTATAATTCACCTTTGGAGCTTGACCTTCAGCTACCCGTGCGAATAAAGAAGACTGGTGCAAAACGTTGATGTCGTTGTGGGAACCAGGCATCCCAAAAAAAGCATGCCAAATCCAAAGATCTTTATCTACAACAGCTTCAAGTATAATTGTAGGCTCATGCACATGCCCGGTATACATACCTTGCCATACCAAAGGACAATTTTTCCACCTCCAATGCATACAATCAATCGACCCAAGCATACCAGGAAAACCTCTACTCTCTCCAATGGCAAGTAATCTAGCAGTATCATCTTCATTAGGTGATCTCAAGTACTCATCTCCAAAAACCTCAATAACAGCACTGACAAACCTTCTCAGACTCTCAATAGCAGTACTCTCACCAATACGGACATAATCATCTGTAGCATCAGCTGCTACTCCATAAGTTAACATCCGAAATGCTGCAGTAATCTTTTGCAGACTAGAAAGGCCAAGTACACCGGCAGCGTTTCTTTTCTGCACGAAATATTCATCGTGTTCCTCTACGGCATTCCATATGCGTACAAACAGTGTACGCCTCATTCGAAACCTGCATGTCAAGAGTAACGAGACACATGTATAATATGATTTTTTTTGAAAAAAAATGGTTGAAATAAATCTATTGTTTACATACCGTCATCTAAAATAACTATGTCCGTACGTAGGATCATCTGAAAAATAATCTTGATACAACCTTTGATGCCCTACCTGTCTGTCTCGCTGAAGTACTCGATGACCTACGATAGAACCACGATGTTTTGTTTCATCATCGAACTCATTCGCATTCACGGTCACATGAGTAACAGAGATTAAGAAATCATCATCGTCATCATCTGACGACGAATCCAACACTAGATGCATCGAAAGGCTTCGTCGATTCATAGCAATTCCTTTTTACCTATCTCCAATTATAGTTGGAGATCGAAGGAACTGTTTTTCCTAGGTATTGACAGCCACATAAAAACTCATTACGACAGAATCCTCATTATAGCATGTCAAAGCTGATCGCAACAAAAAAACAAAATGAAAGTGATGCTGCGAAGTAATCATTACTTTGATCCAGCGCAGTGCACGGAGGATGCAGGATGCATGCCTGCCGGCATCAGGAATGCCGCGCAGGGGCTGCCAAAGTTAGTCCACCGTGCGCAGGGGGTGGCCGCGTGAGACCTCTTGCGCACGGGCAGGTGGCGTGATAGGGTACCGGAGAAGGATTTTTGATGGGCTCTGGACACGGTACCAGAGAAAAAAAATCAACGGATACTAATGGGCCTAATCCAATGACGTGGCCTCTTTTAAATCATTGGGGAGTAGTTTTAGCGATCTGCTGTGGGTTGATATGTTGTTTGGGGAAAAAATTTTAACATAGCCCCCAATATCTCATTTTGGGGAAGAATTTTTTGGGGAACTCTTGGAGTTGCTCTAAGAGAGGCAAAAAATTTCGCTGCGACCTTCAGGCTTCCACCCTTCGCCGTCCGGCTACCCCGTACACTTCTTTTTTCACCGATCCCGGTCCCACACGCAAAACCCGCCCCAGGAAAACCTGCCGATCCCCGCCCCACACGCAAAATATGCCGATCCCCACCCCACACGCAAAACCCACCGATCCCCACGAGCCAACGCACACGCCATCGCAGGCAGCCGCCGCCACCCCAACGCGACGTGAGCAGCCGCCGCCGCCGCCCTTCTATTGCCAGCAGCCGACAAGCACGTCATTGCAAGCAGCCGCCGCCGCCCCAACGCAACGCAAGCAGCTGCATCCAGTCTTTTCCGTCGAATCGAGTGCTCCCTTGCCATCTTCGTGTCCCAATTTTTCCTCACTCCCCTTTCCAAAACAACTATCCGCTTCTGAGGCGTCCCAACATAGTAAAGACTAAATGTGATACAAATATCAGTCCCAGGAGGCTGATAACACATTTATTCGACAGATAATTCAGTTACCGTACAACTCCCGAGGGAGTGGGCGTGAAAGCCACGCAGCGATAAACAGTAAATAAATGACGGCGGCTAACCAAGCGACTGCCAAAAGACAGCACTCGGGACTACACGGCAGCGGCAACATCTTGGGCAGGACAACACCACAGGCAGCGTCGGGTGCAGACACAACCTCTACTCGAGGTCTTCTGCGACGAACTCAGGGTCTTCCTCTGTAGCAATGAAGCAAGGGTGAGTACTAACGTACTCAACAAGTCCAACCCCATCCACGGAGGGGGATACAAGCAAATTTATGCACCAGTATAACAAGGATAGGCTAGAGTTTATTTTGCGGAAAAGCTAATTTTTAACACATGCAGGGGATCGTTTTCGAAAGGGTTTTTGTAAAGTTTTCCTTTAATACCCGAAACATTGAGTGGGGTTGATCCTACACGAAGGATCCAAGGTTTTATCGCTATCGGACTCCCCGTCCGTCATAGCGCACGGCACACTGCCGGACTCTTCCAAAATTCCACACACACCCACACACACACACACGTACACCTGACATTCTTGCCCAATTGCTAGTTATGTGACCAAGCCGTAATTCGTCCAATGCCGTGGACACGGCTACCCGGATAGGTTTTAACTCTGCAGAGGGTGTACACTTTTCCCACAAGTAGGGTACCGTAGCACAATCACCTTAGTGACGGTACGGATCCTAACAAAGCCATTACCCACCTTAGCTAAGACTGGCTAGTTCTCGCGGAAGCACCCAAGGGGTTCACGGCTCGTCCAGGAGACCGTAACCGGGACTTAAGTCACCAAGATCTTACTCCTTTTCCATGGGTTCCCGTTGCTCACCAGCACTCCTGAGGACTAACCATCTAGCTAGTGGGATTTATGCTAAGCCGTTGCCCATACAACGGTCGAGTGGTTGCACGTTAGTGGAATTAGGCAAGATGACACATTAACTCGGTCCTTAATTATGACCGGATGGATATCTCCCAACATTGCTCAACCACCAAGGTACGAGCACAGCAACTGGGTATCCCACACAAGGAACACCCATCCATCCCGTCCACACATTCCTTTTTCCCCGAACCCAAAAGCCATTACTCTTACTTGGACACACACACACACACCTTGATTTTCCGAATACACCATTGTAGTAATGATTGCATTTGAGTAACAGATTCCTAAGCGTTCTAGCAGCGGTTATCAACTAAACAGAGCGAGTCATATTTAGAGATAAGCATAGGACAACAAGGAATGTTCATAACAATCAAGGGGTGGCTATCCAACCATGTCTTGCGGTGAAATAATATGCATTTTGTAAAACAGGCCAATAGGTTGTGTTTGAAAAACTAGGTATTAAGTATGCATCAAAAGGGTGAGATTGGACTTGCCGTCTTCAAAGCCTTCCGGGAGTTCCGGCTCGCGGTACTGGTCCTCGGGCTCGGGCTCGCGGTCAAACTCCTCCTCGGGCTCCTCCTCGGGCAATCCGCGATCTACGGCACACACAAACAGACACACAAATAAATAAAAGAGAAACGATTTTTAACCGTGAGCTCCGAACAGGAAACGCGAACGGAAAATAGGTAGAGGGATTATTTTTGGGAAATTTGGATATGGATCGGCGAAAGTATTCTGGAGGATGACGTGGTAAAGTTTGGGGTTAATTGGAGGAAGTTTGGCGCATGAAATGACGGGTTAAACATGGATTAGGGGCTTAAACGGAGGCTTAAGGGCTGATTTACAGTAACCAGGGACCTATTTGTAATTTCTTTCGGAAGTGGAGGGGCTTATGTGTAATTTGGGGGAACTTGGGGGTCGGATCTAAAACCAAGGGAAATCTTCTCCTTCTTCTCCAGGAACTTGGAGAGGGAGAGGGAGAGGGAGGAAGAGAAGTGGCCGGCGGCCGGCCGGCCGGGCGGGGCTCCGCCGGCGGCGAGCCTCGGGCCGGGGGCGGCGGTGGAAAGGAGCCCCATTTGGCTACTTACTTTGGGCGTCCAGGTAGGGGAAGGGGTGCGGCCGGCGGTGGATCTTGGCGGCGGTGGTGGTGGCTCGGGCGGTGGAGGTACCGGCGGCGGTGGCTTATGTGGCGGCGGCGGTTTGCGATGCAGGAGGAAGGGGGCGGGCGTGGGGGAGACGGCCGGGGCGGTGCCCCTTTTATAGGCCGGCGAGGTGGCCGGCGGGGCCGGAACCGACGGGCGGTGGTGGTGGGGGTCCGGCAGGGGAGTGGCGTGTGGCGGGCGGCGTCGGTACGGGGTCCGGCAGGGAGTGGCGGCTTGCGTGCCGCTCGGGGCCGGCGACGGCGAAGGCCGGCACGGCACCGGTGCCGTGGCTGGAGTTTGGAGCGGAGGGGTAGGGGCCGGCGGGTGGCGCGCCTCCCGAGGGGCCGGCACGTCCGGCGGGACCGGCCGGGCGGCGGGACCCAGGCGAGCGGCTGGCCGGGCCGGCCGCCGGTATGGCGCCAGGGAACGGGGCGCCGGAGTAATGAGCTGGGGCCGGCCAGGGAGTGGCGCCAGGAAGAGAAAGAGGAAGAGAGAGAGAAGAAGGGAGGAAGAAGAAAGAAGAAGGAGGAAGAAAGAAGAAGGAGGAAAAAGAAAAGGAAAAAGGGGAGGAAAAAGAGAAAGAAAAGGGAGAGACCGGCGGTACTCGCGGCACGCGGTCGGAGCACGCGCGCGGCGTCTGACACCGGCACGCGGCGAGATTCGCGGGCACAGATAAAAAGACAGGTGGGGGTCGGCATGGGTACCGGGACGGCGAAATCGCCGGGGAGACTTCTGATTTCCGGGAGCTCAGCGATAAAAAGAATTTTAAAGACGGTTTTTAACGGGTGATTTTAGTTAGTGATTTCTGCGGGCGTTACAAACCTACCCCACTTAAATTGAATCTCGTCCTCGAGATTCGACTGAGTCCTGAAGAGATGGGGAAATTCCTTCTTTAACGCGTCCTCGCGTTCCCACGTGGCCTCTTCTTCGCCATGCCTGCTCCATTGTACTCTGCAGATCCGAACTGCTGTATTCCTTGTCCTTCTGGTGACAGTGTCTAAAATCTTGACGGGTACTTCTTGATACCTAAGGTCCTTTTGTAGGTCTATTGTTTCCACCGGTACTTGTTCCTCCGGTACTCTCAAGCACTTTCTTAGCTGGGAGACATGGAATACCGGGTGTATATCCGACATTTCTTCAGGCAGTTGGATGCGGTATGCTACGGCTCCAACTCTCTTTAATACCTGGTATGGTCCAATATACCGAGGGGCTAGCTTTCCTTGCACCTGGAACCTTCGCGTACCCCGAATCGGGGATACCTTGAGGTAGACAAAATCTCCCTCATTGAAGCACAATTCTCGTCTTCTTTTGTCAGAGTAGCTCTTCTGTCTGGACTGTGCAGCCTTTAACTTCTCTCGGATTTCTGCTACACGGTCTTCTGCTTCCTTGATAAAAGCTGGTCCGACTAGGGAACGCTCTCCGACTTCTGACCACATCAAAGGGGTCCGACACTTTCTACCATAAAGGGCCTCAAATGGTGACATGCCTAGACTGGCTTGGTAACTATTGTTGTATGAGAATTCTGCATAGGGTAGACTTTGTTCCCAATCCTTTCCATAGGTGAGGACACATGCCCTCAACATATCTTCCATGATCTGATTTACCCGTTCGGTTTGGCCATCGGTCTGGGGGTGATAAGCTGAACTAAAATCCAGTTTGGTGCCCATGGCTTTGTGTAGGCTCCTCCAAAACCTAGAGGTGAACTGAGTTCCTCTATCTGAGACGATCCGGCTGGGCACACCATGCAACTTCACTATGTTGTCGACGTAGAGTCGAGCCAGTTTTTCTCCACCGTAAGTGGTCCGTACGGGCAGATAATGAGCAACCTTGGTGAGTCGGTCCACTATTACCCATATGGAGTCATTTCCCTTCTGGGTTCTGGGCAAGCCTACTACAAAATCCATGCCGATCTCATCCCACTTCCACACCGGGATAGGCAAGGGTTGTAGCAAGCCGGCTGGCTTCTGGTGCTCGGCCTTGACTCTTTGGCAGGTATCGCACCGGGCGACAAACTGAGCTATGTCTGCCTTCATCCCGTTCCACCAGTATTTCTGTTTTAGGTCCATGTACATCTTGGTGGATCCGGGGTGAATGGAGTATGCTGAGTTATGGGCTTCATCCATGATGGTCTGCCGGAATTCTCCGTCCTTAGGGACACAAATTCTGTTCTTATACCACAAGGTTCCCTTGTCATCTACCCTGAAATCCGGGGCTTTATTTTCTCCGGTCTGCTTGCGGATCTTAACTAGGTCTTGGTCTGAACCCTGGGCTTCTCGGATTTTATCCTCCAATGTGGGCTGGACACTTAGCCTATGGCTAGCATTCTGGGGAATGATATGCACATTCAACCGGGCCACTTCCTCTCGTAGACGGGCATTCTTGGGTCCGGGCTGTCCATAGGACTTTCTGCTTAGGGCATCAGCTACAACATTAGCCTTGCCGGGGTGGTAATGGATTTCCAGGTTGTAGTCCTTTACCAGCTCTAGCCACCTCCTCTGCCTTAAGTTCAGATCGGGTTGGGTAAAGATGTACTTTAGGCTTTTATGGTCGGTGTAGATTTCACACTTATTCCCAATCAGATAATGTCTCCAGATCTTGAGGGCATGCACTACGGCTGCAAATTCTAAGTCATGAGTTGGGTAGTTCTGCTCATGGGGCTTAAGTTGTCGGGAAGCATATGCCACAACCTTCCCATCCTGCATGAGGACACAGCCTAATCCTTGCCGAGATGCATCGCAGTAGATGACGAAGTCTCGCTGGATATCTGGCAAGGTCAGTACTGGGGCTGTTGTCAATCTTTTCTTCAGCTCCTGGAAACTCCGCTCACATGACTCGGTCCAGGTGAATTTCTTGTCCTTTCTGAGCAACTCTGTCATGGGACGGGCTATCTTGGAGAATCCCTCAATAAACCTCCGATAATATCCAGCTAAACCCAGGAAACTCCTGATTTCACTAACATTAGTGGGCTGCTGCCAGTTGGAGACGGCCTCCACCTTCTCAGGGTCAACTGCTACTCCTTCCGCGGTCAAGATATGACCAAGGAATGCCACTTTCTCAAGCCAAAATTCGCACTTGCTGAATTTAGCATAGAGTCGGTGGGCTCTCAATTTTTCCAAGACCACCCGTAAGTGGTGTTCATGTTCTTGAACACTCTTGGAATAGATAAGTATGTCGTCAATGAAGACTACGACAAACTTATCTAACTCGTCCATAAACACCTTGTTCATGAGGTTCATGAAGTAAGCAGGTGCATTGGTCAATCCAAAGGACATCACTGTAAACTCAAATTGACCATAGCGGGTGACAAAGGCGGTCTTCGGAATGTCGCTCTCCTTGATCTTGAGCTGATGATACCCCGATCTCAGATCTATCTTGGAGAAATACTTGGCTCCCTTTAATTGGTCAAACAGGTCATCTATTCTAGGGAGGGGGTACTTGTTCTTAATGGTGACTTCATTTAATGCGCGATAATCCACGCACATCCTCATACTTCCGTCTTTCTTCTTGACAAAAAGCACGGGGGCTCCCCACGGGGATGAGCTGGGCCTGATGAAACCACTCTGTTGCAACTCTCCCAATTGTTTCTTCAGCTCGGCTAACTCTGGGGCTGCCATTCTATAGGGTCTCTTGGCTATAGGGGAGGTCCCGGGGACAAGGTCAATTACGAACTCTATGTCTCTGTCAGGGGGCATTCCAGGTAATTCCTCAGGAAAGACGTCCGGGTATTCACTCACTACCGGAACTTCTTTTATGGTCTCGGTCTCCATGCTGAACACCATGGGGTCTGGGCCACTTCCCTTAGTGTGACAGGTCACTTGCACACCATCTCGATTGGTCAAGTGCACCACCTTATCAGCACACCCTATATGACCGTCATGCAGGCTTAACCAATCCATTCCAAGGATCACATCTATCCCCTTAGACTTAAGTACTACCAGATCCGCTAGAAACTCTACCCCACTTAAATTGATCCTTACCCGAGAACAGCCTAGTCGACATTGAATGTCGGCTCCAGGAGTTCGGGTTAATAGGGGTAACTTTAGTAGTACTGTAGGTATACGATGTTTTTCCACAAAGCTTGAGGATATGAAGGAATGTGATGCTCCAGAATCAAAAAGTACTGTTGCCAAGACTGAGCCGACTAGGAACTCACCGAGTACCACGCCCTGAGCGTCGCGAGCCTCCTGCGCGCCGATGTGGTTGACGCGGGCTCGACCAAAGGATTGCTGGGGTGGCCTCATCTGCTAGCTGTTGTTGTTGCTAGGGTTGCCATTGCTGCGGGCTGGCACACGGTTGGCTCCCGACAATGCGGCCCTGGGCCCAGCTACTGAGTTGGACAAGGCTGATGCTACCGGCATGTTGGCATAGGGGCAGTTGGCGATGAAATGCCCTGGCTCTCTGCAGTTGAAGCATGCCCTACCATTGCTGGTGACCTGGCTGGCGCTGCTCTGTGGGGCCTTGATAGAGTTCTGGCTCCGGAATGGGGCAACAGTCTGATGCGAACCAGATGCTTGGGACTGGGTCCGATAATGCATGGGAGCTTGGGATCTGGGCAAGGGATGACCAAAGTTCCTTGGCTTCTGGAATCGGTCCTGCTGGTGCGCCTTGCTTTCCAGGAACCGACGCTTGTTGTCCCTCCGCTCTTCTGCCTTGGCCCTCTCAGTCAAGATGGCCATGTTCATCAAGGTGTTGAAGTCGGGGTAGATCTGGGGAGTGAGCAGGGTCCTCAGCTCCGCGTTCAAGCCTTTCTTGAACATGTCCTGCTTCTTCTCGTCCTTGTCCACCTCTTCCGGAGCATAACGGGCCAGCTCCATGAACTGGAAGGTGTACTCCTCCACCGAGCGGTTGCCCTGGCGGAGTTCACGGAACTCATCCGCCTTGCGCTTCATGGTGGCTGCGGGAATGTGGTAGCGACGGAATTCCGTCACGAACTCATCCCAGGTGATAGTAGAGGCATCCTGGGCAGCAGAGCAGTAGTTCTCCCACCAGGCTAGGGCAGTCCCAGTGAGCTGGTGGGCAGCCAAGAGGACTTTGTCCCTGCTCTCACACCCAAAGGGTTCCAGCTTCCTCTGGATGACGCGCAGCCAGTCATCCGCGTCCAGAGGGTTGACAGACCCGCCAAAAGTGGGTGGCTTGGTCCGGAGGAAGTCCGTCAACTTCTCATTCATATTCTGCCCGCGGGGCCTCTGGCGAGTAACGGCGTTGGCTAGAGCTTCCAGCAGAAGGGTCTGGTTGTTCATCACTTGAACCAGATCAATAACTGGTGGGGGTGGTGGCTGCTGTGCCCCCACCTGACTTTCTCCCCTTCCTTCAGGCTGGCTCACTTCCTGCTCCTCAGGAAGTGCTGCCGGAGGCAGTTCTTGCCTTTCTGGCTGCCTCTCTGCACTGGGGGTGGCATGGGCCTGGCTTGGGGAAGTCCTGGTGGCACGCTTGGGCGGCATCTGCAGATTGAGTGAGACTTTTATGAGGGTATGATTTGGATTTTAGTGATCTTTAAAGTGGTTATTTCGTATTTTCGAAGAGACAGAATCCACCTCCTGCCGACAAACACACAGACTAACAAGCAACAAACACAAGCGATTTTATTTATTTTGCCACGGGGGTACAGCACTGCTGGGGTAAGGCCAAAACACGCACTACACGATCAGATACAACAACACAACGGGAGGGGTACAACTCTAAACTGTGGACCATGACGGCTTCATCCCTTGGGCAATTCTGGCTGGGCATACTACTTGCGGGGCGAGTCTTCTCCCTGGACTGAGTGATCTTCTATCGGAAGGAGAAGGGCCAGCACCTCATCCTTCAGAGTCCCGCCCGTGGGAGGGGTCTCGGGAACCACTCCATCCGACACCTCGGAGTCCCTTTCTGAAGGTGGTGGTGCCGGGGTGGCATCCGGGCTTTTCCGCTTACTGGGCCCTGGGGCAATGGGAATTCCTTCAAGGATCGGGGCCTCGTCGTCCTCGATGGCCACCATCCTCCTTCTGGCACGAATGGTGAGGTGGGCATCCTTCAGTTCCTTGGAGTGCCGATCCTCAGCCTCCTTGAGAGCCTCAACGGCAATGGCCTCATTGCTTTGGGCGGCCGCGGCTCGGGCTTCGGCAGCGGCTAACTTCACCTGGAGCCTTCTCACCATAACTTCTGCGTCCTCAGCCCTACGGGTCTGCTGCTTCAACTTAGCAGCCTGCTCGTCATAGAGCTCATCCAAGGTGAGAAGGTAGGCAGCCATGTGCAGCACAGTGGGGTCATCCTCGCGCTGTCCACGTCCTTCCAAGGTCCGTACCCGGGCCAGCCAAACCGGGCGGTTTTTCTTGACAGGTGGGTAGAACCTCATCGGAGTGCGGCCAATGTGCCTCTCATAAATCTGGCACAGGAAACGGAGGGCCTTCCGGGCTGCCACTTGATAAGTATCCTTGTGCCGGAAGCCAGTGGCAGTCACATTCCATGGCTGGATGTCCGGGTAGCGGCTACTCCGCCCGATGTAGATAATCATCTCACACCGAGGGGTCCCGCGGTCCTCGTACTCCCTGCTGGTGTACTCCGGACGCTCATAAATTCCAAGGCGGTCCATGCAGGCGAACAGCAACCTGGGAAAACCAGGCTCCTCCAGGCAGTGGCTGTTGACCCACCCTTCCTCGGCCATCTGGAAAGATCCAGGGCACAAATTAGTTTTACAATAGAGCAGTGGTAGGAAGAAATTTTATAATTCTTTTATTTTGGTCAACAAGGGCTAATCCAGTCCTAAGGTCGCGTCCTACAGCCAACGACGGCTCTGATACCACCTGAAGCGTCCCCACATAGTAGAGACTAAATGTGATACAAATATCAGTCCCAGGAGGCTGATAACACATTTATTCGACAGATAATTCAGTTACCGTACAACTCCCGAGGGAGTGGGCGTGAAAGCCACGCAGCGATAAACAGTAAATAAATGACGGCGGCTAACCAAGCGACTGCCAAAAGACAGCACTCGGGACTACACGGCAGCGGCAGCATCTTGGGCAGGACAACACCACAGGCAGCGTCGGGTGCGGACACAACCTCTACTCGAGGTCTTCTGCGACGAACTCAGGGTCTTCCTCTGTAGCAATGAAGCAAGGGTGAGTACTAACGTACTCAACAAGTCCAACCCCATCCACGGAGGGGGATACAAGCAAATTTATGCACCAGTATAACAAGGATAGGCTAGAGTTTATTTTGTGGAAAAGCTAATTTTTAACACATGCAGGGGATCGTTTTCGAAAGGGTTTTTGTAAAGTTTTCCTTTAATACCTGAAACATTGAGTGGGGTTGATCCTACACGAAGGATCCAAGGTTTTATCGCTATCGGACTCCCCGTCCGTCATAGCGCACGGCACACTGCCGGACTCTTCCAAAATTCCACACACACCCACACACACACACACGTACACCTGACATTCTTGCCCAATTGCTAGTTATGTGACCAAGCCGTAATTCGTCCAATGCCGTGGACACGGCTACCCGGATAGGTTTTAACTCTGCAGAGGGTGTACACTTTTCCCACAAGTAGGGTACCGTAGCACAATCACCTTAGTGACGGTACGGATCCTAACAAAGCCATTACCCACCTTAGCTAAGACTGGCTAGTTCTCGCGGAAGCACCCAAGGGGTTCACGGCTCGTCCAGGAGACCGTAACCGGGACTTAAGTCACCAAGATCTTACTCCTTTTCCATGGGTTCCCGTTGCTCACCAGCACTCCTGAGGACTAACCATCTAGCTAGTGGGATTTATGCTAAGCCGTTGCCCATACAACGGTCGAGTGGTTGCATCAAATGTTATATTAAAGATAAATAGAACTTTCTATATATTAGCGTATTAAAACTAGTATACGTAAAGAAAACAAATAAGAAATACGCATATAGAATGAAGAAACAGAAAATAAGAAAAGAAAGGAAAAAAACAAATTAGTACCGGTTGGGGAGACTAACCGGTACTAATTAAGTCGCCCTCGCGCGCGGCGTGGCAGGCCCTTTAGTACCGGTTGGTATCCCCAACCGGTACTAAAGGTGGTTATTTCAACCGGTAATAAAGAATCCCCCTCTAGTACCAAATTGCTAATACCAGTTGCACAACCGGTACTCGAGGGGGGTTACGGACCGGTACTAGAAGCGATTTCTCCAGTAGTGCATGTGTGAGCATCGCCATGCTGGGTCGGGGCGTCGAGCCAACTCGGGCGTCTCCGCACCAAGTCGGGCAGCCGTGGGCTGGAGTGTCGGGTCGGCGTGGCCGCGAGTCCGGGATCCTGGACTGGACCTTGCCGGACTAGAGAGAGCTGACCTTTTTTTATTTTAGCCTTTTTCACAAAAAATTTTCACAAATACACCCCTGGAGGAACTAATTCAAAAAATGAACCCATAGCTTGGTGCCAGGATGGCTGGCGCCAACTAACACATTTTGGCTCCAGCCTCTATGGTGCCAAGGTCTAGCCCCTGTGGTGAGCTACTGACGGCTTACGTGGCGAAGCCTTGGCGCCATAGATCTTGGTGCCAAGGCTTGGCGCCATAGATCCTGGCGCCAAGCCTGCTACCACAGGACCGCCATCCCTTTCTTTTCTTGCTTGTCCATTCCAACTTTTCTTGCTATCTTGCTCCTCCAGCGCCGCCGCCCATCACCGCCGCCGCCCTCCATGCACGCCGCCCCTCGTCGCGCCATTTGTTGGGGCCGGCCGCCGCACCCCTGGGCAGGCCGCCGGTGGAGGCTTGCCGCCCGCCCCTGGCCACCGGTGGATGCCGTGTGTGCCGTAGTTAGGTAAGAATAGTTAGTTAGTAGAATAGTTAGGTAGTTAGTAGAATAGTTAGATAGATTGATTAGTTAGATAGATAAATAGATAAGAAGATAGAATAGTTGGGTAGAATTTAGATAGGTAGGTAAAATTGTTAGATAAAATAGTTAGATAGATAAATTGATAGTTAGATAGAATTATTAGATATGAAAAGTAATTTAATTTGGTAGGTTTTGTGTATGAATTGCAACCATAGAAGGAATACATAATACTGATGACTCTATTTAACTAGGTGGATGTGCTTATAGATAGATAAATAGATAAGAAGATAGAATTGTTAGATAGAGAAATAGATAGTTAGATAGAATTTTCTTCGTATGTAATTTTGTTTACGTAGTTAGATATATAGTTAGTTACATAGTAATATAGTTGTTACGATATTTAGTTAAGTAGTTATATACTTAGTACATATTAGGTGACATAGTTAGTTAGTAGTACTTAGTAGTTAGTAGTGAATTGATAGTATCTCATTTCATACTAGAGACCTTGTACTTAGAATGCTTCATTTATTATGGACTAAATGAATTATGCGTCATTATGTTTATGTACTAGATGGACAACGTAGTGAGCATATATCATAGAGGTATCGTGGAAAGGGATGACTATGGATGTGTTAAGTTTGTTGCCATGCAATGTGAGGTTGTGATATTCGATGAGAAGCCCTCGTTTAGTGAGTTGGTTGCAAGGGCTCGGGAGGAGCTACATTGTCATGGAGATGATAACATCGCGGTCGAGGGCATACTTCATCTAGGTTCCCCTCTCAACATTCAAAGGAAGATGGTCCCAATTCGGTGTGCAGACCAGTGGGAGAAATATGTGAGAACGGTTATGAATGGCAATTCCCCAATTATGGAAGTGGTTGTTCGTCGGGTGTTAGTTGATCCAATTCTTCATCGGTTTTCCCGACCAATGGGTCAGTGGGCACATTTTGACCCTCCCATCCCGGAACCTGTTATGGACGTGGAGGTTGCACCTATGGTTCCCGATGCTGAATCTGCCCCCAATGAGGTAGTTGGAGATGTTTGTTAGACTGTTGATGATGTGGCAGATTCTCCTCATGAGATCCTTTTGACATAGAATCATCCGAGTAAGTGTCTTATCAGTTTCTCTTGTTGGGAGCTAACCCCCTTCATTCCATCAATTTGTTCTTTACTCATATTTCTACTTATGTTGCAGGAGACATTCCTGAAAATGTGGATGTGCCTCCAATTGCTACGCAAGTGCAATGTGGAGATGGATTGCATGGCTCCAATAGTGTTGAAATTATGAATGATGAAGATGCATATGAGATGGGAGTGGATCTTGATTCTGCTGATGATCGCCCTGATGGAGAGATGACAGAGAGTGATGTTGAGATATTCTGACGTATCTTCCCTGGCCGCCATGATCCGAGAGTTCATGAGTTCAACGATCTTACCCATTTCGATCAGGCGTTTGCACAAGGACGTGATGATGAGCTCCTAGAAGCTCCTGAGGCTGGCCCTAGTATGGTGATTGAGGAGGGTAGGGTATTCAAAGACCTCCCCGCATTGAAGAGGTGGTTGCACGCGTTTGCGATAATACGGAAGAGACCTTACAAGGTCTTGCGAATATATGCGCAGCGCCTTTACACAGTTGTTAATGCGGTGCTGACGAAGTGTAGGCTCAAACTCAAAGTTGGAACACATCCAATACCTCTGCCTATACGTGTCATGTTCATTGCACTTGTCTACCTTGCAAGGATCGCCGCAAAAGCACATAGGCACTGGAACACCACTAGGCAGAGGCAATGGGTCGAAGGCATTTCCGGTCAACTTGGCGCCATAACTACAATTTAGTTTATTTCGTTATAAGAACCAAAAGTACTTAACAATAAACCTACAATTAGGGTTTCCCATTTGATCCACAACAATAAACACATAACATAACTACGTGCGCTGAGGTTACCTTGCTTTCCTAGCTTTTCCATGTCTCGGCATCCTACGGTTGCATGAAACCCTAAGTTCAAAAATCCAACTAATATATAGCGAATTGATGTGAAAAAAAGCTACGAGGGAGAGAGGATACCTTGCTATTCAAGATCCATGGACCAAATCAAAGTTTCTTAGGTCAAATATGCCGATTCGTAGTATAGGGCGAAGTGGGGAGAGAAAAAACCCGAGAGGGAGGAGAAAGAGGAGGAAGAAGGCTCGGGCAGGAAGAAGGGGCGCGGCCCTTATGTTCGAAGCTTGGCGCCAAGTCTTGGCAGTAAGATCTATGACGCCAGACTTGGCGCCAGCCAACCTGGCGCTAAGCCTCCGTCATGTCAGATGCCTCGTCAGCCATGACGGCTGGACCTTGGCGCCATGGAGGCTGGCGCCAAGACGTGTTAGCTTGGCGCCAGTCATCCTGGCGCCAAGCTATAGGTCCATTTTTTAAATTAGTTCCACAAAAGGTGTATTTGTGAAAAAATTTCAGAAAATGACTAAAATAAAAAAAAGTCTGATGGAGAGAGCCCGGGAGGTCCGACGCTGTCCTTATGTAGCCCCCGGGCAAGTACGGAGGTACGGAGGAGTGCTTGGCCGTGGCCGTCGAGCTGCACGTAACGAACGGCGCGGGAGGGTGCTCGGGAGCAGCGGTGATAAATGCCGGGAAGTCAGCGCGGGCTAGTGCTCCTGGCTACTTAAATGCCGGGAAGCATCAGCAGTTCGTGCCTAGAAACAGCAGTAGCACACGCCCGGGATCATCAATAGTATACGCGTCCCGGGACCGGGCCCGGGGCCGCACCAGCATATGCTCGGGGTAGCGCGCCGCCGGACTTTCCGGGGGCAGCACATGGCTCGCGCCAGGGCGCATCAAAGCAGCCCGATACGCACTCGCTTGGAAGGGCGGACCAGCAGCATGCAGAACGCGTGTGCAGTGGATACCCACCTACAAAAAATGATAAGGAAAAAGAAGACACGACATGCAGCCAGCCCCACGTGCATCTGAGACGCGAGTACTCAAAGCACGCATAAATTAGCTCCACCAGCAAGTATCCGCGGGCAGCTTTAGGCTCTTGTTTGATACAAACTCCTTTAGTAGTGTACTAAAGTTTAGGATCCTTAAATTGCTAGCACTAAAGTTTAGTACATGACTGTTTAGATGGACTACTAATCTTTAGCACTTTAGAGGGAAAATGTTATTTTTACCCCCAATTACTCCTCTAAACTACCCTATACTGTTCACGTCATTAATGCATGCGAGGGTAATAGGGGTAAAGGGGGACTTGGGAACCACTTTTAGAGGAAATAGGATCTATTAGCACCCCTTGGCCCTCCTAATGAAAATGACCCTCCTAAAGTTTAGGACCCTCCTAAAGTTTAGGAGTGCACTTTTAGGACCCATGTTTGGATGCACAAGTCCTAAAAGTATCCTAAAAGTAAACTCCTAATCTTTAGAAGGGTGTATCCACGGAAGTACTTCTTGAATAGAAAGTGGTACAATAAACATGTGCTAGCGCGGGATCCTTGCCTTTTGTGAAGATGTGGGAACCGGCTTGCCTCCTGCGGGAGGCCTCTCGGACCTGGCGGCTTTGTCCGCGTCTGCGGATTTTGTTTGCGTCCTCGGAACATGATGCAGACCGGCGGCGCTGCCCATCCCGTTTGAGGACTTTGTTCGTGTCCTCGGGACGTGATACAGACCAGCGGTGCTTGACTATCATCGAGGCTCACCAAGGGTGCGTTTGGTTGGGAGACAATATAGAACGGGACGGTCCCGTTCCAGTTTTTCGGGATAGGATGATCCCATTTTTTGTTTGGTTGAATGGGATGGGTTCGTCCTAATTTTTTGTTTGGTTGGAGAGATCGCTATAGACGGGACGAGCACCGTTTTCTTCTTCTGTTAACACCGTTCGTGGGGCCCATCTGTCATACTAACAGGTATCTTCTTCCTCCACCGGCCGGCCGCGATGGAGCTCGCGCCCACCGGCTGCACTCGCCTGCGCCCACCGGCCGCGCTCGCCCACGCCCGCCGCGGCCGTGCTCGCCCCCGCCCGCCGGCCCTGCTCGCCCGCGCCGGCCCCTCCGCGTCGGCCGGCCGTGCTCGCCCGCGCCGGCCGCACGAGTCCGCGTCGGCCCCTCCGCCAGCGGCTCCACCCCGCCCAACCTCGCCCCCTCCACCGGTGCGGACGGACGGCGCGTGACGGGGGCGAAGTGGGATGCCCCCGTCCGCTCGTTTTGGTGGGATGGGGGCATCCCGCATCTGGAGGGTATATTCCCTCGTAGGGATGTCCCCGTCCCACCTGTCTCCAAACCAAACACGGGACGAAGTGGGATCGTCCCGTCCCACTTCGTCCCTCAAACCAAACGCACGGCAAAGGTGCAGAGAAAGGAGAACTAACGCCACATGGCGTGCCAGCTGACGGCGTGCGAACGCCAGAGCAGGCTGAACACGCTGAGAACAACACGGATGGTGAGCATGGAGAGATTTTTACCCGGGTTCGGGCTTCCCGGAGAATAATAGCCCTACATCCTGATTATTTGTATGTTCTTTGTCACTATTTTGATGAGGGGATTACAAGGACAAAGAAGTACAGGAGCCTTTTTCTTGGAGCTCGAGGCCTCCCCACTTCCAACTGAGGATCCTCATTGTATAATATGGAGATGGTCCACCTTTAACCTCACATGACAAAAAGCTACTATTGCTAGTCTACTCCTACGCATGGAGGAGTGTGTGGTCTTGTATTGCCCTTGGTGCATACACGTTGCCATCTCATGCATGCAGCTATCGTTATTCCAAAGGAATCTTGGTTACTGTAGGGGTGATGTAGGGGTGATATTGAAGGTTTGCTTTATTATATTAGTGCCCGTTAGTCTACATCTTAGGACGTAGGGGTGATGTTGAAGGTTTGCTTTTTGAATATTAATGCTCGTTAATCTACATCTTGGCACGTGTGCATCAGTACATCAAGATAAGATTTGATAGCAAGTGGTAGGCTTGCTTGGCCTCCCTTTTAGGGCATGTTTGGGAGCACTCCACTTCAGAAAAACCAGCTCCACTTCACTAGCTTCACACTTTCCTAGCTCCACTCCACCAACTCCAAAAAAAACATGGAGTTGCTGCACGTGTTTGGCTAATGGCATTGCTCCAGCTCCAAAAACATGAGCACTTGTTGTGAATGGTCTATTTTACCCTACATAAACGGACCCACATGTCATACTCTTCATTTTCTCCTCTCTTCTTCCTCTCTCCTCTCTTCTTCCTCTCTCCTCTCCTCTTCTCTTCTCAGTTTTTGGAGGTAGAACATGCAGAGGTAGAACCAGCGCTCTCCGGTGGGCACCTGGCCCGAGCAGCTCGCCCCCGGCCGCCGCGGGGAGCTCGCCCGCCGGCCCGCGCCCCGGTCGCGCCGCCGGGGGGACCTCGCCCGCCGGCCCGCGCCGCCGCGGGGAGCTCGCCCCCGGCCGGCCCGCGCCCCGGCCGTGCCGCCGCGGGGAGCTCGCCCGCCGGCCCGCGCCCCGGCCGCGCCGCCGCGGGGGAGCTCGCCCCCGGCCGGCCCGCGCCCCGGTCGCGCCGCCGCGGGGGAGCTCGCCCCGGCCGGCCCGCGCCCTTGGGAGAAGAAACGGAGACGACGGGAGATAGAAAAATCGAACCGGTAACTTGTGTAACTAGTGGCAATGGTGGGTAAATAACCCCAACTCCATGAGGAAGTCTGAAAAGGAGGTTTTTGGAGCACCTCTTGAGGTACTCCATAAAAAACGTGGATCTACCCCCCTGCTCCACCTTTTTCCTGGAGCCGGAGTTGGAGCACCTTTTTCCTGGAGTCGGAGTTGCTGGAGCTGGACGCGTTTGGCTGCAAAATTTTTGGAGTTGATGGAGTGAAGCAATTTTTTCTGAAGTGGAGTGCTCCCAAACACCCCCTTAACGTGTCACGTACTCACGTGCATTTCCTTGGTACTGCTCTGTATGGTGCCCCGGTGTCTTGCCTTCCCATGGCTCTTTGGCCGTGACGTCCTCAGGAAGCTTGCGGGGTGTCCCGAAGCCAGCGCGCATCGTGGGGTTGCCATGAGTCCAGGAGACCTCGCCATCCTCAGCTTTGGGCCGCATAGCGGGCCGTCCCTGCCGTTTGTTGGTGTGCGTGTGCCCGCCGTCTTTTTTTGTTTTTTTTTGTCTTTTTTTTAAAGATTCTCCCAAATACGTCCCTAGCAGAATCATTTTAAAATCTGGACCCTCAGCTTGGCGCCATCCACACTGACGCTAAGCTTACACCTCTTGACGCCAGCCATCCTAGCGTCAAGGTCCATGCGCAGCTGCTGATGCGGATGTTGACGTGGCAGGAGCTTGGCGCCGTACATCTTGGCGCCAAGCAATTTACCCCATACCTCTTGGGTTTCGAATGAAACAAGTATAATTATTTCGAGAAGTTTGCAACAAACTACATTGCGGTTCAACTGGCTAGGATGTGGGCTTCTTATACCAAAGATCTGAGTTCGAATCTCTGTAATCCTGGTGCCAAGGTCCATGCGCAGCTGCTAACACGGATATCGACGTGGCGGGAGCTTGGCGTCGTACATCTTGGCGCCGAGCAATTTATCCCATACCTCTTGGGTTTCGAATGAAACAAGTATAATTATTCCGAGAAGTATGCAACAAACTACATTGCGGTTCAAAGATTCAACACGGGGGTTTGAACTCAGGTATCTGGGAGAAGAAGCCCACGTCCTAGCTAGTTGAACCGCATCATAGTTTGTTGCATATTTCTCGGAATAATTATACTTGTTTCATTCGAAACCCAAGAGGTGGGTAAATTGCTCGGCGCCAAGCTTGGTGCCAGGATCCACGGTGCCAAAGCTTGGCGCCATGATGGATGACGCCAAGCCCCCGCCACGTCGGCATCCGCGTCAGCAGCTGCGCATGGACCTTGACGCCAGGATGGCTGGCGCTGAGACATGTAAGCTTGGCGCTAGCGTCACGCTGGCGCCAAGCTGAGGTTTTAGATTTTGAAATGGTTCTGCTAGGACTTATTTGTGAGAATTAAAAAAAGGAAAAAAACAAAAAAGACGGGTGTGCCCGCAACTAAGGGGATCCCGATTCTGATGACGCGGACACCCCCTTTCGTTTTTATTTGTAAGAGATAGAGAAAAAGATTATGCTGCCGACCGTCCAATCTAATGGACCGTTTTAAGCAAGCAAATTCCAAGGAAAAAAACTAAATTTCTACGAGCAGAGGTCAAATTCCTAATCAAAGAGGAAACATTTTAATAGTATTTGGTTCGAAAAAATAATTCTAAAATAAGAATTCTTTATTAAACCGTTAGAGATTTTTGCAATTATTCACTAAATGTAATACTATTAAACGTTCCTATATTTTGGAATACTAACAATGATCATTTTAATTTTTACAATCCTTTAAATTAAAACGGTTAAATTCCTACTTAAAAATAAATCACCTTCCTCAATCAATTAGTAAAATAGGGAAGAGATGCTTAGAACAACTCCAAAAATTTCTCAAAACATTCTTCCCTAGAACTATACGTTGGGGTTCTTTAATCATCTCACAGCAGATCTCTCATAACTAACCCCAATATTTCAAAACAGGATAACCCTCAAACTCTTGGCGACCGTCGCCAATAGCTGTGGGGCGATTGGGGAGGAGAAGGCTTGCGAAAATTTGCAGCGTGACGGATCTATGGGGCGATTGGGGAGGAGAAGGCTTACGAAAATTTGCAGCGTGACGGATCTGGAATTCGCATATTTGTATTTTTGTGGTCTTTGGGATTTTTTCATGTTTCCATTTTTTCATGTTTCATGATTAAGGTATTAGGGGTAATTTAAAAGAGCTTTTAGAGTTGCTGTCAGGAGGCACAAGGCACAGGATCATTTTGATGTAATATTTTTGGAAGAAATATTTTCTTCCGTTTTATTAGTTAGATTGGAATAGATATAATATTTTTTGGCGGCAATATCGGCGGAGTTTGCCGCGAAAAGCTTCCATCTATTCCCCTTTTCTTTCGTCTTCCCCCGTTCACTCGTTCTCCAAATCAGAGGCGGCGGAGAGAAGAGGCCTCACTCCCAGTCATCTCTCCGGTCCGCCGCCGGTCTCCAGGGCGATCCCCGTCCGAATCCCTCGCGTCCTGCTCCCGCCGCTGCAGTGCGCGATGTCGGCGGCGGCGCCGGCGGCCATGGTAGAGGGGTGGGAGGCGACGCGGCAGAAGAAGAGGAGGAAGAAGCACAGGGAGGAGGTGGAGGTCGCGGCTTCTTCCTCGGAGTCTCCTCGACCTCCGGCGACTCCGGATTCCAAGACCGAGTCTCCGGCCCCAGTCACTGCCGAAACCCTAACCTCGACGGCGGTGGCGGCGGGCAAGGGGCGCAAGAGGAAGAAGCAGGAGGTGGCGGCGGCGTCTTCGTTGGTGCAGGAGGCCGTCCGGAAGGAGGAGAAAAAGAAGGGCAGGAGAAGCAAGCACGAGGCGGCGGCGGCAACTCCGTCGCCGTCAATCCCTGCGGCGGCGGCGGCGGCGGCCACCGCCCAAATCTTGGAGGTGGCGGCGGCGTCTTCGTTGGTCGAGGAGGCCGTCCGGAAGGAGTTGAAAAAGAAGGGCAAGAGAAGCAAGCACGAGGCGGCGGCGGCGGCAACTCCATCGCAGTCCATTCCTGCGGCGGCGGCCACCGTCCAAATCTTGGAGGTGGCGGCGGAAGGGGCGGCAGCGAGGAAGGAGCAGAGACGGGGTAAGCTGGAGCAGGGGCAATCCGGCCAGCAGCCATCACCCGTTGATGTCCATCCCCATGGAGGGGAAGCAGTAGTTGATGGTGGCGTCAGCGGTAGTAAGAGAGTCAGAAGGAGCAGCAACGGCAAGCCTCGGGTGCTGACTGATCAGGAAATCCTCAGGATGAGGATAGCGTCGTTGAAAGAACAGCCAGTGCCCCAAGGCTTCGTCCCCGCCATGGCCAATCCCAACCTCATTGGTCAGGATCCCAAATATTCCTCGCCTTTTGGTGCATTCTTTGACCAGTTCTGCTACAGACCTGTATGCCGGCAAGGTCGCAATGCTCCATCACTTCCGAAAACCCCTGATCCTCCATCCAGGCCGCCTCCTCGAGATCACCCGTCATTTCTGTCTTCTCAGCTCACTGCAAATCAAAAGGCTGCCAAGACAACGACCTTGAACACAAAGCGACCACCCTCAGCCTCAGGTTCGCAAGTAGCGGTAAAGGCAAAAGAAATGGAAAGACCTGATGAGAAGATGGGCACGACAAAGAAGCCAAGAAAGAAACCACCATTGCTTAGTGCTGCTGAGAAGCGGTCAGACAAGTACCGTCGCCTGCCATTGAATCAGCTGGTACCCCCGCCGCGTTCCCCTTATAATCTCCTGCAGGAGAGGTACGCACATGACCCCTGGAAGGTCATTATAATATGCATGCTCCTCAACTTATCAAAAGGAGATCAGGTGAGCTGTTCAATTTTTTTCTACTTTATTCTCCATGAATGTTACTTAACCAAATAATTACCTAGGTTCACAGTCAACTGCTTGATTCATTGAGAATAGTTTCTGTAACTGTCAAAGAGAAAGAGGCTAATTTGTGTTGCCATGCCAAATGAGTGATCTTAGTAATAGTCGTCTGTGCCTACTTCTTGATTCAATATAGAATAATTGTTTGTGTTTCCAGTGATTTGCAAATAGGATCGACAAACAAACTTGATCAGTGAAACACATGCTTATTAAATCAAGCACCGCAGAGTAGGCTAGCTTATTAAATCTGTTATATGTTTTTAGTGTAACACTGGCTTGGTTAGGCGTTTCACATTTATTTTTCTTTTACCAAGACTATTTATCATCCTGACAACTGTTGCTAGCTCATCAAATTACTTATCTAGTTTGGTTTTATTGTTGTACTAATTCAGTATTTGCATTTATTATTACCAATGTTATTCCCCTGTTTGATGTTGCTTTGGTGGCACATTCAAGCTTAAACTTCAAGTATTATGCCCTTTGTTTACTGCTGCAGGTCAGGAAGAAATTGGAGGGCTTCTTTGAACGCTATCCTGATGCTCAGACTGCATGTACAGCTGATCCTGAAAAGATGGCAGAGTATCTAGCACCTCTGGGGTTGCAGCGTGTGAAAGCAAACAGAATCCATAAATTGTCTAAGGCTTATGTTGAAGAGGAATGGACCTACATTACGGAGCTTTGTGGCGTTGGCAAGTGAGTGGGTTGAATAGGAGCATTCATTTAATGTTATTTTGTTTCTTAACCATTCCCGTTTAGTAATTTGAAATCTGGCTATTACTCCAGGTATGCCGCTGATGCTTACGCAATCTTTTGTGCTGGAAGAGCAACAGAGGTGGTTCCAGAAGATCACAAGTTAGTTGATTACTGGAAGTATGCATGCTTTAAGTTACCAACTCAGGTAGGAATCTGGTTCAAAAATGCTTAATTCCATTTGAGCTACTTATGTTTATAAGCTTTTATGTCTCTTGGTGGGATGCCAACTATGATAGTGGTAAGTGTGGAGGTAATACATGCATCACCATTGGAGTAAAATTTGTTGTCTGATTTTCCTCATAATCCTATTTCATTGAGTACTCCAATAGGAAAGAACTGAACTTTGAAAGAGAAGTATTATTTAACTCTTTCTTTTATTGAATGGCAAAGCACCTGCCTTTGTTTAAAAAAACAAGATTGCAAACATATGCATGTACAACTTAGAGAGCTAAACCAAGATCTATACTGAAATTAAAGCTTGCTAGGTCTGACTCAGTTGTTTTATTCCTTTAGTGTGCAATCTAATTCATTTGAGAGCTTCTGATTGGAAACAGAATTACCTGAGAGAATGGAAATTGGGGACCTGTTTAACAAATTTTGATGTTTTGTAATCTTCATTGTGTAGATGTTTGAAAATGTGTACATGTTGCAGGCATCGCAGAACGTGGAGGAGGCTGCAGGGGTGACTGGGCAGGGGAACTTAGCCCCTACGGTGCAGCAAACCGCTCTGAGCTGTTGAAACGGAAAGACGGTTGCATGGTGGAGGAAGCGCAAATGCTTTTGATGTTTTAGTTTGAAGCATAATGTTATGTGATGCTGTGTCATGTCATCTAGCTCTTAGTATCTATCTGATTTTTGCTAGGCTGCTGCCTGCAAGTAAGGTTGAGCCGCAGATTTAACTTGGTAGAGATGGAAGGCTTGTGGTAACCATGGCCAACTTTGTTTTAATTTGGTGGGAGTTTCTATGTGATGTGAATCGTGATGCATGTATATGCTTCCCTGGTTCCAATGGCGGATTGGGTGAGGGTGGAGGACAAGCTTATATATTATCCCTAGGATTTCGAGCACAGGATGCCGATTAAGTCGCGATCAGTTTGTTTTCCCAACGAAGTGACATTACCCGGCACTGTGCTGCATAGAGGAACTGGGTAGATATACACGACGACTGATGCGTACAAAGTGAGATTTTTCTCTAGTGACAACAAATTAAAATAGATGCAGATCATACTCAATAAACTTAGCATCATTCAATCAAAGTTGTTACTGAGGATCAACGAGCAGGGACAAAATCTCTTTGATCTCTGGTGTTCGATGGAGAGAAACTACAGGATCAACAGGGGGAGGTATCCTTGACATTGGTATAGTCAGACAAAGAACATCTGCGTTTCTGTAAACAAGAAAAGCTTTTTTAAACCTAAGCAACCTAATCTCATGCCTTACATGTAACCTACATACCATTTCACCTAACACTAATTTATTATAACAATGCAATATTTTTTTTCCTTTTGACCATCGTTATCTAAAACTTTGTTTAATTACATGCACATCTAAATGATTTCAAATCGGAATATTTCCAACTAGAAGCTATAGGTCTCCTTGAAACCTATAATTTTCATACAGAGTTTGCATCCATCAGAGTCCATATTTATGAATTTTCCAAACAAGCTAAAACTCAAATTACGAACCTGTATGGATAATGCAGAAGGTTTCGTTCAAAGGCAAGCACAAAAGAGCTGTAGGTAGCGAGTGAGTTAAAAAGTAATTTGGGTTCCAAATTTTCATCGAATTTTCCTGACGAGTGAGCTGAGGATTGGTCAAGATGATATTTGATAGTGCCATCTAATTCTAAAAACTGACGTTTAGTGCAGGTTGACTACAATAAACTTTAATTTCTGACCAAAAAATTTGCTTCACAGTTTTTCTACTTCTAAACTTGAGGGGCTGAAGGAGTGGCGGAAACAGAGCGCTTCACCTAAACGGTTCATCTGCACATGCTCAGACTGTTGCGCTTGAGATTCTACATGTGTTTTGCTTCAACACCTGGGGCTGTATCTGCTACATTGGCTCTATATGGACTATACATGGGCTGATATGTACTTGAGGGATACTTAGTGTTACATGGGTCTCTCTGTACTGGAAGTTGCAAAATTTTCTATGAGCAGCGAACAAGTAGAGATGAGAAGAAATCTGGTTTTCTTGGATCTGTCTGACAGAATGTCAAAAAATTAAAATGGTTCCTGGACCTGGTTCCCGGACCCTGATAGTGTGCTGTAAACAAAACAAAAAAGAAATCATCAGCTTTGCCCAGAAACAGATATCACTTCTTCAACAGACAAGATAACAGGTACAAGAAACCACATCCAACACGGACAGGTAAATTGTCCTCGGTACCTCACCATTGCTGATCCCTAATTATCACCCCTGCTGTAAACCAGTGAGGTTTTTGCTACTGGGACTGTTGTTAAATCCACCACAGCAATGTTTTGCACTCTGACATAATTATGTTCATTCTAAAGAAGACAGGCAAAGTCTTGGTTCATCACTTAATCCTACAGACTGCTTCAGCAAACAAAGACCCACAATCTGACATGTTCTTGGCGTGCTCAGCTTGCTTACCAAAGCCAACAGGCCACAACAACAAGCTTTGTTTGCTGAGGTGTGCAGCTAATCATCCTTTCAAACCACACTTAAACAATGTGACTACATGCTTTGCCAGAAAAAGGAATGGAGGGTTTCTTCATTTGTATGCCATCAGTACTCAAAACACATTCAGATAGTAAACTCTAACTGACCATAAATCACATTGTATTCCTGGAGTGATAAAATGCATGAAATTAAATATTTTTATATAAAAAGCAGTAATACTAGCAGGCCAAAACCCTCAAAGGAAAATTCTGTTTCTCGAAAAAGAAAAAGTTTGGTGCAGAAACTTACGTTGGCAGAGTATGGCACTCCATCAAGTACTTCAATCTGATACAGGCCTTAGCTCATCTTTCGCTCTGACAGAGAGGTTCTGTAAGGTGTTCAAGCTTTTTTCAATTCGATCCTCAATACACGCGAGTCTGCTCTCAAGTTTTAACACACTGATATGCATGATACGAACGTTAACTTCTGCGAGCTTTGAAAAAGCTCGTAGCAACATGTAATAATCAGCATGCGCAACATAAACAAAGCCACCACTTAGTCTCCTCCTCCTATAACGAAGATAACCATCTGATTTCCTTGGTTTCCTAGGTGGCATATAATGAAATCCATGATCTTGCATCTCTGACTTGAGCATTTGCACTGCATCATGGCCTGATGATAAAGAAATGCAACTTGCTTCAATAAATGTTCCATCCCGGGAGCGCTTGTTCACTCCATTTGTAAATGCCCTTTCTTCAATACCTTGAGACTGGGATTTTACATGCTCTTTTGGATTGTCATCCTGCAATGCAACATCATAAATGTTGCAATATTTCATAGTTGGGAACAAAGTTTGTGCAAGAAACCTAGAATGATGCTATCGAAATAACCTATCAGCCATAAAAGATTAACATGAAGGCCCCACCCCAGAGCAAAAATTCAAGGTTCAAGGTCAAACTTAATCTGTAGTCTGCCTTGACTACTATAGATTTTCTAGAAAATCTTATGATAGCAAGTTTGTATTATACAACCAGGAGGATGAGCTGCACTGCATATAAAGTCATTAAACAGTTTTCATAGAGAAAGAACTGCTGCAGAATATGAAAAAGTGAAAGAACTGATCTGTAATGGCCAGTCTTCAAGTTACATACTATGGCATTTTTGGAACCTCATGCAAAAGGAAAATTGGTGACAACATTATGAAGCAAAGTGCAATACCTCTCCGGCCTTGTACATATCCCAAAAGATCTCTACTAGATGCTCCTCTTCTGTTGAACATGTAATCCCAGTAAAAATAACATCATTGCAGTATTTGAGATAAGAACAGAGGTCACTTGAGTAGTCTGTAAAATTAGAAAACATCGAGTCAGTGTCCTACATCATTAAGAAGTACTCCCACCAGCCACAGAAGTGCCAGTCAAAGACCCAAGAAATCAATGGACTATAACTTTATCAAAGATATAAATGCAAAGCATCTAAAGTAGCATACAAACTGATGTAACAGATAATCTTTTAAATCAAATCACACTCCTATAATTAATAGATTAAATGAAAATAATTTCGCATCATCAATATAACATCTTACTGATTATGCAAAGTTAAAATGTCATCTTTCTGTAACTGGCAGAAATTACAGAAAAATCTAGCACTTCCCATTTCAGTGCTGAAACGAAGTTACTCGACACCATCTATAGAAAAAAAAGGGACAGAGCAAAAATTTGTCTTAATTGAAGCACATGCCAAAGTGTTCCAATGTTCTCCATCTGTTTGCCCTGCTTGTGTGTTGAAGCACCAGTAGATGCAATTGTACTACATTAGGCATTACCAGAGGACTAACAATCGAGTAGTGTAAGAAACATGTGAATTGTTTGTGAAGATTTCAAACCCAAAATGATGCACAGGAGCCCACATGTGCTTTAGTCTTGGTTTTATCAAACATTACCTTTCCCTTCCAGGCAGGAAAGAGAACAAGACCTTTTAAGTCCATGAAATACGCAAATGACCATTTGTACTTAATTTATTATAGCAAGATGAATATAGATTAAATATTGTCAGCATAAGCATGACACAGACTAATGCGTGTACTAGAAGATAAAGCTAATGATGACATAAGGCAAAGAGCCAAAGGCAGTTCAAATTTACCATGGACAACATTGATTTTATCATAGGCAGCTGCAATAGCACACAACAGTTCTCTCATGCCAAACTCCTCGCTGTTACTGTCATCAAGCATCCTGAAAGTTGGTGAATTTGCATCAGGATCAGATCCACCAGCGTTTCTTCTTTCCTCACATATCTTCTGCAAAGAAACATAACTTCAGTCTGTTTGCATTTATCAAATAACATAAATGACATAGGGAAAGGGAACCTATGTAGCAAACTCACCTCCCATATCCCTTGACCATTGATGTTATACAGAACTCGTAGAGTCACTAGTAATATAGCCATCACACAAACCCGTGTAGGGACTCTAGCAGGATTACTGGACAGCCATAGTTCTGCAGGCATTGCCCACTCATAAATTCGGCACGCATGGGGAAGGATTTTATCTACAGGTAGTGACAAGTCCTTCAAGCAACGTTCAGCAATTGCATAGAAGTTAACTGAAGGAAGCCTCAAGCATATTCTTTGTGCTATGGATCCAGCAGCAGCTTCTAGCTGCCATGCTCCAATAACTTGCACCGGCCTGAACAGCTGCCTTGCATCCAAAGGGCAGCGTTGCAGGTGCAGTGAGCTCCCAAGGAGCTTGTCTACTTCAGTAAACACTGCCAGATAAGGGAGCTTGGATTCCACTGCCCACCTGTAAATGTCACTAGGTAAGATGGCCTGACGGGCAATATGACAGGCCAAGAAGCAAACTGCTAGTGTTGAGTAAATGGGCAGCAACGTCCTCAGTGAGCGAAGAAAAGCAAACTCAACCTTGCGCCTGTCAGGTTTATTGTTATCTGCAAACAAGAGAACGATTATTTGTGCATAGTCTGTTCTGTTCTTCCGGTGGCAATTACTCCATTCTAAATTATTAGATGTATGTTTTGTCTTTTCTCGATACTATATATATAGGCGTATATATACTAAAAGTCTAGAATCAAGAGCGAGCGTGGATAGGTCATCACCTCCACTGCCAGAACGCTGGTCGTGGTCAGCGAGCACCTGCCGTGCCCACATATCGTCGAACACCCTGGATGCAGCAACCCAGCGCAGCCAGATGGTGCCGGCGACGCCGCACACGAGCGCGTCCACCCGGTGTTGCTCCACCAGCACCTGCAGCTGCCGCTGTAGGATGACCTGGAGCCCCCTCACGTAGCGCAAGCGCACCCGCGCCGCCAAATCCTCGGGCTGGCCCCACGCCCCGGCGCCGGGCGCGAAGTCCCGCGGCTCGCTCGGCTCCACGAAGTCGTCGAACGCGGCGGGGGCGGGCTTGGCGTGAGGGGTCCTCGGGTAGGGCGCGGGTGTGCGGGTGGCGAGATTGGGAATGGTGGGCTGGGTGGCGACGCGGCGGACGGAGATGCTACCGGTGACGGGGAAGTCGTGGGGGTCGGCGGCAGTTGCCTGCGTGGCGTGCACGGCAGAGCACGTGCGGCACGTGTACTGGCCGTCTTCAGCGTCGTCGGCGCTATAGTCGTCGGCGATGCTGCAGTTATCGCATACCAGGCGGATGGTGCCGCCGCCGCCGTAGGGGTCGGGAGAGGCGCCGCCGTAGGGGTTGTAATCCATGGCTCGACGGTTCTGTGGGCGGCGTGGCTGCGCAAGCGAGAGCAGAGGGAAGGCAGGGTAGTGCGGCGGCGCCGGGCGAGAAGGCAAAAAGCCAAAGTTGCCGGCGGCGGCAGGCGCTGCCTCTGGCTGCTGTGGACGCTGGGCTGGGCCTGTACGGCTTGAGTGGGGGATATTTAACTCCTCGCGGTCCTTGCGGATGGCATGGCATATTGACCGCTTCTGAAAAAAAAACGTCCCCATACCAACGTGGATTAAGGGGTATTTGGGAGGAAGGGGCTAAACTTTAGCCCTGTCACATCGGATATTCAGATACTAATTAGGAGGACTAAACATAAGCTAATTACAAAACTAATTGCAGAACCTCTAGGCTAAATCGCGAGACGAATCTATTAAGCCTAATTAATCCATCATTAGTGAATGGTTACTGTAGCACCACATTATCAAATCATGGACTAATTAGGCTTAATAGATTCGTCTCGCGATTTAGCCTAGGGGTTGTGTAATTAGTTTTGTAATTAGTCTAGATTTAATACTCCTAATTAGTGTCAAACATTCGATGTGACGGGAGCTAAAATTTAGCCCCTCCTCCCAAACAACCCCTAAGGATGGCAAATGACCATGATACCCTTGCCGTTGCTATCCGTTCCCCTCTCTTGCCACTAACGCATGGTCCCACACGTTGGGTTCACCTTCAACCTCTAGTTGTCCCGGTATCAGCAAACAGCAATAACAGCCCTGCTATCGGCTGCGCCACATCAGGGTAGCAACGGCCACGGGGCGGGGTGCAGGGCGAGTCCCCGTCGGGTCCGTGCAGATGCTAGTGAAAAATCCTATGAGAACCGTCCAATTTGAACTCGAATTAAGTGATTTGACGGTCATGCCAATAGGATGAGACCCAACACATACTCGTCTTCAGAAGTGTCGAGTGACAACTTACGCCAAGAGATACAAGATTCGGTGCAATTCGGTATAATAAGAGACAAATCCGGTAGTCCCGGTAGGTGTTTCACAACAAGCTCAAGATCGAGCAACACCAACCGTACAAATTGCACATCACCACATGAACCATAAAGAGCAATTTTAAACATTATACGAGTTTGTTGGCGCTGAAAATCGGCCGATGACCCTCAGCGTCGGACACACGACCCAGGAGAATCTGCTTAACTCTTGTTCGGGTTATTGCCCTAGTGCGGTTCGCGCGGCGTGCCAGTCAATCTGACCTGTCGATTGATAAGGAAAGAAAAGTATTAAATTCCAGGGGCTTCAATCGGCTAAAGTTCCAATCTGTCTTGAAAAGCGTATCAGCGAATCGGCCGATTTACTGTAGAGATGACCGGCTATGAACAGCCGATATCCGTGTAACAATTGTGAGGAAAACTACTAGAGTAACCTAGACAACACTACAAAGGCAACACTTGGAACAGATCTAATAGGCTATTGTGATGATAAACAAAAATAATAACGAAAATCTGACAGTTCGTGTCTCAAGCTGGATAACTAATAATAAAACTAAAACAACAGGTAAAACCTATAATTCTAGTTAATATCGATAACTGGTGAATAAATCTAAACGAAACAACAGCGATGCGCCTGAAGTTAAAGCTTAGATATTACTCGATAAGCGGAACTTACCAATCGGCCGGAGATCGTGTCAATGCAGCCCTGCCAACTCGTACGAACTCGTGAAAAAGAAAAGGTTCTGGCGGAATCGCCGACTCGAAAGTAAAGTATGAAGAAAAAGTAGATTTGTTGTACTGATTGGTGTGTTGTTTACAAGCCTCACGAGGCAGCTATTTATACCCTGTTACAACTAATTTCTTAAATGACTAGGATCTATCTCTAATTTTAAACGATAACAAATATTTACAAACACAACTCGTATCGAAGTTGGTTACTATCTCCCCACGGGGCAATCTCCTTTTTTCAGCTAATCTTCATCTTGGCCCACCTCAGACCCATACCGGCCAAGCCATCCCGACTCCCAATCAGCCAACCTCTATCAACTCCCTCTGCCAGTCGGCCGAAACACTGTAGCTTTAATCGACCAATTCCCAATTGTAGCTTCTAGCCGCCACACCAGCCGCCTTTGTTTTCCTTTGATGCCGATCCAAACACGTGTCAAAATCCGGCGTCAACAGAGTTCAACAATTAAGATTACAAGTTCATGACATACATGGATCAAATCTGAAATTTTATTAAATGAGCTCCAAAATACAAGTCTTGGACTCGTGACAACAACATGAGATTAAACATTAAGGTTTAAGTTTTCCTAACATCTAACTCACGAAGAGAACACATCTACGCAATGGATACGATAGATTAACGCAAAAGAAACGATGGTGTAGTTGCCCGAGAACACCATCAAAGTAACAATAACCGCTCTAGTCACTCATCACCCACCCTCGGATCGGAAGGGTAAAAGTGACCGAACACGACTTGCGGTTCACCTGCAACTTTAGTGAGTGATAGCAACTTGAGTGCAAAAGGTACTTGCAAGTCTTACGCAATTATAAATAAGGAGCATGCATAAGGATGAACAAGGAGTAAGGCTTTAAGGTTAAGTAGATTTGCAAAAGCCTATCTCATCCTATCCTTAATTTTTGACCATAAGCATGTGAATATGACCCTATGGACAGCTAGCAAATTTTATTGATCTTGCCCAAACCCACTTCAAATTTTAGTTGAAAACAATTGCATCAACATGGTGACATAGATCCTAAACATATGAACAAGTATACATAAGCATTCGATGACTCTACAATGAATTAATGGGACTTGAGCTTGCTCATAACCGAGAGCGCGGCAATTCGAATTGATTTATCCTTGCAAGGGTGTACTCTTTACCCACACGACTCGAGGACCTTGCGGCTCACACACCCGATCAATGGTGCACAAGGGGGTACTCATGGCAACCCTTTTCAAACCACCCCGAACTATGAGTAAAACACGCCTAGCTTGTTTGGAGGACGACCTAGGTCCACTGAGGACACCCCTAGGCTCCTCTACATAGTCCAAAGACCACACATCTAGGACCGTGCCTCATAGAGCCAGTCAAGTAAGGTATTAGGCTTATTCATCCCATTCGGTAACATGTGGTAGCACGAAAAAGGTGCTCAAACCAACGTCAGCAACGGATGGTCCTTAATCGACTCAAGCGGTCTATGTCACCGAGACTCCATTCTCGTGACCCTACACACCGCTAATATCTTGTATCCAATTAACCATCATGTTCGTTTATTCAACAACATTAGAGAACCATATTAGAATCGGTATTGATTAACCTATAACCATTCCCTTACCAAAGTAAATTGATTATTCTATGTCTAAGCATGGCTAAGCAATTAACAAGATTAATTCATTATTACCCATACTACTCGAGCGTTAAGGTATATGATAACAAAGCAAGGGAGGCCATAATATCAATAACATAGATTCTAACAATGCAATAAGACAGATAACCCACATGCATCCCATAACTATACATAGTAACAAATTATTTAAAAAAGTAGGATAAGTATGCATAGCTGCTTGCCTTGGTTTTCCTCGGGTTCAACCTCAACCTCTACTTCGGCCTCGGCTTTGGGCTCAACGGTCACGTTCTCTGGCAAGTCACTCTCTAAAATGAATGAAATGCATGCATGCATTAGAGATGATGCTAGGAGTGCAAATGCTCATGAAATGCATGGGAAATAATAGAAATAGTAAGGAATGAATTGTTAACAGAACAATCACACCCACAACAATAACCAATCATCAAGATTAAATGGAATGATCACCTTAAATGATTAATCCACTAGCAAGCATGATTTGCAAGATTAAAATTACTGGTTGAGCAACAATTATGAAATAAATCACACTGACCGAGGATCACAAAACATGATCATGAGAGCTGGATTCACCTTAAAATCTATTTTCATTAATGAGGTATAAAATAAAAAATATAAACTGTTATTAAATACATTAAATCAGAAAAGGCATGTAAATCAACCAGAAAAACATAAATATCATTTTTTCCTGGATTCTATACAGATAACACAGGCTAACAAAAGTAGTTTCATTATTTTATCATTTTTCTACTATTTATTATGCAAATAACAAGATTAAGATAGCTAGCAAAAAATAGATCTAATACAGCGTGAAAACCATGGGTTCTACTTAGACAAGTTGCAGATCTGAGCATAAATGATAAATGGAAGCTAACAAAATTGGTTCCATAATTTTTGGATCATCACATGATTTATAAAGCATTTAACAAATCTAGAACAAAATAAATCATAGAGCAAGACCTACAACAGTAGCATGCACGTACTAAATTTTGAAATAAACTAGATATCAACAGGAACACCACAAAACAAGATTCATAATTTTTGGATCTACACATCTTTTACTATGAATTAAACAAGATTCACCCATTAACAAGCAACCCATCATCAATCTTCCCTTTTCTTTTTCATGAAAATCCTGGCCCAAACTACACCTACTCAGCTCCACCCCACCCATAGCAGCTGACAGCGGGGCTGCGGGGGTCAACCAGCCTGGGCCGGTCAAGAAGCCTGGCTGGCCATGGGCATGGGCGCGCGCTCGGCACAGCTGGTAGCGGCAACACCGGGATGGTGCGACGCGGAGGGGGAAGTGGCAGAGCGGCTCCCCAAGCCATGAGGCTCACCAGCAGGGGCTCCGCGATCGGGAAAAGGCAGCGTGGCGAGTTCCAGGGGGTGGTGGCAGACCAGCGGACGGAGGCGGAGGAGGTTCGTCGGCGGGGGCCCTGCAAGGTGAGGGAGGACGATGGGTAAGTAACGAAACAGATGTGTGGCATCGTGAGGAAGGTCCAGCTGCAAGTAATTGGCGAGCAGCTCAAGGACTTGGTTTTTTCTGTGATGAAAAAACTTTCGTCGCACAACCATTTTCCATTCTACGACGCATCGCAAAAACGTAACTGAACTTCCGGATCCACATGTCCCCGTCCACGCTGGCAGGTGACGTGGCGCCATCCACACTGGCACGTGACATGGGTTTGTCCATGCTGGCACATGACATGGGTTTGTCCACGCTGGTAGGTGACATGTCGGCCAGCACGTGTGCAAAGAGGACCGCCACGTGGCCAGCTAGCATAAGGCCACATGTCGAGATGATGCAAGTCCACATGTCATTATTCTATTCACCCACATGTTGCACACTTGTATGGACATGTGTCGTCTTTTCATCAGTCCACATGTTATTTTCTTATGCGTCCATGCGTCATTTTCCCATTTTGCCACGTGTCATTTTCTAGTTTGTCCATGTCTCATTTTCCAGTTTGCCCAAGTGTCCTTTCCCGGGTTGTCCACGTGTCATTTTTCTATTGGTCCACGTGTCTATTTTCCTACGGTTCCACGTGCCAATTCCTTAGTGTTCGATGTGTCATTTTACTATTGGTCCACGTGTTTTTTTCTATGGTTCTACGTGCCATTCTTATTGGTCGATGTGTCAATTTCTGATCAGTCCACGTTTCCATTTCTGTTTATGACAGTGTTCTTTTCTTATTGGTCCACGTGTTAGTTCCCCCCATTAGTACGCGTGTCAGTTTCTTATTAGACCATGTCATTTCTGGATGTTACATGTGTCGTTTTCTGGATGTTACACGTGCCTATATCATGCATGTCAATGTTCATACAGATCCATATCATCACAGAAGACCAAATGATACAACAGAATTCATAGAAAGTTCACCATAATTAAGTTACAACCAGTTCATGACACCACCATTAGTTAACTGATAGTTCAGAGCCACATAAGTTCATAACACAAGCACTGGAGGTCACGATGGAATGCTAAGTAGTGCCGACAACAGCTCCACACACATAGGATCAGGGCTTAGAAGAGGTACCAGGGGTGTTCTGGTTCAAGATCTTCATAAGGATTCAATTGCTCTCATCCTGTTGTCGGGGATAGATCCCCAGTACCCGCAAGGAAGGAAGAAGATAGACTTCTACTAGGATTCCTTTGTAATCCTATTAGAATCATACCTTGTAATCCTACTAGGACTCATCCTTGTAAACGACTAGTAATCCTGTCCCCTGAAGTATATAAAGGAAGGCAGAGGTTCCTAGATTGGTAGGCCAAGACCTCATAGAACCACAACAGAGGACCAAATCCTCAACACCAAACAACACCCAAGCGCAGGGCGCAATATACAACACCCCAAATAGGACGTAGGGTATTACGCTACTCTGGTGGTCCGAACCTATATAAATCTATGTCTTGTGTCCTCACTTTTACCTTCAAGTTCCAGGTCCAGCAATCCCCCACCAACCAATCTACTACCTCGGATACCCCTTGGTAGGTTGTTGGGTATAAAACACCGATATCTAGCATGCCAGGTAGGGGTGATTGTCAAGATCATTGGGCGAGCTTGAAGGACCTCATCAGCAAGATCAATCTACTTGACAACAAGCAAGTCGCTGAGCTGGAGTTCCGAGCAGACAAATCTACACTGAGACAGAATCGATGCGCTCCACGATCCAGTCGAAGACCGAGTCAGTTTCCACCGTAGGCTGCTGCATACGGCTTGTCAATCAAGGCAGAGGCAAATCTGATTCAAGTTGGAAGATTAGGTAGGCCGAGGGACCCACGCCATAATTTCCAAGATGACAAAGATCTGTTATAGTCACGCGCGGATTGAGGCAAATAATTAGCTCTAACTACTCTCCATGAAAAGCAATTTTGAGGGATTTGTGCTACACACACATGGAAGGCTACCATAAGACCTCAAAATCATAGCCTAACGTACATAGAAGATGTACGCGAGCACTGCTACCCTGACGTCCGGCTGCATTAGGTCGTCGACGACTACTTCGACTACGCGTCTCGACTAGAAAACTAGTCGAGGATGGTCTACTTCGACTACTCGTCTTGACTAGAAAACTAGTCGAGGGTGGGTTCCACATGATCAACAACTAGTCGGAATCGACTCTGACTAGTTGGCTTCATCAACAATTGACATAGCTTCGTCGACCATCGTCCATGAATCAAGCTAAGTCACTTTTTTAATTATTATATATAATTTTTCCAGCTTGTTTTCTGCATGCAAGGCAACGCGCCGAGTACTTATTTGTGTATGCCTCTTGATGGTAATTACCCTCCAGAGCTACACTTCGCTGACTATTCTTGGGGCATGTTGACCAACAGCCATGGGCTTGGTACACCAAATTACGGAGGTTATCGCCACGGGTTTGGTGCACTGAGTTCTGAAAAACACCGCCACAGGCTTGGTACACCGAATTAGGAGGCTCTGCCATGAAGTTTGGTGCACTGATTGCTGGAGGCTCACAACGGCTACACCCTAGTGAGGGACAAATCCTATGCGTGGCTACATGCGCTCTCCTCACCAAAAAGGCAGAAAAGTCTCAATGATTACTTTAGGCGCAATCGTGCAGCCTTTTATCGCAATGCCGACTACTTATTTTAAATGTCTTCTGTTAGCGGTTGTTAATCTACTCGAGCAGAACATGCCTCAATTCGAGCAAGCCTCAGATCTTCTATCAAGCCTAAACTCTAGGGCGCGAGACAAAGATCTATGTAGTAGCAGTGCCAATGTGCGTACACGAGACAAAGTTCTCACACGCAGTGGCAACAGTTTAACAGGGCTGTGAGCCTAAACATAATAGGCTAACTACTCGGGAAAAATATGATCGAAACAAGAGAATGACACAAAACATTTACATTCATCGCTGAATAAATTTTAGTAGTTTCAATATTCTACAAATATGCTACATGATGTATGCACCTCTTTTTGCAGGTCAAGCTTCGGCGACGACTCTCCAAGACATTCAGCATACCAACAATGGCTCCGCTAGCTCCCAGGCTTAGGGGCTAAGCGCTAATTACTACTCAGAATATCTCCAGTGGCTCAGCTAGCTTCCAAGCTTGGGGGCCAAGTGCCAAATAACTACTCGATGTGGCTCCTACAGCTCACCTGGCGTATAAGCTCGGGGGTTGGATGCCAAATGACTACTTGAAAGACAACTGGCGTGAAGACTAAAGACTCTCAGATTGATTAATTAATCATGTCAAGGCTCAGGGGCTGATTAGCTACACCCAACAATTGTTTTTTTTCAGGATGAAGAAAGAAGATTTAAGATTTTATTGACCCTCAGCCTGATTCTTCTATTCAACCTAAAGCTCGGGGGCTACTCCATATGGAGTGTGACTTCTGCCGCCTGCATATCACATTCCAAAGATGAAGATTACAAAATCAAGATGATCAAGGCTTGAGCACACCATAGCCTCATGGCAGCTTAAAGGAACTTTGAAGATTCAGTCAGGCAAAGTACTCGAGAAGCACTAAACTACTCGGTGAGGATATGAAAAGTACTCGAAGACTGCTGCATTTGACTATGAAGTGCTTGGGGGGCTTGTCAGGGATATATCCCCAGTACCCACAAGGAGGGAAGAAGATGGACTCCTACTAGGATTCCTCTATAATGCCACTAGGAGTCATACCTTGTAATCCTACTAGGACTCCTTCTTATAACCGACTAGTAATCCCGCCCCCTAGAGTATATAAAGGTGGGCAGGGGTCCCTAGATTGGTAGGCCAAGACCTCATAGAACCACAACAGAGGATCAAATCCTCAACACCAAACAACACCCAAGCGCAGGGCGCAATATACAACACCCCAAATAGAACATAAGGTATACGCTACTCTGGCGGCCCGAACCTGTATAAATCAGTGTTTTGTGTCCTCGCTTTTACCTTCTAGTTCCAGGTTCGACGATCCCCCACTAACCAATCTAGTACCTCGGGATACCTCTCTGTAGGTTGCAGGGTATAAAATACCGACACCTATTGCTTCTTGAGCTCCTCGTACTATTTTTGAGTTCTTGCCATCACGTCCTCTGCTTCTTCAGTCTTCTTCTTTAGTTCTTCCACTTGTTGATGGAGAACAGCTGAACCTTGTCTTTCAGAAGCAAGTTCTTGACGAAGCACTTCTTCAACAGCTAACTGAGACTTGGAGGAGCCTATGGGTATACTAGCATTCTTCAAGAAAGTGGTGTTGGAGCTATTCTGTGAGAGGACCTTGGAAACCACATCAGCACTAGGCAATGGTGGCTGCCCGTCAGCAATAGGTTCTGCCCACATAGTTTCCATTGACACCTATAAAATGCAAAGATGAACTATTAGTATACTGATTATAGTAAAAAAAGGATTATATTGAACAAACTGGGAACTAAGGCAGATTGGATAACTGCTACTAAATAGTGTTAATATAGCACACCACTAAAATACAGGGGCAGCTATGAATGTTAAAACTATATGATGCAACATGTACAGAGAAGTGTTGGAGAAAGAAGGACAAGTCTGGAAGAAGGATTTCATAAATGGTTTAAGAATCATGTAAGTTAATGGCATATTATCATTTATGGAAGTGACTGACGTAACAATAGACTCATCTTTATATGTGTATTATATGGATGCAGGTGAAATGACCATGTGTAGATTCAATGCTGGTACTGACTTGTTGAGCATGGCAACCAACAGAAATTAAAATTCTAAACATCCAGCAAAATAGCTAATTCCTGGAAAAGCAAATAAGCATGTACATGGACTTACAACTACTTCTCTAGCCACATCACTCATACCCTTGTTGCAGCTGGTATGACAGACCTTGAAGGCTTCCACTGCATCGATTTTTTTGTCAGCTCCATCAACTTGTTCTTGGGGTTCATCCTCATTGACTTCAGCCGGTTCTGCATCCTTGTTCTTGTTCTTGAACTGATGTACCAAAATGGTGATCATACAAACAACAAAACCATGACAATCGAGTAGGAAGAACTGATAAACACTATACCTTAATACTTTGATTGATTGACCGATGGCATGAATCATTCACATTGGAGCAGAAGAATGAAATGGTTACATTAGAAGACTGTTGACACTTACATATGAATGTAATTGTGCAATGTAGTATTAAGATCTTATTGCTTGAGGCCACTTTACTCTAGCCCGGTTTCGCTTGTTCTGATCTGAAACTGCCTTGCAAGAGATGTATGTGTTAGTCTCCATCACAAGTACATACTTGAAAGCACACCAAGAGAAATTACCTTGTTGTGCGCAATTGACCATTTGTCAACAAGTTTACACCACTGTGCATCAGTCATGTAGGAGACAGGAGAGGTTGTGGGTATCTCATTCGTAGGGACACCAATGAAGTGTTCCTGCTTTAACTTATACCGCCTCTGCCGTATCCCTGACTTGAATACACTGACACAAGCATCTGTTGTTGCCTTGTCCCTTCTGTCAATTGCTAACCTCCCTTGGTGATTAGAATTGAAATCCGAGTTACACAATGGCCATATAAGAGTTGAATGTAAAACAGGGAGTAGTAGATAGAAACTCATAGATAGCCTTCCCACGAAGCCCTCAAAATGCTGAGTCTCTTCCTTGTACTCTTTCCAATGGGGCAAGATAGGAACTTGAGACCTAACAATAACACCACCCTCTGATGCAAACTTGGTAGCTTGCACTAGTTCATGTGGCCTAGTGTTCCCCTCAGCAACAGAGATTGGCATCCTTCTCCCCATAGCTTTGATCATCTTGTCATGCAAAATTCCCCTGGTTGCAGGCCTCACCTTCCTTGGGCCACCTCTTTGTGTGGGTACTGCAGAGATTTCATTCAAATTCTCATTATTCATCATATATATAAAGCCATGGGTGCTAAAAAGCTTAGGGTCAACAAACCAACCTTCAGTTCTGGACTTTGGCTACCCAGAGTCGGTATTCCGACCAGTCTCATCTTCGTTGAGGTCAAAAGCATCATCACGATCTGCATCATATTGATATGACCAGTCCCTCAGAGGACTTGAATGATTGTTCAACATTGTCATCACCACTAGTGTGTTCTACAACTGGTGGCAATTCTTCCTGCACAGGCTTTTCACGTGGTCCTGATGTTTGCAGCTTTTCAGTAACCTTGTTGAAGCTCCAGGAGTGACCTCTATTGGTGGGATTGAACTCACCCTCTTGGAATATCTACCTCTAGGAGCCATGGCACCACTTGTTTTCCTCTTCTTTGCACAGACCTTCCTACGCCCAGTCCGCACAGGGCCCTGCAGATTTGGAAAAGCAGAAGTTGTAAGCATGTGAACAAATTAAAAGCACTTCTAAGCTTTGGAAATATCAAGTGCTCCTTCTAAGCATTGGAAATATCTAGATCTCCTTCTAAGCATTTGATGAGGACATCACATGCTCGGATACAACCATATTAGTATCTTTTGACTCCGAGGTGAAACAATTCTTTATCATAATTATATGTGATCCATTTGATGAATTGATGCTGCACCATGATGTGTATTCGTTGTCAATTTCAGAAATACATACATGGATCAAAAATAGTGTTAAACACACATGGAAGGTATGGAGGACCAAAGAAGTAGATTGGGGGCCAAGTCCAAGTATTCCTAACATCCTCCACCAGGCCACCACGTCACTTTTGGCCCAAGGAAAGAAAGAGATCCAATCCAACACGTTTTGGTGCTGGATTCGGACTACAGTTCTGGCCCAACTTGCAACGACCGCCACGACCTCATCCGGACTCCGTTTTGGGCGTTCAAGTACTCCTTGGAATCCTTATGAAGTCTATTTTCATATGGATCCGGACTCATGTCCATATCTATTCTGAGGCGGCCGCAATCATCGAAATACTACCGAGAGGTTTTCTGTCCACAGGTGCTGCGTCGCCCTATTTTGGCCCGATGGGCCGTGTATCAAGTTGGGTCCATTAGGGACGTGTCCTAGGGTTGGAGCACGACCCCAACACCCCCCTGGTCGTCCTCCTAGGTATTAATAAGGATTAGAGCCGCCACGAACAGATTGGGTTTTGTTTTGATGTAAGTTTAGCCATTGCTACTTCCTTGTAGACGCGTGTGTCAACTAGACCATCCGTTCTACTCGATTCGGAACCCCAAATTTGTGATTTCAGATTGGTTTTCATCTCCATATTTGCAATTGCGTTGCTTGTTCTACTTGTTCTTGCTTGTTCTTCGATTGCTTGCAGGACGAGTGCCCTAGTGGCCGGGTGACGCGCTCCACAAGATCGCGGCAGCCATTGGAGGTGGTGTATCGGTTGCTAAGGCGCAGCTTGGAAGGCTGTAGTCGGGCCGTGAACGTCGTCTCCATCCACCAATCGAGTTATCCACGCCTCTCATCGAAAGATCGGGAATCAACCCTAGCAGGTTCATATAAGCATTCGCAACCCACCTTAATTGCTAGGGGTATCGGCTCTTCTTCTAAGTCTGTATCATCATCTCCATCATTAGACTCTTCAACTTTAGGGATGTAATCTGATAAATTAGAACCTTCACCACGACAAGCATCCCTGCCAGACCTTTTCCCCTTCCTGAACTTTTCCCCTTTGAAGTTGTTCTTTTTTCTTGAGTATGAATTAAGAGCTTATGATAAACCACTAATGCCAAGTTCTTCCATTCTTCTTAAATTCTTCTTGATAGTTGCTTCCTGTTCTCTTTCGTATTCAGTTTGTGAAGGTTCTAACATGTGTAAGCAGATTCTAAGTATTAGTGACCTAGTTTGATTTCATATTCATGACTGGAATTAGAATACAGACCCACTACATCCTCCAACCCCGAACCGTTGATGAATGTGTCATTACCTAGAACCACAGAAGGTAGATGGATTTTGCATACCTCTTGCTGCGGGGTGTCGATGTCTGACCATTGTCAATCGTCGGGTAGCTACTCGTCAAAGATAGTGAGGCTGCTATGATGCGGCGGTCGTCGTCGACGTTGTAGCAGATCGGTGCAACAGGCGTCGTCGAAGGGGTTGCAGATCCTGTATGACAGTTGTTGTTGACGTGGTAGAAGAGTTGAAGGGGTAGCTGATCCGGTGCAGCTGTTGTCGTCGACGGGGTAGCAGATCTGGTGCAGTGGTAGTCATTGACGGGGAAGCAGATCCAGTGCGGTGGTGACGGGGATGCAGCTCCGGTGCGCCCAGCGTTGTTGATGAGGTTGAAGTTCTAGCACGGTGGCCTTCGGTGGAGGGGAGGGGACGAGTGCTAGTGCGTTGGAGCCTGCCGGCGTAGAGGTGAAAAGTGAGAGGTGGAGGCAGATCTGAGAGAAAGGATAGAGAAGGGGCAAGGGATATGGGGCGTGGGGGGAGATTGTCACAAATACCCTTGATGGATGAGGTAGCAGTGTGGCTATTGTTTGAGGGTACAAGGGATATTTCATGAGAAATGTTTTCGGCTTCAACGGAAAAGTTGGCGCCCGGTGAACATTTCAGACCGACACCACTGATCCATGGAGCCCACATATTGGTGTTGTTAGAATTCCTTATGAATGCTATGACCATTTCTTGTGAACAAGACTATTTCTCTTTTTAATCTCCAATTTAAAATTTGAATTTGTCTCTCTCCCTCATCAAACCTCCAAATGACTTGATTCTTTTTGTAAAGTGCATCTAAAATCAAGCTCGATCCAATCGTTGCTCTATGTCTAATCTCTTTTCTATGAAAATGCACTATGTTTTTTAAATTGGCATGGTTCCTTCACTCTAGCTTTGGTCAAACATACTACTTCAATACACTACCTACAGTACTAATTTGTTTCGAATTAGTTTCATGTGTTCCACATGATAGTTTATTTAGTGTAGTTCTATATCGAAGGTATGTATTTAGTTAGTTATATATATATAGTCACCTATGGCTAGCAAAAGATGATTATGGGATATTGAAAGGATGAATACTACTTGCATTGCATGCTCTATTATATTATTTGCATGGATATGAACATGTGTTTTTATAGACTCGATCTATTTGGCAGTGTGGTGTTCTTCTCTAATGTACGTACCGATACTTGCTATATATGTGTGTACACGCACCAGATTCCTAATTAAGTACACATGACATATACATATGCCATCATATATATACATAGCAAATACTTATTTTGTATCCATGTTGCATTCATGTCCACATTATTCCAAGGTAACATTATACATGTGGTGAGCCACATATGCTAGGAAGTACTACCTAATAAACTAAACTACCATATATAACAATGAATCAACATTTATGCATTTATTTGATCTTGATGAATATGTATTTGATCATTTAGGTTAAAAGTGTGAGAAGGAAAATAAAAAATTAGCTTCAAAAAACTAATGAAACTTCTAAATTATTCAATTATTTGATAGGAAAAAAGGAAACCATGTTTGGGCTTCAACCAAGTCCCTAGGCAATTAATTAATTTCTGTTAATGTGCAATGCCAGGAATGTGAAAACATACACATAGTTCTTCACATTGTTCATCACACATAGATACATATCTAAACACGTGTGCTCATCACATATCAAAAGAAAAATCTGACGACAGTTCATCACACCTACATTCTACTTCAATGCATACCCAACTCCCATGGCAAAAAAGGCTAGAACCAAGAGACCCAAGGACATCATAGCTTGGGTCAATTTCTCCACCTTTGCTTCCAATTCATTGCTCTTCAGCTTGCCACCACCTGTTGCAGGACTCCCAATAGCATGAATATGCTCCATGGACTAGACTTGTTGAATCTCTTCTTGAATCTCTTCTTCATCAACAAACACCTAGACCACCTTGGCTTCCACCAAATCATGCAAGTAACCCCTCGGCCACCTGTAGTAGCCACACCACTGAATGAACAACAAAACCTTGCTTAAACCCTATTAGAGATCTCAAAGCACAAAAACCAAATCAAAGCTGAATCCACTCACCAGGCATTTGACATACACCCGACCGACATTCTCATTCTCCTTCTTCGACTGGGCCTCACAAACCCTTGCCCTTTTGCAGATCGAAAAAATCACCATGGGCAAGCTAGTCTCCTCACCAACAAGCTTTGATGACATTCGCCTTATACCAGCTGAGGACTCTGCCACATGCGACATCCTTCCACACCGGCAGCAATGGCGGGCGGTGAGCAGGGGCATATTCTGGTGGCAATGGCGGGCGGTGAGCAGAGAAGTAGTAGTGAGGCCCTGGCTCTAGCTCTGGCTCTGGGGGTGGCCGAAAGGATAAGGTAGGGACATAAGGATCCTTTTGCGTGGGATGTGGTGAGACACGTTAACAACCTAGGCTTAAATGCATTGTGAGGAAAATCTGAATGGATGGCAATTACTAAAATATCCCTGAGCATCTCCTCCAACTCCTCCTCCCCCTTCCCTTCCTCTCTCGACTCCAGCAAATAAGGCCAGTAGAATGGTCCGCATCGAGGTAAATGCTAACTCCGACTCTGACATGGGTAACCCCGGGGTGGGCGAGGAGCCACCAGCAGTGGTGAGAAGGGAGCCAACATTACCACTGCTGCCGCCGACCAAGCGGCCCTGTAGTTGCCCACCCAAGCCAAAGGCACCCTCCACGGCCTCACCATCGGCTAAGTGCCCCCGTGGTCGACCGCTGAAGGCAAAGGCACCCTCCTCGGGCTCACCGCCGGCCGAGCGCCCCCGTGGTCAACCAGCGGAGGCAATGGCACCCTCCTCAGCCTCGCTGCCGGCCAAGCGCCCCTGTGGTCATCCGCCCAAGCAAAGGTGCCCCTCGCGGCCTCATCGCAGGGGAAGCGACCCCATGGACAACTACCCAAGCGCATGTCTCCCTCGAGGACCTCCCCACTGCATAAGCGGCCCCGCGGTCAACCACCGAAGAAGGCGTTGTCCGAGGCCAAGATCTCTGCTGTCCCACGGGGTAGGAAGAGGGTTCCAAAGGCTAGCGGCCGGCCACCAAAGACGCTGAAGACCGAGTCCGATGATGACTACTCCTCAGGCTCCAGCGATGACTTCTTTGACTTCTCCTTCAATTCTAGCGACGATGGCTCCTCTGACTCCTTCGACGAAATCGAGTTCCTAAGGAAGCACATGAATGACGTCAGTGATGAACTATACCTGAAGTGCAAGATGCTTGCAAAATCACAAGACAAGATTGCTCCACTTGAAGATGAACTTGGTAAGGCAAAAAAAAGGATCAGGGCACTTGAAAATGCAAAGGAGTGATGTGGATAGCTAGTCAGTAATAGTAACTACTAGTGTTCTTTTGGTGAGGTGGCCCGTGATCAATATAGTTTGGTGGATGTTAGTTGCATGAATTGCTAGATGCTAGTGTGATGCATGAATTTGGGGAGTTTGTAGCTATGGTGAACAATCTTAACGTATTTTCCTTTGTCTGAATTTGTGATGTTCCTATCTATGGTGAACCATCTTGATTTTATCTACATTTATCCGAGGAACTTGCAAAAATTAAAAGGTTGTTTGAGAATTTGTTAGTGTTGTTACTCCTTGAATACTCTGGTGGAAAATTAAAAAAATATGGCAAGAAAAAGTGGTTCCATAGGAATTGAACCCGAGACCACATGGTTGTGTTGGGCTTTCCTTACCACCAGACCAATTGCACACTTGTGGGGGTGCTGGCTTTTTAAGCATATAGTTGTGGCGGATCCAATTCAGATCTACTTGGTTAAACATGATTTAGCCGCCTGATACGTGACGCTCATGCCTAAGCCGAGTAAACACGAAGTGCCGTCGGATTTCCTCCGATTTAACCACTTGAACAGGACCTTTTTAGCAGACTCACACGAAGGTGAGCGGTTCCAGAGAGTACAACAAGTACACCGAGTTAACAACTTGACCACTTAGCTTGGTTATGAAATAAACATCAGAGTTTTACAGGGTTTTCAGAAAGACAACAGAAAATAAAACCACTAGCGGAAGCAATCGTCGGGGTCGGACATCCCTGGTGAGGCCAGCCGGGATATCACTGATCCCTCTCCTCACCGTCCGAGGAGGGATCCCACTCGACCGTCCAACCCGGAGGGAGCTGAGGCGGCCAAGTGCCAACAGGAGAAGGGTCGGAAGCAGCAACTTCACCTTAAAAACAGGAGCCACAACAAGGCTGAGCTACTAAGCTCAACAAGACTTATCCGACAGGAGTAAAACTACTCCACACTTCTAGACATGCAGGGTTTTCTGGCTGAGGGGTTTGTTTGCCAAAAGCACTAAGTAAAACCCTATTCTCAAGTTTTAGCTCCGGTTCTAGGTTCATTAACCGGTCTAGGTTTTGCAACCTATTCTAAGCAATCATAGAACCAAAACAAGGTATGCAGATATCAACAAAACCATGTCATCATCAGATTCCTCATTTACTCAGGGTGACATAGCGATCAAGCAGTCTCAAACTGTGAGAGGCAGACGAATAGATTTGAGTTCTTTAACCATGCATGGTGAACCTAACCTCACGACATCCGCGTACCCGGAGGTCGCTTCCTGTGTCGGCCTTCCCCATCAATCCCCTAACCCGTGTCGGGCCCATTTCCTTTGGTGCAAGGTTCCACAGACCCGGCCTCTACCGTTCTGTGACCACGCTTGCCACCACGTGCGACAACCAGCAGGGGAAACTCCGTTCCAAGAACAATGGGCGACCGCTCACGTTTAGGTTCAACCTGGTACTAGGCTTCCTCATCCCATACTAAGTATGAGGTTAGTACTTTCAAACACTTGATCACGAACACCACCACTGTCAGGCCTTAGCAAATTTTCATAGACAGTCGGGGCGATCAACCGACCACCAAAGAGTTACCCAAACCCTACCCCGTCCATCGTCCTTACAGTTGTAACAGAAAGGTAGACATCCAACTCCTATAACTCGCGAGTGACAGGGAATCACTCGGCTTTTACCGTCTCCTAATTAAGCAAGCAGCTACTCGGTCCAACAGCTAGTGTTCAGATCATAGGAACCTAAGTCATGCATCTAGGGTTTCAAACAACTCCTATATGTAAATGCACAAGCATGTTTTAAGGAAGGCATGCGCAAGTTTGGAAAACAACACAGGGTTTTCATGCAACCGGGGCTTGCCTTCGAGCAAGGAGGAAGAGAACCGCTCGACTTCGGGGGCGACTTCGGCTTCTGGGGGCAGGAGCTCAGCTACACCGTCGTCTTCTGGTGCCGGGTGTAGCTCGTAGAAGCCGTCGGCGAGGCGCAGCTCTACACGAATGCAATGCACTAGTTAGCATAGACGGTTATTTCAACAGCAACACTTGCAAGTCTGAGCCCAGAAACTCGCGACAAAGAGCAGGAGGGTGGGAAGGTGCAGGGGAGTTGGTGGAGATCAAGAGGTAAGGGTCGGAAAGGAACGGATGATCTGATCCTTAAACGAGAGGACTTAGTATACTAGGGATCCTCAGACTCAACTGCTGAAGGGTTCCCAAGTTTTACACATACACCCTCGGGTTAAAGAAAAAGATCACAGCCGAGCCCTCGGGCGAGGCGGATAAGGGTCGGCGGAACAGATAGGGTCGGGCGAGACGGAACCGGGGTCGGGCGGATAAGAGGGGTCGGGCGAAGCGAACTGGGGTCGGCAGCTTACCTTCTTCCCACAAGGGAAAGCTTGGGGGTCGGGAAGAGACAGACTTGGGCGGAGGGGCTAAGGTTTTGAACAACGGCTAGGTTCGGTAGTGCTCCGGTAGCGGCAGTGCTTCTTGTGGATCACAAGTGAGCTCTTACGCAGCACGGAGGAGCAAGCTGCTTGGTGGCTTGGGGAAAAAACGGAGGGGAGCGGAGAGGAGAGTTCCTCAGGAACTTAGCGTGTGGTGCTAGGAGCTTGAGCAGGGAGCGAGAGAAATGGCAGAAGGCAGCAATGGCGGAGGGGACTCCGGCGGGTTCGCGCATTCCCTTTTATAGCGGCTGGGAAGGGAGAAGGGAAGCGGCGCAGGAGCGAGAAGAGGAGCGGCGCGAAGGCCGGGAAGAAGCAATGGAGTGCTCTACCTGGGCGGCGATTGAGTGACGAGGGCGGTGGTGCAGGACTTCGGGGATGACGCCAGTGGTCATTGGGCTCTGGCGTCAGGGCAGCGCAGAAGCGGGTATGCCGGTGGTTGAGATTTTGCGGAGATGGGCGTCGTCTTGCGGTAGATTTGATGGAAGCGACCGGTTTAACGGCGCTAGAATTGAGGGCGCACAGGTGAGAAGACAGGCAGCCGCGGGCGCGCGGGCGAGCACGGAGCAACAGATTGTCAGGCGGCTTCTGACAGGGCGGGGAAAGGAGCTGTCGCTGCCGTGGTCGGGGTTGGCGAAGGAGGAATCGTCGGGTAGCGAAGACCAGGCGGCATGACTGTGTTCGAAGTGACGGAAAAGACGGGCGACATCGGGCTTTGGGGCCGGGATCTGGCGATGTGATGATGGGCGCGGGAGGCGAGGCGTTGCAGAAAGGTTGCAGAGGGGCCTCCGCTGCCATAGGGGAAGGGGGTGCGAGAATCCATTCGGTCGCGGGTCAGAGACGAGGCTGAGCGGCGGGCATCAGAGAAGATGAGCCACGTGGCAGGGAGACTGTGAAGCGGGCATGCAACTCGAGTGCGCCTGTCGCGGAAGATCTGGGGGAAAAAGATCTCACGGGTCCACCGGTCAGATAGAACGGTCGTTTGGAAAGACTTAGAAGGATCCGACGGTGAGCTGGGTTTTGGCGGGGTCGGAACCGGAGTGAAGCGGGGAGGGGTCGGGTCTCAGGTTGGAGACCGCGAAACGGAAGGATGTTTTTGTGGCGTCTGTTTCGGATGAGAAGTTAAAAAGAATTTTGAAGTAAAGACTATGTTTTACTCCGAAACTGGGGGGCATGTGTTGACGCCAGATTTTGACATGAGTAAAATCGGTGTAATGAGAAGAAGAGATTAAAAGATGCGGCGAGATACAAGGGCGATCATTGGAAATCGGCTGGTTGGTGCTACAGTCAAGGATCGGCCAATTGATGCTACAGTCGAGGATCGACCGATTGACCCTTGGAGTTCCGCCTCGCCCGACCCCCAAGGGAGGATCTCCGCCTCGCCCGACCCCTGGGGCTTGGGATCGGACGCGCCCGACCCCCACAGGAGGATCTCCGCCTCGTCCGACCTTAGTCCCCAGGGTCGGAATGATTCTGAGCCCTCGACGTCTGGGTCCTGATCGGTTACCCTCATGCCAAAGAAGGTGATCGGCCGATTAGGAAGTTGAAATAGTTGGGCCGATATGGGCTTAAAAAGATTATGAAGATGAAGAAGAGGTCAGCCCACGAAGCGCGTGAAAATAGTACGAGTCGTACTTGTAAATATTTGTTTTCTGTTTAGATTTGGGGATAGAGTTCTAGTTGGATAAGAAGTTTTTCTGTTTGAATTTAGAGATAGAGTTCTAGTCGGATAGGAAGTCATTTGTACGGGGCTATAAATAGCCACCCTTGTAGATCTGTAAAAACAATCAACTCAATACAACATACTACTTTTTCTTCGTACTTACTTTCATGCAGGCGACTTCGCCAAATACTTTTCTTCTTTTCACGAGTTCATACGGGTTGGCGGGGCTGCATCAACTTGACCTCCGACCGATCTTGTAAGTTCCGTTTATCGAGTAATTTCTAAGCTTTAACTTCGGGCGCATCGCTGTCGTTTTGTTTAGATTTATTCACCAGTTATCGATACTTACTAGAATTCTAGGTTTTACCCTTTTGTTCTAGTTTTATCACCAGTTATCCAGCTAGGAATTGATACTTTCGGCTTTTCTTGTACTTTGCTGTTTAATCTACTTATTTCATGCATAGCTGATTAGATCTATTCCTAGTGTTGCTACTGTAGCATTGTTAAGATTACTCTAGTAGTTTTCTTCATAAACGTTGCTTGGTAATCGGTTGCTTCATAGCCGATTTCCTTATTACTGCAAATCGGCCGATTCGCTGATAAGCTATTTCAAGATCAGAACCTTAGCCGATCGCAACCTCTGGGATTTGACACGTTTATTTCCTTGCCAATCAACAGGTCAGATTGGCTGGCACGCCGCGCGAACAGCACCAGGGCTTTCACCCGAACAGGAGCTAAGCAGATTCTCCCGGGTCGTGTGTCCGACGCTGGGAATTCAATCAGTGATTTCTAGCGCCAACACACTTTTGGCACGCCCGGTGGGACCAATACAACCGCCACCATGTTGAAAGCTTCTGAAGTCTCCGAAGATAACATCATCGAAGTTACGGAGGCAGATCTCAGGGATGACCAGAAGGAAGAGCTGGAGAGGCAGACGGCATACTACCGGAAGGCATGCCTGCAGTCCTTCAGTCGCACCAGAAGCGGGGAGACTATCAAGAAAACTCCGTTTCCAACTCCCCGCCAGATCACAATCACCAAGGACTCGGACAAGATGGCCAAGATGGTTCAGCAATCCGTTTATCAAGCTTTCATCGATCAATCCCCGGTGCTTGCGAATACGGTGTACAATGCCGTTATCAGCTCCTTGGCTAGCGGAGTATCTCAAGGGTACAAGGGACCGGCATATGCACCGCCGATTTCACCAAACAAGGGTTATCCGAATTCGGCTTCTCAGCCGATCCAATTTCCAATTGGGAGTTCAGGCGCTTCCTCATCATCGATCCCTATGGGGTTTACTGGCACACAACACCTCCAGCCACATCCCGTTCATTTGTCCTCTGCGCAGTTTCCTCCGGTTAATCTAGCGCCTTGGGGGGCACCATCAGCGACGGCCGTTCAGGATCAATTGGCCAATCAGGGAAGTCCCCAGTTCCAGGCGTCTTTCCAGGCAGCCACTCGACCAACTATGCCGCCGTACCAGCCTGTCGCACCAGAGATGGGTAAAACAGCAGAGCTCATACTATATGATGAAACGAGTGGCTCATTCAAACAGCCGACCCTGAATACACAGCCGGCTATAACACATCAAATGCCACATACTTTCACTCAGCATCAAGTCATCCCGCCACCGATATACCAGCACGTACCAGTCCCTCAGCCGACGGTTTACCAGCAACAGCCGGACTGGTCGGCACGTATAGCAGAGGTGATTCAGGAACAATTCGACTTGAAACCGAAGGTGCAGACTTACACCTACAGGACACCGTACCCTTCTACGTACGACTTAGTGCCGTTTCCCCATCGGTATAAGGTTCCTGACTTCACCAAGTTTTCGGGGATGGATGACACCTCAACTGTAGAGCACGTGAACAGATTCATCATCCAATGCGGAGAGGCAGCAGCGCAAGATGCTCTACGGGTGCAGCTTTTCTTGTCATCCTTGTCTGGGTCGGCCTTCCAGTGGTTCACAACCTTACCGCCCAACTCGATAATTACATGGGCCGATCTGGAGAGGCAGTTTCATAAATACTTCTATGCCGGGGTACATGAGATGAAGCTGTCTGATTTGACCAGCCTCAGGCAGAGAAGCGACGAGCCGATATCCTCATATGTGCAGAGGTTTCGGGAAATCAGGAACAAATGCTATTCTCTAGCTCTAATTGATGCACAACTGGCTGATATAGCCTTTCAAGGTCTCCTGCCTCACATCAAAGAAAAGTATGCATCACAGGAGTTTGAGAGCTTGAGCCAAATCGTCCACCGATTGTCTGGTCAAGAGGTACGTTCTTTCGATCCATGAAGGAACTTCCAGAAGAAGGTGGCATACTTAGAAGAGGTCGAGGCCGAAGAAGATGCAGAAGTCGGTCTTGCAGAATGGGTTAAAGGGAAGAAGCCGATATCATGTCCGTTCGACAAGAAGGAGCCAGAAACGTTCGGATTTGACACATCAAAGGCCGATAAAATCTTTGACCTCCTACTCCAGGAAGGACAGATCAAGCTCTCGCCATATCATACTATTCCTTCTGCCGAACAGCTGAAGAAGATGAAATATTGCAAGTGGCACAACGCTACTTCCCACGACACTAATGAGTGCAAGATCTTCCGGCAGCAGTTACAGACAGCCATTGAGCAGGGCAGACTTAAATTTGAAGTGCCAACAAAACCAGCCAAGCCGATGAAGATCGATCAGCACCCCTTCCCCACCAACATGGTTGACACGGGAAAGAACTCGCTCCAAACCAAGGTGCTGACATCCGAATCGGCTAAAAAGAGCGGCGCCGTAGACCCCAGAAATCAAACGGGGCTCGAAGACGTCAAGGGGAAGCAGCGGATGGAGGACGATGACGGCGGATCAGGAGAACCACGCATTACTTCCCAATTCCTGCTCAACAAATATCAGCGGCAACATGAACGCTCAAGATCCCGGGAAGAAGCAATGCGGCAGCACGAAGATCACTGGAGATGCCCGTTCTTCATCCACTGTTGGGAAAGCAACCTCAGGTTGCCTTCGGCCGATAATTGCCCAGAATGCAACGGCCCGTATCGTAACAATCGGCCGTTCAGCAGGTCTCGCTCCAGAGATGGAAGACCAGAGCCGATCAGCAGGAACTGGCGCGACCAAGACGACCGGCGCCCTCCAGTGCGTGATCGACTGGGGGGCAGAAGTGACCGATATGACCGGTCGGAAGGCAGGCGCAATGACGGGCCGGGGGGCAGATTTGATCGACATGACTGGCCAGAAAACAGGGTCAGCGTCCACAGTCGTCTTGAAGAGATGGCCGATGCTTGGGGGTCAGACGAGAACCCTTTAGGACGCGAACCGGAATGGGAACGCGCCAGGCCACGAACAAAACTGATAAACCCCAGGTGGTGCCTCGATGGATTGACCAAGTCTCAAAAACGAAGAATCCAACGTCTCCTTCAGTGGGAAACAGCAAGAGGAAGAACAACAGTACATAACGGACAAGAGGGAAGGCAGGTCTCAGGTATGGCGCCCCAAAAGAAATGACAGAGGAGGTGACGAATCGGCAGGCGACGAATCGGCAGCCGATATCGACATGGTTTTCATACTGCCGATGGAGTTTATGACTCCTGCCGACCGACAGGACGAATCGGCAAGTGGATCTTAGCTTTGTCAGAGTTTGACCTTCGGTATGAATCGGCGAAAGCCGTCAAGGGTCAGGTCATGGCCGATTTCGTCGCCCAACACAGCGGACCAGAGGCTACCTTCGTGGAACCAGTACCTTGGACTTTATACTTTGATGGATCGTCATGTGGGGTCGGATCAGGAATCGGCATCGTCCTCATATCGCCTCGGGGGGCAAGCTATGATTTTTCTCTGCTGATAGAAGCGACCGCCACTAACAATCAAGCAGAGTACCGAGCTGTATTGAAGGGACTACAATTTCTAAGAGAAGTCAAGGCCGATTCTGTCAAAGTTTTTGGGGATTCCATGCTTATTGTGGATCAATTAACGGGAAAGTACGAATGCAAGGACGATGTATTGAGGATTTATTACGAAGATTGCCTGCAGCTTTTAAAAGAGTTCAAATCGGCAGTAATCGAACACATCCCAAGGAATCACAACGAGGATGCCAACAAGCTCGCCCAACACGCGTCTGGGAACGGAGGAGGCTAAGACTCTGATGGGAGAAATCCATGAAGGAGTGTGTGGAGCCCACCAGTCGGCTCATAAGATGAAATGGATGATCAGGAATAATGGGTATTACTGGCCGATGATCCTCGAAGATTGCTTCAAATATTATAAGGGATGCCAGGATTGTCAGAAATTTGGGAATGTCCAGCGTGCGCCCGCGTCGGCCATGAATCCCATTATCAAACCATGGCCGTTCAGAGGATGGGGAATAGACCTCATCGGCCAAATTTATCCTCCATCAAGCAAAGGGCACAAATTCATTCTGGTGGCCACCGATTACTTCACCAAATGGGTGGAAGCAATTCCGTTAAGAGCTGTAACATTGGCTGCCATGGTCGACTTCGTAAGGGACCATATCGTCTACCGATTCGGCATTCCCCAGACTATCACAACCGATCAAGGGACAATGTTCACATCAGGAGAATTCGAGGAGTTCACGGCCGATATGGGAATCAAATTGTTAAACCCCTCTCCATATTATGCCCAAGCTAACGGCCAGGCCGAATCCTCCAACAAAGGGATAATAAAGTTAATCAAGAGGAAGATAGAGGAGCAGCCAAAAAAGTGGCATCTATGTCTGACTGAAGCCCTATGGGCATACAGGATGGCTTGCCATGGGTCCACCAAGTTGTCCCCTTATCAGTTGGTGTACGGTCACGATGCAGTACTACCATGGGAAGTGAGGGTGGGGTCGAGACGCACTTCGCTCCAGGACCAGTTGACGGCCGACGACTACTCCTCATCATGAAAAGGGAGCTTGATGACTTGGCTGGCCAACGATTGAGAGCTTTGATAAGCATCGAGGAAAACAAGAAGAAAGTGGCTAGGTGGTATGATAAGAAGGTCAAAGTCAAACAATTCTCTCCAGGGGACCTGGTTTGGAAGTTAGTGTTGCCGATTGGGTCGAAAGATCCTAAATTCGGAAAGTGGTCCCCTACATGGGAAGGGCCGTATAAAATCGGCAGATGTGCTCCAGGAAATGCCTATATTCTGGAAACAATCAAAGGAGAAGAATTTACTAGGGCTCTGAACGGAAGATACTTGAAAAGGTACTACCCTAGTATATGGGTCGGAGCATAAAGGATCGACCACTATAAACAGCACACAGCCGATACAAAAGGATTCGTCTAGAGAAAACATGTAATCGTCCAAATCGGCCGATGTATTCATTCGGTATGGACGGTGGGTTACACGGCCGACAAGGTACAAGTCGCCCTTAGAACAAAAAATAATTAACCACGCTCTTTCTTACGCTCTCTCTCAGCCCGACCTAGTTCTATCAGAAGATGGATGTACTCTTCTTCTATCTCTTTCATCGCAGCCTCCGCTTCGACTTGACGGGGGAGAGGGTGGCTCCGGTCCATTGCTGGGCGTGATGTTCCTGCTGCTGCATCTTCAAGGGCGACTTGTTGAGGAAGCAGATGACTTCTGTCGGCTTGAAGTCGCTGGCGGGCATTGCCGTCCAGAAAATCCCAGATCCGTCGGATGTCAGCAGGGACATGCTCTGGGAGTTCGTCACGATGAGCCCTGATTAAGTCCTTGTCCTCTTGAGACAACGGTTCATCGGAGTGCATGAGTTCGATGGCTCGTTCGAGTTCAGGGCTAAGGCGCCGTGGCTGTAGAAAGTGATGATCAAAAAGGTGATTCCCTTCAGAAGATATAAACTGAGAAAAAGGATGAAGGCAAAACTTTCACCTGGTTAACAGAGGAAGAGGAAGAGGATGAAGAAGACATGACTGAAAGGCGCACCGACAAAAGCAGGTTGGGAAGATGAAGCCGCGCTAGACTGGTACTCTCGGAACGGGGGCCTAGGCCGGCATTTATAAGAAAAGGAGGCGTAGATGTTTGGTAAGACGCGTCCCATCGGAAGTGAAAAGGGTAATAAATAAAAGGGGGCGCCGCGAAGGACGGTCAAAGGGGGTATTAAATGTTTGTACAAGAACTGCCAGTACTTTTACAGGCCACCCAGAAGGGCACCGATAGCCGCGATCGCTCGGCGCCAGATCTGATCGGCAGAGTCCAAGACGCGTTGGTCATCTTCTGCCGATCTGGGGACTTCTGACGTATTGTGGTGGAGCTTGAGGGCTTCGTGAGCTAGGTGCTGCCTCTCCCGCTTCAAATCGGCAATGACAGAGGGGAGTTCCTGGATCCTCTTCTCTTCGGCGTCTATTGCCTTGGTCACCTGCTCCATCTCCTTGGCAAGTTCCGCCCTTCGGCGTTTGTGGCGATCTATCGTGCCGACGATCCCCGGGTGAGAATCCTCCAGAAAGTGAATCCGTTGATGCACCTCTTGAGCTTGACGCTTGTATGTGTCTTCTTCTTCACGAGTCTTGGTCAACTTGGCACGATCGGCCATGTGGCGCAGGGCCCTAAAGACCGGAATCCTCATTGACTCGATATATGCGGCCGACGCCAAGGCCTCTTCTGCTTCTTCTGGTACTCGCCCGCTGACGTCACCAAAAAGTTGCCGAATCAGCGAGGCGTCTTCTACCAATCGGCCGATGTCCCCTTGTAGAAGGGATCGGATGCTTGCGAGTTTGGCGCGAACGTCATCAGGGACAGAGCTCAAGGTGACCTGGCGAGAGGCGACTTACTCGTCATCGGAGAGTGCGACCGCAAAGGAGAAAAGGTTGTTGTTGGGAGTGTCCTGTTCTTGGAAAAGTAAAAAGCCAAAGAGAAGGACAAGTCAGCCGATGATGGAAGCAAATCGGCCAAGTAAGGAGAAGAAGTCCCTTACCTCCTTAAAACGAATTTCTTCAAGTTGCGGTCGGGAGGCTGTTATCCTCGATTCAGGGGCTGGTTCCATTGATTCGTCATGAGTAGAAGACTCCACCGTGATTGGTGCTGTGCTCAGGCCGGCTTCCTGAAAGATGACCGATTGGGTTGCTGCCGATTGTTGCAAGTCCACAGGAGGGATTTGTGCAGTCTAAAAGAAGATGAGTCAGTATGAGGATGGCAATCGGCAGGATGAGACAACAAGTTTACCTGCATAGCTTCCACCAATAACGATGCAGCGGCCGCTCCAGCTTGCGTGATGACTTGAGTTTCCACTTCTTCAGCAGCTGGAAGGGGCAATGCGGCCAAGGTTTCTGCCGATGTGATCATAGGAGGGTCAGCCGATTCTATACGAGTTCATACTCGGCGACTGGTCTTCTTGGTAACCTTCTTCCGCGCCTGCTTCGATCGGCCGGCGATCACATCCACGGAAGGGGCATCATAGCCGATAAGAGGGAAAATGGTGTAGGGGTGATGATCCTCTATCGGCCGACCACTCCGACTGTGTGTTGGGGGAATGCGGTTTTCAGACTGAAAGTAATGGCAAGATGTTAGTATACATATTTAACCGCATGAATGAAGGAATGAAGGTCGGCTAGGGGAAAAATACCTCGGCATTTGCATCGATGTTAGCTGGATCTAAGAGGTTGCAGTATGTCGATGCAGAGTCGCAGAATAGGTACTGTTTCCATTCGGCCCACCATAACTTGAATTGTTGGACAACAAAGGGGGCTACTATCCAGTCATTCAAATCTATGGTACTGGAGTCTGGTATCCGATCTCGCAGCCGACTGTAGTCAAGACCCTTGGTGAGCTCATCTCTGAACTTGGCTCGGCCAACGAAGTATGCCTGAATCAGCAGTTGACCCATGCCGAATTGCCATGCTGCAACAGAGGGGTTGTAGAATTCATATGTAGGGGCATCCTTTCCTGAGAAGAAGTTGGCCGGTAAGATCCCTGGTTTAATTAACTCATCTGTAAGATCTTCGTCGAATCGGCCGGTGGTTGAGTCAAAACAAGGAGGGAGTTCAAAGATTGAGTCATCTCTCCGATAAGGGAACCAGACGGTTGCATCTTCGTTGAAGCCATTATAAAAACACCGGAAGTATTCGGCCACCTTGGTAGCAGAATACGAGCAACCAAAGAAGGCTGATGCCGCTTCGCCGAAAGACATACACCGGCGTTGGACAATGAGATTCTCTGCCAATTCAACGCTGGGGAATGTCATGCGTTCCACTCGCTGCTGGGAGATCTCGCTCATGTACAAGTTCAGCCATAGGTTAATGAACCACTAGGGTCCACCTGGGTTTCCAATCGGCTCCCCTTTTGATAGCTTGATGCCGATTTGGTGAAGCATGTGGTAGACTGCTCCCAGTAAGTGCTTTCCAAGAGGAACAGAAGTCCCTATTGACAGTGCTTCAGCCAGAGCCTGGGTATTGGTAGATGGACCAGCTGCCCTCCCACAGAAGAAGTGCTTCTCTAGCCACATCATCAAGAAGGCCGTATACTCTCTGTTCTCGACAGATCCGGCCCTTTTGTTGCATCTGATGAAGCCTTTCCACCCTCCGATTCCCCTCGTGTCCAGCCGATGTGATGTTGCGGCTATAAGGCGGAAAGGGGTGTCCGGGGAAGAGATATCCAGGCCGGTCAGCAAGACTACATCGGCCAATGTGGGGGTCATGGGCCCATGTCCAAACAAGAATGCGTTGAGAGCGTCAGACCAAAAGTAAGAAGCTGCCATCACTAACGGCTCATTCCGTTCCATTTGGGACAAGGATAGGTCGATGCATTGGCCAATTTTGAGTTCGTCCCAATGGACCTTCTTGGAGGCGGCTATCCGCTGGTACCATTCCCTCCAACCTGGAGTCTCGTTCGGCCAAGACCTAAAGGTACCCGACCAGTGATCTAGGTCCATAGTTGATTTTTTGAAGGGGATCCTATGGGTTTCCAAGTTGATTAGGTCGGTTGGATCTGGGTTTCCCATGGGCCCGAGGCAGATAAGGCCGAGACTTTCTGAGAGGCGAATGGTGATGCGATGCCTAACTGCCTAAAAAAGAAAAGGGGGTGCGAAGGTAAGAAATAGATCTAAGGTAAATGCATTACTAATAAAGGAAAGTTCAGTAATGACCTCCGGGATGAAGCTCCTCGTAATCGGCGGAGTCGCCGATGCAGTTGCAGATGATGAAGCCGCCAATGGGATCTCGGATGGGGCTTCAACTTTCGATGGTGGAACTCCTTCTTCCATCAATGGAGCCGCCGCTACCGCTACTGGAATCTCTGCCGAAAACGCCATTTCTGGAGCTTTGCGCGCTGGTGAGGTGCCTGAAGGTGCCGCCATTGGAAAAATAGGAGGAAATGCGAAAGGAAGGAGATGCTGGAAAATTGGGGAACTAAGGAAAGTGTTGGAGGAAGAAGAAAGCCTGTGCGCTGGAGAAGAAGGACGTGATCTTGTAAGGAGTACGGGATGTGCTGATATTTAAAGAAGGTCTGAGAGGGGGTAAAAGCGGAATTTTTACCGCGCCGGCGTTTCGAGTTTTTCGGGAGTAGTGGTTGTCGTGGGCGCCCGTTTCGAAAAGATTGCAATCATCAGGTTGGAGATCGCAAAACGGAAGGATGTTTTCGTGGCGTCTGTTTCGGATGAGAAGTTAAAAAGAATTTTGAAGTAAAGACTATGTTTTACTCCGAAACTAGGGGGCATGTGTTGACGCCAGATTTTGACACGAGTAAAATTGGCGTAATGAGAAGAAGAGATTGAAAGATGCGGCGAGATACAAGGGCGATCATTGGAAATCGGCCGGTTGGTGCTACAGTCAAGGATCGGCCAATTGATGCTACAGTCGAGGATCGGCCGATTGATCCTTGGAGTTCCGCCTCGCCCGACCCCCAAGGGAGGATCTCCGCCTCGCCCGACCCCTGGGGCTTGGGATCGGACGCGCCCGACCCCCAAAGGAGGATCTCCACCTCATCCGACCTTAGTCCCCAGGGTCGGAATGATTCTGAGCCCTCGACGTCTGGATCCTGATCGGTTACCCTCATGCCAAAGAAGGTGATCGGCCGATTAGGAAGTTGAAATAGTTGGGCCGATATGGGCTTAAAAAGATTATGAAGATGAAGAAGAGGTCAGCCCACGAAGCGCGTGAAAATAGTACGAGTTGTACTTGTAAATATTTGTTTTCTGTTTAGATTTGGGGATAGAGTTCTAGTCGGATAAGAAGTTTTTCTGTTTGAATTTAGAGATAGAGTTCTAGTCGGATAGGAAGTCATTTGTACGGGGCTATAAATAGCCACCCTTGTAGATCTGTAAAAACAATCAACTCAATACAACATACTACTTTTTCTTCGTACTTACTTTCAAGCAGGCGACTTCGCCAAATACTTTTCTTCTTTTCACGAGTTCGTACGGGTTGGCGGGGCTGCATCAACTTGACCTCCGGCCAATCTTGTAAGTTCCGTTTATCGAGTAATTTCTAAGCTTTAACTTCGGGCGCATCGCTGTCGTTTCGTTTAGATTTATTCACCAGTTATCGATACTTACTAGAATTCTAGGTTTTACCCTTTTGTTCTAGTTTTATCACCAATTATCCAGCTAGGAATTGATACTTTCGGCTTTTCTTGTACTTTGCTGTTTAATCTACTTATTTCATGCATAGCCGATTAGATCTATTCCTAGTGTTGCTACTATAGCGTTGTTAAGATTACTCTAGTAGTTTTCTTCATAAATGTTGCTTGGTAATCGGTTGCTTCATAGCCGATTTCCTTATTACTGCAAATCGGCCGATTCGCTGATAAGCTATTTCAAAATCAGAACCTTAGCCGATCGCAACCTCTGGGATTTGACACGTTTATTTCCTTGCCAATCAACAGGTCAGATTGGCTGGCACGCCACGCGAACCGCACCAGGGCTTTCACCCGAACAGGAGCTAAGCAGATTCTCCCGGGTCATGTGTCCGACGCTGGGAATTCGATCAGTGATTTCTAGCACCAACAGGTATATATGAACCTGACCGGTCGTCGCTGCCTAGCCTATACCACCGCTGAGACGACCAGATGAGCACGCCGCCTCCGCTACTCCGTGTGCGTGGAAAACCAGCTCCTCCACATGAAGATCTTGCCCGGCCAGTAGCAGTCGCTCGTCCATGCGCGTGCGCCACGACGGCCAACCGCCATGCTGCACGCCTGCTCCGCCAGTCATCGGCCGCCTCCATGCACCCTGGTGGGCCCAAGATTATCATGGCACTCCCTAGCCCCTCCTCGCCCCCTCCAGTCGGCTATAAAAGCTGCTCCTCTTCGAGTTCACCGGCGCACGGCATAGCCTCCCGCACCAGAGCTCCGCCGCTGAACCTCACCATGGAACCCTCCCCTCTAAGCACCCCCGCCGCCGCCTAAGCCCTCTGGTGGACCACCCGTGCCCCACACCACCTTCCCTCCCCCTCTCCCGGCCATCTCCGCCACCATCGGTGCCGAAGATGACGAGCCTCCGCCGTGCCCTTGGCCTCGTCGTCAAGCCCCACCGCCCACAGGCCCTAAGTGAGCCCCTCATCACGCCTAGGCCCTCACCTTGCCTCCTCCCCGCCGGCGCTCACCGGAGTTGAGCTCGCCGCGCTGCCGGCCGAGCCCGAGGGGCACATTGCAAGCCCCCTTTTGTTTCTAGGGTTTAAACCGTAAAAAGATAGGACCTGGTTGTGAAGGTTTAAAGGTATCAAGGGTCTGAACGTAAAACAAATTTAACCTTTTCTGTTTTAAAAGGAATAAAATGGCTGAAACCTTGAACATGTGTAGAGAAATGTTGAAAAATTCTAAAAATGTGAAATCAATTTTGTTAGACTCATGATGCACATGTCTGACTAGGAAAAATACTTGCTTCTATGAGATATGTGTTTTACCTTGCTTAAATAACTACATGTGGTTTAATGTACTTTTTATGTGATAAATAGTTTTCATGCTCAATAAATCCTGTTAGTGTTGGTAACCCTTCTTTAATTTTGTGGAGCCAGAATGATGATGAAACTCTAGTTAAAAATCATTCTTCATGTTCTGCAATTTAATACTGTTTTGTGAAATGCATCCCAAATTTTTACAGTAGATCACTGGTGTGATGGTGAAGCTTCTGAAAAAATTTCAGAACTATATCTTATTAGATTCTTCTAGAAACAGTTATTGAAGTTTAATAGCTAGATAAATGGTTAATAACAAATGTTAATTAGGAAGGGTAAAATGGTAAAGGCTCATTTGAGTTAGTTTAAAATTCAGAAACAGGATAACTTTCCAAATGAATGTTGAGCAACCCTAAAATGACCCCACCTTTCTTTTGTGAAGTTTATGCATTTAGAACTTTATATGTGTACACAATCATCAACAAATCAAGCCCAGGTTTTAAATCGTAGCACATGTTACTTTACGAGAAATCAAGGTTTAGTCCTTGTCTAGGTGAATATGGTTGAAATGCAATTTACACTTCTGCAATAATTCATGGAACGCATCCTGTATGTGAAAGCATGGAAACTTTAACTATTGCATATGCATCTCATGTAGAAGCAAATGTCACCGACGGTACTTATGAGCTACTTCCAGCAGCTGAGGAGCCATCTGTAGAAGTGAACCAGATCGAGGTTACACAGGACCTCAGTCAAGCTTCAAACGATCTTTAGACTAACCTAGTACAGGAAGGCAAGCCTCGGAGAATAACCTTGATTTTAAAGTTTATGCAATACCTATGATGCTTATGTTCATGCATTAAGTTGCTAGGCATTGCTTGAAACCTTAGTTGCATGAATCTAAGTACCTATGCTTGAATACTAGCATGATAGGTTGAGTAGTTGCAATGCTAAATAGGGACATGGTAAAAGTGGAGTGATTTCCTGCCACTCACGAGTTATAGGAGTTGCATATTTGCTTATGCTGAAATCATAAGGTTGATGGGCGGGGCTAGGCAATTGGTTCTGAATTGGTGCATTGCCCTACTTGTATAGAAGATGAATGTGCTAAGGTCGAACCATGTCGGTGATTGTGGTGAAGTGTTTGAAAAGTACTAAACTCATACCTAGTATGGGATGGGGAAGCCTAGTACCTGATTGAACCGGGACGTGGGCATACCTCCCCACTCTCTCTGGAACCTGGTTCCCTTGATGCATCATGTGGGTACAAGTGCAATCACGGTAGGGCGAATTGAAGCCCTAGTTGCATGATCCTAGGTACCTATGTGCTGAATACTAGTATGTTAAGATGAGTAGTTGCAATGCTAAATAGGGACTCAGTAAAAGTCGAGTGATTTACTGTCACTCACGAGCTGTAGGAGTTGCTTGTTTACTTATGTTGAAACCATAAGGATGACGGGTGGGGCTGGGCTATATGTTCTGGATTGGTGGATTGCCCTGTTTGTCTAGTGGTGAAAATGCTAAGGTCGAAAGGTGTTGGCATTCATGGTCAAGTGTTTGAAAGTAATAATCTCATACCTAGTATAGGATGGGGAAGCCTAGCACCTGATTGAACCGGGGCATGAGCAGCTCGTCCCACTGTCTCTGGAATGGAGTTTCCCCTGCTGCAGCATGTGGGTACAAGGGTAGTCACGGTACGATGTCGCCTGGGACTGTGGGGCATTGTATCCAAGGGAAGTGGCCCTGACACGTGCTTGGGGATTGATGGGGACGGCTGACAAGTGAAGCGAACCCAGCGTGGTACGCGGATGTTGTGGGGTTAGGTTCACCTTGGAAGGTTTAAAAACTCGATTCGAATCATCTGCCTCTCATAGTTTGAGACTACTTGATTACTATTCTGCACTGAGTAAGAAGTGGAACAAAGGATGATGATTAATATGGATTGCTTGATTAATTTTACTTGTTCAACATGCTTGCTTAGAATAGATGCTTACCTAGAATGGTTAATCAACTAGAACCTGCTACTAAAACTTGAAAGTAAGGACCTACTTTAGGTGCTTTTGGCAAAACAAACCCCTCAGCCAAAAAACCTTGCATGTCTAGAAGTCGGTGGAGTAGATACCACCTGACGGGTAAGTCTTATTGAGTATTATTATACTCAGCCTTGCTTGTGGCTATGTTTTCAGGTAATATTGATTTTGAGGAAATGGTTGCCAATTTGACTTGGCCAAGCCAACTCCCCCCGGGTTGGACGGTCCAATGGAACCCATCCTCGGTCGGCGAGGAACGTGGTGGTTGATATCATGGTAGGCTTCACCATGGTATTTTGTATCGACGTTAGACCTCTCGTTGTTTTCCGCTGCTTGAACTTAGAAAACTTTACTTTTATGCATTTGAACTTCTAAGTTGTAATAACTAAATTTGGGACCTGTAATAATTATCTAGATTATTGTAATCTCTGAACTCGCCTTCATGTGAGTATGCTTTGTCTCGATCCGAGATAAGTGGTTTATCGGGTGAAACCCAACAGACTACCATTTTAATTCGATTAAAGTGACAATTCGCATTTGAGGCGAGGTTGAGGACACTTTAGCCGGATTAACTTGGGTGGTTCTGCCACAGCTGGTGTTAGAGCCAGAAAAGCATACACCAGAGAAAACAACGAGCCCTAAACACATTTTCAATAAAACTTGCAAGAAATTTGTGTTTGAAAAATGTGTAAGTTCATTAAGGATGAAAGATAGTTCGTGAAGCCCTAGGGGATTATGAGTTGTTCAGGTGGCTAATTAACTATTGGTTATCTTATACTAACTGCCAGCACATTTACTTTCTGTCAAAACTTATTTTCTTGCACAACGGTTGGCACAGGGGTACGACGATTGCTATAACGCACTCACGACACCATATGCAAATATGGTGGTGGCACCCAAAACTAATGGTTGGTGCAGGGTACGGCGATTGCTGTAATGTACCCATGGCATCATATGCAAATATGATGGCAGCACATAAAAAGTGAATACGCTACTTGGCGTATGAGCGTTGCCCGTGCAACGAAAATCGTGCGGGTGCCATTTCTAGAGTGAACGGTAATGAATGTGGATGCTTTCATGAGTGCTGGCATGAAAGGTTCAATTGTACATGTGATCTTCTACAGGTAAGCTAACCGTGGTTACGGTAAGTTAACGACAGTTAGAAATTTCGACTAGTTATTATAGCGAGAGCCATAATTGTTGCCTTGCCACTGGCACTAACCCCGTAAGTCCAAGCAATTGGCAGTTCTTTGTTTTGTGAGGACGAATAGGTCATGCATGCATCACATTAAAACTTGTAAAAATGAAAATTGTAAAACAACCTTTGCATGAATGGCTTGTTAACGAAGTAAAGTTGTCACAAAATTCTTACCGGTCACAAAGGATTATCTAGTTGCCATAGACTCTCAGCTGTCATTGTCAGAATTTTTCGGGCTAGTAAATTGTTTTTTCTCCGGAAACATTCTTGTCCGGAAATAGGTAAGTGAGATGCTGTAAAAATTTCATAAAAGTTGGTCGTGTAGAATTCGAGATTTTTTTAAATTGGTAACCTTCTGCCTGCTGTAAATTCCAGAGTGTGCAACTGATAAAGAATGAATTTTTCAACCCCTTTAGGATCAGTTTCTGTCTAGTTCCATAAAAACAAAGTTGTAAAGAACATAGTACAGAACCTTCTGGTAAAGTTTGACAATTTTTGGATGGATAATTTTTGAGTTATGATCATTTCTCTAACTTTCCAGAAATCAGTTTTCACTCTTGATAAGTGATTATCTAGTTCTCACATGTTCCTTCAATTTCATTCTCCAGATGGCTGATCCAGTCTATGTCATGGTGGACATGGACGGACAGGTAGACTCAGAGTGCCTGCATTAGGAGGGTTCTTCCATATTGTGGGACACTCTACGCTCAGTTGGGTATACCACACCTCCCTGTTACTCAGGCAAGGAGTACGAGGAGTATGGAGTACCCCGCTGCAGTGTACACCTTACCCTCCACCCTCACCCAGCGGACCCGGAGTGGCCACCCTTGGAGGTTGTCACACTCAGGTATCATTTGGATGACATGTGGGAGACAGCCACTCTCCAGGGGCTTACGCTGTTTATCCGTCAGCACCCCGCGGAGGTGGTCCTGGATCCGATAGGGTTGTTCCTGGCACACGACGCCGATGACCCAATGTGGCTCGATAGGATGGAGAACATGAGACTTTTGGGTTTCACTCACCCCCAGGAGACCATCCTTACTACTGCTCGGTGCATGAATGCATTGTACTAGCTGTAGGCTCTCCAGAGCGAGGCCCTGGCTAGGTTGATGGACCTAGCACAGGCCAACCAAATATCGCTCAATGAGATCAAGAGCGAGATGGTCGACTTGTCCTTGCAACTAGTGGACAAGGGTGTTCAGGTTGCTGAGATGGAGACTCAGATAGGAGAGTTACAGCAAGAGTTGGAGGACCAAGAGGCCAACATGGAGATGTTGGCAGATCAGTATTATGACCTCAACATGGAGTTGGCTGATGCCAACGATCACATTGAGATGCACCACCAGCAGCAGGCCGCTATGCAGGCACCTCCTGAGGCCATGGATGAGGATGAAGACCCTGAGGAGATTGAGGGCGTCTTGAGCATGGATTTTGAGAGTGCAGCACCGCAGCCACCACTTGGGGCAGCTCACTCTCCTATGATTAGCAGTGCCTCCGTTAGAGTGGTTAACAACCTCGATGACTTTTAGGTGTTTAGAGTGGTTGTATATACTCCTCGGTGTAGCCTAATTTTGAACCTTGATGTAATAGGCTAACCTAGAGTTGAGTATGATTTTGCGTAGCGGGTGCTACGAATGTGACTTTGGCTATGGACTTGTTTCCAAACACTTGTTGATGTTGTAACCACCATGTTATTGACCAACTTTCTGCAACCGAAATGCATTTGAATTTTACCCAAGTTTCCTTTTATCTCTGAGCTGTGAGTTGAATACCAAAGTTGTGAGGAATTTGATAATCTAATTGCTCACAAAATTTCAGAACCATTGGACCTGTCAAAATTGAGATATGACCAAAACACTGCAGCTCAGCCTGCTGAAAAACAGCCAGGACAGAGTTGTACAAATGGGATTTTTCGACCTTACCAAATTTGTCATGCAACACATTGTCAAATCATGGACTAATTAGGCTTAATAGATTCGTCTCGCCGTTTAGCCTCCACTTATGTAATGGGTTTTATAAATAGTCTACGTTTAATACTCATAATTAGTATCTAAACATTCGATGTGACGGGTGCTAAAAATAAGCACATGTAACCAAACCAGGCCTTAGTATTGGGCAAAGGCTATATCTGGTACTAAATGTCCCAATTTTCTGCTCCTGCCGTTCCTGCCGTTTAGCACCTTTAATACCGGTTAGAAGCCTTGCCCAGTACTAAATAGAGCAATTTAGTACTGAGCCCTTGCGCCCCCCCGGCCCCGTGCACCCTGCTGCCTCCAACGCGATGGTGTGGACGAGGGTTGGGACCTGCGGCGGCGGTGTGCTAGATCCGACCTGTGCGGGCCACCCCGCGCCCGGATCCGGCCATCCGGGTCCCGTGTCGCTATCCCGAGCTCCTTCCGCCGCACGAGGGACAGTGGCGACGCCGCCACACCACCGCGACGCGCGGGACCAGGCGCCAAGCCACTTGCAGCTCTAGGAGTCGGCGCCGGCCCCGCGTCGCCCTAAATCTAACGGTCCGCCTGCCGAGCCGTGCTCTGGCGGCTCCAACACGGCCGCACCACCCGGATCTGGTGGACCCATCCTGCGCCACCAACGGATATGGGGTCCACGTGCCCCGGACAGCTGGCGCCGTCGCAGTCGTGGTCAAGCTGGTGTATGATCTGGCAAGGAGATCGGAAGAGCTTGCCACAAAAGACGGTGCGACAGCCTTGTGCCGTGGTACGTGTGCTCGTTGTACGCCGGGGAACTAACTGGAAAAGCCTCCAACTCGTGGGACGAACTGAACTGGACTGGCCACTGACCACCGTTCGTGCCCCGTGGGGTGCGGTGCGGCACGCCAGGAGAGATCCGACCGCAAAACACACGGCACCCTCTCTCGCAATCCACAATGCCTGCCGCCCACCACGGGACGCACAGTGCGACAGTGCTTCCGAGCCGGAACCCGGCCTGCCTCGATCTGTGCCATGCCAGCCAGGGCGCGATGGGGGAAGCAAATGGGCCTCCCTGGCTGAGCTGTAGGTAGGCCGGCCAGGCCGCTTCCTCCATGCTACGGGCTACGGCCTGCTCTACACTACTACATGTCTACATGTACAGATCGATCGAGCTCGCAGTGCGCTAGTCGATCTGCTAGACGTACGACCTATGGTTAGTCGAATAGGACTATTAGGAGTATAATTGACACCCTTTCCTTCAGATCACAACTGTCGCTTCACACAAGGACTATTATTTGGAGTATATGAACCCATCAGTCATAAGCAAAGTTATTTGTATATATATAGTAGTATAGACTTGTTCAAGGTGTACATGGCATGGCTAAATGATGTGAAGTCGAAATAGTACCATCTGCAAATCAATCATTCATCCTGTCTGGGAAATAATTTTCCTTTTGCTGCAACGGGAAAGAATAGTAGGGAGGTAAAATGTAGCCAAAGCATATTGATTCGTCATATGTCGACACTGGATGCATTTGTGCGTTATAATGTTCAAAGAACCAAGCATGATTTGCAGCCAAAAAAAAAGTTGCTGGCTGAGAGCTCGCCTCATAATGCGAGAGAACAGAATCAACAGGCATCCATCATCATGCAACAAAAGAAAAAACAAAACAACCACCATGTCTCCAACTGCTTTGATTCATTCACGATTCATGCCGAAACTTAAACAGCAGAATCAGTAGGGTCATCAGTTTAGTTCTACGAGAGAACATAAAGCCTAAACCAGTCAAGCAAGAGCTTACTTCTATATATATGGGGTATTGGGGTGTAGGCCTAGCCTTTTTTAAAAAAAAATCTGCCATCCTGGACCAAAATGCATCGCCAGCAGCATAGGTTTCACAATTCTAAGAAGAATCAGCAACACAAAAGCAATCTGACCAAAATCCGACCTAGCCTTTGCAGCTTGCTCCATTCCTGCAACAAACAAGCAAGTCGAGTCAGAACACCAGATTATTATTCAATGTATCAGAAGCAAATAAGCAGTATAAAGATACTATTGTTCCATTGAGTACATTCACACTAACAAGTTAATGACGTGTGTTCAGTTGTGCAATTCCAAGGCAGGCCAACATTTTGACATTTTCAGCAGTGTTGGAAGATGCACTGCTCAAAATATATAATTCAAATCAAACATGTACTAGACATAGGATTGTTAGTTGAAGTGGACATTGTGAAAACTAGTTATCTGTTATTGCAACCAGCTTATATCCAGAACAGGGCTTCAAAAATATGCTAAAAATTAACTAGAAATTAAATTTACTAAACCACGCAAGAAGCAAAATATTACTCCGGTACTATTTCACTTATCTCTATCAAATGAATTCAGATTTGCACAATTCTCAGTTCTAATATGATGAGATAATGCATATCTTTAGTTTTCTTAAACGTGGTGATTTTAGGTTGTAGCATGAAATATATTTAACTTGATGAGATGAAATGCAGAGCTCCTGTAAAAATGTGGTATACTGGTATGCTACATGGCACCTGTGCACTTTATAAAATTTATGCCTTAAGGACCACACAAAAAAAGTAAAGTCAAATAAAGAAGAATGTAGGGAGTAAGTGGTATAGGCGTATATAGCCAGTATATGTTGTTGATACAGCACCAAGGTACCAGTATATTTAAAAAAACATTACTTGCAAGCTTTCACTGAATCACTGGAAACCTTTTTTTTTCTCAAAAAAATACTTTAAATGATTTTAATCTTGTTCTATCCGATATACATTCTGCGTACGAATACAACTAATCAAATTTTACGGCTTCTAGATGCATATAGTGGATCAGGCACTGCAGGGATGATAGCTAAATGAAATTCTCTGTGAACATAATAAGGGCCTTGGATCAGAATGCCTAACCTTTTTTAGTGCAAACATATGCCACTTAGAATGAAAGAAAAATAGAGCACTTGAGGGTGCCCCTTCCAATATTGAATGTTCAGCCAACTATTTAATCTGCATTGTTTAATTGTAAAACAAACGGCTTGCAGCCTAATGGAGGATGAAATAGAGTTTCTTCATCATGGAGGTATCAAGCATCGGAAGCTTCTTCATCATCTAATTCACTCTAGTTTAGTATCTAGCCAGTGTATCCTCCTATTCATTTTTGCAGCTCTTATGTTGCTAGATTTTTCCTCTAAACAATTACCAAATTAGATACCAAAATAGCAGTATTGATTTATCCTGGGGAGGAGAGTGAATGGACCTGCAACATCACTACATCAAGTCGCACATCGCCTTGTTGACAAGCTTCTTGATGTCAAAACGCTTAAGTTGCAATCGGCACTCGTCCACCATCTGTTTCTTGATCTTATTGTTCAGCATGGTAGCCTCGGCGTCATCCATATTGAGGAAGGCGTCATCAAACATGCTTGGTGGCTGCTTGAGCTCTACTTCCAGTGCCTGTTTTAGCTGCCAAAGGAAGCAGTACTTCTCGCTCTTCTCCTTCAAGCGCCTGCACTTCTGCACCTGGTTATCCTCTGGTCCTGAAGGGGCGTCTGCTGTTCCCTGTGCAACTGGCAACTTGGCGATGGCCGTTGCTGCCGCCACCGCCACCGCAGCAGCAGTAGATTTCTCCTCTGCCGCCGCCGCTGCCTTCTTGGGTGGCTTGGCGTGGTTCGCCACAGCAGCTGCAGCCTTGTTCTTCGGCGGGGGCGGCTTCTTCTTCGGCAGTGGCGGCTTGGCGACCTCCTTCGCCGCCGCCGTCTTCTCCGGCGCGAGCACAGCTTGGTGACCTGCTTCGCCACCACCGGCTTCTCCGGCACGAGCGGCTTGGCGACCTCCTTCACCGCCGCCGTCTTCTCCAGCGCGAGCGGCTTGGCGACCTCCTTCGCCGCCGGCTTCGGGGGGGAGCAGCTTGCTAAGGGCGGCCGCCGGCACCCTCTTGTTCGATGAGGACGATTCCGCGATCCCGGCCGCCTCCGCCGTCCGCTTCAGTAGGGACGGCTTGGTGAGATCGGGGGAAGGCACGTGGGTCCGTGGTTCCGGCGCCGACTCGACTTCTTCGGAATCGGAGTCGGAGTCGGAGTCGTCTGACGAGTCCTCGGAGCCTTCTCCGTCGGAGCCCTCGGGACCTCGCTGAGGCGGCGGCGGCGGCTGCTGCTGCTGCTGCTGCGGGAGTTGACGCTTGATGGGGTCGCCGCCGCCGTCCTCTCCCTCCTCCTCGCTGGCCTCGCTGTCGTCGTCTTCGTCCTCCTCGCCGACGCTTTCTTGGCGCGCCGCTGCCGGCGGAGGCGGGGGCGGCGGGAGTTGACGCTTGATGGAGTCGTCGCCGCCTTCCTCTCCTTCCTCCTCGCTATCCTCGCTGTCGTTGTCTTCGTCGTCCTCCTCCTTGCCGCCGCTTTCTTGGCACGCCGGCGGCGGGATAGGAATGTTCTGGGTCGGGAGCTGTGCCTCCACTCCTTGTTCGTCGCCGGAGGTGTCGTCCTCGTAGGAGGAGGAGGACGAGGCGGAGGAGGCCGGCTTGCCGTGTTCCGGCGCCATGGGGGCGGCGGCGGCTTGGGGACGGCGAAGACGAGGGCGCGGCGGCGGCGGGGTTTTGGTGGGGGGATTTTGGGCGTCTTTTCCGTGCGGTGCTGCGTTGGCCTGCCGTGCTTTGCTTCATATAAATAATACAAAATGGAAAGCTGAATGACGCCTGGATGGCCGCGCCTTTCTGTTGTTAATGATGATTTTTGGCCATGCACACGGCACCATGCTACAAATGATGCAACATATTATTTTTTGCCGATTTTTGTCAGCCCTGAAATCTTGGGATGGCACATTGATCAGATGCCGTTATTCAGAGATTCTGGTAAACTGCAACGGCAGAATAGATGCATCTTTTTTACAGGGAAAAAAATACTGATCTAAACTTATTGAGTTTTAGCAGTCACCTATCTTGTACGGCAAAATGCCCCAACTCATTAACGTTTGCTGTTGTCCACAACAATGATGTGACGGATATAGTAGTAATAAAAGGTGAAAAGGAAAAACATAATACATCTATCAGAATATCAATAATGCGACGATAAGCAAAAGAAAAAAAATACTCAAGCATTTTGTGACAAGAGGTGACAATAATTGGTAGTAACATTTTATTATCTTTGAGAAAAAAAAGTGCGCATCCAAAGCTTCCAAATGCCAAACCTTTTATGCGTTCACAACGTTTTACAAGATACGAGAAGTTCTACAAGTAGTAATTGTCCGGAGAATTGGCATAGCACCGCACTTCCCAAAACTTTACCCAACGCTTCGTTCCTCGGACGTTTTGATTAACCATGGTGTTGATTCTTGACCTTGTTTAGGCCCTATTTGGGAGAGGGGGGCTAAAGTTTAGCACCCCCACTTTAGCTCATTTTAGCCCCCAAGCTTCCCAAACAGGTGGGCTAAATTTGGTGGGCTAAACTTTAGCCCCCCACTAATCTTTTAGCCCCTGAAGGGTAGCTAAAATGGACTAAAACTGTTCCCACACCCCGTTTTCCTCGGATACTGTAACGACCGACTCCTAATCTCTCCCAGTTAGGTTTGATCTCAGCCCTTAAACCTCCGTCAGTTGCTCTGTTGATCGCACTTAAGTGCTCAGTTTTCCGCCAGTTCCGACCCTTGAGATCCGACCCCTACTGCTTCGTTCCTTTTTCCCGACCTTGGCGAGTTCAGCCATCCGTCGGATCCTGTTAATCTTCCTCACCCGTCCGATCTTTTCCCCGGTGGACCTGCGAGATCTTTTCCAGATTCCCCGCATCAGCCGCACTCGAGTTGCATGGCCGCCTCAGAACCTTCCTGCCGCGTGGGTCGCCTTCTCCGACGCCACCGCTCAGTTTTATCTCCGGCAAGCGACCGAGTGGGTTCCCGCGCCCTCTTCCCCCAATAGAAGCGGAAGCCCTCTGCACCCCTTTCTGCAGAGCCTCGCTCCCCGCGCCCATCATCACGATACCAGATCTCGGCCCCGGAGACCGATGTCGCCCGTCTTTTCCGTCCTTTCCAGCAACAGTTGTGCCGCCCGGTCGTCGCTATACGACAACTCCCACACCGCCAACCCCGACCACGGCCGCGACAGTTCCTTCCCCCGCCCTGTCAGACGCCGCCCGACAATCTGTTGTTCCGCACTCTCCCCCGCGCCGCGTCCGCTTGTTCTCCCACCTGTGCGCCCTCGATCCTAGCGCCGTTTAACCGGTCGCTTCTATCACCTCTTCCGCACAGCGACGCCCGCTTTCCGCCAAATCTCAACTACCGGTCTACCCGCGCCTACGCCGCCCTGACAGAGTAGCGCAATGATCGCTGGCGTCACCCCCGGAGTTCTGTTGCACCGCCCGGATTGCTCAATCGCCGCCACGGCAGAGCACTCCATTGCTTCTCCCCGGCCTTCGCGCCGTTTCCCTTCTCTCTCTCCACGACGCTTCCGTTCCTCTGCTCCCGCAGCTATAAAAGGAATGCCCCGTCGCCGGAGTTCCCTCCGCTTTTGTTGCCCTTAGTTCCCGCTAGCTCCCTGCTCAAGCTCCTAGCGCCATCCGCCCAATCTTGAGAAGTTCTTCTCCCAGTTCCTTCTCAGTTCATCCAAGTCACCCCGCAGCTTGCTCTCTTGTGCTGCGCAAGAGCTCTCTTGCAATCTGCAAGAAGCACCGCCGCCGGAGCACCGCCGGCCTTAGTCCCTGTTTAAAGCTTTAGTTCCGTGCCCAAGTCTGCCTCTTCCCGACCCCAAGCTTTCCTTTCAGGAAGAAGGTGAGTGCCGACCCTAAGTCCGCTTCACCCGACCCCTCCTATCCGCCCGACCCCAGTTCCGTCTCGTCCGACCCTGTCTGTTTGCCGACCCTTGTCCGCCTCGCCCGAGGGTCTGGCTGTGATCTTTTCTTCAACTTGAGGGTGTAAGTGTAAAACGTGAGAACCCTTCAGCGCCTACGTATGAGGATCCCAGTTATCACGCCCTCTAGTTCAAGTATCAGACCACTCGTTTCTTTCCTACCCTTACCTGTTGATCATCATCCGCTCTCTCCAACTGCCTCCCCCTCCTGCTCTTTGTCGCAAGTTTCTAGGCTCAGGAGAGCCAGTGTTGCTGTCAAATCAAAACGTTTAAGCTAACCTTTGCATTGCATCCGTGTAGAGCTGCATCTCGCTGACGGCTTCTACGAGCTGCACCCGGCGCCCGAAGAAGAAGCTGTAACCGAGTTCCCGCCCGCTGAAGTTGAAGCCGCCCCCGAAGTCGAGCAATTTCCGCCCTCCTTGTTTGCAGGCAAGCCCCGGTTGCATGAAGATCCTATGTGTTCTTGTCAAACTTGCACATGCCTTCCGAATAGCATGTTTGTGCATTTACGTTTAGGAGTTGTGTGAAACCCTAGATGCATGACTTAGTAACCCTTGATATGAGCACTAGCTGTTGGACTGAGTAGCTGCTTTGCTTAAATAGGAAACGGTAAAAGCCGAGTGATCTCCTGTCACTCGCGAGTTGTAGGAGTTGCATGTGTTACTCTCCTGTTACAACTATAAGGACGATGGATGGGGCAGGGTTTGGTAACTCTTTGGTGGTCGGATGGTTGCCCCGTCTGTCTATGAAAACTTGCTAAGGCCCGACAGTGGTGGTGTTCGTGATCAAGTGTTTGAAAGTACTAGCCTCATACTTAGTATGGGATGAGGAAGCCTAGTACCTGATTGAACCTAGACGTGAGCGGTCGCCCCATTGTTCTTGGAACGGAGTTTCCCCTGCTGGTTGTCGCACGTGGTGGCAAAGCGTGGTCACAGAACGGCAGAGACCGGGTCTGTGGAACCTTGCACCAAAGGAAATGGGCCCGACACGGGTTAGGGGATCGATGGGGAAGGCCGACACAGGAAGCGACCTCCGGGTGCGCGGATGTCGTGGGGCTAGGTTCACCATGCATGGTTAAAGAACTCGAATCGATTCGTCTGCCTCTCACAGTTTGAGACTTCTTGATCGCTATGTCACCCTGAGTAAATGAGGAATCTGATGATGGCAATGATGTTGTTTTATATACACACTTGTTTGGTTCGATGTTGCTTAGAATAGGTTGCACAACTTAGACTGGTAAGTAAATCTAGAACCGGAGCTAAAACTTGAAAATAGTTTACTTAGTGCTGTTGGCAAAACAAACCCCTCGGCCAAGAAGCCTTGCATGTCTAGTTGGGAGAATAGTTGGCTCCTCCCCGGTTAAGTCTTGTTGAGCTTAGTAGCTCAGCCTTGTTGTGGCTCCTGTTTTTCAGGTGAAGTTGCAGTTCCCGACCCCTCCCTTGTTGGCGCTTGGCCGCCCCAGCTCCCGCCAGGCTGGACGGTCGAGTGGGACCCCTCCTCGGACGGCGAGGAGAGGACTCAGTGATGTTCTGGCTGGCCTCGCCCGGACGTCCGACCCCGACGAAGTCTTCCGCTAGTGCTTTCTCTGTTGTCTTTTGTTATAAAACTCTGATGTTAAAATTTTATGACTGAACTCTTGAGTAAGACTGTTTAAATTCAGTGGACTATCTGTATTCTTTTTAACCGCTCACCTTGTGTGGGTTTGCTGAACTCGATCCTGTAGAAAGTGGTTAAATCGGATGAAGTCCGACGGCGCTTCGCGTTGGCTTGAGTTAACCAGGGGTGTCGCATGTTAGGCGGCTGAACTCCGAGTAATCAAGCTAACCCGAGGTGGATCCGCCACAGATACCCCTCCCCTACCCCGACCCCCCCCCCCCCCGCACAGACGCGTTCCCCTTCTCCTCCGCGCCGCCCCAGATCTAGAGCTCTCCGGCGCCGCCACCCCGTCCCCGCACTCCTCCACCGCGAGTCCCTCCGCAAAATCCTCGTCGGCCCCGTCCATCTCCCTCCCTCCGTCGCCGCCGTCCATCTCCCTCCATCCCTGCCCGAGATCCGGATCGAGCCGCCCCCGCGCCGCCACCTCCTTCCCGCACTCCTCCACCGCGACTCCCTCCGCAAACTCCTTGCCGCCGCCATCCATCTCTCTCCCTTCCTCGCCGCCGTCCATCTGCCTCCATCTTCGCCCGAGATCCGGATCAGGACGCCCTCGCGCCGCCACCTCCTCCCCGCACTACTCCACCGTGACTCCCTCCTTAAATTCGTCACCGCCGCCGTCCATCTCCCTCCAACCGTCCCCGCCGTCCATCTTCCGCACTCGCGCCACCACCTTCTCCCGCACATCCTGTCATGGACGCCCACGGCAACGACCACTTATCCCAGCCGGAGGACGTGCTCGCCGGCAACGCCATCGACTTCTTATCCCAGGCGGAGTCCTGCCCAGGTCCTCGAGCCGGGCTCCAGGCGTTGGACCTCAACTCCTAGGCGGAGGAGTACGCGGACATCGCCACGTACTCCGACATCCTCCGCGGAGTTGCTCCAGGCCGCAGCAGTCGTTTCCTTGGCCTGCGCATGGTCCGCAATGGCGCAGGAGGAAGCACAGGCGGTGGTGGATCCATTGCGGGTAGAGGTTCCATAAGCGGTGGAAGCAGAGGTGGAGGCGCGGGGGGGAGCAGAGGTGGTGCCGCTCCTGGTAGCAGGGGGGGCGGTGCTGGAGGAAGCAGAGGAGGCGGTGCTGCTGGGAGCAGAGGAGTCGGCGGTGGTGGGAGCAGAGGAGGCGGTCGTGGTGGGAGCAGAGGTGGCGGCGCGGTGGGTAGGAAAGCGGGCGGCGCTGGACATGGTGGCGGGGCCGGTGGTGGATCCGGCAGGGGCACCGGCAGCCGTGGACCAACAAGGTCCTTGTTCACTACACCTTCCTGTGCTGGTGCATCTGGAAGTCGACGTCGACGAAGATGCCCGGCAAACGATGAAGGTTTCTATGAATTTGAGGGTGCAAATGATGGAGAGGTTGCTCCAGGCGTTGAAACTGTTTTTCCAGGCAGCAAGGTATGAATTCCTAAATCCATATGACTCAATTCTGTTGATTGTATTGATGTTATGTGCAGTGGTGGATTGGCAGTAGGAATGTTTGAGAATGGATGTTTTGTTCAGTACAATTCCAATTGTTTGGCTCCTGTATGGATGTTTCTATAGGATGTATAGATATGGAGTTTGCTCCTGTATGTGCCATGAGACTTGAATTTGTACTGATATGCATGGATTAAGTTTGAGTATGAATGTATAAGACTCTAAAATGTAGAATTGCAGCCATGAATGCATTCCTTGACTGATTGTTCAATAGGTTATGTTTCAGTACTATGACTGATTGTTGTTACTATAGATAATGTAGGATGTTGACACTTTCAAATGTGTTGTCCTGATTGTCCAAAATCTTGTCATTTCTTACATGAACTAGATAAATCATGACAAGGCTTTTTGGTCAGAAGCACATACACAACTGTTGTGTGATCTGTGTGTTGAGCAAGTTAGAGCAGGAAATTGTCATAAGGGCAGCATGTCAGCTAGAGGATACAAGATTATTCAAGAAAAATATTATCAGCAGACTGGGTTGAAGCATGAAAGGAGGCAGTTAAGAAATAGGATTGGAGGGTTGAAAATACTCTATGTTTTTTGGAAATCTTTGTGGACAAACAGTGGGTTGGGCAGGGATGAAGATGGAAATGTGGTAGCATCAGAAGAATGGTGGGAAACAAACTGCAAGGTAAGTTTATAATTGTGAGTTTCTGTTCATGAAAAATGAGGACAAGGAACAGAGGTAGGTAACATCAACTTCATTTGCAGGGTAGAAAATGGGAGTGCAAAAAATTGAAATATGGTGCACCAGATTACATTGACCAGCTTGAGGAGATCTTCCATAAGTGTGTTGTAGATGGATCTACTGCATTCAATCCTCTAGAAGACCAAAAGAAGAAGAAGAAGAAGGACAAGAAGAGCAAGAAAAAGAACCAACAACTGCTTATGTTGACAGCCCTGTTAGCATCAATACAAGGAAGAGAATGAGCAGTAATTCTTCAAAATCAACAGCAACTAGCCCAGGGAAAAAAATCAAAGAGTCCAATTGTTCAAGCACTTGACAGTTTTGTCTCCAAATGGTCACAAGCTGATGCAAAACAGCAGCAATTGATGAAGAGACAAGTTGACAAAGAGGTTAAGGAAAGAGAAGAGATCAAGAAGTGTCAACAACTAGCTATACAATGTGGAGTATCTCCAAGCAGCATGGAGTTCTTTGCTTCCCTGTCCTGTTTTGAAGTTGGTGCAAGAAGGGAGTTCTTCATGAACATTCCAACAGATGAAGCAAGGTTCCTCTTCCTGGAGAGATGGTGTGAGAAACAGATGAAATGAGGGTTTTCTAGGATAGGATGCTAGTGTAGTGCATGTGTTATGATGAACTTGTGGCTTGTTTGAACTTAAGTACTGTCTTGCTTGAATAAGAAGGAAACATATTTAATTTAGGATGCTGATGGTTGAATGCTTCAAGTGAACTGCTTATATTGACTTAAGTACTGTCTTGTGTTGTTTGTTATTTGGTTTTATTGAATTGAAATTCAGTGAGCTGCTTATGTTGACTGGTTCAATTAACTTCATTTGCAAGTGAGATGCTGGTGGCGTGCATCTATCACATTGGGATTAAGTATGATGGATATTAACAGTGTAATTTGATATTAACATTGGTGACATTTTTTTTTCATTATTTAGGATGCCAGTTCCTCAACAGAGTACTCAAGTGGTGATGAAGACAACTACATAATGGATGATTCTGGTATTCAAGACGAAACATTGGAGATGATACTGAATCATCGTAAGAGGAACCGCGATGTTGCCTTTTTCATGTTTGCAGTTGGTATGTATGCTGAAACTTACCTAAATAGAGGTCCAAGAAGGGTTCCAACAGTGACGGGGGTTGAGTGGGTCAATGACACACTGTCTAATGTGACATCATGCTATAACATGTTTAGGATGAGTGCTCATTTGTTTCATCAACTACATGACACACTAGTAGACAGTTATGGGTTGATGGGAAGTAGAGATATGTCAACATTGGAGGCACTAGGAATGTTTCTATGGATTATCGGTGCACCACAATCACTTAGGCAAGTTGAGGACCGGTTTGTTAGGTCATTGGAAACGATAAGCCGTACGTTCGATAGAGTTTTATGCAGTGTTCTCAAACTAGCAAAAGCTAATATTAGGCTAGTGGACCCAGAATTTAAGTCTGTGCACCCAAGATTACAACAACAACGGTTTGCTCCATACTTCAACAATTGTATTGGAGCTTTAGATGGGACACATATACCTGTTGTGGTTAAAAGCGATATGGTTGTTCAGCATACAGGAAGACATGGATATACATCTCAAAATGTCCTAGCTATTTGTGACTTCGACATGAGATTTACTTTTGTCGTTACCGGATGGCCTGGATCGGTCCATGACATGAGAGTGTTAAGTGATGCCTGGGAAAAATACGAAGACACCTTTCCTCATCCTCCGGCAGGTAAAGTAGTGTATGTACGATATTATCTAAATTAAAATATAGTTATTTAAGCTAACAATTTCGTATTGAATTTGTAGGCAAGTTTTATCTGGTAGACTCGGGGTATCCAAACCGTCCCGGGTACTTGGCTCCATATAGGGGTACAAAGTACCACTTACCCGAGTTTCGTAACGGACCAATGCCTAAAGGTATGAAGGAGACATTTAATTATGCACATTCGTCTCTTAGAAACGTTATCGAGAGATCCTTTGGAGTATTGAAAATGAAGTGGCGGATATTGATGGGTATACCTAGTTTTCCAATGAAGAAGCAAAGCAAAATTATTGTTGCTTGCATGGCTATTCACAACTTCATTAGAGAGAATGGTATTGACGATAGGGAATTTGAATTGTGTGATCGTGATGAAAATTTTATTCCAACAACTGGAGGTTCAAACTGTGAAGGGGATACGACGAACACACAAGGAGACGAAGACATAAACATGAATGTTTTTCGTGATCAATTGGCAACTGCATTGTACAATAGGTCGTAAATTATTTCTCTTGGGGATGTACAGATAATATACTTTTTATGTATTTTCGTGGTATTTTTAACTTTGTAATAAATATGAATTTTGCTTCTCTATTTGCACCACGGTTCAAAAAAAATCAAGCGCAGGCAAACTGGCCCAAGCAGCGCATGCAAATGGCCACACGCGCATGCAAACAGTGCGCCATTAGCATGCATGCAGGCGCGGCCGGCGCATGCAGCTGGGACGCAAAATGGCGGGAGGGGCATTAAACGAAGGGTAATAGGGTCTTTTGGCAGAACATGTGCTAAGTTTTAGTCCACCTGCCAAACACCCTCAAAGGCTAAAATTTAGCACTCCATTTGGGGGCTAAAATTTAGTCCAAAGACTAAATTTTAACATCCCTCTCCCAAACGGGGCCTTAATTGGCAATGCTAGGCACAAAGAAGCTACTGTGAACATAACGGTTATTTAGAATGTGCTATAAACACCCAACATTTCTTCAAATATGCGTCTTTTTGCAAAATTTAAATATGCATTCTTGACCTTGTTCCATTGTGAGATGCAATAACAATAACAAGTTGCATGTTATAATATCAATAGAATGCATAATTAAAGGTATATATATATATATATATATCTCAGAATTTGAATATATAAATCTTAGCAAGGCAAGGAAGTGTATCATAAATTGAAAAAAGAAATCATGGAAAAATTCATCGAATCACAATCTTAGAAAGCTGTGGGGATATTGGTCACTGGGCCATGTTGGGCCGTCGGGGTAGCGCTAGTCTATTTTGGGCTGAATGCGTCAAGCTTATTTAAGTCATTTTCGTTTTTCTAATATATGTACAATATACTACTATATATACACAATGTATTGATACAAATAATAGGTATTTACTTGAAAACACTTGACTTGAATTGAGTTGAGCCCTCTCTACAAAGCAGCGGTACCCGTGCAAGCCACCTTAGAAAAAAAAAAGGCATGGCGTCGAGAAGAGAAAATGACACTCGCCTTGGTGTGCCTGCAGATGTCCAGATGGCCCGCGGCCCGGCAGCCCGCCCAGGAGCCCCCTTTTTTGCCTGGTCCAAGCCCGGCTCGGCCTAGCGGCCTTCATTCCTGTGCTGGCCCGGCCCGCTATCTCGTGTCAGGCGCACCCCGGCACGTCGGGCGGCCCGCCCCAGCATGGTTTGAAGAGCTGGCCCATTAAGGGCCTGTTAACCTCCATCACATATAAAAGCAAAGGCAAAACCTAGCTGTTGCTCATTCTTCCGCCTCCCGCCCTTCCCGCCACCTGCCTTTCTCTCCAATTCTCTCTCTCGCTGCGCTCGGACCTTGGAGGCTCAGAGCCCCTCCACGCCTCTACTGCTGGCGCGGCGGCGCCGCCTCCCTCCCTCGTGGCCTCACCACGCTCGGTGATTGCCTCCCTCCGGCCGCCCACATCCTCTCCCAGCTCCAGCGGCCGTTCCATCCCGCCAGTGCCGCTCATCCTCTCCTCTCCTCCACCGCCGGCATCGCTCCCCCCTCCTTTCCTCAACCACTGGCACCGCTTCAAGGCTCCCCCTTCCTCTCTTCAACCGTCAGCACCGCTCCCCCTTCCCTCTCCTCTCCTCTCCTTCACCGCCGGCACCGGTCCTCCCTCATCTCTACTACCCCTCCTCTCCTCTACCACCAACACCGCCCCCCCACGAGCTATGGGCTAGCATGGCACACACATTGTGCCCGTGCTTCATGGGCTGGCCCTGCACGAAATGGGCTCATGGGCCCATGCCTGGGCTGTTGGTGCAGCCCGTGGGTGGGCACGGGCTGGCACGGTGGAGGCATAGTGCCGGGCTAGGCCCAACACGAAGTTGGCCGAGCCTAGCTAGGCCCGTGCCAGGCCAGGTGGGGCCGCCCGTTTGGACATCGTGTGCCCATGCAGCCATACCCCTGATGTTGTCGGCTGTCAAGGAATTTATTGGTGAAGATCAACGTTGTATCATAGCTACAAGAAAGCAAAATCAAACAAGAAAACAAATCATATCTACTCTCTCCGTCCCAAGTTGTTGCAGGTCGTTTTGGCATTAGAAATGGCCAAACGATCTACAATTTAGGATGGAGGGAGTAGAAAAAAAAACACGCACACATTGAGAGAATCTCCAATAGCACACCTATACTTGGAGATCTAAATTTTTTATAGGTAGATTACTAGAAAAAGGTTATGCTCAAGTAGCATACCTAAAACTGGATACCTATAATCCTTTTAAGGACTAATCCACAAATGAGGATTATTTTTTATATTAAAATAACTAGTGGAGATACACGTGCCACATGCATGTGTTTTAAAAAAAATCTGATAAATAAGAATTTTATATTCATAAAAAATAAGAAATAAAAGTTTTATATTTATAGTAAAGATGTATAAATGGCATGTACATATTTTCAAAAAACCTTAGGTGTTAGTGTCCACTACTACTAACATATATGTACACTTAATATCTTTAGTCACGAGGATTTTAATTAAGTGGCTAAGTGCACATATACCTACGGAGAAAAAAATAGTTTAAGACCTTTGAGTCATATAATTGATTTTTTTTAATTTCCAAAACAATGACTAACCATTAGAAGATAGAAAAAAAAATACAGAGCGATACCTTCACTAAACTTTAGCAACTAAAAGTTGCTAAACTTTAGTTGCTAAAGTTTAATCAAGGTTGTTTGGATACCTTTGCTAAACATCATTTAATGAGGTGGATAAAAACCTGTTTGCCCTTAATGAATGCTAACTAGGTAAGCAATAATGAGGGGCAAAGGGTGTCCACCCCACCTTTTAGTAAGGTTTAGCAACAAAAAACTTGCTAAAGGACTAAAGTTTAGCAACCATAGTTTAGCAAACTTTAGCAAGAGTGTTTGTCAATTTTTTTGTTAAAAGTTACTAAACTTTAGCTGCTAAAGTTTAGCACACCCCCTAGTTCATCACCAGAATCAGAGACAAATAAGTACTAGTCGGCCCCGCCCACCTCTGAATCTTGAACAAAAACCATGCCGCCCATCTCCTTGCTGCCCACGCGGTCGCAGCCCCCCTCATCCACATTGCCTTCGCCCACCTGACCCTCCTCCTTGCCCGCCTCCTCCCTGCCGCCCGCTCTGCATTGCATCTTGCTAGGGATTGCACCATGGATGCAGTTTAAATTATGGGTGGGGATGCTTCTGCGAGCGGATCTCGTGCGGTTTGATGCAGCAAGAGGAGGAAGGTGGGGATTGAGCGCCGATTTGGTCCATGTCGAGGAGAACGAGCTCCATCGGGTTGGTGGATTTGGGGGCGGGGCGAGGGGAAGCTGATGGGTGATGTGCGGAAGGGAAGGTAACGATTCTTTTATTTTAATCCGAAGAGAACGACTCGTTCACGCTGGTTGGGAGATAGACAATGGGGGTATTTTGATCTGTTCATATGTAAAAGGTGGGTTGAGAACTCTGAAAGTAATTATATTTGGAACAAATTTTGAACCCTTAAACTAGTTATATTTTGGGACGGAGGGATATACTCTTAATTTGCATGGACCAGCGGTGATCTTGGATTGGACGACCTGCCGTGCCTTCTCTGCTTGATGACCCGTTCAGAAATACATACAGTAATCAGATTAACGCTCTCAGCAAACGAAACAAACCTAGTACAGAAATACTAGGTGGCAACTTGTAGATTGTTATTATGTTGTCAATAATACAAGAGTAAAGGTACACCATTTCATATAGTAGAAAATAGGTTTCTGCATATGTACAGACGGTGCGCACATGGCATCAGGTGATGTGATCAGGACAGATGTCCTGAAAAAAAAATTAATGAATAATATGAGTTGTATTGACAGTGAAACAAGGAAGCGAAAATTCAGGTTTTGGCATGCCCTCTGTTTTTCCATCTAGTATGTATCTCCAACATATTCAGCTACGCTGTACTGAACCCCTAAATAAATCATCGTAAACATTCTATAACTAGGGAATTTTATTATATATCATATAATATCTGAACTGAATACAGATCACCTCCCAGCGACGGCCATGGCGAATTTATGGCGCGGGAACTGACAAAAACACGCGCGCACGAGCAAATCATGTCTAGTTTGCTGGTATTTATATTTCATTCAGTTTGATGGAAGTTGAGTTGGGGATTTTGTTTTGCTGATTTACTTATTCTGATTTCCCTTGGTATTATTGGGCTATGTAGTATTTCGGAGGTAAATTTTATTGATTGCTAACAAAACCTTCTGATTAAGCTGGCAACATGTAAGTGAAGTGATGCAGTCAATGCTGATTGCCATTGGCTGTATGTCTCTGAGGGATTGGAGGGTGTTCTTGAAAGGTTTCTCGAGAAATTCCAAAGGGTGAACATCATTAGTGCCCCTGCTGATACTTGCAATGTTGTATTCTGATTCATCGTTGGCAACTACAATGGTAGAAATTGATTAAATTTGCAAAGATTCTATGAAATTCATCCAAGGGTAAAACACTGCAAAAATCTTCTGTTGCAATTTATATGTGGCTCAAGCTGCACTCCAGAATTTCATGTCAGGTCCACTTGAAAATTTGGCAAGGGAAACTAACCAGGTGTTAGGAAGGGAACCATCTATTTAATCCAGCTACATTATGTGGACCATGCTCTTCGGGACTAGTGATTCAGCAAAGCTTTAGCAAGGGCAGAAGTGAGTCACGAATTTCACATGCGACTTTTGTAACAGAAGGCACGGCTTCTGTTTGGACCCTTAGTTCCTAAGCCTTACATTATGTTTTGCCTCATCTAAACCGGCTTTGTCTGTAAGTTTATTTTTAGAGAATCTGTTTAAATTATGTCTAGTTTGCTGGTATCTATATTCTCATTTAGTTTGATGAAAAATTGAGTTGGGGATAGCTTTTCTGCTGAGTTACTTAGGCCAGTCTTAATGCAAAGTTTCATATTTATTAAACAGTATACCACATCAGTAATTTTGCTGACTTGGCATGGTCATATGAGAAGAGAGAGGGCGAGTTTCATCATATGTGAGTGGAGTTTCATCCCCATCACACTCAGGTATAGCATGTTCTCAGTCTTGATAACCGTGTAATGAAACTGTGCATTAAGACTGGCCTTATTTTGATTATAAGTTTCTCTTGGTATTCTTGGACTATGTTGATATGGCTAGATTGTTGGCAATAGATATAGCTCGAGGTGGATGGATGTCTCGCCCTCACACAGGAGGCTCTGAGATTTGATTCCTCTACTTCATGCTTGATTACAACTTAATCTGCCAGAACTCTTATATAACGAGCCGGCCTAACAAATCTCAACTAACTTCAACTCTATCTCTAAACAGAATCTAATCTTAACTAACTAGTGTCGCCTAAAGAAGCTGGACCCTTAGCCTGCGATGGAACTTCTTGCCAAAGAAGGTGTCCATAACACTTCCATCACCCTGGAAAACAGGTTGCCCTCAAGCTGAAATGCTGGATAGGGCTCCTTGAAATCCTCCAATCGTTCCCAAGTCGCCTTAGCTGGACCACGACCAACCCGCTGCACCAAGAGCTCCCAGGAGTTATTGTTAGGATGAGCACGGACAACAGCATCCGGAGTAGGAAGAGCACGACCATGAGCAATGGTAGGGAGAGGCACCACCTCAGCAGGTGGCTAGCCGTGATGTTTCTTGAGGAAAAAAAACATGGAAGACGTCATGAATATGAGCACGCGGAGGAAGCAGCAGGCGATAAGCCACTGGTCCAATACGCTCAAGCACTTGGAAAAGACCATAGTAATGAGGTGCCAGTTTGTGATGCTGTCCTAAAGTAATGCCTGAAGCCGTACGCTGATGCAGTCGTAGCCAAGCCCAATCGCCAATGGCGAACTCAACATCACGATGATTCATATCATGTGCAGCTTTCTTATATATAGTCCTAGGCCTGAAGTAGACGCTCTCGAATCTCAGTCAGAAACTCATCCTAGTGCTGCAGTTGTCTATCCAGCGCTACCACGTGAGCCAGGCCTGGCTCATATGACAAGAGCATGGGCGGATCACGACCATAAACCACTCTGAACAGGGTTGTCTACAAAGCTATCTGATATGAAGTATTGTAACAAAATTCTGCCCAGAACAACCACCGAAGCCAATTCTTGGGACGGTCACCGGCCAAGCAACGAAGATATACGCTCAGGATACGATTTGTCACCTCGAATTGACTGTCCGTCTGAGGCCTGAACGCTGAGCTGAGGCATAGTTTGACACCTGCCAGAGTGAAGAGCTCTGTCCACAATGTGCTAGTGAAGACCGGGTCACGATCACTGACAATGGAGCAAGGCAAGCCATGTAAGCGGACAATGGAATCGAAGAACGCCTATGCCACTAACAAGGCCGTGTAAGGATGTCCAAGGGGCACAAAATGAGCCATCTTGGAGAAACGATCCACGACTGTTAACACCGCTAATTTGCCACCAACCCGAGGAAAACCTTCCACAAAATCTATGGCGACATCACTCCAGATCGTTGTCGGCACGTCGAGTGGCTGCAACAGACCAGGGGGATGCAGATGCTCAGTTTTGCTGCGCTGGCAGACTTGGCACCCTTGAACGAACTCACGAACCAGCTTAGCAGCCCCTGGATTACAGAAAGAGGCCCTTAGGTGATGCAAAGTCTTCTGAGCGCCCTCATGGCCAGTACCACGTGCAGTCTCTAGGATCTGCAGCTAGACCTGGGAAGAAGAAGGTACAAAGACGTGCCCACGGTGCATGACAAAGTCATCGACGATCGTCCATGCTGCCCCTGCAGTCCCAGCCTCAATTTCCCGTCGCTTAGCCACAATCTCTGGAAGTAAGACAACTTCCTGCTTGAAGTCCTCGAAGAGCTGAAGTTCTGGGCGCGTAATAGATAACGCGTGGAGGGTGCTGGTGTCTTCATCGCAACAAGAGAGAGCATCAGCTGCCTTGTTCTGCTTACCCGGCCTACACTCAACCGTGAAGATATACCCAAACAATTTGCTGACCCAAGTGTGCTTTGGAATAGTGGAGAGGCGTTGGTCGAGCAAGTATTTGAGGCTGCAATGATGTGTTCTGATCCTGAAAGTGCGCGTCAAAAGAGATATGGTCGCCAATGACGGACAGCATGAACCAGGCCGATCAACTTGCGCTCATAAGCCACAAGTTTGGCATGCTGTGGTGCGACAATACGACAATAAGCCATTGCCCTGATGGAGGACCGCGCCAAAGCCAGTTCGTCCGACGTGTCACAATGGATCACGAATTCCTGTGAAAAATCCGGAAGCTGGAGCACCGGACCCATAGTGAGTGCCTGCTTAAGCACTCCAAACGCATCTGTTGCATCCGGGGACCACCGGAAGGCCTCCTTCTTCATCAGGGCAGTCAGAGGAGCAGCAATAACCCCGTAGTTGGCGATGAATTTCCGGTAGTAGCCTCGATCTTGGACTGGTCCATGGCCACACCTTCAACACTGATTACATGACCCAAGCAGGCGACGTTCCTCCCCGAAGACACACTTGGACTGCTTGAGGAAGAGATTGTTGTGTCGTAGGACTGCAAGGATGGCGCGGATATGTTGTAGGTGCTCTGACCATGTCTTACTGTAGATTAGTATATCATCAAAGAAGACAGATACGGAACGGCGCGGGAAGGGGCGTAGAACCTCATTCATCAAAGCCTGGAACGTGGACAGGGTGTTGGTGAGGCCGAAAGGCATGACGAGGAACTCGAAGTGGCCATGATGCGTCCAGTGCCGTCTTGGCGATGTCATCAGGTGTGCACACCTGGTGGTAGCCACTTCGGAGTGGTGAAGTATCTGGTGCCCTTGAGTTCGTCGAGGAGCTCACCGGCAATCGGGATTATTGGCAATAGATATAGCTCGAGGTAGATGGATGTCTCGCCCTCACGCTGGAGGTTCTGAGATTAATTCCTCTACTTCTTGCTTGATTACAACTTAATCAGCTAGGACTCTTATATAATGAGCCGGTCTAACAAATCTCAACTAACTTCAACTCTATCTCTAAACAGAATCTAATCTTAACTAATTAGTGTTGCCTGAAGAAGCTGGACCCTTTAGCCTGCACTGAAACTTCTTGCCAAAGAACGTGTCCATAACATATGTATTATTTTGGAGGTAAGTTTTATTGATTGCTGACAAAACCTTCCAGTTAATTTATAAGCTTGTAAAAAAATTCTAGTTAAGCTAGGATAATTAAGCTCACTGATCCAGATTTTTTTTTTGAAAAAACAGGAGGGGGAGGTCCCCTGCTGATTATATATTTATAAACATGAAAAGGAGTATCTTACAGGATCATAATTAGGAGACAAAGAACGAAACAAAGAAGATCAAAAAGATTACAAGTTCTAATCTAGCCATTGAGACATAGGTTGCTTCCAAATGTCTTTTACCATGTGAATAATCAGAGTAAATATATGCTTGAAACGAATTATTGTGCTCTGAATTGTTGGTTGAATGTTATTAAAGATCCAATCATTTCTTGCCATCCATATACACCAACTCATGATTATGATGACTTCCGTGAAGAATGGTATTTGCAATTGATCCTTGAAAGAACTAAGAACTGAATATGGCTCTTGATTTAAATCCATGAACAAACCTAGGTGAATCCAACATTCTTGCGCAAAAGGGCACTAGAGCAAAAGATGGGATAAAGTTTCCTCGTTATCATGATGGATTTTTGGATGTGCATATGCTTTGCTGTTGTGGAGTGAGTTTTTCTAACTGCTAATTTAGAATATGTTGCATCGTATAGATGTTTTGCAGGAAATTATCACCAATCGAGAATATTCATAACTGATTGTTCTTTTGCTGCAGGGGACCTGGTGCTTTCTACAAGGGTTTCATCGCAAACTTGTCGGATAGGGTCATGGAATGTGATAATGTTCTTGTCTCTAGAGCAGGTAACAAACATGCAGATGCCTTTTTTATTCTATGTTGTTTAAAATTTAAGGAATATAAAGTGCCAATCTTATCATTGAAGGTCTATTATTTCGAAGAAAAAAAATCATTGAAGGCCTAAATTTTGCCGCAACTGCATTCCTACTCCTGCTCCCATGAAATGCAGAAAACCACTGATTCTTTTTTGTATTCGTGTTGTTGAATGAAACAGGTTAGAAGATTGTTTCTGTATGGTTGACGCCAGTACTACACTGCCAGTAGGGGTTGTGCGGCCGGGACAATTGAATGGTGACATATATGATCGGCATGCATACATGGTTGAATGATGATTTAAGGAAAAGCTACAGGTTCCCATGTTGTCAACCAACAGAGAAGCAGCCATGCCATACTACTTCCACATCTGTCTGTCATTTAGATCGCATCGGAGAAATACGCTCTCATTCTCATGCTGTATTTTGATTATTACAAGTTGTATAATCTCCTATCACAGATCGATTATGAACCACTCAGTTGTTGGTATATTAAAGAGAGCGAGCAACAGACATGTGTCACGAAGTTTACGCATTCAGATGTATGTGAAAAACCATAAGGATTGCATATAGGACAATAATACTCATATTGATGCAATATCCATGGAAAGGCACACAAATCTGAAGAAAATCCAAAGAAATGGCGTCGAAACCATTTGGATATGTTTCCTAAAACAATTGATGAAGGAAATAGGCATTTTTAATTTAACCGAAGAGAGTTGTGGCAACTGATAATTGGTAACTTTAATAAAGAAGGGAAATCAAATAAGCTCCGGCGCCATCAGGAGCAACTCCGGCCAGACCTCCTTGGACAGCTCGTAGAGCTTCTGGTCGCTGGATTTGTTGCCCGGGCCGCCCTTGTTGATGGCCGAGAGGAACTTGGTCTTGAGGCCGTGGAGCTTGCTGCTGATTTCTTCGCGGGTGACGTTCCGCCGGTTGAGAACGCCTTTGGCTTCCAGGGTGCGGAGGAGCTCGGACGGCAATGGCAGCCGGCCGGACTCGCGGAGGCCGGCGGCGAGCTCCATGAGGATGGTGCGCTCGTCGCCGAAGCCCCAGAGCTTGTAGGTCGGGCCCAGCCTCTTGCGCTTGCGCGCCGCTGCCAGCCGGTTGCTGTTGGTGTCACCGCCGCTGTCGTCGGATGACAGCGCGATGGGGCCGATGTTGGAGTCGACTGACGACGACGACGAGGAGGGCACGATGATGGTGGACTCCATCTCCATGGCCGCCGGCGGATGGAGTGAAGGGATTCGTGTGGAAGGGTGTAATCAGATTGCTTGATAATGCTGCTGGTCAGGAGTAGAATTTATAGGTGAAGGCAGGAAGCTAGCGCGGAATGCTAGCAGACGATATCAATCTCATCTCGTGATACCCGCCGGCGGGAATCCTGCGGCTGCTTAGCTTCCTAATTAACATATATACTCCTTGATTTGCATAGACCAGCGGGTCATCAGACTAACGCTCTACAGAAATCTCTACTCCTTATGCTCTCTATCTCTATCTCTTCTCTACTCCTAAAAAATCTCTTTTCCGCTCCGTTCCGCCGTCCGCAAGCACCCAGCGTCCTCCGCTGTTAACGCGTGACCCTCCGATGGAACCAACGCCGCGAGTCACCGAGGGCCGTCCGCTGCGCGTCCTCCGCTCCCGCGCTTCACGCCCAGCGCTAAGATCTTCCGCTTGCTCGCACTACGCCGCCGCCGCCGCCCGCAATCAAATAATCATCCTCACTCGCCCTGCTTCGCCGCCGCCGCCGCCACCAACCGCCGTCGTCCTCTCCTCGGCTCGGTCACCCTGCACCGCCGACGACGACCGCCCTCCTCCTCGGCACGGCCTCCCTGCACATCCGGCGCCGCCAGCCCGCCCTCCTCTCCTCGCCGGGGATACGGCGCCAACGAGCCAGGTTGTTCTGTATATTATTACAAACCAATTAGTTTCTGCATATTCCTTAGACTAGCACTTCCTTAGACTAGCAGTACTTGAACGCATTCCCTTTAGTTTTGGGAGGATTGGCCATCTGACTGCTCAATTCAGTGCTTTATTCAGGCCATCGTTGATCTGAAGAAGGGCGAACATCTCCTGAAGTGCGGCAAGAGAGGGAAGCCCAAATTCTGCGCCTTCCGGCTATCATCTGTGAGTAATTCTGGTGATACGCGGATACGCCCTTGCAGATCATGATTCTATTTTTTTTTCTTAATACATGATCTATATACCTGGGGGCGATAATTCTGAAGTTATAGGTACCTCGTGACACTTAAACGATTATGATAACATTCGATTTTTACCTACCCAGATCAATATTTTTTTTCTGCAGTCTATTCAGCTAGAACTATTGAACTAGATGTTTATTCCTTGTGCTCTTTGGAATTGTTGAAATGCCCTGTCACAGATAGACTGGCATGAGGTTCGAATAAGTTGGGTAGCAATTAATATATTATTCTGAACCAATTAGTTTCCGCATATTCCTTAGACTCGTAATTCCACTTGCTGAAATGTCACAGAACTGCATTTGAAGTTACTGCCACCATTCCAAGTTGCAATTATAGAGCAGTCACATTTAACTGTATTATCCACTAATAGCCATACAACTATTTAGATTTATTTCAGTTTCAGTCAGTTGGTTCAGTGAGCCTCCTTCAGACTTGCTATCCCTCCATCTGTAATGTGTTCTGGGCGGTGTGGCCATTGTCCCTACTTGTACTGTTGCATGTTTTTTTTTCATTCTGCCATGACTAATCAGAAGTGCTGCATCTTAAATTGTAATGCATGGGTTTGAATAATCAAGCTAGAAGAAGAGTAGTGAAAGACCTTGTTTCAGATATGCATCACCATTGCTACAATCTAAGAGACCAAGTTATAGTTCTCCATGAGATCAATTGTGTAGTATTCATTTTAAAGGAGTATTCATCTGTGATCATCATACTTCAGTGTTGGCAGAGGGGCACTGGGCACGTGAGCAGCTCATCCTCACCGGATAATATTTTTTTATATATTCAGTGTTATCATTTTTCTGTGGTCTGTGTCAACTTTCATCTTATAAGTCTTCATTCTATAGGTTTGTTCATTTTCAAGTATGTCGGTTTATTTTATTTTATTCTCATTATTTTTTAACTACAATGACCCTGTAGCTTCTCCAAGTCTTCCTGCATGGTGTTTTCTTCACCAAAAAGTTTTCTGAGGTTAATGTAAGTCTGTAACAAATTTCAGTTAACAGCAGCACATGGTTTTCTCAAGTATTACCGTCAACCCATCTTATCAGTTCTTTCTCAAGTATTGCCATCAACCCATCTTATCAGTTCTCCTTTTTACAGTTAGTTTATAATTGAATAATAAATTTGGAGGAAAGCAGCTAGAGAGGCTAGAACCTTGTCCCTCTGCAGACTGCAGGTCATTGAGGTTCGTCCAGTTTTAAGTTTCTGTTTCGAATAAGAGGTTTCTTTAGTTTTCAGTCATAATTTTTGTCCAGTGTTTAGTTACAGAAGGTATCATCTATGACAAACTATATGCTAGCTTTTTTTTCTTTAGTTAACACTTTTTATTTGTTAACACCTGAGATAAGAACTTTTTTTCCAATCCTATAGAGATGATACCTCAAGCAAACTATGCAGTGAAGCTACCTTTGGTTGTTTAAACAATTTATAATGGGAGATTGGGAAAGAATTTGTACAGTATTTGTAGTGTCAGTCTCTTTTATTTTCTATGCATGAAGGTTAAGCAATATGTTCTGTTTTTCTAGGATCTCTAGATTAAACTATGTTGTTATGCCTGCACTTGCTATCCATCCAATTAAAATCGGTAGCTGATCTTGTAGTGCCTACTGAATTCCTTTTTATTACCTTTTGATGATTGCCTTCCTCATCAGTTGTTTATAGCAATGGTATTAGTTTCTGAATATTTCTTAGACTAGCACTTCCTTAGACTAGCACTACTTGAACGCATTCCCTTTAGTTTTGGGAGGATTGGCCATCTGACTGCTCAATTCAGTGCTTTATTCAGGCCATCGTTGATCTGAAGAAGGGCGCACATCTCCTAAAGTGCGGCAAGAGAGGGAAGCCCAAATTCTGCGCCTTCACGCTATCATCTGTGAGTAATTCTGGTGATACGCGGATACACCCTTGCAGATCATGATTCTATTTTTTTTTCTTAAGCTCTGTGTCTGTTGTGGTTCTTGGACAGAAGACTGTACGCAGTTCATTTTGTAATGAAAAAGACATGTTCTCCATTATTCATTGCATACCACAACTATTCTAAGGATTTCATAATTTTGCAGATAAAATTTCTGCGACAGCGTTGCCCGGATAAGGAGTCCCAGTCCTTATCACTTATTTACAAAAATGGAGAGCGATCACTTGACTTGGTATTTGCATTGCAACATTTTAAGTCAGTTTGCTTTGTAAGCTTGTACTGTCCATTTTTCCTTACTGGCACCATATCTTTTGTAAACTATGACCAGATCTTTTCTTCTTACAATAGTTGTGCATGCACTTCTTTTCTTGGCTGTTTTTGCATGTCTTATCTTGGCACAAATTTAATTCTTCATATAGGTGCATCTTGATTTCAGTAACCTTTGTGACTGCTGGATGAGCTTATAGTGAATTTTGGATATTTAGCTATGATATTAACACCTACCACATTTGCTTGTTAGCTTACTTTCTTTTCCTTTTCAGACATTGTTGGCTAATTGGCAAGGTACGGGCCCCTCACAGATTCTGTAATCGCCCTGCAGGCCAACATTTTAGCAGGAGGGTCTACCAATTTTTTAACTGAAACAACAACTCATTGAAATGCCATTCTCTTGAAGTATAATGTGATTTTGTTTATCTTTTCTCAGTCAAATCATTCTGTGCATTTCAGGTGATTTTTTCAGTCAAATCATTCTCTGCATTAGAAGGTACTTACCCAAATCATGTCAGCTTTAGTGTGGACTCTTTATTGTTTCTATTTATTTTGGAAATTTTGAAAGCATGGTAGTGTGGTACTATAGTATGTATGAATTTCCAAGACAAACTATCTGGGGTTTATTTGCAAACTATTGCTGTAGCAAAAAATTATGGTTCATGCCTCCTTGTCAATGCAATTAAGGTCCTTGCCTCCTGGTCAATGCATTGCTCCATTATCTATGTGTTTTGGTAGTGATAAGAAATGGCACTCCAGAAAAACTAGAGTATGCAAATGAAAACTGTGTATAAAATTGAGCAATGCATTTTTCCTGTAGCCCATAGGCCATGAAAGCCTGTCATATTTCAGAACGAATGTTAGTTCTGTATCATGCTGAGTCTAAAAGCAAACATTCTTTAAGGTGGTAATAGCTAAAAATATTGAACATACATGCATAACCAAAGCATTGTGGATGTTAATCCAAAAACAGAGTTGCTCTTCATGTTCCATCTTTCTAGGGTCAATCTTCTCCAGCCATTTTATCAGCGTTCTGGGACACAAAGGGACCATCTGTAAAATATAAATCAAGTTCTTTAACAAGTTTGCCTCTTTTGGTGTTTGCAGTGGGGGCCTCATATTCTTATATGCCTCCAAAATACTACGGTACCTATTGTCAATTCAAATTTTAAGGTCAAACTATTAAATAATTTTGCCATAGGGCGGTATCAAAAAAGTTTTTGCCCATAGGACATTGAAGTGCTTCAGCTGTGTTAATTCTACTTTATCCAGGACATCCTATAACATTGCCTATAATATTGCTAGATTGTAAAAGAGGGCCGTGAATCAGTTTTTCTCTCCTATTAATATTCTCATTTGATCACATACAAGTTAAGTTGAATGCACATGTCCTGTCCTGTTTAATCCAATGTGTACTGCAATATATACTAACTGCATCATCTATCTGAATTGCTCTAATTTTGAGACAATTGTTCTGATTCAGGTTGCAGCCTAAGAGCCTCCTGATTTCCGCAGTTGAGTGCCTTGAATGTTTCTTCAGTAGCAGATTGTTATCTACGAAACACTGGCAGATTTAAGTTACAGGTCAGTGCTGATTTACCAATGTTTTGCCTTTGTTCCAAAATGCTGCAATAGAGGTAGCGCGTAGTCGGCAAATTCTGAATGTTCTGTTTCTGAACCACATACCCGAATGTTACAGATTATTGGTTGTGGACTGCCTTACAGATTAATATATGAATGCATTCCTCAGGCAAGAAAATAAACCTATTGATATAACCTGTACACTAACAAGTACATGCTATAGGTGGTTAACTGATCCAATCAAATTTTAAATTAAGAAATCCTATCAGTAATGTAAGACCTGCCAAGCTAGAGTAGGAATAGTTCCATGTATAATTTATCAGGCCTGTATCCCTATAGGTCTTCCCTGAAAGTTAGCAAAAACTAAATGAGATGCGGAAGCAAATTGTACACATCAATTTTTTGAAATCCGATTTTGCCTTTCATTTGGCTTGTGCAGGTACTATCGTGTTGGTGGAAGGGTCAAGGCGGTCTAGGGAACCTTTTAAAGAACTCACAAACATAACAATTCTAGGTGAGGATACAATTGGACATTTGGGTCGTGATGTACTATGGTCACTTATTATGTCATTTCAATATGATGAAGGTACGCAAACCCCGGATCATGTAGATCCTAATGAACGTGATAGAGAGGGTAAGAGGAGAAACATGGAACAAGGTGCCATTCAGCACATTCCAAACCATCGCCAAGGTACTATTGTGTTCTTCGTTTCACTCCACTTCTACATCGTTATTTTTTCATGACAAAATAATGAGACTAAATAGTTTATGTAGATGACAGTGTACACATGGAGGCAGATGAAAACGATAGCTGGCTCCATAGGGGAGATTTGGGAGAAAATAAAGACATACTTCATGTGGGGACAGGTGAATCAGGTGCGCCTACACACTTTTGTTGTTTTGGAAAAACATCATTGTTTCAGAAGGTGCTTTATTTTTATGATCTTTTAAATATGTAGACGTATATTTAATCAATGATGAGGCTACTTTTGGTGAGATGGAAGATTTATGCGATCAAAGTTGTATCAACCCTATATGTGAAGGAGGTAACCGTGTGCTGAATAATCATATGATCTGACTCTGATTTTAGGAATTTAAAGCTCTAAAACTTTTTTAGATATAAACGCTGCATTACGCATTGATGATGCTACTCTTGGTGACATGGGGGACGTTTGCGTTGAAAGTTATAGCAGTACTGTGGGTGGAGCAGGTAATCCCATGGTGGCTAATTATTTAGTGCTTCTTAATTATGACTGCTTCCTTTAATAGGTTTTTTAATGAAAACATCGCATTAATAAATAAGAGGCGGCGTGATACATATGCCAAATCAAATAGAGATCTTGCTATTCTTAATTGTTGCCATCTTAATGCACTAAACACATTAACCAAACATCAATGCAACTCGTTATTTAGGTGATGGATTAAATCCATGTTCTATGGATGATCATGACCTCTCACCTAACGAGCGTAGGCGTAGAAGGGATAGGGCACGGAGGGCGGCAATGTCTCCTGTGTAGAGGGCTGCAATAAATAAGAGGCGGCGAGATTCATATGCTGGAAAGAGATTATTTATGACGCCAGAAGAGAAGAAAGAGAAAACAAGATAGTCTAAGGGAGACTATAGAAAGAGGGCCAAAGAACAACAGGCAAGCAATTTGCATCCCGACTCTATCGCTATGCCAAGTCCTCACTTTACCCCAGAGTTGGTATTCCCTCTTCCTGATAAATCGCCATCAAGAATATCGGACGAGTTGGAAATCCCCCTTGTAAATGGCAGGCCTGTTTATATCCAGTCAGCTGTGGAGCAATCCCCTGGAGTCGTTACTCCTCAGCTGGTCCCTGCAAACCACACCATCCATAGCAAGCCTGTGTCTCCTGGAATTAGGAATTCAACCACACCATCCATAGCAAGCCTGTGTCTCTTGGAATTAGGAATTCACACCTAAACCGGCGTAATCAAATGTTTGAAGCAACAATTGGCAGAAATACCAAACGGTCTGCTAGTGAAAAATTCAATTATACGAGCCAGTCGACTCAAACATCTTGCGTCATGGACACCGGTAATTAGCTCACATCCTTGGCCCACCTTAGTATTCATATATTCTATTTTTATGAAATTTAAAGTTACCTACATCTATCCTACTTATATTCTATTACTAAAGGTGGCACCCAAACGGACGCTCGCGACTCCTATCCCTTCATTGCATCTAATGTATTTGGAACGGGTAAAAAGAAATTCACTTTGATTATTTGTTAATACCAGTTCTATGTTTCACCTGCAATTCATCTTTTGCAGAAAAAACTAGGCCTGCACCTAATGACGCTACAGGTACTCAGACACAACCATCTATTGTTGATGAGATGTATTTAATGCCTCCACATTTTAAAATTTTGGCGCGAAAATGGTATAAATTTTTGGCGGGAACGACATTTCTGGGGTGGGTAACGCCATCACTCCCCTTGGAAAATAGTTTGCAAGGGCCAGTCATGGCGTCACCCGCCCCTGAAGATACCATCTCTAGGGGCGGGTAATCAGCCCCTGGAAATACACTTCAAGGGGCAGATGATGGCATCACTCGCCCTGGAAACGGCTTTATAGGGGCGGACATGTTACCCGCTCGTGCAAACAGCTATTTGTAGCTGCGAAAACCAGGAAATGTTGTTTCAACCGCACAAATTGAATACTATTAGGTGGCAACTTGTAGATTGTTATGATGTCAATAATACTACAAGAGTAAAGGCACACCATGTCATGTAGAAATATGTATAGGCCGTTGCATATTTACAGCTGGCGTGAGAAAATAGATGACATCAAGTGATGTGATCAGGACAGAAGCCCAAAAAAAATTACTCATCAAACTCATCACGGAGTTCATCATTAGAATCAGAGAAAAATAGGTACTCGTCATCGTCGCCCCCTCCCATCTTGAACAAAATAGACACATTATTCAACCATAGCTCCCTGGCGAGCTGGTTCTCGCCGCCGAGGCTCACCCAAAAACCACACTGCCCATCTCCTCGCCACCCACGCGATCACAGCCCCCGTCGTCCACCTGACCCTCCTCCTCGCCCGCCTCCCGCTCTGCATTGCATCTTGCTAGGGATTGCTCCATGGCTGCAATTTAAATTGGGGGTGGGGATGCTTCTGGGAGCAGATCTCGCACGATTTGATGCAGCAAGAGGAAGGTGGAGATTGAGCGCCGATTTGGTCCGCGTTGAGGAGGACGAGCTCCATTAGGTTGGTGGATTTGGGGGAGGGGCGAGGGGTGCTGCGCAGAAGGGAAGATAAATTCATTCACGCTCGTGGGGAGATAGATGAAGGGGGGAGGGGGTATTTTGGTCTGTTTGTATGTAAAAGGTGGGTTGAGAACTCTATAAGTAGTTATAATTGGAACAAATTTTGAACCCTTAAACTAGTTATATATTGGGAAGGAGGGAGTACATTCCATACGCTTCGTGTATAAATTGAATTTAACCTTTAGTGAAACAATGCCTATGGGAGGAAAAAGCAATCAACCTCATCAACAGTACTGGTAAAGAATCCACACGTGTTACCAGCTGCCAATGTTTTCAAAACTAAAAAACTTATAATGATTGCACTACAAAGCACACTTAACTTTCACAAAACTATTACATAGCAGCCTATTTTTTGAAAACGTCTATCAAATAACAGTTGGTTTTGTCAACAAGCAATCAACCATGTTCTAAAATGTAGATTCGGTAGGCAAGTGACTCTGCGCATCCATAAAATGACCAAGCAATGAGCATGCACAAGAGGTACTTCAACTCCGGCTTCACTAATAAACCATGTCGATCAAAAGATGCTACATGCTCTAGGACAACAGATAGGAAGGAAATTCAATATGAAGCTTTACAGGTTCCTGTTAAACAGATCACCAGCTCAAATACATTATGCAAGTACAAATTTGAAATGCATCAGGATGGTACTGTTTCCTCATATAAGAACCAGCTCACCATGCTTGATGGTCAAATGAAAATTTGTAATTTGTCAAATGAAAACAGTTTCTGTGCATGTTAGCAGAAAAAAGGTTAGGCAGAATACCATTCCATTCAGATGGAGGATGCTAGTAGCACAGCCATCAGAATTCTTGTATCTCATTAGTCATTACTCACATCCATCAGATCTGTTATTTCATATTCTGAGAATGAGTAAATAATATTCAAATTATAAAAAGGATAGAGACTAAAAAAAGTAAAACAGCAAATACTAAAGGCATTCCATCGAGCATTCCCTACCAACTGGGTAATGTTGCAGGCTTGGACAATACGGATACTAAATCGCCTAGAAACCTCCAAAAGAGATTAATCCAGGAAATAGGCTACGGAAGGGTGATAATCAATCTAATAAAATTATGCTCTACCGTTGATCAATAGAAGATATAAACCAAAGATAGGACCCTATAGTTTATGGCAACTTATTCGGTTATTTCTGATTACCAAGATCAAACAACTTCATCTTCAACATAACCTCTATTCTCCGATACTGAGGAAAGTAGGAAACCAGTGGTTTGCAAGTTTGAATGGATAAAAAATAATTGGTTTTTAGAACCTGCAGTAATAACCAAATTTCTTAGTAGTCCCTATAAAGAAAATCATCAAATTTAGTACCTGTCTATCATTGTCTCAGTAATCCCTATAAACGAATCTTTCAAAAAAGTAATTCCTATAAGGTGAACAGTATAAAGCTCAGAATATATACCTTCAATCAGAACTTTTTCCCCTCATAGGATATCTCAAGACAACAATCATTTCTGGTTCATTTTGCCTCATAGGGCACCTACAACAACACAGCAATCATTGATGGTTCAAGTAATCATCCAATTGGCAGCAAATAGATGTTAATAGATCATTTTGCTTTCTGAAATCATATATAATATCCATATTATAGTCACCACTCACCAACTAAAAAGTTCTACAAATGGCTCAACAAGATGATATTTTCCCTTTGGTGGTGATGGTGGTGGTGGTGGTGTGTGTGTGTGTGGGGGGGGGGGGGGGGTTTAGGGATGTCAACGGGCACAAATTACCCGCGGGCAAAACCGGTAGGGTGAGGATACGGGTGCTATTTTGTGCCCACGGGTGCGGGTTTGAGTTTGTGCCCGCGGGCACAAAATTAGCTGGCATAAAAATATTTTACCCGTGCCCGCAAACCCGCGCCTGACATGTGGACCCCTTGTACAAGTATATAATCCATTTCTAGGGTTCCTCCTATCTATCCTTATCCTCCCGCAGTCCACCTCTCCGCCGCCCGCACCCCCACTCGGCGCCTCAGCCGCTCCCGCACCCCGCCGCTACCTCCCCATCAGCCGCCCTCGCTCCCCGTCACCACCTCTCCACCGCCCGCTGCCCCTCATCGCCGCGGGCACGGATGTGCCTGTGGGTAGACTGTGCCCGCGGGTGACGGGCGCGGGCACAAGTTCTTGCCCGTGACGGGCGGCGGGCACGAGTACAAGGTTTGCCTCGCGGGCGCGGGTTTGTAAGCCCTCTGCCTACAGGTAATGTGCCCATTGCCATCCATTTGGGGGGGGGGGGGGGGGGGGAGGGGCAGCATCTGTGAACAAGTATGTGGACAAATTAATTCAAAGAATGAAACATCTTTGAATAGAAAAGTGCATATTGCTTGTTCATCAGGTGCAGGTTCCATCCCCACCACAATAACTGGTGCCTTAAACTGTTAACATACAAATCAAACAACACAAAACAAAATGATGCTTCAAATGTGGCCAAAACTGTGACAAAAGAAAAAAATGTATCCAGAGAACAAGGTTTAACGTCTACATAGACGGAGAATAGTAAGATGGATACAATCACCTACATCAACAAAATTACCTGCTACAGATGGAGGCCCAAGACCACTGATAGTAACATGCGAAGGAAAAATTGTTATGGTTGGAGATGCATGAGCAATGGGGCCTATTTGCAATTTATGAACAATTAACAAGCAAATTGAAATGTGTCTCTAGTAATCATTGATCTCACCAGCCAGATAACACCAAAGCACTGGATCATTTGAGTATGCTCGTCGTTAACAAGCAGAGCTGAAGGTTGATAAGGCAATCTTCTTGCTGTTTTTTTTAAAATGCCATATATGGGTTTCATTTTTGCAAACTTACCCATGGATTATTTTACAACCAGACAACACCATTTCTTCTGGTGACACTAATTTGACAACCGAAATAATTTGACATCCCCTGTCCATTAATCAAAATTGTCATAGGTCTGAGAATTCACCTGGGAATTGAAACAACATCAAGTCATGTAGTAACTTCCTGAACTCGTAATAGACAAATACTGCTCTGGTCAGTCAAATCAGAGGGAGACAGGGACTATCAATTTGCTAAGGGATGAAAATTAAAATTCAGTGCATTTACCATCATTTCCAATGAACTACTTAGCCCAAAATTCCTCCAAACCGGACAATTGTATAGTATAAGATGTATATGTTTCATTTTAGTACAACATTTGAAAGTGTTTAAATTGTTTAATTTTGGTCTTTCCAAGAAAATATTCAGTTCCTAAAGAGGACACTAACAGAGTCATCAAATGTTTATGTTACCACTTGCATCCCTATTTACTAATTATTACGGCAGCACCTGATTATGTATGGCACACACTGCAAGCAAAGATCATTTGCACAAGCTTACAAAGGTATGTTGGGAACACAGATTGCTACTATGAAAAAGAGAAGCTGTGAATAGCTCTAAAAGCATTTGATTTGTTACAATACAAGAGCTAGATTGATGGAAACTTGTGGAGTAGCATCTTACTCTTTTGCCATTAGCACCAGAAGCAAATTGACAGTTGTCATGAGACCACTTGAGCCCACATTCCTGAAAAATGTGTGGAAACATGGCATTAGTAACATGAAGCTGCAGTAAATTTATGCAAATATGTACATGCATCAAAATTGCAATTTTGATATATATGATGTGATATATTATCTAGAGATAGGAACAGCTCACTTAAGGTTTATGGCAAAGTTTGCTAACTGCATGTCTCAGGCATAGAAATCATGCTGACAGAACTAAACTCAAAAACCAATACTGCCCTTTGAATAATATAATTGAATAACTCGGTGGCATAGAAACCAAAAATAAGGATCTGCTGAGTTCATTTATTGAACTTAATTCTTACTATGAGCTTCTATCCTAGCTCAACTCTTTCTGCTGGCCGTGCTACTCAATAAATATTCACTTGATTTAAAATTAAGGGCTGCTAACATCACAAAGACAAGCAAATTTAAAAATACCAATGATATTGACCAGCACATCTATACATACCAATCGAATATGAAGCCACATGCTCGCATCAAATACCAAGCAAATTATTTGTACGATCCTTTATTGTAGTTTTATTTCCGTAGCCAGGAGGGAGTAAAGAGTTTTTCAACAAACTGATTTACTGCAGCCAGGAATAACTTTCCATTACCTTATGAATGTGCTTAATTTGGTTTATCTGCAAAACAACATATATAAATCCTATTTACTCTTAGCTGACTTCAACTTAAGTGTACAAACATGTGAAGAACTAACAAAGCAAAGGGAAAGCTGGCCTATCCCATGTATCTGTTTTCTATATTTGCATACAAATTCTGCTCACGCCCAGTGATGCTTGCTTCAATTTTTTTCCATTCTAAATAAGTGCTAACAGGTACAAGCATCCTTGCCATACTGACGAAAAATATTTAACATGGTACAGATTTACATGTAAAGCTAGCCATTTAACTATGCACAAATGTCCATATATAATGATCAGGTTTGTAATGAGAATAATTATCAAATTTTATCTAAATTATCACATTATGGAGCACATACAAATTCAAAGAACATCCACATACCATCAACCTCACGTCTTCTCCCAAAGCTCCATTCCAGCATCAGTAGTGAGCAACTTGGAAAGGTCAGAGGATGGCGTTCACAACCATGTCAAGCTGGTAGAGTTCCTGCACCGATGGAAAGCTTGGTTAATCAATCACAGGACTTAGCAGGGGTATGTACCCTGATTTGGCATTATGTCAAAATAATCAGAACAAATCATATACAAAGAACAGTGACTTAGCAGGGGTATGTATCCTGATTTGGCATTATTGTTGGTAATTTTGAAACAGAAAAAGGCATTATCCACAGTGATATTAAAGAAGTAATATCAAAAAAATTGAGCAGTATTGTATAATGACTTGACAATCTTCAGGTAGGAATCAATACCTGTATGATGATTACACTGATTTCATTACTGAAATCCCTTGGCAAATCCCTCTGCATCTTTCTTTCCTTTTCTGCAAGCACATCCACAACAAAAGACCATGCTGTTGCTGCCCAGTGCCCAGAGCACATCCGGCCTCGCACAGGAACTTTCCTGCTGCTGGGAGAAATTAGGCCTCGCACAGGAAGAAGACAACATCAGAGTTAGCACGTATGGTGAATTGGTGGCAGTAGCTACCAATTTATGTGCTGCAAAGTCATTAGAACAAAGGATCTTCGGGGAAAAATTAAAATAAATAGTGCAACAGTTGAGAGCTGGATCTAAGAAATTACTGATATGAAATATAAGAAATTAACTACTGTTAAAAAGTCATCATACGTGTGTCCTAGCAAACAATGGAACACAGATATGGATAAGAGCATGAATAATTGAATGAAAAAAAAAACAATAGGGTAAAGTAACAGAATGGATTAGGGGCTGCCCGGATCTAGAATCTTAGCAAATATAGTGGCTTAAAATCGAAATTCTAAACAAACAAGTAACAAAATCATGTAGTCAAATGAATGGAACATGCAGAGGGCAGATAAAGAAATAGAATGCGGTGGTACTCACCTGCTCCAATTAGCAAAAGGGATCAGTAATTCCTTGCCACATATTCAGAGAGTTTCTATGAAAGTTCTTTGTATGCGCCTTCAGATGATGAGATGAAATCTTGCTAATATTTATCATAAAGAGAAGAAAATTCCTCCTCATTACACTTACGAAATTTCCTCCTTACTACTCTTCTCATTTTGTTGGTACTAGCAAAATTGTGTACGTTGCAATGGCATAATAAATAAAAATGTTACATGTGCATGCATAATTCATGTGAAAATGGTATCATAGAGGGGATACAAATGACAAGCATGTAGATAATTACTGAAATGTGTAAGTGAAATAAGACAAACAGTAAATCCCTAAGGCAGGGTGGATAAATAAACCAAAATTTATAGGCAAAGTAGTGGTGATGGTAAACAAACCATCATCAGCAACTCAAATGTTTTAAATAGTAGAGATAGAGATACTAAAAGAGAATGTGAGAAAATGGTTTGTTTTTTGCAGGCCACAGAAGGTTCCCTGCACTTCAGTATAGACACTATGTCCGGCACGTACCCAATTGATCATTATCTCTCACTACTGAAAGTTGGTGGCATGATGGTCCTTCTCAGCTTCCCTAGTGAAATCAAAGTGCAAGCTGCAAATCTGAATCTTAGTAATGTTTCTTTCACATATATTGCTGGCCAAATCTGGAAGGAAGAGGCAACAAAGGGAATTGAGATGCTTAACCTGATGTTTTACATGTGCATGGTGTCTATCAGGTAGCGTAACTGGTGGTACAAAGGATATCGAGGAGATGATCAACTTCTGGGCAGCAACAAAAATATACCCGGAGGTTGATATGATCAAACAACTATATCGATGTGGCCCTTCAGAGGCTTATCGACCAGGATGACAGATACCCCTTTGTAGTTGACAGAGAATCTTTTCAAGTACTGAAGTTATAGATTTAGATTTAGGGACACTGACAGGATGCATGGAGTAATAAGTGAACTCTTAAATGGAATACTGAAGACTGGAAGACATCTAGTACATTGCCGGTATGTCTCCTTTCTATTGTTGAGTATATTTGCTCCTGTACTTAAATATTGAAAAGTGCTGACTTTTTTGTAATTGCAAGAGTTAAACACCTATTGATACTTTGCCACAGAAATAGATAATCAAACAGAAATCTATTGGCCAGAAAGCAAAGAACTAGAAATTAAACACACCACATGATGAATAATCTCCTGGAGAGAAATCACCAGAGTTATTTCCAGCATTAGTGTGTGTGTGTGTGTGTGTGTGTGTGTGTATTGAAGTTGGATAAGAAGCAAAATTAGCTTTAGGACTACCAAGAATATAATCTCCTGCACACAGGAGAACACCTACTGTTGAGCTCTGGGTACTGACATTAAGAGTTTAGGTTTCAGACTTTTGATAAATAATATTAATTTCAATTCTGATATGATCGAAAATGGATTATTTTCTGCGCAAAGGCTTGTATTTTATATTCATTAATACCTTTAGCATCTGGTAAAACTTTCATCACCCGTGTTTGTTTTAAAGTGGCAAGAATGTCTAAGATAAATATAACCAGGATATTGGCATTTGAAATGCAATCCCAAATCGTGGCACACTTTTCTGGAAACGAAGATGGTTATATTCTACACATAAGCCTGCTTGATGACATAACAAGCAAGCTCTATGGCAGAAAGAAACTGAGACTGGAACGATCTAAATTCCAGAAACTGATTACTTCATTCTCATTGCAGCCACTTCATCCTATTGTGTGGCTCCTTTAAGCGGGCAATGAGATGCTTCACATTGAAACCCAATTGCTGTAAATGCTTGGCTTTTTTCATCAAACGTGCAATTTCAGAAGCATGTGTATCACATGATGTCTTAAGCACCTCCTTAGCCAAGTCAACTAGCAAAAACCATAGCCCAATGTAAGCTAGATCTCCTAGAGCTTCTTTGTTAACAAAACCTCTGTAATGTGGTTTCTGGGGAATGAGTTGAAAGAACACAGGATACTCCCTCATGGCTGCTTCAGCGTAAGGGTCATTGAAGCTTTTCTTCAGGTTTTCTCGCTTCCTTCCACTTAAATCATCTTCATCTGCACTTTCCTCCCATTGTGAGAGGAGCCCAGAGCAAACAAACTCTTCTAGTTCTAGGGCAAGTTGCATATCTTGATCTTTTGGATCAAGGTCACTCTGTTCGTCGTCATCATCCAGATTTATTACTTCACATTTATTCTCATGCTGTTCAAGAACAATGCATTCATCATCACTGTCAAGTAGTGCCAATTCATCAAATTTCTTAGAGTTAGAATTTGGATCTTCTTCAAGTACAGTGTACTTCTGACCTTCCAATTGCAACGGATTCCTTTCTGTGTTACTTCTGACTTTGCTTTTCTTCTTATTATTACCCCCATCTTCGGCAAATTTACCTCCTCTTTGTTTCATCTCCTTCTTCCGTTTCGCTGAAGTAGTTCTGCTGTTTTTATCACAAGCCCTAAGGCCAAGGACAATCACCTTTGTTTCGTTATCATGACTTCCCTGATCTATCTGCCCCAGCTGCTCTTCTCTGATGCAATTGTTGTGTTCTGTCCAGGTGGCTTCTGTAAATTGATCAAGTGCTGGCACCAGAGCACGTTTCTTATTTACATTCAGTTGCAACGAACTAGATCCATTTTCATGGCCTCGTACCACCAAGCAACCATATCGATCATCAACTTGATGCCTGTAGAACTGCCCACTGCTGCACCACGCAACGTAATCTTCACTCGGCATCCCATATCTACCGACACCTGGTATCCACATCTCAATTCCCTCAAAGTCAAACTCACCAACAATAGACACAGGAGCAGCCTGATCATAGCCAAACTGTCTCGCAACAAGGTGAGGATTGTACAGTACCGAATTTTCCATGTCATCACCATGAAACCCGGTCAACACTGTTTGGCTGATAACAGCAATGTAATCCAGCAACCACTCCGGCTTAGCTTTACCTCGACAGCTTACCAGAACAGTGTCGACCTCGAACCACTTGGGTCTCATCCAGTTCAGGGAGTTGTGACGATAGGGCCTCCAATCGAAACATCCTTCTTCCTGCAATATCTGTAGAGCCTCCTCGGGTATGGTGGTCCTCTTCCTCCGGGTCCAATACAATACCCGGACATTGGAGACAGGGAACTGCGGCGCCTTGAGCTGCGGTGGGCGCAGCCTCACGTAGCGCTCCCACAGCCACACCTGCAGCAGCCAGAGCGGCGCCCAGACATCAACACGGCCACTGACGCCATTGGTCGCAGCCGAGACAACAACCTTATCCATATCCGCATATAGATTCGCCACCATGGCGGGGCCAAGGGAGATGCGCTCGCCGAGACTAAGCCTCGCGGCAAGTGCCAAGGCAACCTCCGGCAGCTCGGCACCCCTCGGGCGCATCCGTGGCGTGACAAAGAAGGCGAGCCAGTATGCGAGGAAGCCGAGCCGGCGCAGGTCGTCGTCCTCGCCTGGGCGTATACCGCCGCCGTTGAACCACTCGAGCCACACCTCCAGCGACACGCGGCGCGCGGCGCTGGCGCAGGGGTGGAGCACCCTGATCTTCTCCCTCTCGACGACGAGGCGGGCGCGGAGGGCGTCCTCCTCCGGCGTGAGGGCCCGGTCGAGCGGCGCGCCCGCTGGGGTCAGGCCGGCAAGGACGAGCGCGTCCTCGAGGGTGAAGGTGGCCGGGCCCGCCGGCAGGCGGAACGTGTGGGTACCCGGGTCCCAGAACGAGAGCAGGGCGGAGAGGGCCGCGCGGTCGGGGGCGACGGCGGCGGTGGTGGCGGCGACGGCGTCGGAGATGGCGGACGAGGCGAGCGTGGGCGCAAACACGGGGTCGCGGAGGGCGGCGGCGACCCATGAGGACCAGCGCGGGCAGGCGGTGAGGTAGCGGAAGGAGAGCGTCGGGACGGAGTGCGGCGGCGAGGAGGGGGGCGGCGGCGGTGGGGTCGGGGTGCGTGGGGCGAGGGGGAGGGGGAGGTAATCGGGAGGGTCGGGATCGTGGAGGCGGTGGCCGGTGGAGGCTGGCATTTCTCGGTCGGTGGGTTGGGATGGCCTGCCGTGCCGGCGGCGGTTGGTAGGCAGATTGGGCGGGGAGTCGGGAGACGGAGGGAGGGAGGGACTGGGAGTGGGAAGGCGAGGGGTTTTGGGTGGGTCAAGCATGCCACGTCGATTTGCTCGTGCGCGCGCGTTTTTGCCGGGCGCGGCACCTTCCCCGCCAATTTCCCGCGCCATAAATTCGCCACGGCCGTCGCTGCGAGGTGATCTGTATTCAGTTCAGATAAAATTTCTTAGTTATAGAATGTTTACGATTTATTTAGGAGTTCAGTACAGCGTAGCTGAATAAGTTGGAAAAACAGAGGGCATGCCAAAACCTGAATTTTCGCCCTTCATATTCTGCTTGTTTCACTGTCAATGCAAGCCATGTTATTCTTTTTTTCATGGCATCTGCCCTGATCACATCACCTGATGTCACCTATTTTTTCACACATGCTGTAAATATGCAACAACCTATTCTCTACTATACGAAATGGTGTACCTTTACTCTTGTATTATTGACAACATTATAATAATCTACAAGTTGCCACCTAGTATTTCTGTGGGTTTGTTTCGTTTGCTGAGAGCGCTAATCCGATTACTGTTTGTATTTCTGAACGGGTCATCAAGCAGCAGAGAAGGCAGGTCATCCAATCCAAGATCATCGCTGGTCCATGGATGCAAATCAAGGAGTATAGTATATATTAATTAGGAAGCTAAGCAGCCGCAGGATTCCCGCCGGCGGGTATCACGAGATGAGATTGATATCGTCTGCTAGCATTCCGCGCTAGCTTCCTGCCTTCACCTATAAATTCTACTCCTGACCAGCAGCATTATCAAGCAATCTGATTACACCCTTCCACACGAATCCCTTCACTCCATCCGCCGGCGGCCATGGAGATGGAGTCCACCATCATCGTGCCCTCCTCCTCGTCGTCGTCAGTCGACTCCAACATCGGCCCCATCGCGCTGTCATCCGACGACAGCGGCGGTGACACCAACAGCAACCGGCTGGCAGCGGCGCGCAAGCGCAAGAGGCTGGGCCCGACCTACAAGCTCTGGGGCTTCGGCGACGAGCGCACCATCCTCATGGAGCTCGCCGCCGGCCTCCGCGAGTCCGGCCGGCTGCCATTGCCGTTCGAGCTCCTCCGCACCCTGGAAGCCAAAGGCGTTCTCAACCGGCGGAACGTCACCCGCGAAGAAATCAGCAGCAAGCTCCACGGCCTCAAGACCAAGTTCCTCTCGGCCATCAACAAGGGCGGCCCGGGCCACAAATCCCGCGACCAGAAGCTCTACGAGCTGTCCAAGGAGGTCTGGCCGGAGTTGCTCCTGAAGGCGCCGGAGCTTATTTGATTTCCCTTCTCTATTAAAGTTACCAATTATCAGTTGCCACAACTCTCTTCGGTTAAATTAAAAATGCCTATTTCCTTCATCAATTGTTCTAGGAAACATATTCAAATGGTTTCGACGCCATTTCTTTGGATTTTCTTCAGATTTGTGTGCCTTTCCATGGATGTTGCATCAATATGAGTATTATTGTCCTATATGCAATCCTTATGGTTTTTCACATACATCTGAATGCGTAAACTTAGTGACACGTACTTGTCTGTTGCTCTCTACAATATATCGACAGAGTGGTTCATAATCGATCTGTGATACGAGATTACAACTTGCAATAATCAAAATACAGCATGAGAATGAGAGCGTATTGTCCTATGTAATCTAAATGACAGACAGATGTGGGTGTAGTATGGCATGGCTGCCTCTCCGTTGGTTGACAACATGGGACCCTGTAGCTTTTTCCTTAAATCATCATTAAACCATGTATATATATAATGCTGGCCATGTATGTCATCATCCACTTGTCCCGCATAACCCCTATTGCTGGCGTCAACATTACAGAAACAATCTTCTAACCTGTTTCATTCAACAAGACGAACACGAAGAATCAGCGGTTTTCTGCATTTCACAGGAGCAGGAAAGGAAGAGCAAGAAAAATAGTCCTTAAATTTAAGCCTTCAGCGATGAGACTAGCACTTGATAGTCCTTCAATTTTAAGCAACATAGAATAAAAGGCATCTGCATGTTTTGTTACCTGCTCTAGAGTTAGGAACATTATCACATTCCACGACCCAATCCGACAAAAGTTTGCGATGAACCCCTTGTAGAAAGCACCAGGTCCCTGCAGCAAAGAATAATCAGTTGTGAAAATGCTCGATTGGTGATCATTTGCTGCAAAACATCTATATGATGCAACATATTCTAAATTAGCAGATAGAAAAAAACCACTCCACAACGACAATGCATCTGCACATCCAAAACTAGATCAGCGAGCTTCCACAGTGGGGGTCTCCCCTGCTGTATAGTTTTCAAAAAAGATCAGCGAGCTTAATTATCCTGGCTTAATTAGAAATTTTCTACCAGGTGAATCAGAAGGTTTTGTCAGCAATCAATAAAATTTACCAAATCACTAGTCCCAAAGACATAAGGTAAGGCATAGGAACTAAGGGTTCAAACAGAAGCCGTGTCCTCTGTTACAAAAGTCGCATGTGAAATTCGTGACTCGCTTCTGCCCTTGCTAAAACTTTGCCAAATCTCTAGTCCCAAAGACCATGGTCCGCATTGCAGTGTTTTACCCATGGATGAATTTCATACAATCTTTGCAAATTTAATTTATTTCTACCATTTTAGTTGCCAACGATGAATCAGAATACAACATTGCAAGTATCAGCAGGGGCACTAATGATGTTCACCCTTTGGAACTTCTCAAGAAACTTTTCAAGAACACCCTCCAATCCCTCAGTCAGAGTCATGCTGCCAATGGCAATCAGCATTGACTGCATAACTTCACTTACATGTTGCCAGCTTAAATCAGAAGGTTTTGTCAGCAATCAATAAAATTTACCTCCAAAATACTATATAGTCCAATAATACCAAGGGAAGCTTATATCAGAATAAGTAAATCAGCGAAAAAAAACTATCCCCAACCCAACTTCCATCAAACTGAATGAAATATAAATACCAGTAAACTAGACATGATTTCAACAGATTCTCTAAAAATATATTTACAAACAAAACCGTTTTAGATGAGCCAATACATAAGGTAAGGCTTAGGAATTAAGGGTCTCTATTACAAAAGTCACATTTGAAATTTGTGGCTCACTTCTGCCCTTGCTAAAACTTTGCTGAATCACTAGTCCCGAAGACCATGGCCCATCCCATAATGTAGCTGCATTAAATAGATGGCTCCCTACCCAATACCTAGTCAGTTTTCCTTGCTAAATTTTCAAGTGGGACTAACACTGGAGTGCAGGTTGAGTCACATAGAAATTGCAGCAGAAAATTGTGCAGTGTTTTACACTTGGATGAATTTCATACAATATTTACAAATATAATTTGCTTTATACCATTTTAGTTGCCAACAATGAATCAGAATATAACATTGCAACTATCATCAGGGGCACTAATGATGGTCACCCTTTGGAATTTCTCAACATACCTTTCAACATCACCCTCCAATCCGTCATGTCACTACACTTACATGTTGCCAAACTCTAGCATGCCAAATCCTAATCGATTTGATTTCGGACTTTAAAAGAGTCGTGCTAACACATGGCAGTATTCCTTGTTTTAGACTATGATTCAACTGAAAGAACATTTTCTGAACATTGCAATCCCAGGCTTCAACTATAAAGACCTGGCAATATTCTTTACAACAATTCACAGACTGAAATCTAATACTTTAAATGTAAATATTGCAGCATAAAATGAGTGGCTTATATTTATACTGTAGTGGCAGTCAATTCTGTTGTGGCCAGTAACAGATTGCTCAACTGAATCGATGGTCAAAGCTCTAGATATTGACATGGAAGACACTTAAAACTTCAAAGTGACAGGGGTTCAGGCCAGATGGATATTGACATGTTGGATGTATACAGGATGTATACACAATGGAAAGACCTCTTATGCTTGCTACAAGTACTAAAAGATCTGTGGTGCCCAAAAGTAATAGACCGAAGAAATTAACAGAAAAATCAGGGAAAGGATTTCATACATCATTCTTTAGTGTCTTCGCAAAACAATCAAGTGTACTTCTGTACGTTGAATCACCCATCATTCTTGATTTCACCTAAACAGAAATCGTGCAAGTTAAATTGGGAAAACACAAGGCATACATCCAAGCAGGGTTCAGAGGAGCTAAAGATATATTGCAACTGGGAACTCGGTAGTGTGCCAATCCAGAATTTGCTGAGCATACCACATCCACTGGAGAGCCAATGCAAACAGCAAAAAACCCAGCACCAAGTCCAGCTAAAAGATGGGTAAAAACGTTATCAGTAAACCCAGGAAGTTTTAGAAACATCTGCATGAACAGAACAAAGGAATGAACAATGATAATGAAAGACAATGCCCATCACAAGACAGAAGAGAGTCAACATGTACCTGTTTGAATTCGTCGTAGCTGGCCAACTCAGCAGCATTAATTATGGCATTGCGTGCAACATTTGGACCAAGGCCAGTCCACAAAGCTCCAATACCTTCCTGTAGATACGTAGAATTTAAGGAAGGATCATTACAGAAAAGAAATAACCATCTAAACTAAATGCCCATGATCGCCATGATTGTTGAAACAACCTGTCGGATTATAGTAGCATATGCATTAAGGGCTCCAGAATAGTTCCTCTTTACAGTGTTAGCCTTTCCATCAGCTTGCAATCTAACTTTGACAAGATCAGTTGGATTTGCCACAACAATTGCTATGACACCTGAGAATAGACAAAAAAGAAATAATCATTTAGCAAAATGTGCTTCTCCATATGATGTGAAAAAGGGAAGAAAGCATTCACTTGTGTACATGGTAAGCCTGACACTGACACAAATCAACAAAAGTCAGCCATTATTCGGAAATGGAAAGTAAATAAATATAAGTTATGGTTCACATGATTTATGCTTCACTGGAAAAGTAGTAAGATGTCATGTCATCATAATAACTGAGCAAGCGCTATGCGGAAATTAAGAGCTAAGATGGCCATGTTGCATTCTGAAAAAGAATTGAACTTGTCAGAGTTGAAGTAGAGTACCAACCAGTGGTGAGAGCAGCAAGAATCTTGCTTATTAAACTGACATCACCCACAGCAGTACCCCCGACGAAGAAAGCTTTGACCTGCAAGGGAAGAGAAGGGAAATTCGCTTTGTTATTGTGAGGAAGTCACTTTGAGTCAGAAGCAGGAGAGAAGGGCGTGAATGTGGGAGAAGTACAGACAGGCTCATACAAGCCGACGCGGAGGCCACCATAGAGGAACTGTCGGTGAAGGCCAGGGATGATTCCCTTCCAGAGTGCAGCCACCCCTTCGTCCCTGGCGATAGACAGGATTGTGGCCAGCGTTCCTCCAGCACTGGCAGCCCATCCTGCCCCTGTGGCTGCAGCAGCAGGTGGCAGTGACTGGGGTGCCTTCCTTTGCAGCTGAAGGCGCACTTTGGCTGTGTCCAAAGGAATGGTGCACACCTGATTATACCATTGGTAAATCAAATACAAATCGGAACCCAAATTATATCGGCTTATGTTATGGATCCATCGTCAACAGATGCATATATACTTGGGTTGAATGGACCAGAGCCAATTCGACGAAGAAACAAACTAGAATGCAAATACCTATGCTGGGTCCAGTAGCCCCAAACTAAGTCGCAGTATGGACAAAGACAGACAATACGACACTAGAAATCCTAAAAAAGAAAAAAAAATTCCTCTTCGGTCGATCCTTGCTACTACCATTGGTCACTACAGTCCTTGAATCAACAGCTACTTACTACTAGTGCAGTGGTGCTGTAGGGAGGGAATGGAGCCGCCCCAATTTGGCTGAATCCCACTCCGCCTCCCAGATGGATCACGGATGCGATGAGCGAGCTAGTAAGGCTAGGAAAGAAGAAAATGCGGGGGAGCGGCGGGCGGGTAGTACCTCAGCGAAGCAGGCGGCGAAGGCGCTGCTAAAGAAGACAGCGGCGAAGGCGGAGGCCGTCGCCATCCCCCACTCTCGCCGGCGGCGGCCGCTCCGATGGTGAGGTTTGGTCAGGGCCGAGAAGAATCCAGTACGCAATCAGTGCACTGCAGTGCGGCGGGGGTTGGTTGGCTTCTTTTTTTTTAGACCAGGGTTGGTTGGCTTCGTGGACCGCGGCGCACACACAAACTACTACTGCGCTGGAAGTAGTAGAGTAGAGTAGATCCCACTCCCACTCCCAGACTCCCAGAATGCTGTGCTGTGCACGTGCCAGATCCAGATCCAGAGCCAACACCAAAAAACTCCAAAAGGTCAAACGTTGGAATTGGAACACCAAATTTCAGACACGAATCGGGATGTGTTTCGCACGGGTCCTAAAAAGCTAAAAGTCGAGTCCAAAATTCTTTCTTTACTGCATCATTCAGACTGTCATTTCAGATTTTGTACGTGGTGTTCCTTGGATGTTACATTGAATGATTTTGTGGTAGATTGAGTGCCCGGTGCAGCAAACTAAGGCCTTATTTAGTTGCCCAAATTTAGGATACCAAAAATACTGTAGCAATACTGTAGCGTTTCGTTTGTATTTGTGAATTATTGTCCAAATATTGACTAATTAGGTTCAAAAGATTCGTCTCGCAAAATACAACAAAACTGTGCAATTAGTCTACATTCAGTACTCCATGCATGTACCACAAGTTTGATGTGATGGGAAATCTTCTTTTTGCATAGTGCCAAATTTGGGATTTTGGAGTGAACTAAACATAGCCTAAATTGGAAGAACCACGCCAAGGTGCTGTGGATATTTCTAGCACAAAATATTGAAGAAATAGTTTCGACGTGCTAGCAGATAATGTTCTAAGGTAGTCTGAATCCACGGACTAAACTTTCAAAACTAGAGGGCATGACCTGTATTTATAGGCTCAAGAGCCTGACAACTACTAGCCAACTAGATGGTAGCTAAGGGTACAACCAGATATTAGTCATAACAACTCAGCTATTGCTCATTAAAACCTAAGACACAACTTCTAGAGCAGCATAGTAGCTTCAAGCAATATAATGACATATGCCATGATGTCATAATCTTCTTGGCTAAGTTAACTCTTTATGAAGTATGCATTAAAAAGATAAAACTCAAATTGACTTCTTATTCTTGATAGCAAAATTCACATTTACTTGTAAGCTCGATAGTTTTTGAATTTCTACTATGATGTCCCTCCCCTTCTTGATTGGAACTCAACCTCAAGTTATCTTTTCTTGATTGGAACTCAACCTCGAGTTATCTTCATAAAGTGCTTGTTCTAAATGATAGAGTGATAGATCAGCCACATTAAAAGTGCTAGAAACATTCATTTCTCTTGGTAGATCAACTACATAAGCATTATCATTTATCTTCTTCAAAATAAAGAACGAGCCATATTTTCTTTGCCTTAATTTCCCATTGACTCATGCTGTTGGTGTTTAGACTCGGTAGAGGGATGCCCGTGGTAGTGTTTTGATTAGTGGGGCTCGTTGAGATCAGGAATTCGAAGGTAAACGCAGACACACGATTTAGATAGATTCGGACCGCTAGATTGCGTAATACCCTACTTCTTGTGTGTTGCTTTGGAGGAGGTCCCTGCCTCACCTTATATTGCTGGGGGTAGGGTTACAGATCGATTGATTTACAAGAATACTAGTCGGATTCGATTAGATGAGTTCTACTCTTATTGCTACGGGTACTTTTCCTAATCATAGATAAATTCTCATCTTGCCACGTAGAATACGTCGTCTAGCGTCATAGTCTCTATGTCAGATACATCTTGGTGTCCAACCCTGTATTTAAAACTGTCCAAACCTTCTGGTGGGCCCATAGATGTATATAGGACAAGCTTCTGAGTACTTTTTAGTCAAATGCAGCAGTTCCGAATACTTTTGTAGACATTACCGACTAGTCTTGGTCCTCTTTGAGTACTTCATCAAGTTGAGTTGTCAAAGGTACCCGAGCACTGCCATGCAGCTAGAATGTGCTCAAGCCTCATTTAACTTAGTCTTGTATCCTTCAATCTTGAATTTTTATATGGAAATGTGACGAAAGTCGCACTCCATATGGAGTAGCTCCCGAGCCTTAGGTTGAATCGAAGAATCAGGCTGAGGGTCAATTTGGAATTTGTATCACTTTCCCCTTAAAAACCCAGAGAGAAAAACTTCTTTTTTATCGATGGGCACGTGGCACACAGCCCCTGAGCCGTTATCCGACTAGTTAGGTGGGTATAAGGGTCAACCTCTGGTCAACGTGACCATCTTAGAAACGAAAATCTTATCTCTTCCGAAATTAGAGGTAACTGCCAATCAGGTGTCGCGAAATCTTCGGGTCCGTTAAACCTGAATATTCCTGTATTCTTGCTGCTGTTACTGCGCCACGGTTATAAATAATGGAGGAAATCATCCCTTCCATTTTACCTTTGCCATATGCTCTTTCAACTTCGACACTGTAGCCCTAGCACCACTGCTGCCCGATTCTAGAGCGCTAGCGCCACCATCCCCCACCACTTAGCCCCTGAGCGTATACGACAGAAAAAACTCATGACAACCAGGATGGGGAGAAAAGCTGCTGCTGTGAAGCCCATTGTGGAGGACAAGAAGAAGAAGGCTGACAAGAAGAAGGAGCTGCAACTGCCAGCGCAAGTATGGGAAGACAGATCAAACCGCGCTGCCAACTCCTGCGTGTGCTTAGAAGCGATCATCTCTGAAGGAGGAAGAGATCAAGGCATTGGTGACAGCCAATCTGCTCCAAGATCAAGATTTCATCAACTGGAGACCCGTCTTCGGCAACCCATGGTCATTGGAAGAGTACCTAGATGAAACGGTAATCTTCGCTCACTTCATCGAGTGTGGTCTTGCTTTGCCTGCATCCAATTTTTTTCAGGGTCTGCTGGAGTATTACAAGAGCTTGTTCACCTAAACCCCAACGGCATTCTGCATACTACTATTTTTGTGCATCACTATAAAGCTTTCTTGGGGATTAGGCCCCACTTCCAACTTTTCCGGAAGTTCTTCAGTGTGAAGCCGCAACCTAAGAGGGAGCATACCCAAGTAGTTAGCAATGCTAGAATTTAGATGAGGGAGAAGCTCAGCAGTCTATACTTGGACTACGAGCTTATAGATTTACATGCCACATGGAAAGAGAAGTGGTACATTGGCAACCACGATCCCAAACTCCCTAAGCTAACAGGGCATCACCCTACTTGGAACCACCAGTGGCTGGATGAGCCAACTCACGGAGACTGCCTTCAACTACCCGAGCTCCTGGACAAAATATCCAAATTGAAGCAAGAAGGATTGACTAGAGTTGGAGTAGCATTCAGCTTCATGAAGCGGTGAATTCAGTCCCTGCAACAGCAATGCCACTAAGGCTACGAGTACTTTGGTGATAATGACCCATCAAGATTGTCTCCTAAGAAACCCAGAACAGACGAGATTATGGTTAGGTTGAAATGGATGGTCAAGCATGTGGGCGAGATCCCCACCATTGTGCGAGAATTCTGCGCTGCCAACCCGCCAAAACCTGTAAGTACCCGTGGGCGTAGCCCCCCGAGTACTTATTTTATGGTATTTGGGTGTACTAACTTGTCTTCCTGTGCTGGAAGATGTCGATTTGTACTACTCTGTTCCTCCTCCTAGATCAGAAAACATTTGTGAAGCTGCTCCTCGTGTTCATACAGCAGAGAGCATGGAGAGTGACGACAAGGAGGGAGAATAAGTACTCGAGGCCTCTAGCAGCTTTAGTTCTGATGCTGCGGAGGATTTCGAAATCAAGGCCTGACCATCTGATAAGGCTGAGTCATCCTCTGGATCGACGAAATGCACAGATGAGGAAAATCTTGAAGCTACAATTCCTCCACCACCGAGGAAGAAATGGTCCGTCGCTGCGAAGCGAGCCGTAAAGAAGTCTGTCACCACAGAAGATTTACCTCCCGCGGCAATAACTTATGAGGAAGGACAAGATCCTGAGGATCGAGTACTCCTAGTAGGTAATTCCAGTACCACCATGTCTACTCAAGATGGCATTGGTGGTTTGCAGAACTCGAAGAGGTGACCAAGGTGGAGAACGCGACTGTTGAGGCCGCTCAACATAAGCTGCCGCCCATCAAAGAGGTGATTGAAACTGAAGATGATCCATGACCTCTTGTTGCTAAGGTGGACCCTACCGGTGCAAGAACTATTCAAATAGCAGAGGCAGTGGCGAAGGCTAGCGATGATCATGCTGCATCCATTCAAGCCGCATCAAATAAATTGTCTTCAACTATCAAGCCATTGCGCCTGATAGGGGAACCTTCTCTGAAGCTGAGGAGAGCCACAAGGTACGCCTTACTACTCCTTTGAGTACTAATTGTAGCTCATGATCAACTTGTTTTATGTCTCTAAAACTTTGCCTTATGTCTGAAATCTTCTGATGTGGAACTTGGAGGGCCTAACCTGAAGCTCGTGACTGATGGTAGTAGCCAATTGGTCCAGGATGTTTCGCTGGCTCGAGCAAGTTCATAGACAGAATAACGCGCTGCGATCATAAGCAATCCAGGTGATGTATCTCTTGTAGCAGCATTGATGCAGGATGTTATATCATCATTGACTGACGTTGTAGTGCCAGCCCCCGAGCAACAGATGCCCAAAGATATAGTGGCAACTACCTCATGTACCATGGTTACTCTCGTAGCTCCTGACCAAAGGTTGAAATTGAAGCGGCGGGAGTACTAGAAGTCATGGCTACCGACACATCTTCTGAGTCGGGTCCGTCAACAAGACTTGTCGTGGTTCCACTCAGTATAGTGGATTCTAAAGCTCATGCAGATCCACTAGCAGCTGGCAAAATTTGTCTCGAAGATATCCAGTTAATCGATGACCCGTTGTTGAATGTGGATATGGTAACCGGGATGATGGAGATGCACCGTCATAACGGTGCCTATGTAGAGGTAAGCTTGATTCGGCTTGTTTCATCACTTGTAATTATGACGGTGCCTATGTAGAGGTAAGCCTGATCCGGCTTGTTCCATCACTTGTAATTATTATTTAGTACCCATACACACGGAGAGGGAGTACTCCTGTAGACTACTGATGAAGTATGACAGACAAGCCGCTGAATATCGGAACCGTATCTAGCAGCTAGAGGAGGAAAAAGACCGTCTCAAGGGGTGCAACAAGTCGTTGAACCAGCAGATGAAAGGTAATTGCTCTTCTTCCTTGGATCCCGGGTACTGATTTTGTTTGTAATACTAATCCTCTTGCATATTATTTGTGCAGCACTCGAGAAGTTGAAAGAAGATCTCCAAGGACAAGTCACCGATTGGAAGAACTCTTACTACCGAGTGACAGATCAGCATGGTAAGCTGGTAGCATTATATGAGAGCCTAGATCATCACCTGAAGAAAGAGAAAAATATGGACAAAGATGGTGAGGTCGACTTGGTTAATGCCATGAAGACCATTCAGGAGCGCGAAGTCGAGCTGGAAGCTGCAAAACATGCTCTGAAGGAGATTTCTGAAGTAGCCCAGCCGATAGCGGAAATGGTGGAGCCCGTAGGGTGTAGAGCCCCGCCCGCTGTCCGAAGTACTCAAGGACGTGCCGGCGAGATTCACCAACTACATTTAGAAGATGGTAAAGTCTGTCTCCAACCAACTACTGAGCTTCGTGAAGTCCTTCTATCCTCAAGCTGATTTGGCTCTTGTTGCTGAGGGAATAGCGGAGGACTGCTCGGACGAGCTCTTTCAGTAGTACTTGCAAGAGATGGACCCCATCATGAAAGAAGTATCGAATCATCTAGACCTTGAGTAGTTCTGTATTGAAAACAAACATTAGTTCTTGTACTGTAAATATCGTATGAATGCTTTGAAATGTAAATAATTCCAAGTCTTGTTGCAATTTTTGTTGTTTTTGACATTTTATTTTAGTGCATCTTATGATCTCCCTTGATAATTGCTCGTATGGTAGATGTAAGTGTCTACGCACACGGGTTTTTTGATGAGCCTCTTTAGATACACAATGTAGAGTACTTAGGATGCAACTCCTTTCTGGAGAGCACGAGTACTCAAGGCATCTGGCTAGTCAGACCTCTTGGGCGAGTAGTCTCTTTAGGGTTTCTACGACTAGAGCCTATATTCACAACCTCTCTGGGTTGTATAGATGTTGCGCTCTAGAAAACCTGGAACTGCAAACTTGTTATTACAAGTCGCGACTAGACAAACTTATCTCGTAGATAATATCTTAGGTAGTTTAGTAAATTCCTGAGGTACAGATGGCTTTATTTCTGCAAGCCGCTAATGGTCAGTTCCGTCCATGAGTTAATTAACTTATGAATGTTTACTGCAGACTTGCTTTTGCAAGCCGGCGTTTGGACAATTTTGTCTAGTGAGTGGAATAACTTATCAAAGTTTTGCAGACTTGTCATTACAAGCTGCAATTTGGGCGATTTTGCCAGGGAGCTGAATAGCTCTGCGAACTTGCTTCTGCAAGCCGTATTTAGGAAGAAATAAGTAGTTGAATTTACAACAAAAAATATGACTGCTTTATTGAATTATAATTTCTACAACTAGGGCTGATGGCCGATGTACATGAATATGTAAACTAGGGATAAAATCGACAGAGTTGCTTGATGTTCCACAAGTTGTTGACGTTTTCACCAGAGAGATGTTGGAGCTTGTACGACCTAGACCCAGTGACCTCGGAGATGATGAAGGGACCTTCCCATGGTGAGTTTAGCTTGTGCAACCCCTTGGTGTCTTGGATACGCTTGAGGAGCATATCACCTATATTGAACGAACGTTCTTTGATGTTGTAATCATGATAGCGGCGGATTCCCTCAAGGTACCTTGCGAATTGGATGAGTGCTGCACAGTGAGCCTCTTCGAGGTTCCCATACTAAGTCTAGACACCTTGTTTCTTCTGTTGCACCCTCTTCATACTGCTCGATTGTTGGAGATTTCCACATGATGTCGGTACAAAAGACAACTTCGGATCCGTAGACTAGGAAGTAGGGTGATTGCCCTGTAGACTTGCATGGCTGGGTACGGAGCCCCAGAGGATATTGGGTAGTTCTTTGAGCCACTTGCCCCCTTTCGTGTTTCCAATATTGTGCAACCTTTTCTTGAGAGCTTCCGATACCATCCTATTAGCGCGCTCAAACTGTCCATTGGCTCGCGAATGAATGACAGAGACATAGTGGACATTGACCCCATTGTTCTCGCAGTAATCCCAGAACTCATGATTGTTGAAATTGGAGCCCAGGTCTGTGATAATGCGATTAGGGAAGCCGTAGCAGGGAACGATTTCGTTAACTAAGTCGAGTACTTTGTCTGCCTTGGGGTAGGTTACTAGCTTTACCTCGATCCACTTGGTAAACTTGTCTATTGCCACCAGTACTCGGTTTTACCCTCCAGGTGCCATAGGCAGTGGGCCAATCATGTCAAGCCCCCAGCATGTGAAGGGCCAAGAGGGTGGTATGGTGGTCACTTGTAGGCAGGGACTTGCTGCTGTTTAGCGAAGAATTGGCATCCTTGGCATTGGTGGACTAGTTCCTCGACGTTAGTGAGAGCTGTATGCCAATAGAACCCTACTCTAAAAGCTTTACCCACGATCATTCGTGAGGATGCGTGGTTGCCGCAAATACCTTTGTGGATTTCCTCCAATATGTCCTTGCCATCTTGCCGCGAGATGCACTTCATTAGTGCTCCTGATGATTAAGGATGGCAACGGTGTGGGGTCGGATCGGATGGAGTGTTCTAGGCACCCAAAACCTGAACCTAAAACCCGAATCTGCCCTGAACACCAATTCGGATGAAAATCCATCCCCGAAACCGAAACTTGCGGATCCCCAAAACTCGACGGATTAACTGAAACCTGAGCACGAGGGCATTCAACGATAACTTCCCCTCTTCCACAGCAGAATCTTTTTGTCCCCTTTCCCCTCTGCCCCAACCCAACACCTCGATCCCCATCCCATCTCCGGCGAATTTGTGCCGAACGGCCATGCACAGCTGCTGATAGAGAGGAAGCAAGCGATGATGCCACCGGTCATGGACGAGGGCTACGCAAACCGCCCAACTTAAACTGGCTTAAGTGCGCCTAATTACTATTAGAATAACAATTATCCAAAACGCACTTAAAACAGTGTAAGTCCGGTAGTCTGTCGAGGGTTCACAGAACTCCTCGAAAACCTCCACGGTATATTCCATAGCCATACATCAGGATCGCATCCACGATGGGATAGCATCAACAAATATTACATTTTTATATACATACCCGAGGAACGATTTATTACAAACCATAGATCGAAGGAAACTTAATAGTGCAAGTTAAACCATTACTAAGAGTTTAAAATATAAACCAGTCCGGGGCAAGTAATTAAACATCTAAGTTTATTCTGGGGTATCATGAGACTCATAAGATACCCTAGTTCTTCGGAGCTTCGTCCTCGGTGGGTCCCTGCTGGGTTTCTGAAAACAGCAACAAAGGATCCCCTGAGTACGAAGTACTCAGCAAGTCTAACCCGTCTAACCAATATAAATACTTTTTTTATACTGTATGATAGCTTTATGGTGTATCATCTGACTCACATTTTGTAGAAAGAGCTTACTATAAGTGGAACCTTAGTTTTATCTTTTATTTCAGATTGAGTTTGTTACCTGACCAGTCTAGATGATGAAATATTTTAGCAACCACATGGAACTAAGTCATACAACATATTTATTCAAAGCAAATGGTTCCCTTCTCTTCGTTACACTACGATGCTTAAACAATGATCAAGTGCACTCATATCTGAGGATTGCGGCAATCCGAACCGATTTACATCCTGCAGGAGATACCCGACCACCAGCTATGTACAACTACCCAGGTTGCACATAACGACCTTTTGATTAGCTGTACCCAACGATCGGAAATATGACTACTCGAACCCAGGGACGCACCCCCACATGGGACCCCACATCTGGCCTGATCTCCATGTGAGTTTCAGGCTATGCCCCTGCCCTTCCACTGCACGCCAAGCACGGGTATGAAATATTTCCGATCAGAGAGCCAACTAACCTACCGGGCTTGCTGGGTCCCATATGGTAGTAAGTAACCAGGTAATATCACTTGATCACTAGTTAAAACAACGAACGGTCCTTAATCAAATTAACCGAGTAGACAGAACTATGGAACTCAAGACTCCTTTCTTGGTTCCATCCAAACTTCGTCCACTATCTTCCAAAACAGGTCATTTCCTTGATATACATATGTATGACAATGTTACCTTAGGTTGCTGAGTACCATAGGTACTCAGAAAGGATAAAGGTAGCGTGACTATGCTTTGCTAAGCATGGGATACTTACTAATTATTTGGAATAGGTGGCAAAGATGTCCTTAATAACAAGGTTGGATTATGCATAAAGTAAGTTTTCAATCAACTCCTAGACTTAATGCATTCATAAAGAAAATAACCAATAGTTGGACACATGAAATAATAACTCCAAAAGTAGATAGGCTTAAATGCACCGGGGCTTGCCTTGATCCACAAAAAAGTTAGCGTCTTCAGACGACCCTGCTTCACAAGGGACCAACTCAACAACCTCCTCAAACTCCGGAGATTCTTCAGAAATTTCCAGAAATTCCACTTCTTGAGCTTCAGTGTCTACGATAAAGTGCATGCATGAGTCAAAGATGTAACTTTTTAAGCACAAGACTATACAACTTCCTTCATGATAAAGTTGCAAGCCAAAAATGTCTTAGACAACTTAACTTCATGATAAAGTTGCAAGCCAACAAAACTCTACCCATAACGACTAACCCACGATTTAAACTTCCTTTATTTATCCCATATTAGGCTTTTCTTTTTATTTTTGAAAAGCATTTAAATTAATTTCTAATGTAAAATAAAACTTAGAACTATAGATTAACATTTATTTGGAATTAATCAAAACATTTTTCAGAATTTTATTTATTTATAAAGCTTAAGCATTTACTTAAATATTTACTTAAGGAAAAGCATTAAATAAATACTTAATCTTTATCTTTTTATTTAAATACGTAAGTCTTTTCTTTTATTTTTGAAAAGCATCATAATTATTTTCTAATCTTAAACTTCTAATTACTATAGATTATGGTTAATTTGTAATTAGAAAAGCATTATTTCATATTTTATGTATTTTGGAATTATTAAGTATTTATTTAATACCTTTAATTAAAGGCACTAAATAAACACCCAAAATTTTTGTATATGCAATTAAGTTTTCACAATTTTAAAGTATAAAGGAGATTAAAACAAACCTAGAAAAAATTATTTCACTATTTTTTGGTACTTCTAGAATTTATGGTGAATTAAACATCTAAAAAATGAATTTCAGCTACTTAATCGCTAAGAGGAAATTCTCAACATTATCCACTCCCTCCCGCGAAAACTTTTCTTACTCAGCCCCTACCTACCCCCTGCGACTTACCTATGGGTCCCAAAGCCCGGCCCTCTTCTACCTCGCGCCAGGGGCAGGGCACGGCGGTAAGGGCGGCAGCTCACCGGCGACTGCCTCCCCTGTGGTGTGGCCAGGCTGGGGGGGGCATCCCCAGGCCACAGCGCACCCATGGGTGGCAGCGGCCTCCTTGGAGGCGGCCTGAGCCGGCCCCTCCACGGGCGGCGGCACCATGGCCGGTGGCCGGCCGGCGCAAGGCCTGGCAGCGGCGCAAGAACGGCCTCCGGCGTGACCTACGGCCTCTACACGACCTAGCTATGCTCCGAGGACCAAATAATCAAAGGGAAAGGGTCGGCACAAAGGAGCTCACCGAGAGGACAGTGGTGGTGGCGGGCGGATTAAAACGGCGGCAATTCGGAGCTCGACGGCGAGGAACTGAGCAATGGTCGGTCTCAGGGCGTCGTGGCGAGGCTAGAGGGGCTGTTGATGGGCGGTGGCGTGAAGGGAACGGCGGCGGGGGTGATGGCCGGCGATGGCGCTAGCTCGCTCGAGCTCTGTTCTTGCCACGGTGAAAACTTACGGGGGGTAGAATGGATAGGCGCGGGAAGTGACTTATACAAATTTTTACCGCTGCATGTCGTCCACCTCGGCTTGTGGCAGGTGTACGTGGATGCCAACGTGGCTCAGCTCGTCGCGCTAGCCGGTGCTCTGAGATGCCGCCGGTGGCACGGCTCCTCCCCTGTTTCTCTGCTCTGCCTCCCCTTTTTTTCCTTCCTTTTTCTCCAATTTTCGGAGCCAAAAATCTCTAAAATTTTGAACCAATATCTCAAATCCTTCTTAAGAAAAAGTGTAGAGGACACCAAGGACAATATTTTTTAGATTGGCTCCGAGTCAAGATTAACACTCTAAGATCGAGATTTTTCAGCCCAAAGTTCGGCCAAAATACACTGTAACTGAACGTGGAAGATTCAGTTTCGTCAGGTTCCAAAACAGGGACTTCTACCCTATGTTGAGCTCAATTTAAATTGCTCAAACTCATTCCATATCATCCACCTTTCACCTATCTTTGTTCTCCAACTAACAAAGATTCCATTTTGCACAAGAACCCATATAACTTTTACACTGTATTTTTCTGAAATTTGCTCCAAACATTGCTAATCGATGCTGTTTTTCAGACTTCGACGAGAAGGCTGAAATTTGCGTATCTTGCCTACTTTGAGCTTCATTTTAAATTTGAATTCCCCACTTTCTCTGGCCAACAATATTCATTGAACTCTTTCATAGACCCTATTTCACTAATATCCAAAAACATTTGCTCACTTACATGGAAGATTCTTCAGAAACTTGTCCCAAAGTTGTGTACCCACTAATATTTTCAAATTTGCATGTTTTCAGATGATGCATAGTAACTTCGTCGATTTGAGAGGTTTACGACTTGAATTAGACCCCAAGCTTCACTCTTTTGAGTTCTAAATACTCTCAAGTCTCAATTTCATATCTTTGCCAATTTATCCAAATTTGAAACTTCAAATTGCAAATTTGGTCGAATTCGGCTCAAATTTGACTTTGGCCCAATTTACCTTCCTTTAATCCAAATTTTACCATTAGCTGCTTAATACCATACTTAAGTTGTCATTAACACCGGTGTTACAGCCTCTTCCCCTTAAAAGAATCTTGTCCCGAGATTCCAAGTGCTAAAGCCTCTGCTGGAGAGTGGAAAGAAAAATGCGTCATACAAACTTCCTTCTCTATTCTTCATAAAAGGAATTGGGCGGTTGTTTATCGACGACTGTCTACCTGATTTCAGCAGCCTTAAACAACTCGGGGTACTTGGATTCCAACTGCTCTGCCTGTTCCCAAGTGGCCTCATCTGGAGTATGATTTTTCCATTGCACTTTGTAAAATTTGATACTCTTAGTACGAGTATCTCTGGTCTTTTGATCTAATATTTTTATGGGCCTTTCTTCGTAAGTTAAATCTGGTTCTAGCTCAACTTCAAATTCTTCCAAGACTTCTTCTTCTGGAACTCTCAAGCATCTCTTGAGTTGAGATACGTGAAATATGTCATGTATTGAGGCAAGTTGGTCTGGTAATGAAAGTTTATATGCAACTGGACCTTTCCGTTCCAGAATTTCATAAGGACCAATATATCTCGGAGATAATTTTCCTTTAACTCCAAATTGGTGCACTCCTTTCATCGGAGATACTTTGAGATATACAAAGTCTCCAACACAAAACTCCAAAGATCTTCTTTTATCCGAATAGATTTTCTGTCGGGACTGAGCTATTTCAAGATTCTTACGAATTTTCCAAACTTTTTCCTTAGCTTCAATGACCAGATCTGGTCCCAAATGTGCTCTTTCTCCTAGTTCCGACCAATTTAAAGGTGTTCTACACCTGTGGCCATATAATGCTTCATAGGGTGCCACTTGTATAATAGCTTGATAACTATTGTTGTAGGAGAATTCTGCCAGAGGCAAACATTCATCCTATTTCTTCGAGAAGGTAAGAGCACAGGCTCGAAGCATATCTTCTAAGATTTGGTTTACCCTTTCTGTCTGACCATCAGTTTGTGGATGGTTAGCAGAGCTCCTAATTAGGGTAGTTCCCATTGTTTCATGCAATTGTTCCCAGAATCTAGAGACAAATTGGGAACCTCGATCAGAGACAATTGTCTTGGGTACTCCATGTAAAGATACTATTCGAGACATATAGAGTTCCACATAAGCTGGCATACGGTAAGTAGTCTTGACAGGAATGAAATGAGCCGACTTAGTGAGCCAATCTACAATAACCCATATGGAATCATACCCCTTTGAGGTAGTAGGCAATCCTACTATAAAATCCATGGAAATGTTTTCCCACTTCCATTTAGGAATGGTTAAGGGTTGCAATAAGCCAACCGATTTCTGATGTATAGCTTTCACCCTTTGGCACGTATCACATTCAGAAGGTTTGTATTCAGCTTCGTTGTTGTCCCAGAAGATTTGTAAGACGTATTTGAGTTGTTCGCCTTTGGGAGATATTAAGAGTACTCCTGCAACGACGCCCTCGATCTTGAGTGATCTTTCAAAATACTTGATCCGATGCTTTTTGACGCTCTGCTGATGTTGGTAGTTGATTCTCCCATCACTCTGCCATGAAATCGACTAGGGCCTCGAACTTGATTGCAGTCCTCGACTTGAATTCTAGGGACAATACTCTGAGTTCTACCTCCCATTTAGATATTCTTCCCATTGCATCCTGATTGTGGAGAATTTCCCCCAGGGGAAAGTCGGTAATGATGAAGATGTTGTGCTCCTAGAAATAGCATCGTAGCTTCCGCGAGGTGAGCAGTATTGCGTATAGTAATTTCTAGACTGGCGGGTATCTAGCCTTGGAATCTGACAACACCTCGCTGATGAAGTAGACAGGTCTCTGTACTTTGTATATACATGGCCTGGTTCTGATCTTTCAACCACGATCGCCGTACTAATGATGTTAGTAGTCGCGACGATATAAAGTAGCAAGTCTTCATTGGGGTTTGGCGCTGTGAGGACAAATGGCTTTGATAGGAAGTCCTTTAACTATTGCAGGGCTTGATCTGCCTCCTCGGTCCACTGGAATTTGTCTTGCTGCTTGAGTAGTTTGAAGAAGGGTAGGCCCCGTTCTACAAGTCTTGAGATAAATCTGTTGAGAGCCGCCATGCATCCAGTTAGCTTATGGACGTCTTTGATGCATGATGGGGCATGCATGTCAGTGATGGTGGAGTTCTTCTCAAGATTAGCTTCAATTCCTGGGTGACTTATGATGAACCCAAGTATTTTCCCGAAGGGTACACCGAAGATGCACTTTGTCGAGTTGAGCTTCCACCAGAACTCTCGCAAACTTGCGAAAGTTTCTTTTAAATCTGAAATTACATCAGGATCTCTTGTCTTTACGACCATGTTGTTGACGTAAACCTCTACGTTGCAACGTAGCTACTTCTTGAAGCACTCTTGGATTGCCTGTTGATAAGTAGTGTCTGCGTTCTTGAACCCGAAAGACATTGTTATGTAGCAAAAAGCTCCATATGGGGTGATGAATACAGTTTTGATTTTGTCCTTTTCCTTGAGAGTTATCTAGTGATACCCTAAGTAGCAATCAAGGAAACAGAGGAGGACACATCTAGTTGTGGAGTCGATGACTTGATCAATCCTAGGGAGCCCGAAGGGATCCTTTGGACAATGCTTGTTAAGGTCTGTGTAGACGACACACATCCCTAACTCGTTATTGTTTTTATTTCGCAGTAGGATAGGATTGGCAAGCCACTCTGGATGATAGATTTCTTTTATGAAGCCTGCCACGAGTAGTTTGGCTAGCTCCTTTTTTATGGCTTCCCTTCTATCTTGGGCGAATCATCGTAGGCGTTGCCTTTTCGGTGTAGCTTTTGGATTCACATTCAATGAGTATGTTGCCTTTTCCACGCGAAAATGTCTCACTTGGCATGGAGGAAGCTGGCGAGCGCACTTTCCTATTTTGGATCCAGCCCTATGCCAATCAAGGTTGTCTTGGAGCTATCACCAGTCCTAATGTCAATGGCTTTGACGTCTACTTTACTTGCCGACTTGATCTTGGTTGCCCCCGACTTCTTTTATGGGATTTCAAGTTCTGATGGGGATAACTTTTTGGATGCGATGAAGACTTGCATCATCGAGTTTGGTACTTGGGTAATTGCTGCTAGATCAACGGCTTCTGCGTCGCAATCATACAACCTCTTCAAGTCTCCACGCAGGGAGAGTACTCCCTTGGGTCCTGGCATCTTGGGTACTAAGTACATGTAGTGCGGGATGGCCATGAATTTGGCCAATGCTGGTCTTCCAAGGAATGCGTGGTATGATGTTTCGAAGTCTTCTACCTTGAACCGGATGTATTCTGTCCGTTAGTGTTCTTTGGTCCCAAAAGTAACTGGCAAAACCACCTTTCCGAGGGGTACAGCCTCGTTGCCTGGGATGACCCCATAGAATGGAGAGTTTGTTGGGGTGAGCATATTGGTGATGTCAAGGCCCATCTTCTTCAGTGTCATGGCAAACAGTACGTTGAGACCTTGATGAGTACTTTAGTAAGTCTATAGCCAGCAACAACTGGGTCCAGGACAAGGGGATACCATCCTGGGTCTGAGAAACTAGTCCATTGGTCCTTCTTGGAGAAGGTAATTAACACCTGGACCATTTGAGGAACGTTGGTGTTGCAGGTTCAATGGACATTATCTCTCAAAGGGTGAGCTTCTAGGACCGCTTAGTAGCAGTACCTTGTGTTCCGCTGAAAATGATATTGATGGTGTTGGATGGGTTCTGAAATTTGCCATTGTCACCATCATCTTCATTTTCCTTGGCCTTGCCCTTGTCTTTCGTGCTAGATGGTTCCGGTAAATCCTTCATGACTCTGTGTAGACTGAAATAATATATAGTAGAGTGATTGTGGTATGGGTGCCATGGGCACTATTTCTTCACGAACTCGTTTAACGAGGGTTTGTCTTGGTTCCTACTGCCACCTTTGTTGGACAACTGTGACATTACCGCAACAGTATTGTCTGGCTTTCACTTGTAGTTGTGACCTCCCGAGTAGTTATTTTGGTTTTCATTGTTATGGCAATCGTTGTGGTTCTTGTCGTTGCATTGACCATTGTTTTGATTATTGTTGTTCTATCCCTTGTTGCAATTACACTCGAACCTCTCGATTTCCTTATCTTCTTCATCTGTCCATGCCTATACCATGATTTTGAGAGATTTGACATCAGCGGGGCTGAAGCGTCCCCACATAAGTAGAGACTAAATGTGATACAAATATCAGTCCCAGGAGGTTGATAACACATTTATTCATCAGATGGTTCAAGAACCGTACAACTCCTGAGGGAGTGGGCGTGAAAGCCATGCTGAAAGGATAAGTAAAACAACAATAGTAACGACCCAAGCTATTGTCCAGAAGCGACCACCTACTCGATGTCCTCGGCAACGAAGTCTGAATCTTTCTTTGAAGCAACAAAACAAGGGTGAGTACAAAAGTACTCAACAAGTCCAACCACGCCCACGGAGGGGGAAACAACAAGAGCATGCACAAGTCATAACAAGGCTAAGGTTCATTTGCAATAAAGCTAGATTTTTAACACATGCAAGGGTTCACTTTGAAAAGGTTTTCACAAAGCATTTATTTAGTAAACGAATAATTGGTTGGGGTCGATCCTACACAAAGGATCCAATTTTTAATGCTACCGGACTCCCCGTCCATGGTAGCTCATGGCACAACTGCCGGACACTTCCAAAATCTAACACACACCATGACAATCATCCATCTCCCAAAAGCTAGTTATGTGCCCAAACCGTAACTCATCCAATAACGTGGACCCGGCTATTCGAATAGGTTTCAACTCTGCAGAGGTGTACACTTTACCCACAAGTAGGGTATTGTAGCATGATCACATTAGTGTCAGCGCGGATCCTATCAAAGCCATTACCCACCTTAGCTAAGACCTGACTAGCCAACATAGAAGCAACCAAGGGGATGACGACCTACCAACGAGGTCTTAACTGGGACCTAAGCCACATATGCTTACTCCTTCTCCATGGTTTTCTATTGCTCACCAGCTCTCCTGATGGCTAACAGACTTGCTAGTGGATTTGTGCTAAGCCTTTGCCGTATACAAAATTCGAGTGGTTGCACGATAAATTGGGTTAGGCAGGATGACACATCAACTTGGTCCTGAACCAATACAAGACTGATATCTCCCAACCTACTCAACCACTAAGCTATGAGCCCAACTTGGCATTTTACACAAGAAACACCCATCTGTCTCATCTAAACATCCTTTTTATCTTTCAGCAAAACCCCATTTATTTTCACCAAAACACTCACGCATTTACCTTTAGCAAAATATTGTATTCGTGATGGAGTTATATTAAAGAAGGTAATCAATTCCTAAGCATTCTAGCAGCGATTATCTTCTAAACAGAGCATATCATATTTAGAGATAATTCTAGGTCATCAAGGAATAATCATAGCAATCAAGAGGTGGCTATCCAACCGGGTTTTAAGCAGTAAAACAATATGCAATTTATAAAATGGCCAATAGGTTGTGTCTGTAAAACTAGGATAAATATGCATCAATAGATTGGACTTGTTATCCTCAAAGCCTTCTAGGAGTTCCTGCTTGCATTATGGTTCCTCGGGCTCTGGATCGTGGTACTGGCCTCCAAGCTCCTCTTCAGGCTCCTCCTCCTCGGTCACTCCGCGACCGAAGACACACATGAGCGAGCACACAATAAATAAAATAAAATGGAGTTTTACCCGTTGAGCTCGGAGAGAGAGAACCATATATAGAGGAAGGAAGAGTGTTTTCAGGGAAATAGTATATGACTCGGTAGAAATATGTTTAAGAATGTCGTGGTCGAATTTGGGGTTCATAGGACAAAATTTGGCACATAAAATGACCGGGTAAAGGCGCTTTAGGGGCTAAAATAGAGGGCTATGGGCCTTTTTGTCAAGAAGTTTGATAGAGGGAGGGGGGTCTCGGTTAGAAAGGAAAAAGGGAAGGGGCTTAAAGACAAAATGTCCTTCTCTCCCTCAGAATAGAGGAGGGAGGCCGGTCCAAGGGTGGTCGGCCGGCCGGCAGCGGCGGCAGCGCTCCAGGGCGCGGTGGCGGTCGGGGCCTTGGGGAAAAGAGGGAGAGAAGCGCGGGAAACCCGTTCCTCCCCTAACCTCAGGCGAGGGCGGCGTGTAGAGGTGGCTCCACGGTGGCAGGCAGAAGGCGGCGGTGGTGGCTACGGGCGACGGCACTGGGGAGCACTGGAGGGAGAGGGAGATGGCCGGGGGCGTGGTGGTGGAGTGGAGGTTGGCGCCAATGCCTTTTATAGGCCGGAGGGCATGGGGCGGCGGCAGGCGGTGCGAGGGCGGCAGCGGTAGGGGATGGGCGTGGCATGCGGGTATGCGGTGCGGGATGGGGTTATGCTGGCACGGGCGCGGTGGGGGTCGGGGGCGCGCGGTGCGGCACGGGTGAGCGAGGCTCGGGGGGCTTGGTCGCAGCGAGTGGCGCAGGGGTGCAAGTGGGGCCAAGTAGGGGACACACATGTGCGGGCGTGTGGCGCAGCGTGAGGGGGGCCGGGGGCGCACGACGCGGGGTCGGGCCTAGGGAGGTGGCGTGCGCGGCCAGGGAAGGAGGAGGGGAAAAAGGAAAGGAGGGAGGGGAAGAAGAAAGGAGAAAGAAAGGGAAAGGGAAAAAGGAAAAGAAGTAAAAGAAAAAGAGATGAAGTAAAAAGGGTGAAAGGAAAAAAGATTGGAGTAAAAAGGAAAAGATATAATTAAACTGTGTGAAAGAGAGAGAGAGGGAGGGAGGGAGATGGTGGGAACGACGGAAGCGGTCAGGCTGGCAACGTGGCATGACACGCGGGTGAAAAAAAAAGAAAATGGACAGTGGTCGGCTTTGGTGCCTGGACGGCGAAATCGTCGGGAAGACGAGGTTTGGGAGCTCAAGCGGTGAAAAGATTTTGAAAATGATTTTTAGCGCGTAACTTAATTTGGTGAATTTTTAAGGACGTTACAGGGGCGTCTTCTGCCAGAGTCTTGTAACATCCGGTGATCGTAGAGATCGTTCTGGAAGCAGTCTATAACACCGTGCTCCGTGATATCCATGATTGTGGCCTTATTGTCGAAAAAGCGATGTAAGTCGCTCCACAGGATCTCACCTTCTTGTTGTTTAACTTGAGACAAGTCGATCCTCAGGTCGCTGCATTGCCCCTGCGTAGTTGTCTATGAACACCACCTTGAGGTCCTTCCATGAGTCGATGGAATTTTTGTCTAATGATTCAAGCCATGTGAGTGGCGCTACCTCCATGCAGATGGGAAAGTAGATGACTTTGGTATCGTCATTTCCCCAGTTGATTGTATTGACAGCGAGTAGCATCGTAGCCATTGGACTGGGTCCTGCTTGCTATCATACTTGGTGATATTTGGAGGTTTGAATTTTTTAGGTAAAATTGTCCTCCTCCCACATCTTGAGAAGGTGGAGAACCCATCAGAATCATCTCCTGGGTACTCGACTTCTTGCTCGCGCTTGCAGCATCATCCGTTGATGATGGTACGGGTGTCGCGGTTGGCATTGATATTGTTGCGGAGGTCTACTGCTGAGCGCTCAGGTTCAGGATTAGCCCCATGGTGGCCACGGCCTCCCAAGGGTCCCGCCTGACTACCCTCTACTCCAGCTTGGCTTGGTCTGGTGCCTCCAAGTTGGCTTGGTTTGGACGGAGGGCCACTATGGCTACTGCCATGTTGACTACGTTGGGATGGGGAGCGTTGGACTGACTGTATCGGATTCTGCTGATCGAGTTTTCATAAGTGAGTTCCACCAGTTGAGCCAATTGTCTTATGTACTTGTTCTGAGGCATCACGTGGGTGATATCAATAGACATGACGATAGCCAAAGGAGTATGATGATGATGTGTTTGAACAACTTCAAAGGCATTAAGCAGGTTCTGGATTGGTAAGTCTGCTGCAAGGTGGCAGCGGTGATGCTCTGCTCTTGCAGCGTTTTTTGCTCGTCGTCAAGTTCTTTGAGCTTTAGTGTCTTCTTCGACAATGTTGGCAATGATCTCATCCTATGAGACATCATCTGGGTGATGCTCGTGCCTTGGGTTTCTATCCCACTGCTCTTCTTCTTCGTTCTCTTGTCCAATAATGAGAGTGAAGAGTTATCATTCTGGAGAGTAGCTTCCTAAACTCTAGGTGATGACCTCGATGGTGCCGCCTTCTTCGTAGATGGGCGATAGAGGGGTTCCCTCCTGGTATGTGTCCGTGTTTTAGACCGGAAACCCACCTAGGGTACCCCCTAGGTGGTCTTTTATGCGGTAAGGGTCATCGAGAATCAAGGAATCAATGGTGACGTAGGGAACACGATTTAGACAGGTTCGGACCGCTAGATCGCGTAATACCCTACGTCCTGTGTGTTGGTTTGTATTGATGTATGATGATATGGTGTCTGTGTTTTGAGGGGTGTCCCTGCCTGCCCTTATATGCACGGGAGGGCAGGGTTACAAGTTTGAGTCCTAGTCGGGTACTATTACAGAGTTCTACTCGGTAACGGCCCGAGTAGTTTTCCATAAACATACTTGACTAGTCCAAGTAGGATATGCCCATCCTTGTTCTGATCTTGTCCGAGTACATCCCTTGGTGGGCCGTTCAAGGCCTACTCGTGGACCTGGGGTGTATGCCCGACAAGCCCCCGAGTACTTTGTAGTCGTGTGCCACAGTCTTGGGCACTGCGGGCACTATCCGAGTAGCTTGGTCGTAGAGGTTGCAAACTGAAGTGCTTGAGTATTGTCGCGTGGCTAGAAGGTACTCTTTTTGCTCCTTCGAGTTATTTCCTTCCCGAGTAGTTTTATATGGTAGTACGATGTCAATCGCACTCCATATGGAGTAGCCCCCGAGCCTTAGGTTGAGTCGAAGAGTCAGGCTTAGGGTCCAACCAGCTTTTGTCCATTTTACCCTTGGAGATCTTTGGGAAAAGAAAAAACCGATCAACGGGTACGGTACCCGCAGCCCCCGAGCACTTAGGCGATCTTTGTCGTTGAAGTGGTCAGCAGTCCGTTGAATAGAGTAGCTGTTGGATGTTTAAGGCGATTAATACGCAAGTAATCTGTCCGTTGCGTAACCGACGTGTGGAAACCAGGGCTGGCGGAGATAAAACTAGAAGCCCCCCTTTCGGTTGCTGTTACGACGTACGGCAATCAGATCTCTTTTTCTTCCTCCTCTGCGCCTCCGCTCTGCGTTTTGCCGCCGCCAGTGCCGCCACCGCCGCTATTGCCACCATTTGAGAAAGATCCGAGTGTGAGCTTCTTCTATCTTGAGGTTGAGTCCGTCAAATGCGCACCAAGAAGATGGGCAAGAAACCCGAGAAGATCTAGGGCAAGGCTCCGGCGACGGGCAAGGTGAAATCCAAGAAAGGGAAGAAGCTGGTGCTGACGGCGCCAAAGGTGGGGCCGACGAACCAAACTGCGCCGCCGCCGCCTGGGGCAACCTGGCAACACTCGGTGATGAAGTAGGAAGCGGTCCAGGCGCTAGTCGAGGCAAAGCTCCTTCAGCCGAAGGAGATTCTTGAGTGGCACCTCGCGTTTCCCAATGCGTGGCAGTTTGAGGAGCATCCAGGCGAGACAGTGATGCTCGCGCATTTTGTGGAAAGGGGGTTGGCGGTGCCCACCTCCGACTTCTTCAGAGGTATTCTCGAGTATTATAAACTTCAGCTCGTCCATTTGAATCCCAATGGTGTACTGCACATGTCTATTTTCGTACACCTTTGCGAAGTTTACCTGGGAGTTCCTCCCAGCCTCGAGTTGTTTAGGAAGCTGTTCCGTTGTAAGCCTCAGCCGAGTGCCCAACGGACGGAAGTCTTTGGAGGCGCCGGATTCCAACTCAGGAACTCGGGCGTGTATATTGAGTATAACCTGACCGACTCCCATGGGGAGTGGAAGAAAAGGTGGTTCTACATCGGGAACCATGAACCCCACTTGCCTGTGGTGACTGGCCACGCACCCAAGCATGCGAAGAACTCGGTGAGCGAGCCTGAGGACACCCCTGAGCTTGATCACCTGATGCAGCAGATCACCGAGTTGAAGGCACTCGGTTTGACTGGGATCAATGTGGCGGCCAGCTTCCTGAAGAGAAGGGTCCAGCCACTTCAACAACGTGCTCACTCGGGAAGTGAGTACGTAGGTCTGAAGGATCCATTGTGTATGTCCGATGAGGACATATCCGATGATGACGTAGAGGCGCTGCTGGCTAAGTTTTTTAGGAACTATCAGGGAGTACCAGTAATCCCTGCAGCCCTTCGTCAGTATGACGCCTGGTACGAGCCAGAAGTGGTATGTCTTTTGCTCCTGACTTGTTCTCTTTTGACTTATGTGATACTTGTTGCTGATACCGACTTGTTGTTTGTAGTCTCGAGTTCTTGCCGGCTACTTGGCGCAGTCAGAAGAAGAGTCGGAAGCTGTTGTCGAGGAGTCGGAGGACGAGCCTTCTCCTCCTGTTAAGAGACGCAGAGTAGTCCGCAAGATGTCTGCGGCTAAGTCTGCTTCAACCCCTGAGAAGTCTCGGGGTACTAAGGTATATAGTCGTGAACTTGTCTGTTACTGATGGATTTGAACTCGTTATTCATGTGGCAAATTTTGTTTTTGTTCATGAAGGCTGTAGATACGGCGCTTGGTGAAGATGAGGCTGTTTCTGAAGAAATGGCCGTGACCGACCTAGAAGTCGGTAATGTGTCTGTTGACATGGTGCCGGAGGTGCCATCAACAGAAAATGGGGTAGCCCCTGAGCTACCCGCGCCTACTCCATCGGCTGCCATGCCGCCCATTGCTGACCAAGCGGTCTTGGGGCTGCCTGCTGGAGTAGCGGGCGTTGCAAAGGAGGTGTCGCCACTACTTGCTACTGGTACTTTGCTATCCAATGTGATCGCCAGTGGTAAGCATTGTCCCTTCCGTTTGTATTCGATTGAGTAGTACTGTAGTCTTGACTTCGGTGTTGTAGGCCTTGGCGAGAGGACAGCGCCGGTGGCTATTCCCGCGGCTCCTAGTACTCGGCCGCCTGTCGCCAAGAAGAAGCGTGTGCGACTACCGCCACGTTCAACTTGGTGAGCTCTCTTCTCTGTTTGAATGACGTTGGGTTGTCTTGAAATCATGTAGTGACACTGTTTGGTGCAGAGAGATGCAGAGGAGACTATCCCTGTAGAGACAGGGGTAGTGCCGGATCCCTCGACTACAATGTCTGTTCCTTTGGAGGACTTGACTGTTGGAGAGGTACCTGAGGTTGACACCGGTCGTCTTGGAGCTACTATGTCGATGCTTCAAGACATAATTCGCTCGGTGGAGGTTCCCGCCGCTGCATCGGGCTCAGGAGGCGCTGCATTATTGTCATCTACTGGCGGATCACTGGCCGTAGTGGATGTTGAAAAAGCCAAACAAGCGACTGCTCCAGGTATGTCTCTGTAGTCTTTTTATTGTAGTCGTAGCCGGTAGCTCATATGATAAATGTTGTAGGTGCTACTCTGGGTACGATTCCTCATCTTGTGGAGAGTACCCAAAGGCTAGTACTTAGCCTGCCTTCTGACTTGGAGTTTCAGCGAGCCATCGATGCTTTCCGGGGCTTCTAGGTATATTTCCTTGTTGAGTTTGTTGCATGTCCCGAGTAGTTGTGAGACTTGAAACTCACCACACCATACTTGGATTTTTTTCAGGAAAGAAGCCATCAGCTGGAGCAGGAATGTGCCCGACTGACAGAAGCTCTGTGGGTTCATGAAGTCGGGGCGAAGTCCTTTGCCATGGAGCGCGCGGATCACGCGGTTCTGCAAGAAAAACTGGAGAGCCGCTACAAGTCCTTGAACAAGAAGTATCAAGGTAAGCATTTCAACTACTCTGCGTGTGTCCAACTGCAGTTGGCTGTGGCCTGACTTCTTTGTTTTGTAGAGCTCAAGAAGCAGGAAGCGGCTGCAAGGAGCCAAGTCATCGACTGGAGAAACGCTCATGACCGAGTAGCAGATGAAGCCGAACATCTTTGGGCCGCGCTGACGGAAGCACAGGCTGCTTACGAGCATCAGCGGGACCAAAAGATGCAAAATGGCGTGATGCTTGCCATGGCCATGGTGGCATGCAGAGACCATGCCCAGACCCTGGGAAGACTTCAGGGTGAACTCCAAGAGCTGTCTGGAGCGGCCGAAGACTTGGTGAACGCCATAGCCCCCGTGGAGGAAGGCGCAGGGCCGCAATCGCTAGTCGAGCGACTAAGAGCTGCCCCGAGTAAAGTGGCGGGACTTTGCAAGACTGTTTGCAAATAGGTTCTTGCAGTTGTGAAGTCCTACTACCCGAGGGCAGACTTGGTGGTAGCTGGTAATGGCATGGCTCGCAACTGCACAGAGGGAGCATATGCGCAGTACCTCGAGGAGGCGGAGCCTATTGCATCCAAGATGTCGGAATTTGTCTCCTTAGACGAGCTTTGAGCTTTTGTATGTACTTTTGTATTTGTATCGAGTACTTTGATACTTTTGAATATCAAGCCTTTGGATTTGTTTGAAGTTTGTTGTCTTGCGAAGAGTAGTTTTACTCCATTTTGTCCAAACCGAAGTGCTGAAGTCGGCTGGGCCTGACCCTCTAGGGGAGAGGCTTCGTCTCGCCCGACCTTGAGTCTTGGGGTCGGCTGAGCCCGACCCCTTCGAGGGTGAAAACTCCGCCTCGCCCGACCCTGGGTCCTAGGGTCGGAGTAATCCAAGCCCCCGGGATGTAGGCCATGCTTGGCTTGTAGTAGTTCCGAGTGTCGAGTAGTCGTAATGCTGTGGAGTACTCATCATTTGAGGGACACAGGTGTACTGTACTCCTTTGTCCTTTGTGGATGCATGGGTGTACTACATTCTTTTGTCCGTTGTGGCATAAGTGCTGTCACGTGGGCAGAGTCAGAAGTCGTCAGACTTATTGATCACGGGTGCATACTAACTCTTGGGCAGGTGGTAGTTGTGGCTTTTGGCTATAAATAGGGCCATATGGTGAGCAAACAAACTCAAGTTCCTGAGTAGCGATGGATTGCCTTCGGTTGCTTCTATTTGAGTGTAGAGAGCCATCAAAGAGTGCACCGGTGCTAGAAGATTCCTCGTAGATTGAGGCCACCTTCCCTCCACAGACTCCTGCGCTCGTAGGGATAGCCGCGAAGCTAGAAGAATCCTCGTAGGAGGTTTCGTCGCACGCCTCATCTTGCAGCTCGTGATCCACTAGGGTACACGCTAGAACTCGCGAGTGATGGGTGATGAGTGTCGTGGTCTTTATTCCGCTCTGAGAGAGATGGAGGTGCGGCCGTAGAGTAGATGGGCTCCGCGAGGCTAGCAAAAGAGCAGCCTTGGTTCCCTCTAGGCGCGTCGTGCTGGATTTTTCGTTGCTGCTGTCAAGGCAGTGGCGATGCTGGAGTTCCTAGCATTGCCTTGGGTAGGGTACCTGGGCATGGCTGCGTTTTGCATAGCTTCCTTGCGTGTGGGCCCTTCCTCTTGTGGTCGGCAGACCTGAGTGGCCTTGTAATATCTGTCTATATCTGTTCGCCGTGTTTCTGTTGCAAGTTCTTCGTTGTATTGTTCAACGGATGGTGATTGCCACATGATGTCGGCGGGTAGTATGGCTTCCGAGCCATATACCAGAAAATAGGGTGATAGCCCCGTAGTCTTGCACGGTTGGGTACGTAGGCCCCACAAGGCATTGGGTAACTCTTTGAGCCATCTGCCACCTTTGGTGTTGCCAACGTCATGTAGTCGTTTCTCCAGAGCGTCGAGTATCATGCCATTAGCACGCTCGACTTGTCCGTTGGCTCGCAGGTGAGCAACCGAGACATAGCAGATGTCGATGCCGCTGTTCTCGCAATATTCCCAAAAGTCGTGATTATTGAAGTTTGACCCTAGGTCTGTGATAATCCTGTTGGAAAAACCATAGCGGTGTACGATTTCGTCCAAGAAGTCGAGGACCCGGTCTGCCTTGGGGCAAGTGACTGGTTTGACCTCGATTCATTTGGTGAACTTGTCAATTGCCACGAGTACTCTGTTGAATCCTCCTAGCGCAGTTGGTAACGGACCTATCATGTCGAGCCCCCAGCAGGCAAATGGCCATGTTGGAGGTATTGTGACTAGCTTGTAGGCCGGTACATGTTGCTGTTTTGTGAAAAAATGACAACCTTTGCATTTCTGAACTAGTTGTTTTGCGTCGGCCAGAGCCATTGGCCAGTAGAAGCCTGCTCTAAAAGCCTTGCCAACTAGTGTCCTCGAAGAGGCATGGTTGCCGCAAATTCCTCTGTGAATCTCTTCTAGGATTTCTTGGCCATCTTCTCTGGTGACGCACTTCATGAGTACTCCAGATGATGCACCTTTCCTATAGAGCTTGTCTCCGACTAGAACGTAATTCTTTACTCGCCGGGAGATTTGCTCAGCTTTATTCTTGTCGGATGGTAACTGGTGATCTTTGATGTAGTTGATGAAGGATGTCCTCCAGTCGACTTCTATCATCATGATTTCTCGAGAGACGTCAGTAGCCGAGACTACTGGTGGTGTGACTTGTTCAGGTATGGACGGCTTGCGCAGTTCATGTACGAAAATTCCTGCTGGTATTTCTGCACAAGTTGAGCCCATTTTGGATAAAACATCAGCGGCAACGTTGTTGTCGTGGACGATGTGATGAAACTCTAAGCCTGAGAATTTGTTTTCCAGATTATGGACTTCTTTGCAATAAGTGTCCATGTTGTCCTTGTTTCGGTCCCACTCATCATTGACCTGGTTTATAACGACTAGAGAGTCGCCGTACACCAGTAGGCGTTTGATGTCGAGGGAGATTGCGAGGCGAAGGCCGTGTAGGAGTGGTTCGTACTCAGCTTTGTTATTAGATGCTTCCCAGAATATTTGCAGCACGTACTTGAGTTGGTCTCCCTTGGGAGAGATGAGTAAGATGCCTGCGCCGGCTCCTTCAAGTTTGATGGATCCATCGAAGTACATTACTCGATGTTCTGGTCGTTCGACTGGTGTTGGAACTTGATTTTCAGTCCACTCAGCTATGAAGTCAACCAAAGCCTAAGACTTGATGGCTGTCCTTGGCTTGAAGTTCAAAGTAAGAGCTCCGAGTTCAACTGCCCATTTGGAGATTCTACCCGTGGCATCTCTGTTATGTTGTGCTCTTGGAAGTAATGGCGCAGCTTCCGGGAGGTGAGCAGAATAGCGTATAAGAGCTTTTGTATCGGTGAATACCGAGTTTTGGAGTCCGAGAGTACTTCACTGACGAAGTAGACAGGTCGTTGGACCTTGTAAGCGTGGCCCGGTTCAGACCTTTCGTCTACTATTGCCGTGCTGACGACATAAGAAGTAGCGGAGATGTATAGGAGCAAGTCTTCGTTTGGAGAGGGAGCGGTGAGTACAGGAGGCTTTGACAAAAAGTCTTTGAGTTGTGTTAGTGCCTCATCTACCTCTTCCGTCCATTTGAACTTGTCCTGGTGTTTGAGAAGCTTGAAGAAGGGTAGTCCCCGTTCTCCAAGTCTCGAAATGAACCGGTTGAGAGCGGCCATGCAGCCTGTGAGTTTCTGCACATCCTTAATGTTGGCTAGTGCCTGCATGTTTGTGATGGCAGATATTTTTTCCAGGTTGGCCTCAATGGCACGATGGCTAATGATGAACCCGAGTAGTTTATCGGAAGCTACTCCAAAGACGCACTTAGTAGGATTGAGTTTCCAACGGAAAGCACGGAGACTAGAGAAAGTTTCATCCAAGTCAGCAATGAGTTCCTCCCAGTTTCTTGTTTTGACGACGACGTCGTCGACATAAGCTTCGATATTGCGGTGAAGTTGCCTTTCGAAGCACATCTGTATAGCCCTTTGATAAGTTGCTCCTGCATTTTTTAGTCCGAAAGACATTGTTTTGTAGCAGAAAGCTCCGAAGGGCGTAATGAACGTTGTTTTGGCTTGATCTTCTTCTTTGAGGCTTATCTGGTGATAGCCGGAGTAGCAGTCGAGAAAGCATAGCAAAGCGCACCCAGCGGTGGAGTCAACCACTTGATCGATCCTGGGTAGCCCGAAAGGATCTTTCGGGCAATGTTTGTTGAGGTCGGTGTAGTCAACACACATTCTCCATTCGTTGTTTTTCTTACGAACAAGCACGGGATTGGCGAGCCAGTCAGGATGGAAGACTTCTTTGATGAACCCTGCCGCGAGTAGCTTGGCTAACTCTTTTTTGATTGCTTCTCGTCTGTCCTGAGCGAAACGGCGCAGTCGTTGCCGTTTTGGAGTAGCTTTGGGATCAACATTGAGAGAATGCTCGATCAGTTCCTTGGGCACACCTGGTATGTCAGCCGGCTTCCAAGCGAAGATATCATGGTTAGCCCAAAGGAAATTGACGAGCACGAATTCCTATTTAGGATCTAGCCCTGTTCCGATCAGGGCTGTCTTGGAAGGATCACCGGTCTGGAGGTCGACTGATTTGAAGTCTTGCTCACTAGCGGGTTTCACCTTTGTGGACCCCGACTTGTTTTCCGGGATCTCCAGTTCGGTTGGATGGAGCTTCTTTCAAGCTGTGAAGACTTGCTGCATGGGACTAGGAGATTGAGTAGTCGCAGCAATTTCCACGGCTTCGGTGTCGCATTCGTAGGATCTCCGGAGATCTCCTCGCAGCGTGAGCTCCCCCTTGGGGCCTGGCATTTTGAGTACCAGGTAGACATAATGTGGTATGGCCATGAACTTGGCGAGTGCTGGCCGTCCGAGTATAGCATGATAAGATGTCTCGAAGTCGGCGACCTCGAATCTGATGTACTCGGTGCGGTAATGTTCCTTAGTTCTGAAGGTGACCGGAAGGACAACTTGTCCTAGTGGTATAGCCACGTTTCCGAGCACGATGCCGTAGAAAGGTGAATCCGTTGGGGTAAGCATTTCAGTAACGTCAAGGCACATCTTCCTTAATGTCTTGGCGAAGATAACGTTGAGGCCGCTTCCGCTGTCAATGAGTACTTTGGTTAGCTTTGATCCTGCCACAACTGGATCCACGACTAATGGAAAACGGCTTGGTTCTGAAAATTTTGTCCATTGATCTTTTCTGCTGAAAGAAATTGGAACATCTGACCATTTTAATGGTGTAGGGTCCGTTGGCTCAATGGCCATGATCTCCCTGAGCATGAGTTTGTTGGCTCGCTTGGATGCGGTGCCTGGGATACCGCCGAAAATGACGTTGACGGTTTTTGAAGCTGTTTGGAAGTCGCCTTCCTCATCTTCGTCGTTGCGGACTTTATTTTTGCCCTTATCTCTGTTCTTGGTGTACTCTTCAGGGGGTGGTGGTGCGGGCAAGTCTTGCATGACTCGGCGCATGCTGTAGCAGTCTATCGCCGAGTGCTTGCTAGTCGGATGCTATGGGCACTACTTTTTGAGTAGCTCAGTGAAGGTTGGCCCTTCGTCGTTTCTGCGGTGTCCCTTTTTTCCGGAGTTGGTCATGGCGGCAACGGTGTTGTCGGGCTTCCTTTTGCGATTGTGGTTAGTCGGATAGGAGTTTCGAGCGTCGTTATGCCGAGCTCTATCTGGTTCATTGTTGTGGTTGTTGTCGTGTCCGCGGTTACGGTGGGAACCGAACCGTTTTCGCTCTTTGTCTTCTTCATCAACCCACTGTTGCACCATGACTTTGAATTCTTTGACATCAGCTGGTCGCCGGCGACCGAAGTCTTGGTATGTTCGTCGGTCATAGAGTCCATTTTGGAAGCACTCAATGACGTTTGTTTCGGAGATGTCAACTATGGTAGCCTTCTTTTCGAAGAACCGTCGTAGATAGTCACGTAAGGTCTCGCCTTCTTTTTGCTTAATTTGTCTTAAGTCGATCTTGTTACCTGGTCTAGCCATGGAGCCGGCGAAGTTGTTGGTGAAAGCCTTTGTCAAGTCTGCCCAAGAATCAATGGACATGGGTTTGAGTGACTCGAGCCAAGTCAGTGGTGCGGGTTCCATGCATATGGGGAAATGGATAACTTTGGTGTCGTTATTGCCCCTGGCTGCTTGGACGGCTAGCGAGTAACATCGTAGCCATTGAATTGGGTCTTGCTTGCCGTCGTACTTGGTGATTCCGGTTGGCTTGAACTTATCGGGTAATTTTGTTTTCATTACCCGGTTTGTGAAAGCAGGAAAATGGTTGTAGCTGTCGACTTCCCGTTCGCGCCGACAGTTGAGAATTTCTCGCAAATCACTGAAGTTGGACATTTCGTGGATCTTCCTAGTAGGGCAGATCCTTTTAACCGAGTTGGTGCAGCTGACCTCACCAACATCCTTATGTCGAGCAGGAGCTTTGTGCTTGCTTGGACCTTGGCTGTGCTGCCAAGGTTGGTTAACTGCATCATCGTTTCGTGGGACAGCATTTTTGTCTGCAGCTCCCCTGCTACCTTCTTCATGAGATGTGATACGAGGAACGGACGGGATTGGTGATTCTTTGTCGAGTAGCTTGTAAGCTTGCTCCGCAAGTTGTGCGATCAGTCCGTTGCCGCGCTGCACGAGTTGAGCTGTGGCTGCGTTATCCTTATCCTGAGGCATCAATGTTGTTAAAAGATTGATTGAGGCGATAGCCGCGAGTGGAGTATTGTGCTCCTGGGCCTGGACTGCGTTGAAATCCCTTTCAAGATTTGTAATAGGAATATTTGTAGCCATCAAATATCGTCGCTCGGCTCGAGTAGTATTGCGCGCTCTTCGTTGGTTGCGCTGCTCGGAGGTTTCACCATGAGGGGCGTCAGCTGTAGACTCATCTTCGGAGATGTTGTCAATTTGTGCTAATCGCCTGGGGGTTCTGTTCTGGCTAGTACCCGAGTTATTATTCTGAGTGATAACAAGTATCTCCCTGTCCGATCTCTGTGTAACTTTCCTCGCGGTTGGAAGTGAGTGGAACGCCTTCTTGATATGGTAGGTTGTCTATATGGGCAACAAGGCGCGAGTCGTAGTCATGATCGAGAAAAGACGGTCGCAATCCCGGCCAGTGGACGAATCTGCCTTGTGATGTCGAAGTTATTACCAACCCTTGGGCTGGACCAGATAATGGTATCTCTGGTGAATAGGATGAGTCAGAGTCGACGTCTTCATCATGCCCGAGTTCGGATCGGGTTCGAGCAAGAAAATTTTGGTAGACTTTGGTTCCGTTGCGGAGTCCGTGCGGGAACCGCCTTGAAGTCGAAACTGACTTGGACGCTGACTAGGATCGACGAGTCCAAAGCGAGTCCGACCCTGAGTCCTGGGGTCGGCTGAGCCCGACCCTCTGTGTGTGAAACTCCGCCTCGCCCGACCCTGAGGCCCGGGGTCGGATGCGCCCGGCCCCTTGAGGGTGGAATTCCGCCTCGCCCGACCCTGAATTCTGGGGTCGGGCGCCCGACCCCTGAGCGGAGGGTTGGAGTAGTCTGGGGCGAAGTCGAATCCGACGCGTAGTCGAACTCGAACTCGTCGACTTTGAAATCTTGGTTTTTTCTGGTCAGATTTTCTGGTTTCTTCTCCTGAACGTCGACGATTTGGCGCCGGAACGATCCCGAGCCTTCGGCGACGCAAAGCCAGGATCCAAAAACGAAGGTGGCGCCGGCTTCGATGAAGAAGATGGGCCTGATGATGACCTTTGCCATTGAGTTCGCGCTGAGAAACTCGACGAGCTCCCCTACCTGGCACGTCAGCTGTCGGTGTTTTAGATCGGCAACCCGCCTAGGGGGTACCCTAGGTGGTCTTTTATGCGGTAAGGGTCGTCGAGAATTAAGGAATCAATGGTGACGCAGGGAACACGATTTAGACAGGTTCGGGCCGCTAGATCGCGTAATACCCTACGTCCTGTGTGTTGGTTTGTATTGATGTATGATGATATGGTGTCTGTGTTTTGAGGGGGGTCCCTGCCCACCCTTATATGCACAGGAGGGCAGGGTTACAAGTCTGAGTCCTAGTCGAGTACTATTACAGAGTTCTACTCGGTAACGGCCCGAGTAGTTTTCCATAAACATACTTGACTAGTCCAAGTAGGATACGCCCATCCTTGTTCTGATCTTGTCTGAGTATGTCCCTTGGTGGGCCGTCCAAGGCCTACTCGTGGACCTGGGGTGTATGCCCGACAGTATGGGAGGGTGTCGAGGTAGGTAATGAGGCGTGAATCATCGTCCTTGGGCGAGAGCATGTGGCTTCATGTTGGGCCAATAGATGAATCTGCCTTGGGGTGTTGATGTGATCACTAGGCCCTGCTGCAGACCTAATAAAGGGGTCTTCTCCTCCGGGTCCGAGTAGTAGTCGAAGTCCTCGATTGTATCCGTATTGGATTGTGATCTGGACAAGACCGCCTAATAAACAGTGGTCGTGTTGCGGAGTCCGAACGGGAATTGACTCAAGTGGTAATACGACTTGCACGATGGCTTATGCACTAGCTCGTGAAAGTCAATTCGACTGGTGGGAGGAGTCGAGTTGTACTCGAACTCGTCTCCCTAGTCTTTGACTAAGTCATAAATTGAAAATTCGTCAAAATTCTCGACGAGATCCTCCAGAGCTTGACGTTGGAGTTTCATGGTTTGCTGCTTCTTCTCCGGGGTTGCAACAATGTGGTGGTGGAAATTTCCAACACCATCTGTGACGCAAACCCAGGAGCCGAAGATGAACGCCGTGCCTACTTCAAACACGACGATTGGCTTGATGATGAGTCATGCCATTGAGTGCACCAGTGGATTCTCGACGGGACACCCTACTTGGCGCGCCAGCTGTTGGTGTTTAGACCTGGCAACCTACCGAGGGTGGTGTCCAAGGTAGTGTTTTAGTTAGTGGGGCTTGTCGAGATCAGAAACTCGAAGGTAAACACAAACACACGATTTAGACAGATTCGGGCTGCTAGTTGCGTAATACCCTATATCCTGTGTGTTGATTAGATTGAATTGCTTTGGAGGGGGCGAATCAATTTGCCTAAAAAACCTGTTCACTATTTCAGTTTAGATATCTGTTTGTGGATGTGTTGTGCTTGAAAATTTCAGTTCAGTGTTGAATTGATTCCATAACGTAAGCCAAAAGGTAGCAAGTTCCTCCATGTCTTGCTATAGGTTCTCTCAAAGAAAACAACAGGAGGAGATGATCAACAAAGCTCTGATACCCATCTAATGATGCACACTAAATTGGAGGAACCACTCTAAGGTGTTGTAGATAGTTCTAGTACAAAATGTTGAAGAAACTGGCACTCTAAATCCACATACAATAAGAGCTTAATAATCCAAAGCTCAAAGAAGAGATCTAGTCCAAGATCTATGATAGGAACATCAAGTTCTATTCACAAGGTAGTGGCTACATAAAACTTTCAAAACTAGAGGATATAGCCTCTATTTAAACTGACATACAACTATACGACAATTACTAGCCAACTAGATGGCAGCTAAGGGTACAACTAGATATTAGTCATAACAACTCAGCTATTACTCATTGACACCTAAGACACAATTTCTAGGACAACATAGTAGCTTCTAGCAATATAATAACATATACCATGACATCATAATCTTCCCGGCTAAGTTAACTCTTCATGAAGTATGTAGTAAAAAGATAAAACTCAAATTGGTAGCAAAATTCAAATTTACTTATAAGCTTGATAGTTTATGAATTTCTGCTATGATGTCCCTCGTCAGTGCCTTAATTTGATTTAAAACAGTTAAGATTGTTGCTAACAGTAGACTTCAAACGTCAAAAGCAATTAATGAATTTAATCTTGTGTGGTAGTATTGCTCATCTAAGGCCTTGTTTGTTTGAGTTTCTGCTTTTGAGCTTTTGGCTAGAAAGCTAGCTTTCTAAAAGCTGGTCTTTTGGTTGTTGACCTTTTGCTATTGGCTTTTGTAATAAATTTTTATCTTCTCAGCACACTAAAAGCTAGGAAAAGCTCCTCTCAGACCTTGTTTGTTTGAGCTTCTGCTTTTGGACTTTTGGCTGGAAAGCTAGTTTTCTAAAAGATGGCTTTTTGGTTGCTAACCTTTTGCTATTGGCTTTTGTAATAAATTTTTATCTTCTTAGCACATCAAAAGCCAGAAAAAGCTCCTCTCAGCCAGCTTTCTAGCTTTCAGTCCATTTTCTCAGAAGCTAGCTTTCCGGCTTTTCGAAAGCCTTCAACCCAACAACTAGACTGTTTGTTTCAACTTTCCAGCTTCTAACTACCAGAAGCTGGAAAGTTGACCCAAGAAGCTCCTAGAGACCCAAAATAGCCAGGGAAGCTTCCTTTTCTTTTTCACACGACTGTATCGTAGAAATTAGACTGTGTAGTAATGGTTCTATCATATTCTAAGAGAACCGTGTACATTTTATAAATGAATTGAAATACTTTCTCAAAATTGAGGATTCGTAATGTTTGGTTTGATATTCTTATTTAAATTTTGTATATTTTAGCACGCTTATTCGCGTATACCCCTATTAAACTTTGATTTTAAGCTTTATTTCGTAACGATACAATGTTATTGTTTAAAATATTAGCATGTATGTAAAGAGTGGAGGACAACCGGTAAAAACCTAAATTACTCATAGACATATATAGATAGTATTTTGTTCGTACTAAGGTAAAGTAAACACAAAGAGAATCAGATTAAAGTGTATTTGGTAACGGAATTTGTGATTACCCTCTTTACATGGTTGTACTCTCATAACATATCAAATTACAGAATGTGTATTTATATCTGATTACGGTGGGAAGGAAGGGTAACAAGCTTATATAGATATAGATATTATTTAGATAAGATTATATAGATATAGATATTATTTAGATAAGAGAATTCGATTACAGCCGCAACCAAACATAGGATTCGTTACCTTCAATAATCAGATTAAGTTACATTTGAGCCAACCAAACACCACCTTAGATCATGATTGTACTTGTCCCAAAAGCCCAGCAAAATAATTACCCCAAGAGAAAACCAAGCAGAAGAATAGTGTAATACGGGCTTGTCATCCCTTCGGTCCATAAGGCCACCCACCGGGAGACAAATGGAACCTACTACAGCCCACACAAGTCAAATGGAAGCTTGACCAGTTAAGCAAGAAATCTTAGGCTAACCTTCATTACATACTAGTACGAGGACAAAAATAACTATAAACCACGAACGAATTTTCTAAACCCGACGCAAATGCACCTGGTGACACTGCACAGCACTATGATGCCTGGTCATAACACAACTAGACATCCATATGCCATCTTTACTATCTACAATAATAACACAACTTATGTATGCATACGATGCCCGGTCAGCGTGGGTTGATGCTGGGCACCACGCCACTGAGCAGGTTGCTACCGGAAACCTCCATGGACGAAATGTAGTGATCATTCGAAGAAGCCATCCGCGTCGCCGATGATGTTGTGGGTGTGCCAGTGGTGTTGCTGCTGCTAGAGCCCATCGCCAGGGCACCGGACTCTGACGATGCTATATTCTCTGTCCCCGGCGTCATCTGCCATATCACCTCCAGCTCCCGAACCACCTCCACCATAGATGGCCTCGCGTCCGTCTCGTCCTGGCAACACCGCAGTGCCAACGCGGCAAACCTCTCCACGCATTCCGCGGGGTATGAGCCCATCCGGTTATCCACCACCGAGAATATCATCCCTGACTGATTGGCTGCCAACACCTCTCTGACTATATTTCTTCCATGGGAAATTGGCTGCATCCCAGTCAGTAGTTCCAAGAACACAACACCCAGGCTGTACACATCGCTTTTGTCTGTAAGCTTATGAGTGAGGAAGTACTCAGGGTCAAGATAGCCCTGCAAAAGTGAGGAGAGGAAAATTAGTTTTTGATCATGATGTGTGAAGTGTATTTCACTATCTCAGGAAGCGCCAGAATAGTGTATGGTAGCCTATTTACCGGGGTACCCTTTACGACAGTGGAGACATGGCCAGGGGCACTCCCCTCTGTTTCTGGCAACGGAGCGAGCCGTGAGAGACCAAAATCAGCAACCTTTGCAACAAACTTCGAGTCCAGTAGAATATTGCTAGCTTTGATGTCACGATGATATATTGGGGGGTCTGCTTCAGTATGCAAATACAGGATACCACGTGATGATCCCAGCGCAATCCGTAGCCTCATGGGGAAATCTAGAGGCACTTTAGCTTTAGCTGTCACATGGATATTGTCAGGTCAGAAAGGCAGTATATCAGAATTAATAGTGCAGGAATGTAGGTGAGCAGTCTTAGCGCACAAAAAGGAAAGCAAAAAAGGTCAGAAACCATAAAATGACACGTATTAAGGAATGAAATTCTAAAACTAGGAGACACGACTTTTGGAACGGAGGAGGTAATATGAATGGACAATGATCCACAACAACAAAATATGCATAAATTTGTGTTTCCATAACATTTTTCAACTGGACGTGAGAATGAACAATGTGATTGTATAACTGTAGCAAACAAAAGATTGAACATGGAGAAATTGCTTGCATGCAAGTAATACATGACAGAAACATGGGATTTGTGATGCTTTTAGAATTTTATGTATTAGTCCAATAGAATAACTATAAGTAAACTTTAAGGTGATTATAGTGGTATTGAATAAGGGCTCACCTGAAAGATGATCACGTAGATTACCATTGGGCATAAACTCATATACCAGCATCTGCAATATAGGCTTAACAGTGTGAGGCTACATCACAGTAATGTTCAATAGAAAGTACATTACCTACTAGTAAATCATCCATATCATGACTTCCAAAAAGATAGGAAATCAAAGTTCTACACAAAAGAAAACATAATACCTACCAAGGAAGCACGTGGGAACTAAACAATAAACACTTCATTCAATCACTCTACCAGAAATAGGTTCCACATGCACATTAGAACCAACAAATTTGTATCAATTTTTCCACTACTCAGTTCAAAAGAAGCAAGCGATTGAATAATAAATCAACAACATTTGACGTAATTTACTTTAAAATTTGCATTTCTTTAGAGAGAGAGAGGGGGGGGTTGCAGGGACAACCTGCTCATCTTCTTCATCACAGTAACCAAGCAAAGAAACCAGGTTACGGTGATGCAGCCTGGACAGCAATTCTATCTCTGTGAAGAATTCCTTTGAACCCTGAAGAGATTCTTGCTGTGCTCGTTTTATGGCTGCTACTGTTCCATCAGCCAACACACCTCTGTATACTTTCCCATACCCTCCTTGGCCAATTAGTGCTGAATCATCAAAGTCATTTGTACAATGTGACAATTCTTCAAAAGTGAAGTCTTTTACACCAGCAATTTTCATTGAAATTCTTTTTGCTGCATCAGACAATAGAACCTTGTCATTTGACCAGCGGATAGGAAATGTAGCTCAGACAAATAGCAAATCATATAGAAAGGATATACTTATATGCACATTAATTCCTTTACTAAAATAGTAAATAAATGAATATAGAGGGGGCAATTGAAACACTATTTCATTTTAATAAAAAAACAAACTTTCTAACCGTTAACTGCTTAAGACCATAGGGAGTAGAGGTGGAGGGTACCAGAGCGTTTCTTTGAAGAAGAATGTCTTGAACGTCTTCGCAATATGATAATTGTAATTAGGGATGAAAGAATGGCGGCTGCAGCAAATGCCGCCATGACTACCCCAACAATGGCACCTGTACTCAGAATGGACCTTCTACCCTGTGGTAATACTGGGAAAGATAGCAAAGAGAACATATAAGCCCTCTATCTTCTAGACATTCTACAGTTATGGAAATTTAAACTGATCTAGAATATGCAGCAAACTTAAGTTAGCAAGATTTCCATAACACTATGTTTTGTAGGCATGTTTGATCAACAGCACCATGTGACTGCTACAGCACATCTTTTTCAATCCCAAACTATTCATTTGGAATATACATGTTCCATTATAATTCACGTGCGATAGCATATTCTACTGTAACGTTTAGGCCCAAAAATTGTTTTCTTAACTTGCTCAGCTTTGCCAAGTGACATCGGCTGTTCGTCACATACATTTCTCAGAGTTTCTGGTTAGATGCAAATCTGCGATAACATCTAGCGTGAGATTTCAAATGAGGTATTGTGGTGCTCAGTTGGGCAGAGGGGCTTAGGGCCCTCTAGGTCCAGTCTAGCTGTTGGTTGCTATAGTTGCCCTCCTGTGTGTGTATTGTGAATATACTACCTCCGTCCCAAAAAACAAGTCATTATAGGTGTGTCTTAACTCAAACTTTCTCAACTTTGACCAAATTTATAGAGAAAAGTATCAATGTTTATGCCATCAAATAGGTATATTATAAAAATATATCTCATGATAAATCCAGTGACACTTATTTCATACCATAAATATATGTAGTTTTTTCTATAATCTTGGTCAAACTTAGAAAAGTTTGACTTAGGACAATCCTAAAACGACTTGTTTTTTGGGACGGAGGGAGTATGTGTAAGACTGTTTTGTCTCTTAATACAAATATACGCACCTTCCTATGTAGTCGAGGGAAAAAAGATGCAAGGTATCATTATCATAGATTCATAGTTAAACTCACCAAAATCTCTAATCTAACTATAGAATGCATAAGTGAAAATAATAGATGCAGAGAAAAGATAGCATACTGTTGCTATACCACCCTGGGTTGAAGTTGAGAAGCTCATAGGGTCCAAATATGTCAGAGTCTGGAATCTGCCAACCTGTGAACATACCTCTGAGCCTAGACACCTCACTTGCATTGAAAATGAGTGTTCTATTTGGAAATAGTTTCAGGGACATCTTAAGCCTTGGGCCTTCTTCCCACATAAAAGTAGAAACTTCTAATTGGAACGATAACAATGAAAGCCCAGATGATAAGTACTGCTGAAATAGAGCCTCATAGGGAACAAAATCCGAAAGCCCAGGACTCTTAAGCCGGTAATCCACATAAACTGGAATGGCACAAAAGCACGGTATAGGTGACATTAGCACTCTTTCGTAAGGCATGTCAGTAGAACATGGTCCACAAAGTGTACTGTTATTTGAGGAACCTCCATCTGCAACAACTGTCTTTGATTGACAATACTTAGAAATATTCTGTTGGTTTTGAACTGTGCATACAGGGTTTCCATGCAACCTAAACATTAAGTTATGGCAGAAAAAGTAAGGCACTGAAACAGAAGCAACAGAAAGCTATATAGAACATGCTCTTCCGTTCTTGATGAACTGCATTTTCTTTCGCAAATTAGTATTGAAGTAACCGTTAGTTTTTGTTATTAGAATCAAAGAAGTTATAGGCTAAATGATGACATTGTTAGACATATGCACCAAACAACCCCCTTTCTTGCAATTTTTATTAGAAATGGCCAAATGCAAAATTATACAGAAGGGAGCATATGGATAGGATGTACACAAAGAGGAAAATGAAACCATCTTTCACTTCATTTCTCTTGCCCTTTGCCAATTAGCAAAAGAAACAACAGATCTTTCAGAAAGTTCTGACACCAAATGCTCAACTGTTCATGTTTATATTAAAAAACATGTTTTGCTGTCCCCAAGTACTATGACACATCTATATCAGACCATGTAAGGAACAAATTGAATATTTTTCTAACATGAAACGATCAATAGCACCATAACTCCACATGAAACCACCACTTTCTTGGGACTTGGGCTTGCCCAAAAAGGTTAGGTACTGACCTTCGCTAATGGGCGTCAATAAATGAAAATGAATGGAAAGCCACAGGCAACTTACAGAGGGGTTTGGATTTTAAAAAACTAAGCTGCGTACCGGTGTACCGAGACAAACAAGGCAAGGTGGGTGACTCAAGGTATTCATCTTATATGCTAATATGTTCAGATGATCGAATGAAAAGCGTCACATATATCCTTGCTACAGTATATGGAAGTTACACTATTTTGAAGCTACTAAAACATAGATAGGTCTGCATCAGTTCTTTTTTAAGCGAAGGTGATCAAACAAATCAGTGATAACATAACACCTTTCTAATAACACAAAGAAGTCAATATTCATAACAAGAAGAAAGGATTGAATAGAAATGCATACAGGATGGTAACATTGTCAGGGGGCGAAAGAGGCGTTGATAGATTGGTGAGAGCATTGTTCTGGAAATCCCTGTAAAATATTCAACAGAGAATTAGACTATCAATTACCTTGTTCTAGAAAAATGTGATGGGGAGTGAAGATTAGAATATCTCACAGTATAAGACTTCTATTTCCACTGAGATCAATATTTTGCCAGATATTAGAAGGAACAGAGCCATCCAAGTTGTTGTTGTCCAGTGACCTGAAGAAAGGACAATGAAGTCTCAGTTCAGTCTGATCCGACTGACCGTTTCAGAGCATAGGTACCATGCATACTGTTTGAGATAAAGAAACTATGCTCAATGAAAGATAATTATTTTATTTTTGGAGGCATGGCAGTTTATCTATTAGATTAAATTTATATATAAGTAAGAAGAGCCCTTTACTACAAGGAGGCATATTGTAACTGTCGCTGTTAAGCAATAATGATATGAAAGCTACCATCCTAATGCTCTTATCCTTTGTATCTCAAGACCAATCATCTATGCAAAGTTTTCTACAAATGATCGAAAGGATCATCACATGAACTGTCCACATTAACTTATAAATAGCATGAAAAGGGTAAGATCGTACTTACAATCTTTGAAGATTAGGAAGGCCAGAAAAACTTCCAGGTATGGAACCGTTAAGGTGATTATGGGAAAGATCACTGCATAAATTGTGAAAGTGAGGAAATCACCGTCTATGCAATTAGAACGATCAATAAATAATACTTCTTGCCAAATGTTTAGTAAAATAATAAGATGCTATGATCTGTCTGCAAGGGGTGTTTTGTACATTGTAGTTATATTGCTCGCAAATTGGCTGGATGGTATGGGACCCCTCAACTGATTCCAGCTAAGATCCCTGAAACACCAATAAGACCAAGATGAGAAAAACTGCCAAATTCTCCTAAGCATGATGCGCAAGGACTAAGACTAAAATGTTTTGCTAATAATAAAAAAATTGTGATGCTGTAGTATAGAATTTTACACATACAAGTAACCAAGTTGGGGTATTCCACTGAGATCAGGAACAGGTCCTTCCAAGCTGCAGTTCCTCAAACTCCTAATGATGAGTATCAATTATATTAATTTATGATTTTAATAAATGCTATTACAGGAAAAACACAGAGCAGAATACTAAATACAGTTGAGATGCACTGCAGCTTTACACCTTAATGTGCAAGGATTCAAAGGCAAGCCCCATTTTGGGTAATGAACTGCATATGCTTGTCAAACATCTCGTGTGCAAGCCTAAATTTTACCATTATAAATTTATAATACCCTAAATATTAGCAACAGCTAATTAATTTTTTGTTATATATCCTCTTTAATTTCACGCGATTTGACTTGCTCTCACTAGATTAGGAATGTCAATTCTTTGGATGGGGAGGTCATCCTATAAACTTTAACTTGTGATGTATAGATGATAGATACATTTATACAGGGATCTCTACTGCAAACTTTCCCAATGTTTCAACAATTCTGTACTTTTTGGATATTCATAAGCTAGATTGCAACATGTTAGGAGATAGAAAAATCAATATTAATCAAACTATTTCCTCAGATAGTCATTATGAAAGACAAACAAGTGGCTTAATCAGAAATTCAGAAATGAATTGAACTTTTTAAGTTTGGTTAATCAACACTGCAGCATTTAACTAATAATTGGACAAGGTACAGTACGCATTTTACTTTGTAGACCACTGATAGGCCCTTCGGAGGCCAGCGATCGTCAGGGACAAAAGATGCTATTCAATCAATATCTATGCGACAGTTACTAATATAAATAAGCAGTAATATAAAAGTAAAAATCTACATGTCCAGATTTCTTTTCCTGTCAAAGATTCAACCAAATGAAGGGGAGTTGTCATGGTAATTGGTAAACCAACAATGAGGGTATGGATTTGCATTTACTGGTAATAAAATTCATTTGAGAACAAATAAAAGAATGAAAAAGGAGTTAAAACAAACTTACAACTTCAGAAGTGTCGTGATGTTGCCATAAGATACAGGAACTGAACTTCCAGAGAAATTATTATTGTCTAGTTGACTGGGATCATTTTAAAAAGATGTAGTTAGAAATAAAATGGACAATGGATGTTATACAGTTTTAAAATGTGAAATTGCAGATGCATGGTCAAATATTTGAAAAAAGTGAACTACACAATGTGCAATGAATAGGATGAAGTGCTTTCTTTCTTTTCAACTAGTTTTGATTATTGTTGGTCAAGAAAGAGTGGAAAGCACCCAAAAATCGTGTACTGTTGGCAAGAATAAAGCACCTTAAAGATCAGGATAAAACCAGATTTAAACCAAGATTACTACATAATCTACAGTAGCCAGTTAGATAAAGTTTTCACTGAGAAAATGAAGGAATGATAAAAGACATCAGCTGCTATTGCCATAGAAGAAGTTTAGACCCACAGAGGTTAATACTTTGTGGTCCTCCCAAACCTCTAGATTAGCTCTACTTAAATTCAATCGAGCTATGAAACAACAGACACGAGTAACCACTGCAAATGAATTGCGCTTCATGCCAAGCTAAACTTTATCCAATTCCTGATCGAAGAATGGTAGGCAATGCAACTAACTTAGCATAATAGTGATACAGAAAAATATAAGCTTACATACATGATTAACACTTTCGGTAACTTAGATAGCTCTGGAGGAATATAGCCTGACAAGTTATTGTTATCCAACAATCTGCAAAATAAAAATACTCTCAGCAAAGTATAAAGTAAGATCAGTAATGGTGCAGCAGTCTGGAACTTACAGGTGAACAAGTGAAGGTAATCTGGAAAGCTCAGGTGGAATCTGACCGCTCAATGAGTTGTTGTTCATGTGACTGGATCAAGATTGAAAAGCCATTAGGATACCTATTCTTTGCTTACATAGATGCAAACCAATACTACTCACAAGTGTTTGGTTTTGTTCAGGTTAGCAAATGATTTCGGTATTGGTCCAGATATATGGTTCTGATCAATCTGAATCCTATTCAGATTAGGAAGGAAGCCAATCTCCTCTGGTAAAGAACCATTCAATTGGTTTCCATTTAGGAGCCTGCAAATACATAAAACAGACACCATGTTACAGTAGCAGAAATAATTGCATGAAAGAAGCAAAAAGTTGCAAAGCCCATCTTCACTACTTGTATCAGAGAAACACATTAAATTATAATCAGAGACATGTTAAAGAGAAAAATAAAAATACCAAGTATCAGGATGCATCTTAGATTCAGGGTAGCAACAATAAGCTAAACTAACAGCGCTCAAGGAAGATGACAAGCTCCGTATACAACCAAAATATAACTAGTTAACTGATTCAGAAAGACTATGTTGTTGACCAACTTCCTAAGACTTACATTAATTCCAGAGAAGTGATGTTGCCAACCTCCTTAGGTATGCTCCCGCCTATTGAATTCCACATAAAATCCCTTCAAAGAAACAGGAAAAAAAATACTCAACGCCTTTGTGCATGTACATTAAACAAGTGCGCAATCCAAATGACAAGCTAAAGTTGACTCAACAGTTAATTGATTGCCAGCAAAAAATCATTAACTTACATAATTCGCATTTGAGAAAGCTGACCAAGCTCAGGAGCCAAAGTTCCCGATAAATTCAACGCTAGGAGCTGTCTGCAATCACATTTACGTTATAGATGTAAATACTTTAATAGCCATGGAAACTACTGGCTAATGGGAAAAAAGTCATCAAGTGAAACAAGTGTTGCAGCAATCAGATCCACTAGCAAAATAATTAACTCCAGAGATACTAGAAGGGACAAGGCCCCCAGTACTATGTAAACACATTCTGGATCCTTTTAGTCGAAGCCTCCAATATTCCAAATACAGTGTAGTTTCCAACAATGCCAAAACAGGAAGAATGCAACGCATGTTGGAAAAGAGAGGGAGAGTAGATGCTATTATCAAGTTTTCTTTCAAAAAGTGGAAACAAATCCAGGTGCAAACCTGGCCTATTAAGCTAAGGTGGTAAACAAATTTGTATCAAAACCAAGGCCAAGTTTAGTCATTCATCAAAAAACAACTCAAAACAAATTAGAAGGGTTAGTGTGGAATGTAAAAGAAGCAATTGATTGACAAGGTGATCGCTTATGCTCGTACAATTCCTGTATATGCAAGTATCCATCGATTTTGCTTGATGCATTGTAGCAGATGAGATGGGACCAATTTCCCGTGCATGGATCTCCACGGTTCCAGCTGTTAAGACGTCCCAGTGGATCTATCAAGCTGCCCCTGATAGCCTTGAGAGCATCAACTGCAGAGTAGATGGACCAATTTTAGATACAGTTAGTTTGACAAAAATGTAAGAAGAAAGAAATTCGAAGGCATGAAAAATAGCTGTAATGAAAAAAAGGTAGTATTGCTGACTTGTATACACCTGTCCTGTCAGGTGATAGGTCATGCTTACAAGGTAAAAGTCAAATGGAAACAAATGGGGAATATGCAGAGATCAAACTAACATAAGAGAGGTATGCATGCAACGAATACAAAGGATTTTACCTTCCCATGGTGCAGTGATTTGTGCAGTCGCTGGTCGCAAAAGGGCAAGATAAAATGTGAGGATAACGAAAGAGAGAAAGAATACTTGAGGCCGTAACGAATTTTGCCCCATTTGGCCAGAATATTCAGAGTTCATGGTTGTAGGCTCTCTGTGACAGAATCCATTCCCTGTTAGGGAACAGCTGAGCAGAAGTTAGTTGAACAGATCGAAGATACACAAAGGGCATCGGATTAAATTACTGCTCGAATCTGCCGGTAAATTTAAGAAAGCTATGCATTCCAAAGGAAAACTTTTGCTAGTCGGAAATTCTGAGGCTTGTAGTTGATAGCTTATGTAACTCAAAGGAGTAAACTTTTATTAGAATACACACAAGAATTCAAAGTAAATAACCAACAAGCAGTAGAGATGACATGGGATGAAAACATGGCATGAGAAATTTTTGTAACACAGTACAAGGAGAAATAAATTCCTTTGCTGCTCATATTGACAGGGAAGGAAATGTTGGTGTTGCATCCTAACAAACAAATATAGTCATGACACCATAGCTAGCACCATAGCTGAGCATATGCTCACCAAGGATTAAAGCGTGGCATGCTATGTCCTCAACAGAGAAAAAGAAAGAAAATTAGGATTTCGCAACTAACCAAGGTAATCAAGAGCAACTTCAAGGAAAGCTCAACTCACCAGGTAGCAAAGCAAGCAGCAGATAGCACCAACCAGAGGGATTGATTGAGCCGATCGGGGCGCCGATGACAGAACCGCCGAATGGAGGGGGCGGCGCAATAAAGAAAGATGGAAGCTCTCGAGTGGCAAGCAGAGGAGGCAACAACGGCGAGTTTACGCTGGTGATTAAGATATTGTAGTGGCAAAGGCAACGGAGGGTATGTGAATGCGATGGAAAGGGGGGATCTCTCCTATGAAAGGGACACTGATGCTGCTGGTGCGAACAAGCGAGGAAGGTAGCAGCCGCCCTTGTTTAGGGACAGTGAGAGAGCTGCATTGACCCTTTCCGCTGCGTTGCCAGATCTGAATTGGGTGACCATTTCTTTCCTCCACTGCACCTGCTCCTCCTGCTTCCGCTGCTTCTCCGGGAAGGAGAAGAGACTGGATCCCAATCCTCCCAACCATTCCAGCATCGACCGCTCCAAGCAGCACTAAATGCAACGCTCACGCACTGACCTGACGTCCTGACCTGACAGCGGTGGATTGGACCTGGGGTTGGTGTTGAACAGGATAGGTTTGCTTTGCTCCCCTCCAACGCCTCCATCTCCTCTCGCTCTCCACCCATCCACCCGTCTGCCTCCTCACCCACTGACCTCAGCACGTTGAATTTCGCCGCCTATTGAACGGGCCAAACCAATCCGTGCGGAGGAAAAAATCAAAAGGAAGGGGGCGAGAGTAAGAAGAAGGGCTCAGACTCTCGGACTGCTTGCGGAGGCCAAGCCATCCTCATCCTCGCCCTGGACTGGAGGTCCTGACATGCCATTACCGCCGCCGCCGCCGCTCATCGGCATGAGCTCCCCTCCCCTGACGACGCCGTCGCCGAGATTAGGACGAAAAGACAAAAATGTGCGCCATCGCTGTCAGCTGGGCCCGTCCCTAAAACCCCCGCACCTGCGTTTCGGAAAAATGAAAAATCTAAAATATTGCAATTCTTCCTTTCAAATTATAGACGATTTCAAATCCTCTATGTAACTATGTAGCTTATTGGCTAACTTTAACCCATAGTTATTTGAACCGGACCGGACCGGCGGTTGGACCGGTACCGAACCAGGGCCTAAACTGGCTCGGTTCGCTTAAAAGATCAGCCGTGCAATCGGACCGTTAAAAACCGGTGGAACCGGCTGGTTTTTTATGGAACCGGTAAACCGGCGGTTCTGATTGAACCGGACTGGTTCGATTCTTCACCAAAATGCCCCTCTATCAATTCAGGGGAGCATTATCTCCATGAGGGCAAAAATGGAATTCTTCAATTTTTAGGGTTAGGCAGTAAGGCAGCACAGAGACTTGGCCAGAGGGAAAAATCGCACGGAAAAAAAATTGCGGCCGGTGGCGGCGCTGCACGCACTGGCGCCTGGCGGCCGGCGCACGCCGCCCCCTCCGTCCGTTCGTCGCCGTCCACCGAACACCGGTCCTAGGCTCCCAGCACCCAGCCCCAGGTCCATCCCTGTTCCCCCAATCCCCCGTCCTCCCTCCGTTAGTGGGCTGGGCGGCTGCCGGTGGGGCGCCAGCGCCACGAGGCACCACGCCTGGCAGCCTGGGCGGCGGACCGGCGAGGCGCCGCGCCACCACGCCTGGGCGCCGTTGCGGCGGGCGAGTGGGCCGGCTGGCGGGCCACCAGGCACCAGCCCACCACCACGCGGCCTGGGCGGCGGACCGGCGGAGCGCTGGCCGCGCCTGAGGCCCTGAGCGAGGGCAGGCAGGAGCCAGGACCCAGGAGCAGCCGAGCAACAAGCCAGCAACAGCAAGTCAATCTTCGACAATCGACAGCAACAGCAAGTTCTGAATTTCTGATCTACCATGGCTAATGGTTAGTACTCACTACTCACTACAAATTAGTATTATTATTGCTTATTATTGCACAAAATTAGAGTAGGTACTACTGATTTGTATACTTATTATTGAAGTACTGATTGGTCTTTTTTTGCACTTAACATTCACAGTGGATTCTTCAGACACTCCCAATAACGCAGCACCTAGCCAAGAGGTTGGAACAGAAGTAAGGACAAGAAGAAAAACTGATCCGGCATGGGGGTATTGTACACAAGTTACTGAGGAAAGAAAAAAGAAGATCAAGTGCATGTACTGTGACATGATTTTGAAAGGAGGAGGAATCCATCGATTCAAGGAACATCTAGCCAAATATCTAGGAAATGTGGCTGGATGTCCAAAGGTTGGTCCAGAGGTTCAACATGTAATGAATCAAAGTATTGAAAATTGGAAAGATAAGAAAAGGAAGCAGCAAGAGATCTATGAGGAAGAAAACCCATATGGGCCTGACCCTGGAAATGAGGAATCATATGATGTCTCTAATACTAAAGCAGCCCCAACCCGGCATGGTCCTACTGCAACAACTAGAGGAAGAAAAAGAGGCGTTGCTACCTAGTATTGGCAAGTATTTCAAACCTAGAACTGCCCAGGGGATCAACCTACAATAAAGAGTGTGCTCCAAGGAGAAGAAGTCAAGTTAAAGACTGATTTGTGTATGGCAAGATGGTTTATTGATGCATCACTTCCATTTAATGCAAGTAACTCCATCTTTTATCAGCCAATGCTTGATGTTGTGTGTGCATATGGTTCAGGATACAAGGGGCCAATTTTCAATAGTTTGCGTGGTCCATTACTTGCAAAGTGTGTTGAGGAAACTAGAAATTTTGTTGATGGATTTCGTAAAATTTGGAGGCAAACTGGTTGCACAATTATGGCTGATGGGTGAACTGATAGGAAGAGAAGGACCCTCATCAACTTCTTGGTGTATTGTCCCAAAGGTACTATCTTTCTCAAGTCAGTTGATGCCACTGAAAGTTCCAAAACTGCAGAGTTCTTGTTCAGATTATTTAGAGATGTAGTGAACTTTGTTGGTGCTGAACATGTTGTTCATTTTGTCACTGATAATGCCTCAAACATGGTTGCTGCGGGTAGAAGATTAGAAGATGAGTTCCCATCTATTTATTGGTCCCCTTGTGCTACCCATTGTTTGAATTTAGTATTATCTGACTTTGGCAAGGAAAATTTAGTGAAGACCACTGTAGCTCATGCATCATCTATTACAAAATATATCTACAACCATTGTTATCCATTATATCTAATGAGGAAGTTCACTAAGGGTCATGAAATTCTTTGGCCAACGCAAACTCGTTTTGCTACAAATTTTGTTGCTTTGCAAAGCATATACAAGCACAAGGCTGATCTTCATGCAATGGTTGTCTGTAGTGAGTGGACTAACTCTGCATATTATAAGGATCCACAAGGGAAAAAAATTACCAAAGCTGTGCTAGATCAGAACTTTTGGAAAGATTGTGCTGTTGTCTGTCAATTATCAGAACCAATTGTTAGGATGTTGAGAATTGTGGACAGTGATGAGAGACCTGCAATGGGCTATCTATTTGCAGCCTTCCATGCTTCTAGAGAGGAAATTGAGAAGAGGTTTCAGAGGAAGAAGGACTTAGTTAAGCCCTTTTTGGAATACATAGATGCACGATGGGATAAACACTTTGATAAGAATATTCATGCTGCCGGCTTTTGGTTCAATCCTAATAACCAGTATAATGATCAACTAAGAGAGAAATATAGTTTCACTACTTCTGGAGTTCTTGATATCATTGAAAAATATGCTGGGAAAGATATAGCTCTTCGGAGTTCTTTGACAAGAGAGATGAGAATTTTTAGAATGGGAGAAGGTGATTTTGGACGTTCAACTGCTATAAATGATCGACAACACATGCTTGCTGGTCATCGAACCGGTGAGACCTTCGGTTTAATGGTTCACTGGTCAAATCGTTTTCATTTATGTTTGTCTTTGCTTTATGAACATCTGTGGGGGAAAATGGCATAAACTTGGAGGCTTCGGGGCTATCAAATAAAACAAAAAACATTAGGATGCAAGAGGAACCGAATATAAAAGTTGCTTGAAAATCATTATTCACTTGCGTAGATTGAGAATGAACATTCGGTGACGATAGAGATGGTTTTGTCAAAGTTTATGAAGATTGACTTTTCAAAATCCTAATATGCCTATACTAAAAATAAAGAAAGAAAGTGAAAAAGGGCACAAAACGGTACAAAAAGCAGTAACTTTTTGAAGCATTCAAGGTTTAAGTTTTTAATTAAGCAACAGGGAAAGTTCAACGTTGACGCCGCATGTATTTGCAAGAATTCGTGGCCTTGTGGGGTGGTGTGTAAAGGAGGCGTAAAAGTAAAGTTCGTATACTTATCTTTTGACTTTGTACTACTAGCTCGTTGGCTCCTGACATCACGGATGATACAAGGGTGCTCTTGGTTCCTTTCCCATAACCTGAATTTCTTTCTCCAACAGTGTTATCTCAAATCCTCGATATCGTTTCGTTCCCCTCCTTGAGATAGGCCTTCTTTTTCTGAGCCCGTGGTAGGATGGGCCTGCTTTTTTCTGAGCCCAGTCGATGGGCCTGCCTTTTTTGTTCGCCATGAATGGATTGGATCCTTCTTGTTTCTTCGTTCCGCACAGTAAGTTGATCCCTCTATTTCCTAAAAAAAAAAAGTTGATCTCTCTCTCTCTGTAGCTGCTGGATGTAGATTATTGATGGAAAAACATGATGGATAAGGTTCATTTGCATTGTTCTCTCTGTGCAAATACGGTCAATTTGAGCATCTCTAGTTCATTTGTTTTTATTTTTTTTAAAAAAATCACATGATGGATTAGAAATGTGAGCTTTTATTAGTGCCATCTAGACAAATCCTATGCTAATATACAAAGATAATAAAATTAGTAAAATATGTATCGTTTTTATCCCAGTCCTTGCTCACCACTTCCCAATTGGTGAGTTTTATCTCCTTCAAGGCTACAATGAGGTCCTGGCTCTTTTGGTGAAGTGATCTCTCTATTGGAGCTAAAGTTATTTGCAAAACGTTCGGTAAAACGACTTCTCCTATATTTATGTGGATGCATATAAGATATCAAATTTCCATTGTGCCCCTAGTTAGAACGCGCTGTTCAAATGGATTTTATTTTTCCCCTCCAATTTGTATTGTGATTTCAACTAAAATAAAATGGGTTAATAATAAAAAATAATCATAGATAGAACTAATAATTTTTCTTTTCTTTTTTTTCTTTCTTGTCCCTTCGTTTTTTTCTCCCTTTCCTCACTTCTTATTTTTCTTTTTTTCCTCCCTTTGCTGCATTGATTATCTGATAGCCGCCCAGACCATGTCAGATAGTTCCGTTCGTCATTATCTTCGCCGCTCACGCCGCAAGCTGCCAGAGTGCCAGGGCACTGCCGCTTCTCCGCTGCCCGCTGGAGCACCAGGCCGCCGGCCACCGCGCCTCCACCAACAAGCTGGGCCTGCAGCATGCTCGTCTACGGCTCCTGCCTCGAGCCCTCGAGCACTTCTACCTCCAGGCCGAGGATTGCGGGGAGCACGACCTCGCCTTCTTCGAGGCGTTCTCCGTCCACGCCTCTTCCTCGACGATCTCCTCGCCGGCCTTGAGGCTGTCTCCGTCGTCGGCATCAAGATCTGCTCCCCTTTCCGGCCAGCTGCGGCTGCTCTCTTACCGCCTGTGTTACACGGATACTTCGGTATGGATACGGATACGTGATAGGGTGATACTCCAATACGCCTTTTTTTTTCAAAAACACCGGTACGGGATACACGAATATATAAATCATATTTATATTTTAAACACATAATAATAGAAATAAAATAATACATACATTATTCGTAAGCATCACTTAAAGGTTGTTGGAGTACTTGATTGCTTTTATTTTATATAATAATTCATCATGTCTTTTCTTCTTATTCCTTGTTCGTATTGTGTATTTATGTGCGGAACGAGGGATTAGAGTTTCAATGTATCGGGAAAGAATTGGAAATGTGTCAACAAAGTATCAGAATTATTTTATTTATTTACAAATTATTAAAATATCCAATACGTGTCCGACAAGTATCGAAGGAGTATTAGTATCCGGAAGTATCGGAGGAGTACCGGATACGGATACGTGAACCTTTAGAAGTATCCGCATATTGTAGCTTACCGCTGCTACTACGCATTGCATTCTCATACACCTCATGGGCAAAGGGAGGAGCAGCATTCTCGTACACATCTCCGTGGGTAGAGGGAGGAGCCGAAGGAGCTGCTATTTTTTGCTCGTCCCGCTAGTAGAAAAACAGCTCCGGCTCTGTTGTGCTCCGCATGCGGAGCCATTCTCGTTATTGCCGTTTGGGGTATGGCTCCAGCAGGAGCCGTACGAGAAGCAGGAGCTAGAGTCTTACCAGACAAGGTCTAGGTGTTTGCACAATCGGTGCGGAACACTGCACCCATCCCTTTCTCCTTCCATATTATGAAATAATTTCAACGCCCGTGCTATTTAGATGTTTCAATCAAAAGTTCATTTCACTACACATTTTAAACTTTGTCCAACTCAAAGTTGTCAAAATAAATTTCTGTACAAAGTTCCACATTTTCTACAACTCAAATATGTGGAAAAAGTTCATTTTTATTGTTCTCTCCTGTCGTTGTCAAGATTTGCGGATCAAGACTCTAGACTAGTAAATTTCTTTTATACGCGTATGGCTTCGGATGGTGGCGTGGGAGACACGGGGTTAGACTGGTTCGGGCAAAAGGAGGCCCTACGTCCAGTATCGAGGCTGCTCGTATTACCCACGCGAGGTTCTGTAGTAGGGGTTACAGATGGGCGAGAGAGGGAATTGATCCCAGGTCTCTTGAGTGTGCTTGTGCTCTAAGGGAGTGCGAGTGTGTACTGTTTGCTGTCGAAAAGAGTCTCAGTCCCCGGCTCAGGACCCCCGGTCCTCCTTTTGTAGCGCAAGAAGGAGCTCGGGGTTACAGTTGAGCCAGACCTCCGGAGGAGAGGTAGAAAGGATAAGCTAAATAGAAAAATAATACAAGGGGAGAGTCCCAAGACCGCCGCTCTTGCTCCGGGCTCCGGTCCCTGTCAGCGTGTCCGGCGAGGGAGGGCGATTCCCTCCCGATCTTGTCGATGATCTCCCTGGTCGCCGTCGCCGTCGAGCATGATGATGAGCCTCAGCCTCGGCACCCGTGCCCGCCGGGGAGGAGGTCCGATTCTGTTGCCCTGCCGATTACCGTAAGACCCGGACGTCGCATCCCTGAAACTGCCGTTGGGAGCACGGGGCGCGAGAGCAAGCGATGCGCCCTCCTGTGTCATTCGGCGCAGCTCATGAGTACTTTGTGGCGAATCAGAAGGAGCCGCGGCCACTGCAGCTCGTGCCGCACGGCTTTCGGGACCGGTTACGTTGGGGACGCCGCTCCCTTTTGGCTTGACAGGGCCGCGGCGCATTTATGGCGAGGTCGATAGGGGGGACCCACGAGATCATCATCCTGATCCACCAGTCCGCGCCCGAGGCGAATATTCGTCTTGTGAACCCGAGCGAGTCTGACCCCCGCGCCCGGGGTCGGGCGAGGCGGAGTTTCTGTGGTGGGGGTCGGGCCTCCCGACCCCGGTCCCCTGGGTCGGGCGAGGTGGAGTTTAGAACGTGGCCTCTCCCTTTCATATTGGGCTGACAGCAATTTTGCCACCTTAGATGGGCCTGGGTCTTTAAGTTCTGTTGATTTCGTGGGCTGGAGGAGATCGTTGATATTTCCCCGCAACATCTCCCTTAAACAAGTTCTTGTTTTTTCTTGTTTTTGATAGCTGCAACCTAGCCATAGGGCCCGGGGTGCAAATAGGGTACCTTATTTGACCACCTTTAGTTCATTTGTTTTTAAAAAAATGAGAATTGAGTTTTTAGTGAATTTAGCCAAATCCTATGTTAATATACAAAGATAATAGAAGTAGTAGAACATGCATCATTATTTGATTGCAGCCCCTGCTCGCTAGTATTTTCCAACTATTTGATGTGCTTTATAAGGGCCCTTTGGAGTTCGGTGTATAAGGCTTTTCACACAATTGCCACGGAACATTATTTTAAACTTTCTCTTATGAAAGCGCCGACATAAACTCTTCCCCCAATTTCAAACGCCCCATACTGTTTAGAAGTTTGAAATAAAGTTCATTTTCAGTGCACATTGTAAACTTTCTCTAAATCAAATTTTATCACAATTTGTGTACAAAGTTCATCTCCTACGTTGTAGGCGAAAAGAGGGGAACGAAGTGGGTACAATTCATTTCAGCGGTGTACCACAGGTGCAATGCGGGAAAAAAGTTAATAAACAGATGAATTCGAAAGCACATACCACATACCCGCGATTATCGTTTGTTTGAACAAAAATTCCAATCCAGACTAACTATAAAAAACTAATAATTATACAAGCAATAATGTCATCACACGCTGCTCCTAGAAAAAGAAACATAAGATGAGCATACATAGGGAGCAGATCAGAGGGGCAACGCGTGAGGGTTACTGGGGAAGGAGGCAACAAAGGAGGACGACGCTGAAGCCGGCATGCCGCTGGAGGCGTTCCTCCCTTGGCCGTTCATCGTCTTCATCGTGGCTATGCTGCTGTCGCTGTTGTTCATGGTCATGCTCATGGACGCGGAGTTGACCGTGTTGGTGCTGCTGTAGTAGCCACTGCCGCCACCGCCGTAGGAGGAGGAGGAACCGGTGGGGCGCGGGCGCCTGCGCGGCGCGGGTCCCTTCTCGGCCCAGATGAGCTCCTGCGCGGTGACAGCCTTGGCGTTGGGGTAGTATCCCCAGAAGCAGCAGAAGCCGCCGCAGCCGGTGTCGCCGGCGCGGTGGATGTACCTGTGGCTGTACCGGCGGCCCAGGCAGTCGACGCACTTGCGGCCCTCCGTCATGTCGCCCATGCCGGCGCCCACGCACCGCCGGCAGTACACGCGGCCGCACACCTATAGATACATGTATGTATATATATATATATTCATCATCATGCATGCATGATGTGTTGTGTAAGAATATGATTGATCAAACAAATGATGAGACATCTTGGTACCAGGCAACGATGGCGGAAGAGGTAGACGTAGCTGTTGCAGAGCGCGCAGATGTTGGAGTGCGGTATGCCCGGCCGCCTGTAGTTGCTGCCATGCGCCGCACGCCGCTGGTGGCGACCTCCGGCGGCATCATCGGCCACGTGCGATCTCCGTGCCCGGCGGCCACCAGCAGCTGCCTCTCCGATGGTGGTGGTGCCCACAGAAGCAGCTGCTGCGTAGTGGTACTGATGATGATCGTCATAGTCGTCGTCATTATGGTGGGAAAAGCTTGCTGTTGGGGGAGGAGGAGGAGCAGGAGACGGGGGCAGCTGCAGCAGGGCTCCACCGCCGGCGCCAACGGCGTCATCGTGATGCTCCAAGGGCCTGTAGGTGAAGATGTTGGTGGACGACCTGACCAGGGCGCCCCCCGTCGTCGTCTGCTGCTTCTTGTTGCGCTCATCCTGACCGGCATCATGATCAACTGATAAGTTGCTGGTGGTGGTGGCCGCCGGCGCCGCCGGCAGAGAGGAAGAGGCGAGGTCCTTGAGGGTGAGGTCGACCGAGTCGTCGGGCACGCCCATGTAGAGATCCTCCAGCTCCTGCCGCGCCAGCCTCAGCGTCGCCACGTCGCCCATCGATCGATCGATCACTTGCTTCTCCTTCACAAGTAACTCTCGATCACTTGGACCGGAGAATATCGATCAGTCGCTTGCTTGCTACATATGCATACATATAAATACATGACAGCAGGCATCGATCCTTGCTGTGTTATAGCAGCATGCACATAAGACATGCTGGCCGGCCGGCCGGCCGGCCAGGGACAGGGCCGGTTCATCATTACCTGTCGTCCGGCAATCCCACTCTACTCTATATACTCCGTCAACTTCCTAGGTTTCTCGCATACTCCAATTGATTATACTAGTTACACAGATAATACGGATATATAATCCGTCATCTCCTAGGCATGCATAACACGGATTCCTTGGCCGCTAGCCAGAGAGATCTGGTACCCAGCAAGCACTGTCAGAGAGCCTCGAATTCCGATTCGATCGTGTAAAATAGAATGATATCGCACTGGAATCGTTTGCCTCCATCGATCTTCCGATCGGCGCCGGCACCTCAAGCTCATCGATCCATCCACCTGGTGTCTAGATGTCCATCTTTTTTGTCCAACGTCAGCGTCAAAGCGCTCGTGAGCTCTGTCAGCATATAAGCGACAACAGACAGCATGTAGCCCAAATATTAATTTGATGGGATCTGTCCACTGGGCAATCTGATATTGTTTCCCTTTAAGAACATTCTGAGTTTTCATCGTGATAATCTAAGGGCTCGATCGGTTGCCCCTCTTGAGCACTATACTAGTAGGTAATAATTTAAACCTCGGTTCAACTAATGAAGGACCGGGACGGACGAACGGGGATGGGTGCCTTTAAAAAATTCTTCTCGGATAACAAGGCTTATGTCTCAATTACCACCCTCAAAACGCACCTCGTGTCAATTCGCCAAGATAATACAAATCAACTCATGACAAGCTCACCCTAGGAACGATTTGACATGCTCAAGACATAGCGAAAGCAAAGCATAAAGTGATTCCTACAAGTTTGCACAAAAGAGATTAAGCAAGATCACTACTAACTACTTACTCAACTACACATGCAAGGATAACCGATTAATTTAAATAGCTAAGCATGATTAGCAAGAGACAGTACTGATTAAGGGGGTGTTTGGGAGCACTCCACTCCACGAAAAATTGCTTCACTCCACCAACTCCGAAAATTTCGCGGCCAAACGCGTCTAGCTCCAGCAACTCCGGCTCAGGGGGTAGATCCACGTTTTTTGTGGAGTACCTAAAGAGGTGCTCCAAAAACCCCCTGTACACACCTCCTTGTGGAGTTGGTGGGTATTTACCCACCATTACCACTTGTTACACAATACCGGTTCGCAAAACAAAAACACTCCTCCCGTCGCCCCGTCCCACCCGCGCGCTGCCTGCCCGCCGCGCGCCGCGCCGCGCCGCCCGCTCGCCCGCCCACCCGCCGCGCTGCCCGCCGCCCGCCACCCGTCGCCCGCCCACTATGCGCCCACCTCTTTCCCTCTCCCCCCTCTCTCTCTTTCTTCCAAGCTTTGCTTTTCCCTTTGCCCGGTGGTGTGGTGCTAGACTGCTGGCCTCTGCGTCTGCGTCCGGCGGCAAGTGCGAGAACAGAGCAGCGCCACATTGCGCAGCCTGCCCAATCTCTAGCAGCAGTAGGGGGATTCGTGAGCGCGGGGTTGCGAATCTTGAAGAACGTGGCTGCGGCGGCGGCCATGCCGGAGTCCTGGAGACACGCCGAGGCGAGCGCCTCGCGATCCGATGCAGGGGCCGCCGGCACCTCGGCTCAGAGCCAGGGCACGGGCAATGGCGGCAAGGGGCACGCGGCGGCGGCGATGGCGACGGCGACGCGGGTGCCGTTCCACGAGCTGTTCGCGGACTCCACGGACGTTCGCGTAGTGATTGGAGAAAGAGGAGAGAGAGGAAGAGGAGAGGAGAAAATAGAAGAGTATGATATGTGAGTCCGTTCACAAAGGGTAAAATAGACCATTCACAACAAGTGCTCATGTTTTTGGAGCTGGAGCACTGCTATTAGCCAAACACGTGCAGCAGCTCCATTTGTTTTTGGAGTTGGTGGAGTGGAGCTAGGAAAGTGTGGAGCTGGTGGAGTGGAGCTGGTTTTTCTGGAGTGGAGTGCTTCCAAACAGGCCCTAAGTAGCTAAACATAATAACAGAGATTAAGTAACTAATTGCATGGCCTAAAAGAACGGTAAGAAACTGAGCTCACAGTGCTATCTCTGCTGGCCGGCCTTGTATCCTGCGTATGGGCCACGTGCTGTGCTGCTGGCCTGCTCTCTTGCCTGGGCCGCCTGGTCAGCTAGGAGTACTTCGCGTCCTGGGCCGCTGGCCTGGCCTGGTGATGCGAGAGCTGGGCCGCTGGCTCTTTGCTCTTCCCACCTGGGCCTAGAGAGCTGGGCCAGCCTACTGCTGTGCACCACCAGCTGGGTCGCCTGCTCTGCCTCACGTGCGCCGCCTGGATGCGATGCAAAGCCTCTTGCCTTCGAACTTCAAACGAACATAAGAACACGCAAGAACAGCCTGGAACTTCGAATCACAAAAACTTGGTATCAGAATGGAACAGCATGGTCGAGTTTATATATATATATATATATTAAAAAGGAAAAAATTGTGTAGGAGAAAAGATCAAAAGAAAAATCCTATACAATTGATCAAAATTGGAAATTCGTCCAAATTCTCGATGAGATCCTTAAGAGGTTGATGCTGGAGCTTCATGATTTACTTGTTCTTCTCCGAGGTTGATGCAATGTGGCGGTGGAAATTTCTAGTGTCGTCTATGATGCAGACCTAGGAGCTGAAGGCGAACGTCGCACCTGCTTCAAACACGACGATTGGCTTGATGACGACTTGGGCTATCGAGTTCACTAGTGGATTCTTGGTGAGAGCCCCTACTTGGAACGCTAGCTGTCGGTGTTTAGACCCGGCAACCTACCGACGAGGTGCTCGAAGTAGTGTTTCGGTTAGTGGGGCTCGCCGAGATCAAGAACGCAGACACACGATTTAGACAGGTTTGGGCCATTGAATAGCGTAATACCTTACGTCTTCTGTGTTGGTTGGATTGAATTAACTTAGAGTGGGTCCCTACGTCACCTTATATTGCTGGAGGCAGGGTTACAGGTCGGTTGTTTGCAAGAATATTAGTCGGATTCGACTAGACGAGTCCTACTCCTATTGCTGAGAGTACTTTTCCTAATCCTCGACTAGTTCTTGACTTACCACATAGACTATGCTATCCTGCGCCATAGTTTTCATATCAGATATGTCTCGGTATCCAGCCCTATATTTAGGACTGTCCAAACCTTCTGGTGGGCTTATAGATATATGTACGACAGCACCGGAAGCAGCTCGGTTCCTTAAACTCTTCTATTGTGGCTTTGGAGAAAACACCATAACCTGGTGTGCGTATTCAGATATTGACCTGTTCAAATTCTCGAAAAACTCCATTTTTTCAAAGTCTTGCCCAACTGGGTTGTTTAGACTGACCTTCAAAACATACGCAGTTCCTTGCGTCCTCCCAACTAGTTTTGCCAATGGTCGATCTCATACACCCTCTTATGAGTTCTATCATCCATGGACCTTTGCTCATCAAATTGGATTTGGTCAGGTCCCAATCAATCTATTTTTTGCTGATAAGGTGAAAGCAAGAGACATAGTCACCACTAGCTCATAGTATGAAAGATTGACTACCTTGACTTCATTACTGCCTCCATTTGAACTGCAAAACTGGATTGGTACTGAAGTATCATCTGAATCCTTCAACCAATGATGGAGTGAATGGAAAAGCCATCTAACAAACAAAGCTGTGGCTCATTATTGCAAGAGGCTTTTCCTTGACTATGTACCATTTGAAGGAGAGGTAATTACTTGCACATTATCATTCTCCTTATTTTCATTTCATGTTTTATGACACTATATATTTCGGGAAAATTATGCTGAGGCTCCCCTTGTGAGCTTAAATGGTGAGCCGATTGCTTATGCTTCTCCTACATCAGAATCAGTCCTAGGAGCCAATGTACCCCGAGTGTCTGATCTGTCCAATGCTCTAGTAGTAGGCAAGCGCAAGCCATCCAAGATATTGAGCAAGAGGAAGAAGAAGAAGAAGAAAGTCACTGTATCACCAGTTGGATCTCCATCGGCTTTAGAAGTATGTTGACTATCTTACTCTTGTTCAATTAATTCCTATTTCTATTAACACCCTAAATCTGATCAGCTATAGCGAGCAAATTCACCACTTCTTAATATCCAAGAGCCAGCAGCCGACAAAGCTCCAGAAGAATTAGCAACAACCCAGCAAGAAACACATCTCCAGTTGAAGAAAATGGTCTCAACGGTATAGCAATGTTCATTCTGCCTATGAATTTCTCCTTGTTTTGCACTGATATATTCTTTTAATCAGCTGTTAATAGGAACATCGGCATTAGCATCAGCACTGGCTCCTCCGTTGAATATAGAAATCCCAGAAGACCATCCTGTACTGAGCCGACAGTAGTCGCCAATCCAAGAAATTACCTTGGTAATATCTTCATCCATGCAACCTAATGCTTTTGTGTTAACACGTATTCTAATCCATCCTTACTTGCAGGATGAACCATCGGCTGAAGAAAGGACTACTCAGCTAGAAATACCTCCAACAGCTATGAAATCACCAAGAATTATAGCCGATGAGGAAGCCCCTAAACATGGCATTCAGCGACAAGAAATCCCTGTCCGGGTATGCAAATTATTTGCACCTATTGGAATATTTGATTCTTGATCTGACCAATTTTCTCTATAGGCTACCAATCCATCAATGTCAGACCTCTTCTCATTCAGTATATAAGAATTTGCAGATGAAGAAGATAGTGGCTCCAGCCATTCAGTATAGAACCATCCAGACATAGAGGACCAGCTATCAGCCATCCTGCAGCTGCTGCATGAAGACACATCTGTGCTGCTAGAAAATGCTGAGCCAATCCAGAAGTTATTCAGTCAAATCAAGACTCATCTAACCAATGAACTAATCGCATTATTGACTCATGCAACCTTCATTGAGTCAAGCTATTCTGAAGTCTAGGGAGCCAAAAGGCGCATCACTGATAGACAAGCCAACCGTCAAGCCAATGCTCAATTGGATACTATCAAGTCAAAGGCTAAAGAGCTGAAACAAGAAATTGAAAGCCTTTACACCTCTCTCTCCTCAGATGCACAGAGTCTAAGACCTTGGAGACCAAAAGAAACCAACTGATGCTTGAGCTGGATTGGGTGAACAAAGCAATTGTAGAAACTCAAGGCCGGCTCAATGATTATCCCATCGCAATCCAAGAGAAGAAGAAAGAATTGGCTACCTCGATTAACCAAGTGCGTCGCCAGCATTGACAAGTCAACGATATCCCAAGCTCTGACGAAGAAGACCTACAACTGATAGCCAATGTTGACCAATTTCGCCTGCGCACGGTAGAGGCCATTGAAAAGGTCTTGTAAAGAACAATTGATCCACTTTAATCTCTATTTTTAACTTGTGCACAATTATTTCACCCTTTGAAAGCGACCCTTCAATGCTACCTTTATTTTTCTTGAGCAGACGCAATGAATCTCCTTTGCCATCTTAGGCCAGGACAAACCTCACGAGAACACTATTACTCTGGCAATCTATGAAAGCTGAAAGATTCCTACCATCACTAGCTACTCACGAGCCCCATTGTACTGCCTTGGCCGCATACCAGCAATGTCACTATAAATAGGCCACCAACGCTAGCTCCTTCCATCACCAAGAGCCATGGCTCAAAGAACATAACTTGTAGGCTGGAAGATCATCATACTTGAAGCTCATAGAACATCCATGTCCACTAGATGCTAGAAGAATTCTTGTGAAATAGACTAGGGTGCTTCTTCCCTTCGTAGTCTCTTTTGTGAAGCTAGGAGGTCAAGATGCAAGAAGAATCCTCGTGATGTACCTGCATTACCATCTCTAGCAAGCTTGTTGAAGATGCTGGAATAGAAGGATTGTACCCCTCATCAAACTCGTGCTTTTTCTTGTATTTTCTTCGTATTTATAATCATTGGATTTTGTAACCCATCAGTATGAAAAAGTTCGTACAACAAAGCTTATTGATATACTTTTCATCGGTAATACTCTTTCTTCTAATGAAAACATATTTATTTATAATTTTTGTGCTAAAGGCGATATCGGTAGATATCGGCTATCTTAAGATGTTGAGTTGCTCATCGGCTTTTACATACTGTCGGCTTTGACTCATTACTTATGAATATTACAATTTAACAAATCAGCCAACATACACATTTTTATCTATGCTTCCTCATCATCTGCTTGATCCATCTGGAACAAGAAGCTTGCTGCATCCATGATTTCATCTTCTTCCCTGACTTTTCCAAACAAGCAACGCACCTTGTTAGACTCCCAGAAAGGAACATCGGCTGCAACGATGATAGCAGTTTCATCAGTTGGCATGAGTTTCACCATGTTTCCATCCCATTGAATTAGCAGTTGGTGCATCATGGACGGAATACAACAATTTGCATGGATTGAATCTCGACCTAGAAGAAGATTGTATGAACCCTTGCCATCAATGACGAAAAAGGTAGTAAGTAAAGTTTCACTACCAATCGTCAATTCGACGTTCAGGACCCCTTTAGCTTTTGATCTCTTCCCTTCAAAGTCTTTCAAAACAATGTTAGTCTTGATTAAATCCTCAGGAGTCTTGCCAAGTTTGTGGTAAGTAGTGTATGGCATAATGTTGACAACAACAACACCATCAACCAACATCTTGGACATTAGCCGACCATCAACATGTCCCTTCATATATAAAGGCTTCAAGTGTCGATGCTTTTCCACCTTTGATTGCTCAAACACAGCTTGCTGAGCCGGCAGGACCAATTGGGCAACCTCTTCTTCATCTCTATGATAAATCCCAAATTCAACAAGAAAAATAAAAACCATGTTAATTTCATTTGATACCTCTTTGCCTTTGTCTGATTGCTTGATGCGCCGCTCCTGGTGCTACTCCTTGTAGCGCAAGCATTAAACCCTTCTTCTCTGAGTATTGGTCAAGCCTTCTGGACACCAACATTCTCTAGGAATCAACTTCTCTTGTTGCTTGGTATGCTTTTCCTTGGATTCATCAATGACCACAGAGCTGCGCCTTAGAGGATAACTCAGCCTATCATGCATAGACTGCACTTCCTTCTCTTCATCAGATCCCTCAACTGCCTGATGATGCCTTGAAGATTGATACTCTAAATGTTCATGCACCGATCAGCATTGTCTCTTGGAATTGTGACATTCTTGATATTATGAACTGCACTCTGGGCAATTAACAGCCGACGGTAATCTCAGTTTTTGATTCCAATAGTATTGGAAGAAAGGACAATTCCAGTATGACTCAAATTTGCACTGATCGTCCTCCATCCTGTCTTCATGAGCCTCCCGTCTGCACTAGTATTTGTTGATCAGTATCTTGGAAGTTACTTTAGGTTTTTGAGTGGAGGCTGGTTTTAGCTTCCTCTTCTTCCTGAGCCCAGCTCACTTTCTTCTTGAACTCCTCCGCTGATACTTGCACTCGTGGGTCCACTGCGCTAGATTCTTTTGCCCTCCTTGATGTGAGCAGGATTGACCAAAGTCTTGACTCATCTTTCTTATCATCCGGTGCAGCCTCCACCATGTTAACTATTGGGAACGGATGTTTGTCAACCTTCATTAGCTTCTTTGAGTCATCAACTTTAAGCCTTCCTTGCTCTATAGCCATTTGAATATGTTGACGAAAAGTCTTGCAGTCATTAGTATGATGCGTAATAGAGTTGTGCAATTTGCAATACTTCCTATTTTTGAGCTCTTCAGCTGACAGTATCTTGTGACCCGGAGGCAACTCCTTCTTGTAACAGCAGGTCAAAGATCTTATCGGCTTTGGTGATGTCGAAGTCATATGTTTCTATATTAGTTTTGATCCATGGGCATGAGATCGGCTTCTTGCTCTTAACCTACTCTGCAAACATTGACCTCTCCATATGCATCGGAGTCTTCATTAGATGAGTCATATGCTTTGAAGTGAGAAACTTTATACTTGCCCCTACGTGTGTTCTGGAATCGGCTTTTATGAACCGAAACCTTGTGCACCATATGTGCTAAACTCTCAAAGTTCTAAGGAGAAAACTTTTCCTTAATGGGTCCAGTAACCCTTGATAAGCCAATTCCACCATCTGTCCATTAGTTAAGTACATGTTATAGCGCATGTTGCGCACTTCTCTGAACCTTTGGACAAACATAGCTACTGATTCCCCATTCCTCGGCTTCATCATTATGAGAGCTATTAACTTCATCTCTTAGGCTTCTACATAGTAGTGCTTGTGAAATAGTCTATCCAAATCTTCCCAACTATTGATGTGAAGGCAGGTCCTGTAAATGACGGCAGAAACATGCGCACCTTGAGTGCATCTATTGAAGCTACTTCTCCACACTGAACGAAATATCAGCTAACATGTTCCCTTGTAGACATATTGTCTTCTCCAGAAAAATTAGCAAAATCCGAAACATGGTACCGATGTGGCATTGTGACTTGATCAAACCATGAAGGGTACGAGCACTGATATATATATGACTGCTCCTTGGGCTTCAACCCGAACTGACTCCTCATCACATCAGCAATCTTTGCAGCCCAATCTTCATTGTTTTTCCCATTCCCATATGGTGAATGTGGAGAAACTGGCATGAACCCATCCATAGCTTGAGGCTAGCGAGTATCAAACACCCTATTACCATCAGATGTAAAATCTGGCTGCCTTGGTTGTGTTGAGTTTTGATTTGCAATTTGGATAGGAATCGGCCCTGTCTTCTGATGAATCGGCTGGCCAATAGTTGGGCTGACCGGAGGCTGCCCCGTCGGCTATCCTGAAGATGAACTCGGTGCATCATCTCCATAGCCAGACATGTTAGCTGTATACCTTTTGTAGGAATACTTGCTAACATAATGATCTACAACCCATTGGATCGTCTTCTGAATCTCATTCGCCAATACCCCAGTTGGACTGATTAGAGCATTATTGCCATAGAAGTAATATTATACTCTAGCTTGAGGTCATCTTCCCCATCCATTGGGTCCTTATCCCTAGATGACAACACTTGTCCTAGCATCATAGGTACTGGCAAAGGATGTTTCCTGTGATGTTTCCTGTGAGCTTTGTTGCGGTTCAGACTAAATGATTGTAGACATACTGCCACGAATTGATCCCTAGTGTCTTCAACTTCTTTCCTTTGTTTCTCATCAAGACTGTTTAGGGTAATCTCAACAGGAGTGAATTCCTTAGTAGCCTTGGGATCACCTTCATTATCACCAAGTTCGCCAGCCATTTGGTCGAAGTTGAGGCAATGACGAGCACTAATGACATTCATTGACTGTTTGTCCCACCAAGCATGCCAAGAGCATGTTGACACAAAATTTGGACCTCAGGCTTCTGCATTGAACAACACGAAGGATCTGGGAGATCTTCTTAACTCCAGTGCAGGCTCCAAATCAGCTCGCGAGTGGTGCAAGGCATGCTAGTCAATTTGACCTAAAAATTGACAAAGTAAACACTAAATTTCTGAGCTGGTTGGCAGCAAAGCCTTTCGAACTCATGAGTAGGCATTCTTGGAATAAACACCACAATAGACGGATATTCAATGTAATCATGCGGTGTAAATAAATAAAAAAATTTGATGGCATGTGCCATCCGCAATACAAGCGACAGGCTAAGATATAGTATTGTAAACCAACAGCCATAAAAGGAGCCCTTGCTGGCCATGCACACACCAAATAGACTAACATATCTAGTCAATGTCTTGATAAGTGTAATTGAATTTAGATAAGGTAACACGAATGACAGTGCATTGATATCAATCTATTAACCTAAGAGATTAGAACATAGCAAATAAGGATCTCTTGCCTACCGCTTACGAGCTAATTAAGCTAATGAAATCCTAATTAATGCCATGACCATGTCATGACTGTGTAATTCAACTTAGACATGTTGACATGATGAGAAGGCATTAACTTCAGCCCACTAGCTTAGTCAGACAAGCTCGCGGCAACAAGGCCTCGTATATGCGCCCCTATCGGCTCAATGATGTCACCATGGTTCTAAGAGAAATGGATAAGACCCGACCGAAGCATTGGCTCTATACAGTAGCATACTGATGTCAAAAACCAGACGGTTAGCAATACGAGAGGCAGGGGTAAATATCTATCGGACCTAGCATATATAATGCAATAAAAACATGCAAGATCTACCAGCCGATACGATCTGAAAACTGTGAATGTTTACACAAGGTAAGGGAGCCGATGAAGACAACCTAACCAGATCTAAGTCATTTGATAACTGTGAGCAACCGTTGAAGACAAGCATAATATTGAACAAAGCCTAAAAAGTTTTACTTACAATCTAAGATAACTCGATAACTAGTCACACAACCGAATATCATAATATAAGACTTAACTTAGAAAGTTTTGATAGAGGTCGTAATGACCAGGTGACGGAACTTACAAGCTCGCCTGAGATCGAAGCTGATGCAGCCGTGCGCGCAAGAAGGAACTCGTCGAAACTACTCTACTCCTACTCCTAGGGTTTTGGTGGCATGGCACTGAAAGGTTGTATTAATTGATTGATGATTTTTTTATTGCAAGGCTCACGGGTTTGTATTTATACCCTAGAGCAAGCTAAAATCCTAGTCGAATATGATATGAACTATTACAGCTATTTCTAAAACCTACTAAAGATAAATCTCCATACTTTCCCTTATTTGGTGGAGTCAATTTTGCCTTGAGCTAAGCCCACTAAGTCTTCTATCGGCTTCTGGAGCCCTGGTCAACTGCAAATGGTCTTGGTCAACGCGGCTTTATCAACTGAGCCTTTCGCACTCCTTCATCGGCTATCAGAACCTTATCCACAGCGGTTGACTCTGGTAAAAAACTGATGTCAACACGGATATCTCGCGCGTAGTTTTGGGCAAGGTGCCCAAGAGATAAGCATCTAGCGCAAGAAAGCTGAGGATCACGATGATCACGCGGAGCATTTGAATTTTGAACTTTCGAACCTTTCTCCTCTTGTGACCGAGGCAAAGACGATAGGCGATCAAAAATAGATTTCCGACCAGGCGGAGCACCATTGCCGGCGGCACGTAATGCATCGCCGTAAGAGGAGAAACTGATTCTAGAGAACACCAAAGGCCACTTCATGGACTTGGAGGTTGTAAAACTGGACTTGGGTGCTACTCTAGCCGCCTGAGCATAGCTCTTACAGCGGTACATAGGAGGCGATCTAGCCGTCTGCACATTACTCGTCTTGGATTTCTTACTACCAACATATGTCCATTCTTCAACACATTCTTGCAGCCAATGATCATACTCTCTAAGAGAATTCGGGCCACGATTGCCCCACAGAGCAAAGAAAATTGCAAACAAGTTGCACTTGATAAACTGCAGCTTATAGACTAGGAAACCCACAGATTTGGATGAAACTGAGAAGCGGTACATGGATTTTGACATAAATTGCACAATGAAATCCTTTGCCTTGCCCCCAAGACAAGATTGGAGGATTAGGGAGACGGAGTCCACATTGAGGCGAAGGGCCGAACGACCAAACGAAGCGATGAGGAAAAACTCAGGGGAAGAAGATTGGGGGTGAAAACTGACCATGGAGGCGAAGCGATCACGGACGATGCGCTCAATCTCAAGACCTGGGGAGAAATCCAGATCGGAGAGGCCACCCATGGCCGGATCACCTTAGAGAGCACCATAAGGGGGAGCACCGTGCGAGGAGGAGAGTGCCATCTCGCTGGAGTACCACGAATTTTTGTTGTAAGCCGATAGCAGTCCTCCAGCAACACAAGGCTGTAATGCTAAGAGAAATTTCTTAAAAGTCACACATCATGTTAAGTCTACTTCCATAAATTAGGCATTACATAGAAATTTGTTGATTACCCTTGACATTCAAATCCTTTAAAGTCTTCCTAAATCCATTTCTAATTAAAAATGAGCCATGAAGTTTTGTTTGAATTTAGATTTTTGCGAATCTAATATGATGATATTTATTACATAGAAAAAATTGATTAAAATGTATGCTTCTAAATAGATCTATAATATTGCATATTTTTCTTGACATCGGCTGCTAATCGTGTAATCATTCAGTCACATCATTATTGTGATAATCATGATTTTAAACAACGACAAATTCTATGCAACACAATGAATTTATTGGTCTATGAATATATTATTTTTAGACTAGTCCTATTGAATAAATTGGGTATATTTATAATGGCACAACTCTTGAGCCTCTAGGAAACTCGACAGTCGTTGTGGAGAAATTCCTCGCCACTTTGGAAGAACGAATAGAAGAAGTTCCCCTATGATGAACATATGCAAAAGAAAGAAGCATGCATGGCCTGTTGAAATTTAATTGAAATAGTTTACTCTTGAGAAACAAAACATTTATAGAATAGTGAAACTACTTTTCCTTTGAGAGAAGCACGAAAATCAAACAACAAGAAATAGGGTAAACGTGAAACATTGATGTGAGATTACTGAAAATGGTGTCTGCTCCTGACATCGAGGGCAACCTCTAGTTGGATCTCTCTCTCACCTCTGCTCTCAGGAGCCACTTGAGCATGCATTCCCCATCCAAAAATAGAAGCCAAGGTTGGAAGCGGAGGATCAAGACAGCAACAATGGCAAAGACATTGCTCTTTTTTCCATTCCCATCCCCGCCGTATCATGATCATGCCCGGGCTCCTAGATTGATGGCGGCTCAATTATTATTTTCCGGGGAGATTGGATCGGGGCCGCCAAGAATCACAGGTTTTTCCCCTCTTTGCCCACAAATTTCTTCTGCGATGGATGAAATCTGATTTGCCTTTTGGAATATGTTCTGATCCGTCACCCTCTTGCCTTTGTGGCGGATTTGCCGCGGGACATGTAGAGGCCAGATCCAGCAGCAAGGAGCAACCCTGTGTGCAAGTACTGTATGTCTGTATCAAATTGTCAAATTGGGGCTAAGATTTGGGTCTAAATATCAACGTCAAACTCGAGGTGAGGAATATCAGGGGAGGAATTAATCAATCTTTGCACATCCTTGGGGCAACTACAGTGATCCCCATTGAGGAAGGGAGCAATGGCCGGTTAATTTGGTGGCCCATTGCGGTGTGCAGGCCAAAGCAAATTGTATATAGGATTATTATAGGATGAGGTGGCCAAGGAGCAAATTCAGATGGCTCCTCAGCGCATGCCTCATTTCTCTGCTGCTGCAGCTCGTTGGTGCGATCAGGACTAGCTTGTTCTGGCCACCAGCTTCCCTGCCGTCTCTTGCAATCCCAAGACAAGATGAATTGGTAACGACATTAATGATGCTCTGCATTCATATAGCACTTAATCCCTGTAATGTTATATGTGGATCAAGTTCCGCAGTTTGTAGGTTGTCTCCCTTAGGTAAATTGTGCAGGGTTGAAGAATTGTAGATAATGAAACACCAGTACATTGTTCATGGAAATAAGTATTGCGCAGTTTAATCTAAGTTTCAAGTAGTTCTCTGTCTACCTGTCACTGGAAGTAGGCATTTTATTTGAAATATTTCTATGGTTATATTTAGCTTTTCTTTTATAGAGGTGAAACTTCTGCTCTCTACTAACTGATGCCTATATCACTATTCAGACATTCAGAAGTTAATATTCTGTGTCCACCTTCTTACTAATTGTTATTTCTCATACATTACATTGCACACAGGTGGAACAATTATGGCTCAGTTGTTCTCTAGACTTGAGAATTCCTCAAGATGTTAGAAACAAGTCCCATTATAGCCTTCTATTCAACACCATCAGCAATTCCTACAGAAAAAATAATAAGAAGTCCTCTCCTCAAAAGATCAGTATTGAGGAAGCAATCGCTGCTACCTTGTCACCTGCAGAAGTTGCCAACACATTTCTGGATTGCTTGAACAAGCGTAATTCCTCCTTCTCTGAACATGGACAGCAGAAGCAGCTGCAGGAAACCAGGAGCTTATTACCCAACCGTAACAGTAACAACCCTCCTTTTGGAATAAAAAGAAGACTTCTACTTGAAGGAGCATCAGCCATTGCTCCACCCCCACCTTCAGGAAAACAGGCAATAATGAGAAGTCTTTTCTCTTTCGAAGCAGAAGCTCGCCCACTAGTCACTAGTATGAAAAAGGCTTCTAAACCAGAGCCAAAAAGCAAGAGCAAGGACAACAGTGGCACCGTTATCGCTGGTTTGTCAGTGGCCTGTATAGCATTGGTGGCTCTTATCTGCCTGTGCTGTTGTGCTTGTCGTGGAAGCGATGATTCAGCATCATCATATGATGATAAACCATTGCTGAGTTTGAATATGAGTGATTTATCAGGTGTGACAAAACTAAACACAGTGGATTTTGTTTTTTTTCTTTTTCAGTTTGTCCAATTCCTCTCTTGCATAGATACTTCGTTGTAGGTGCTTTCGCACACAAAAGAGAGAGAAATGCTTACTTGAAGCAGGTATACCAGTCAATTCATGCCTTGTTCCTAAATGCAACAGGTTCTTCTCGTAAATCATGCTCTACCCCAATTGATGTCAACCGGTTGGGGGCATTGTCAATCAATTCATCAGACAGCCAGCATAAGGAATTTTCATTACCTTCGAAGGCAGCAGGAAGAGAAATGTCAATGAAGTCAGAGTTTGAGCGACGCAGCAATGCACAGGCAATGAAGCTAAGCTCTCATGAAATAACCACTATCGCTGGACGTCCGTTAGCCTCTACTAATTCTCAGGATGTGAAAGGTGCTGTTGCAATTCCTTCTAGTAATGCTAGCGAAAGCGCTTGTGAAACTGCAGCAGGTCCAGGACCACTGCCACCGCCACCTCCTCCTCTCCCAAAGGTTCCTCCTCCACCACCCGCACCATCTGCACCACCCGCACCACCTGCACCAGCACCACCTCCTCCAAAGGTGCCGGCGCCTCCTGGTTCAAGCAAGCCGCCTCCACCAGGACCGCCGCCGCCTCCTGCTCCCAGGCCTGCAGCCGGACCTGGACCTCCACCACCGCCAACTAGAGCTGGAGCTGGACCTCCACCACCAGCAATGCCTGGTCCTCCAAAACCGCGCGGGCCGCCACCGTTGAAGAAGGCAGGAAACGTTGCAGGACCTTCTGCGGCAGACTCTAATAAAACAAAGCTGAAGCCATTCTTCTGGGATAAAGTTACTGCAAATCCGGATCAAGCAATGGTGTGGGATCAAATTAAAGCGGGATCCTTCCAGTAAGCTTCCAACCACCCCGAAAATATCTTGCTGTGACATGATTATTGTTATTGTATTTGCACTATGCACCTCTCTTTATTGCTTGCTCGCTGTTAACCTAAGATTGGGAACATCAGGTTAGTCTGTGATACTAACTCTTCCACTTATCAATGCATTGATAGGTTTAACGAGGAGATGATTGAGAGTCTTTTTGGTTGTCACTCTACTGACAAGAAAACTGGCGACGGCAAAAAGGATTTGGCAGCAAAGGATGTCCCTCAATTTGTTAGGATACTCGACGCTAAAAAGGCACAGAACTTAGCGATATCACTGAAGGCGTTGAGTGTTTCAGCTGAAGACGTTCGTAGTGCAGTTATGGAAGGTAAAACCAACTATCTTTTGGGCCACTCCTTGCATTATATAGCCAACAGAAACTATGTACCTTTAATTAATGGGTAATTTAATGCAGGCCATGAACTTCCCACTGATCTGATACAAACCTTGATAAGGTGGACTCCAACAAGCGATGAGGAGCTAAGGCTTCGGCTGTACACTGGAGAGCTCACCCAACTGGGTCCCGCGGAGCAATTCTTGAGGACAATCATTGACATTCCTTACCTGTACCAGCGCCTAGATGTGTTGCTTTTCATGTCCAGTTTGCCTGAAGAAGCTGCAAATGCAGAGACGTCATTCAAAACCCTGGAGGTATGCTGGCTTCAGTAGTAGTACTTATCAAGCTATCAAAAAGTCATCTTGTAGAGAAAGAAGAGAGGAACTTTTTTTTTTGTCTGATAGTGGCAAGGAAATGCTGATAGTTCAATTGAATTTCCTTTTCTTTTTGTCTAAAGGTGGCCTGCCATGAGCTTAGGAACAGCCGTCTGTTCAAGAAGTTGCTGGAGGCTGTACTCAAGACCGGCAACCGAATGAACGACGGCACCTTTCGAGGGGGCGCCCAGGCATTTAAGCTGGACACCCTGCTGAAGCTCGCCGACGTGAAGGGGGTTGACGGCAAGACGACGCTGCTGCATTTTGTTGTCCAGGAGATCATTCGCTCGGAGGGTGTGCGCGCCGTGCGAGCTGCCAAAGAGCAGAGCAATAGCAGCATGTCCAGCGTGATCTCTGACGATCTCACTGAGGACGTCAGCGATGACACGGAGCACTACAAGCAGCTAGGCCTGGGTGTCGTTTCCAGCCTGGGAGATGACCTCCAGAACGTGCGGAAGGCGGCATGCCTGGACTCGGATGCGCTGACCATCTCGGTGGCGAGCCTGGGGCACAAGCTCGTGAAGGCGAACGAGTTCCTGAACACGGGCATGAAGAGTTTAGATGAGGACAGCGGATTCCAACGCAAGCTGGTCCAGTTCATCGAACAGTCTCAGGTGCGGGTGACCCACCTTCTGGAGGAGGAAAAGAAGCTGCGCGCGCTGGTGCGCACCACGGTGGACTACTTCCATGGGAGCACGGGGAAGGACGAGGGCCTGCGGCTGTTCGTCATCGTGCGCGACTTCCTGGCAATTCTGGACAAGGTGTGCAGGGAGGTGAAGGAGGCGGCTGCCAAGGCTGCTTCTAACAAGAAACCTTCAGCAGCAGGACCAGGGTCAAGGGGCAGGCAGACATCGCAGTCGTTGACGTCTTTCCGCGATCCCAGGCAGCAACTGGTGCCTGCGATCCAAGATCGGAGGAGCGCAGCGGCACGCAGCTCTAGTTCCTCTTCTGATTCTGATGGCTGACGGCTAATGGTTTGTGCAGGCGGCACCATAGAGTGATGGGGTGGGAGCACAGCAGGTAGAAGAGTTAGCGGCTAGCTAGTTATGAATTGACTCACTTACAGTCAGCAGAATGAAAAGATAGGAGGGCAATATGTGAAGGTCTCGTGGGGATTTTTGGTGGATAAGGTGATAAATTCAGTGGGAGAAATTCATCATGACGGACGTTCATTAGACACAACGAGCAACACTTTGACGGGAGGATCATAGGAATGATCGGACAATTTTTTGTATATACAGTAATTGTATAAATACTAGTTTGATTTATATAAATACTAGTTTGATTTCATCTACTATAAAGAATCTATCAAGTTGATGTCAATTTCCACCCACAGTAATACTCAGGTACCCTTACTTAAGATCCCATTGTATAGGTGTTTCATCAGCCGTGGAACGACGACGAAACGAACGGGGGAGAACATTTCGTTCGTCATCCCATTCTAGATCCCGCTCGTGCCCATTTTATTTACACCGCTCGCTTTTTTCACCTGCCCACCGCGGCCAATCCCGCCCGCAAATCATGCGAACGCTCCTCTTTCTCGCCCGTTTCTTTCCTTCTTCCCGTCTGCTCTCCCGACCTCCCTCCACATATCTGCGATCCAATCGGCGGCTCTCCTCCCCGTCCTCTCCTCTCCTCTCCACGCTGCCACCGCTCCCGCAGCCCACCCTCCCTGCTGGCCTCCATGGCCATGCGAGGCGGATCCGGCAGTGGAGCTCCAATCAGGATTGCCACACCAAGGTCGACAGCCGGGCCTGACTCGGATGCTCGCGCTCTGCGCCATGCGGATCTCGGCCACAAGTCCAACGGCGAGACCATGCAGTGGCTGCTGCAGCAGGCCGAGCCGGCCATCGCCGCCGCCACCGGCACCATGCATGCGTCCGCGCTCGCCTCCACCGTGCCCACCACCACCCACACCATATCTGGCCCCTGCCACAGCAGCCTCTGCCTCGATGTCCACCCCTCTGCCGCTGCCACCTCAATGTTGCCTGTCCAAGGTCTATTTCTGTATCTCAAATTAACTTCGTAAAATTCAATTTTTGCTGGCATCCGCTCATGTTTTTGCTGGCTCCATTCAATTAATTGCAGCTATTCTGTTCCATTTTATTTTTTCCTGAAAATGTTGTTAACATCTCTGCAAACTTTGTTGGATTGGTCTTGTCTTGCTAAAACGGTTTAATCTTGTGATGTGGTTCTCCAGATGCCAATGGAAGTTACCATGCTTTAACATCACCAGGGTAAGTGGTGCTGCCTGCCATATTGTCCTGTATAAATTCACTTGAATGTTTTTGAAAAAGCGGGTCCGGCAAAGACTGCCGGACTTGTATTAATTAATAGACAAGAAAGTTACAGGCCTAGGCCAAAAAATGGAAGATAGAAAAGTATACAGAGACTGTACATTGATGCTCAAGGATCGCAATCACGCCTCAGATGGACAGATATCTCCCAGATGCTTTGCGCCTGCCAAAGTCCAACATCGTACTTCATCCTTTATTTTGCACAGTAGCTGGTCCAAACTTTTAAACTTTCGCTGGAAAACTCTTTCGTTGCGCTCTTTCCAGATCTCCCAGGACACAAGAATGATGCTGATAAGCATTGTGCAGTAAAGGCACACATGAATGTTATTGATCATTGTGCACTCATGCTGATAAGCATCCTCATCTTGTGCAGTAAAGGCAGCCTCTGTCCCTTTGCAAGCTAATTATGCTCCCCTATTAAGCTTTTTTTAAGAAAAACTGGATGTCAGTTATTCTTGTGAGAGAAAAGTGTGATATTTTTTACACATTTGTCAATCTCATCTGCTCGGACCAGAAAAGGGAGGTGCTGTAGGAGCTATAGCAGGAGTTGTTGGTGGTGTTGCCGCACTGCTTCGATGTCTTCTTCCATCTTCTGAAGATTCTACCCAACATGGTAATGATATTTTGGGCTTCTCTTTATATGTACCAGACAACTATTCTTTTAACAAAGTGAAGAGACCAACAAGTCAGCATTAAGTTACAATATCATTAAGTTAGCATGTTGAATGTGCGGCTACTGACACAAGGTTTGGTATACTTGTTGTTATGCTGCTATTCTGAATTAATTTCATATCACAGAGTTCCTTGGGACAGCGTGCAGGACATGAGGACTTATCTGTTGTATATCAAATGAGAATTACAATGTCTATAGTGTGTTCATTGGAAGCTCCAGATTTCCATAGTAGAAGCGTTGAGAAAAAGGTTTCTAACTTATTTCATGTGATCTGTACCAGGTTTGAGTTTGGGGGTAAAAACCATCTCTGAATGTTGGTGACTCAATGCCTGTTGTTGTATTCTCCCACCCGGATGTATTATCTCCTGTTGGTGTGTTCTGCATTTTTTTTTCCATCTGACGTGTTCTATGCTACTACGCAATTTCCAATGTCTCCCTCTCCTCAGGTGACATGTAAAATCTTCCATCCAAAAACATAGTTTTTTAGTTACTTAATCGTATCTAGCATATAGAAAAACAAACTTAATTCTCTGCGTTACAGGAAGAGGTATTGAATTTCTGGATGGTAAAGATGTTCTAACTTAGCATGCCGTGCGGTGTATGTTTCTTTTAAAGGACAAGAAGAAGCATCACTTGGCCAGGGGAGTGGGAGGTCGCAGCAACCATTGAGATTAATAGGTGAGCTGTGTTTCTTTTCTAAATTTCCTTTCTTTTCTTCTCTCTGCGATATGTTGGTTGATGAGCTCATGAGCATATGTAAAAAGACATTGCTTGATGTGTTAGAGTAAGGTTGCAGATTTCAATAATACAGTTGTGGATGACGCTGTGTATTTTAAAACTTGCCAGAAACATATCAACACATACCATGAACTCGCCACCCATAAGATGTACTCTTTCAACTCCAAGCTTGGCTGTCTGTTCCTCAAGGTTGGTGTGCTTCAATCGCACCATGCTTAGGTACATCTGTGCTTTCTACCATCCCTGCCAGCAAATACTGTTGACTTTACTACTTGTTCTATTGCCAACAAGCAATTTGTTTCAGAAAGTGATTGAAGGATGCTAGGTATTTGTTTCCCCTCCTGACCTTACTACTTTCTCTTGCCAATGTGCTTTTGCCTGAATATTCTTTTCATAGCAGTTTGCTTATCATTTCAACTTGAAAATTCAATATGAAGACTCCTAAACTGGAGGTATGCAGTAGAAGTGGGATATGTACTATTTTTTTCTAATAGATATTTTCAACACGAAAAGGCACGATAGATCCTTCTAGTTGCTATGGAAGACAACAACCTCTACCAAGGCCTTCCTCTCTCATGTGATCTGATTGCCAGGTAATATTGATATGCTTCATGTCTGCAGGCAAGAGTTTGCAATCAAACAACTGGAAGCAAACAAATTTTAATCCTTTTCTATATGTTTCTTTTCTTTTAATTTGTATGACATGATGAAAAGTTTCACTCATAATTATTCTGTGAACCATGGAACATGTCACATGTGGTTGTATAGTCTATGTTCCAAGCGTACTTATGCTTGTGTTATTACTCATTGCAAAGTCATTTTTTGTTTCACATTGGGGGCATTTCGCATGTGTTATTACCCTCCCTGCTGGCCTCCATGGCCATTGGCAGTCAAATTAGACAATTGCATTGAGCTCCATAATCTTAGACAATTGCATTAAGCTCCATAATCTTTGTTCAAAAGATCGAAGCACCTATCCATCAGAATGTGGCTAAATTTTCAACTGGCTGTTTTAAGTTAGTTTTTGCACTTTTTCAACTGGTTGATATGTGGTACCAAGTTTGAATGTGGCTAATTTTGTTTTTGGTTGGGAATACTCGTAACTGGTTGATATGTGGTGCCACATAAATTTTGATGATCAATATGCTCTTTCTTACTAATTCAGATGCAGTTATCTGTTACTGAGCAGCTCAAGTAGTTGCCAAATTTAGTGTATGGTCCCTTTTGTCTTGTGTTACCTGCAAATAGAGAAGTTTTTTTTTCTCACATCAAACTTTTAATATTCCATTGTGATTATGCTTCCAGGCCCTTGTGAAGGATCCTGTTCATAGACAAGTCCTGCGGGTGAAAGGGTGTTTGGCTGGATCAAATTTGTATAGTTTTATTCTTATGTTTTTCGGTACATGTCAAATTTAAATGGAAATATATTTATGATTTCCATGTATTTATAACACTAGTAGAGAATTGGGCTTTAGTCCTGGTTGGTAGGGTGCAAATATCCCGAAAATGCATCCGGGATAAACCAACCGGGACAAAAGGGGGGATCTTTTATCCCGGGTCACTCAACCGGGACAAAAGACCCCCTTTTATCCCGGTTGGTAATACCACAACCTCCAGCCTCGCGCGTAGCTTCCTTGCCATCCCACCTACACACCACATCTGACTATGTAGGGGATGCTATCCTTTTGTATTAACTCGTGGGGGACCCTTTTATCCCGGTTTGAAACACCAACCGGGATAAATGACCCCCTTTTATCCCGGTTGGTATTACAAACCGGGATAAAAGGCTCTTGACCCTTTTATCTCGGTTGGTGTTACCAACCGGGATAAAAGGGGGGGTCTTTTATCTCGGTTGGTGTTTCAAACCGGGATAAAAGGCCTCTCAGAGTCTTTTTTTCCCACTAGCCTTTGCAACCGGGATAAAAGGTCCCGGTTGGTGAGCCCCCACCAGTGACCGAGTTTTAGTCCCGGTTGGTGAACCTTTTGTCCCGGGCCAACTTTAAACCGGGACAAAAGGGGGCGTATGGAAAGTCAATTCTCTACTAGTGTAAATTCCGTTCAAAGTGTTGTGAGAAAAATATCATAATATTACGTAGTGATGTCGAAATTTATGTTATTACGATTCTTGCTTACTAGAATTTTTGAAATCGCGTGCGCTACATTTAAAAAAGGTACATGCGGAATGGTATGTATTAAGTTTTTGGATACTGTAGTTTGTGAACGCTAAAGATATAAATTATTGTTTATTAGATTTTTTATAAATATAAATTCTTATTTAGTGATTTTAGTTTTGCTGTGACAATACCTTTTTTTTGCCAACTATTTGGTATTATTTATTAGTGATAAAACAATATATCCCCACATGATGTATTATCAAGTGATGAAATATGTGTGACGAAATATTATCTTGTAGTTCTTTACAATATTTACAATATGAGAAATAATATTCTTATCAGTGTTGTGTTGTTTAGAGTGGCTGCATATCATAGGGCCACATGTTGTCACGTTCGTGACCAATATATTGGTAATTGATATAATTATATTAGGGAACATATAACCAAACTAAAAATGAAATAAATTTTGCATTAAAGGGGAAATGATGGGATCACCACGACCACTTATCTAAAAAAAGGAGGGCAAGATAGAGACAGGTGGTATACTCGAAACGAAACACCATGCACCACGTGGATGGATATAGCTAATTTTGGAACCACCATACACTATTCACCGTCCACTATTTATAGCCATATCCTTCGTCATTAAAAGGACGAGTAACTCATCAACACATATATAGGATCACCCATCCATCTTATTGAATAACCTGTTGGCATAATCGTTCCGCCATGGCGAAGATCCTCCTACTTAGTAGTATCCTTGTTGCTATCGCAGTTGCACAAGCCGCTGTAGGGCCGGCGCAATTGTTCCCCGCCACTGAAAATGTTAGATATATGGGCTTGGCCCATATAAATGATAATTCTGAATAAATCTCAAAGGTCCATTAGCGTAAAGAGAGGGTACACCATCTATTAGTCCTATATTGCTAATAGATGAGGGTGTTGGGGCTTTTCCTACCTATATATATGGATCACCTCCCTCATGAAAAAGATGCAATATAGACTTCTATACGGGAAGGCCCCCCAGGTTAGGGTATCCCTAAGGTGGCCTGTACTAGGGTTTTTGCCTCCTCTCGCTGCTGTGCCGCCACCATAGTCTACTCCATCCCGATTGTCGGCGTGCACCGGCGATTGGGAGAGCAGGTCTCCGGAACCGTCGTCTTCAGCGATCCTGCACCGGGAGAGGGCGAATAAGGTTTTTGGGAAGCGCTCTGCACGACTGCTCGATCGCTTCCTCCGCTTCGTCAAGTTCTTCGTCGACTCCTTCACCATAGCTCGTCTACCTCTTCGTCCCTCGGGCGTCACTCGTCGTCCGAACAACATCAGGCTGCTGATCGTCGTCGCCTGCTGTACTCGGTAGTCGTCCAGGAGCCGGTCTTCATCAAGAAAGAAACGTACGATCTCTTATCTCAAATTATGTCTTCCATACTAGCTATTATGATCTGTTGCAGTCTGATAGCACTGGATAGTATGGTAGAATGTGTTATTCTATTTGCAATGATAGATTTGTCTAGATCTTGCGTAGACATGTCTAGTTTAATCTACTATCTGTTCATCGTATTCATGATTTATTTCTGGATTAAATTAAAACTAAAAGTGTTTATATATCCAACAATCCAAAAACCTTATTGTAGGCACTTTAGTTTTATGGCTGGATTTCTTGATGCACTGAGGCCAGCACCGTTTGCTGGTGTGCACTTTAAGAGGTGGCAGGTGAATGCTGCACCTTCTTCAGTTGCACGATCTTTCCCGAAGTAAACTTCAGATCTACTGTACCAACACCATGAATAGAAGCATGTGACCCATTCCCCATTAGGACGGAGGAATCCCGAGCGACCTGGTAAGATGAAAACAAGGAGGCATCAGCACACACATGAACATTAGCACCAGTATCAAGCCACCAAGTATTAGTAGACTGAAACACTAAAAAAACAGAAGGTAAATTACCATACCCACTATTTCTATCTCCAGCGCTGGTCACCATGCTCACAGACTTCTGCTGTGGAGGTTTTCTTCCTTTGCAGTTTGGGCACTTCTTTGCCCAATGGTCAGTAGAACCGCACACGAAGCATCCCTCGTTCTCCTTGTTCTTCTTCTTCTTGAAGGTAGTGGACTGCTTAGACTTATTGTTCTTGCTCTTGCCCTTGCCACCATTGCCATTGTGATGTGATTGGTGCACCATATTGGCACTGGTCTGACCCTCAACAGCTTTAGATCGTCCATATTTAGCCCGAGCTTTCTCCTCAATATCAAGAGACGCAATCAAGTCTGAAACAGAAATTTCTGTCCTCTTGTGTTTGAGAGAAGTGGCGAAATCCCTCCAGGATGGAGGTAACTTGGCAATAATGCCCCCAGCCACAAACTTGTCGGACACGACAATCTTTAGCAAATCGAATTCCTTCACCATGCACTGTAATTCATGGGCCTGAGCGACTACAGATTTTTCGTCAACCATCTTGTAGTCATGATACTGCTCAATGATGTACAGTTCAGTGCCAGTATCTGAGCCACCGTAGTTGGCAGTCAGATCGTCCCACAACTTCTTTGTGACCGTGTGATGAAGGTACACATCCTGCAGATGTTCTGCAAGTGCACCAATCACAACGCCGAAGAAGATTGTGTTGGCTTCCGAATATTCTTTCTCCTTTTCAGGAGAGAGAAGCCCTTCCGGCTTGCCATTGGATGCAATAAGTCTGTGAACTATATTTGTGATGGTATTAATGAGAGTGATGCTAGTGTTTGGCATTCACGTTTATGTCATCTGAATTTTGGTTCTATGTCTCGACTTTCCAGCCTGTATTTAATTCCGAATTTTTCCATTGTCAAAGGTTCTAAGTGCCATAGCTATGTGCAATCTAAGCAACCTCGAAAACCTCACAAGGTGGCTGAGGAGAGACACTTGGCACCACTTGAACTAATTCATTCTGATATATGCGAGATGAATGGTGTGTATTTCTCTAATGATTTTCGTGGTGGCGAGTATTTCTCTAATGATTTCGACTTGTTCTGTGAAGAACATGGTATTATACATGAGAGGACACCTCCCTATTCGCCCCAATCAAACGGGGTTGCCGAAAGAAAGAATCACACTTTGACTAACTTGGTGAACACCATGTTAGACACCAGTGGATTATCTAAGGCATGGTGGGGGGAGGCTGTATTGAATTCATGTCATGTCCTGAATAAAGTACCCATGAAGAATAAGGAGAAAACTCCCTATGAAGAATGGATTGGAAGAAAACCATCACTTTCATACTTATGCACTTGGGGTTGCTTGGCCAAAGTTAGTGTGCCAATCAACAAGAAACGTAAGTTGGGACCTAAAACTGTGGATTGTGTCTTTTTGGGATATGCTCATCATAGCATAGCCTATAGATTTTTAGTGGTTAAATCAGAGGTGCCTGATGTTCATGTTAATACCTTGATGGAGTCTCGTGATGTTACTTTCTTTGAGAATATATTTCCTATGAAACAATTGCATAGTATGTCTAGACTATCTTCTGATATGATTGCTGAGACAACTCCTGAACCCATTGTGTTTCCTGATCATGCTGAACAAACACAGTGAAGCTCCTAAGAGGAGCAAGAGACAAAGAACTGCAAAGTCCTTTGGTGATGATTTCACTGTCTATCTCGTAGACGATACTCCTAAGACTATTTCAGAGGCATTTGCATCTCCAGATGCAGATGATTGGAAAGAAGCTATCCATAGTGAGATGGACTCTATTCTTTCTAATGGAACTTGGGAGGTTGTTGATCGACCGTATGGTTGTAAACCTGTGGGTTGCAAGTGGGTGTTCAAAATGAAGCTTAGGCCTGATGGTACTATTGATAAGTACAAGGCTTGACTTGTGGCTAAGGGTTATACCCAGAAAGAAGGCAAAGATTTCTTCGACACTTACTCACCTGTTGCGAGATTGACCAGTATTTGAGTATTACTTTCCCTTGCTGCCTCACATGGTCTTCTCGTCCATCAGATGGATGTTAAGACCGCTTTCCTTAATGGAGAGTTGGATGAGGAAATTTATATGAATCAACCTAATGGGTTTGTAATAAAGGGTCAAGAGAACAAGGTGTGTAAATTGTTGAAACCTTTGTATGGCCTGAAACAAGCACCTAAGTAGTGGCATGAGAAATTTGATACTACACTCATATCAATAGGCTTTTCTGTCAATGAGGCTGATAGATGTGTGTACTACCGCCATGGTGGGGGTGAGGGAGTTATATTGTGCTTGTATGTCGATGACATACTTGTTGGAGGTATGCCCTAGAGGCAATCATAGCATTTGTATCCATGATTTGTATATTGTGTTCATTGAATATCCATTAAAGGCTACTTGAATTGATTTGCAATTATGTGAATTGTATGTGAAACTCTTTACTTGTATGGTTATTCTAAAGTTGCCCCTAGTCGGAGTTCATGTGAGGACACACATGAATATTAGACTAGCACATGTATTAGTTGATGACTATGTTTCACAAGTCATGGATATGGAGATGTTGAACTAATAATGTGAAGACATGTGGAGACATGTGCTAGGACTGACCCAACATGAGAAGTAGTTCTCTCTTTAAACAACATATACGCTTTGTCCTTAGACCTGAGATTGTCGCATGTATTCAAGATGTGGATCGACCTACTTAGGGGCTATCAAACGCTACGCCGTAACAGGGTAGTTATAAAGGTAGCTTTCGGGTTTGTCAAGAAGCATGCTATGAGACATGGTCAATCAAGATGGGATTTGCCCCTCTCTGATTGAGAGTGATATCTCTAGGCCCCTCGAGTGATCGGATCCGAAAATGCATGGCCATGCTACGTACGGTTAAGAGTTAACCTACAAAGGGATTCCGAATCATAGGATCGAGAAAGAGCGGTCGGCTTGAAGCTAGACCAAATATCATGAGGCAAAGGGAATAGAATGTATATTATGTTGTGATGGTTCGTCTGATATGATCTTCGTGTGCGTATAGGAGTTGGCACGTCTTGCTAGAGGCCGCTACCGACTATTGGGCCGAGTAGGAGTACTCGGGCCATGTCTATACGTATCCGAACCCATAGGGTCACACACTTAAGGGCTGGAAGCCCAATTCGGATCGGATCCGAGTTGGATTAGGTTTAGAAGTACTAATGGGCCTCGGACCCAGAGGCCCGTCAGGAACCTCTATAAATAGAGGGGTGGGGGCACCCTAGGGTTGACACCTTTTGGCGAAACACATCTGCCACGCCTCCCACGCCCTCGCCTGTTGCAACTTGCGGATCTAGCAGTCCGGCTTGCGGCGCTTCCTCCCTGCACGTGTGGATACCTTGGAGGTGTTGCGCCTGCAGCACTCGGACGAGCCATCGACGAGCCACGACGAGCCACTGACGAGCCATGACGAGCCGACGACGAGCCGCGGCACGAGGGCGATCTTGCTGCACGTGGACGAGCTGCTGAGGAGCTGCTGGACGTTGACGTGATCGACTACGTACGACTACGTTGATCGACTACGCACGACTACGTTAATCGTCTTCGCTGCATCGACGCAAATCTACATCTTCCGCACCAGTAGTGCGTCGAGTGGTAATCTCGTAATCCTTATACGGCAGTTCTTTATGGTTTTACGCGGTAGAAATTTTGATTTGCGCTAGTGTAGCCTACCTCGTATCCCAACAGTGGTATCAGAGCCGTAGCTGTTTAGTTTTGGATTCAGGATGTGTGCATATGGAGATATGCGAGTTTTCAGTTTGATCTATGTCTTGGTTTCATGTTCTTGCTGCAATGGTAGTGTAACGACATACTCCTACCGGTCGGTTTTCGCCATCAGGGTTAAGTGATACACGTAATTCCAGTTGCAGTGAGCGAAGATCAATATGATTGGTCGAATCGAAATCCAGGGTCATACGCTAGGCGCATTAGATGTGCAATAGTAGATGAGATCTACTGCCGGGGTCGGGATTTTTGCCGTATGCGCATGCTTCGGTAAATCAGCCGTAACTTTTCGGTACGATCTCGGATCGGGGCGAATTTTATATGAAAATTGATCTACAGAAAAAGTTACACATGAAATTCAACCGCTTTGCCATTTTCAGCGAAAGTAGATTTCCCAAATTTGGCTTGGAAGATATAGTTTCGGGCATCCGAAGTTTGGAACGTTAGGACGCTTAACTCTGTTTTGCAGGATGTATGTATCTTGTGATCAGTATGGCCCTTTGTGTATGTGATGCATGTGTGTAACTCATTCGTGACCTGCATGTCGCGTGTACGGCAACACGGCTGGAGCCATATGTGTTGTCACTTTAATGTATTTAATGGTCTGCGTACCAATCTGTGATGATCCAAGCAACTATGTAATCTTCATTACTAGCTTCTTTACTAGCTATTAGGCGTAATAGCATGTTCTAGTTCTTGGAGGACTCATCACTAGGAGGATGGCGCACATGGAACATGGAGATGGAGATCACCATGGTGAACAGGTTCTGTGGAGATGGAGATCACCATATGAAAACGGGCCATACTATGTCACAACTATGTGAATGCTATTCTGTTTATGTTTTACTTTCTGCATGCTGTGATGTTAGAAATAGAACGATCCCTCACAAAGTTTAAGTTAGTATGCCCTCCCAACTAAAACTTGCACCGTCCCATGTCTTGTACAATTAGTGGTGGGTCTATGAAATTAGGGTGCCACTAGTTTTCCTTGACTAGACGGGTTTGTGTCGGACACTTACACGCATAAGGGTTGGTTTGCTTAACAAGGTTATCTTAACGGTTAAGGACCTTGGGGCATAAAGGTTGGGCGCCGAGACATAGAGATGTCACCCAACAACAGGAGTCATATGTGATATGATTAGCAAGAGTTGCTTACTGATCTACCTTGTTTGCTAACGGTGATGCTAAAGCTCACTAGTAGACTTGTTAGTTGTGGATCCTGAATCACTAAGTTTCAATAGAGGGATATTGATTTTAGTGGGAGTAGATTCTGTTAAAATAGTTTAATGTGATTTTCTCTATCATGGATACGTTTGTCTTAGTGTATTTTGCATTACTCTTGTTGTAGATTAAATGGCACCTAGCAGCACTACACCGTTTGCTTTGCGTTCGGTCCTTGAGAAGGACAAGTTGAATGGAACAAATTACTCGGATTGGATCCATAATCTGAGAATTGTTCTCAGGGCTGAGAAAAAGGAAGATGTTCTAGACAACCCACTACCAGAAGAACCTGCTGATGATGCACCCGCTGCTGCTAAGAATGCGTACAAGAAAGCATGTGATGCTAACCTCGAAGTAAGCTGCCTTATGCTTTCTTGCATGGAACCCGAGCTGCAGATGCAGTTCAAAACAAACCATGAGGCGCACGATATGATCGTGGCGCTTAGAGACATGTTCCAAATACAGGCCAGGACTGAAAGGTTCAATGTGTCTAAGGCCTTTGTGGAGAGCAAGCTAGCAGAAGGCGCAGCAGTAGGACCACACGTAATCAAGATGGTTGGTTACACTCAACAGTTGGAGAAGCTGGGCTTCCCACTGGGCCAAGAGTTGGCCACTGATTTCATTCTTTCGTCTCTTTCGCCTAGCTATGGGAACTTCATCTCGAACTACCATATGCATGGGACGAAGAAGGGTCTGAATGAACTGTGTGGCATGCTTAAAACAGCAGAGTCTGACATCAAGAAAAGCGCTAGTACCAGCCATGTGATGGCTATACAGAACAAGCCTAGCTTTAAGAAGAAGGGCAATTCTTGGAAGAAGAAGGGCAAGGCTGGAACGTCCAAGCCAAACCCAGCACCCAAGGTTAAAGCTAGACCTGGACCTACTCCAGACAAAGAGTGCTTTTACTGTCATGAACTTGGTCACTGGAAGAGAAACTGCAAGCAGTACCTAGCTTCGTTGAAGAATGGTGGAAGTAAGAGTACTTCTACCTCAGGTACGCTTGTTGTTAATGTTATAGACAACATTTTTCTCGTTGATACAATTATTAATTCTTGGGTATTTGATACCGGATCGGTTGCTCATATTTGCAATTCGATGCAGGGAATGATAATAAGTAGAAGCGTGGAAAGAGGAGAAGTTGATTTCCGCATGGGCAATAATGCAAGAGTTGCTACGTTGACCGTCGGGACGATGCAACTCCACCTCCCGTCAGGATTTATTATGGAGTTGAATAATTGTTATTTCGTTCCTAGTTTAAGTCGAAACATTTTGTCTCCTTCATGCTTGATGAAGGATGGTTATTCATTTGCGAGTAAAAACAATGGTTGTGTGATCTCTAAGAATGATATGTTTATGGCTTTTGCACCCATTGTGAATGGATTATTTGTTTTAAATCTTGATGGTTCACCTGTCTGTAACGTAAGTGCTAAAAGGCCTCAGCCTAATGATTTGAGTCCTACCTACTTGTGGCATAGTCGTTTGGGTCATGTAAGTGAAAAGCGCATGAAGAAGCTCCATTCGGATGGACTTCTAACTTCGTTTGATTTTGAATCATACGAGACATGTGAGGCTTGCTTGCTAGGCAAGATGACCAAGACGCCTTTCACAGGATTTTCTGAGAGAGCAGTAGACTTGTTGGAACTCGTACATAGTGATGTATGCGGACCAATGAGCACGACGGCTAGAGGAGGATTCCAATACTTCATAACTTTCACTGATGATTTTAGTAGATATGGCTATGTCTACTTGATGAGGCACAAGTCTGAAACCTTTGAAAAGTTCAAGGAATTTCAGAATGAAGTTGAAAATCAGCATGGCAAGAAAATTAAGGCCTTACGATCTGATCGTGGAGGCGAGTATTTGAGCCACGAGTTTAGCAATCATCTCAAGAGTTGCGGAATTGTTCCACAACTTACGCCGCCTGGAACACCTCAGAGAAACGGTGTATCCGAGCGACGTAATCGAACTTTGTTAGACATGGTTCGATCAATGATGAGCCAGTCGGACCTACCATTGTCATTTTGGGGATACGCTCTAGAAACAGCAGCTTTCACACTTAATAGGGTACCATCTAAATCCGTAGTTAAGACACCATATGAGATATGGACTGGAAAGGTTACTAGTTTGTCTTTTCTAAAGATTTGGGGATGTGAAGTGTTTGTCAAGCTACTTCAGTCGGACAAGATCACACCCAAGTCGGATAAGTGCATTTTCGTGGGATATCCAAAAGAAACTTTGGGATATTATTTCTACAACCGATCAGAAGGCAAAGTGTTTGTCGCTCGGAACGGGGTTTTCCTAGAGAAAGAGTTTCTCAAAGGAGAAAAGAGTGGAAAGACAGTGCATCTTGAAGAAGTTCAAGATGAGCCGATCGGGTAAGAATCAATGAGTGATGCTAACGTAGCAGAACAAGTTGAGATACCCATGGCAAGAGAAGCACCGCCACAACCACGAAGGTCGGCAAGGCTCCGCGAAATGCGGGAAATATTATTGTTGGACAATGATGAGCCTGCGACATATGCAGAAGCAATGATGGACCCAGACTCCGAAAAATGGCAGAGTGCCATGCAATCCGAAATAGAGTCCATGGGAGACAATCAAGTTTGGAACTTGGTTGACCCGCCTGATGGTGTTAAAGCCATAGAGTGCAAGTGGGTCTATAAGAAGAAAAAGGACATGGATGGAAATGTTCACATCTATAAAGCACGGCTTGTCGCAAAAAGTTTTCAACAAGTTCAAGGAGTTGACTACAACAAGACCTCCTCACCCGTAGTGATGCTTAAGTCCATTCAGATTATTCTAGCTATAGCTGCATATTTCGATTATGAGATATGGCAGATGGATGTCAAGATAGCTTTCCTGAATGGAAACCTAGCTGAGGACGTGTATATGATACAGCCCGAGGGTTTTGTCGATCTGAAAAATGCTAGAAAGGTATGCAAGCTTCAGAGATCCATTTATGGATTGAAGCAAGCATCTAGGAGTTGGAACATTCGTTTTGATGAAGTGGTCAAAGGGTTTGACTTCACCAAGAACGAAGAAGAGTCTTGTGTTTACAAGAAGGTTAGTGGGAGCTCTGTAGTATTTCTAATCTTATATGTGGATGACATATTACTGATTGGAAATAACATTCCTATGCTTGAGTCCGTAAAGACTTCACTGGAAAATAGTTTTTCGATGAAGGACTTAGGGGAAGCAGCATATATTCTGGGCATTAAGATCTATAGAGATAGATCGAGAAGGCTTATAGGTTTAAGCCAAGATACTTACATTGACAAAGTGTTGAAGCGGTTCAGCATGGAAGAGGCAAAGAAAGGGTTCTTGCCTATGTCACATGGCATACATCTCAGCAAGACTCAGTGTCCTTCGACTGCTGATGAGCGGGATCGCATGAGTAGAGTGCCATATGCCTCGGCTATTGGATCTATTATGTATGCAATGATAAGTACTCGCCCAGATGTTTCATATGCGCTAAGTATGACAAGCAGACACCAATCTGATCTAGGTGAGAGTCACTGGACAGCGGTGAAAAACATTCTTAAGTACTTGAGAAGGACTAAAGATATGTTCCTCGTCTATGGAGGTGAGGAGGACCTCGTTGTAACAGGTTACACCGATGCTAGTTTCCAAACCGACAGAGATGATTCAAAGTCACAATCAGGATTTGTGTTCACGCTAAATGGTGGTGCTGTTAGTTGGAAGAGTTCCAAACAGGAGATGGTGGCCGATTCTATGACAGAAGCCGAGTACATCGCGGCTTCGGAAGCCGCGAAGGAAGGTGTTTGGATAAGGAATTTCCTCATTGAGCTTGGTGTGTTCCCGAATGCATACAGCCCATTGAATCTCTATTGTGATAATAATGGGGCAATTGCGCAAGCAAAGGAGCCAACGAACCACCAGAAGAACAAACACGTAATGCGGCAATTTCATCTCATTCGAGACTTCGTTAACCAGGGTGAGATCAAGATATGCAAAATACACACGGATCTGAACATTTCTGATCCGTTGACAAAACCACTCCCGCAGGCTAAGCATGATGCGCATGTAAGAGCTATGGGTATTAGGTACCATCTAGATTGACTCTAGTGCAAGTGGGAGACTGTTGGAGGTATGCCCTAGAGGCAATCATAGAGATGATGATATTCCATTTGTATCCATGATTTGTATATTGTGTTCATTGAATATCCATTAAAGGCTACTTGAATTGATTTGCAATTATGTGAATTGTATGTGAAACTCTTTACTTGTATGGTTATTCTAAAGTTGCCCCTAGCCGGAGTTCATGTGAGGACACACATGAATATTAGACTAGCACATGTATTAGTTGATGACTATGTTTCACAAGTCATGGACATGGAGATGTTGAACTAATAATGTGGACACATGTGGAGACATGTGCTAGGACTGACCCAACACGAGAAGTAGTTCTCTCTTTAAACAACATATACACTTTGTCCTTAGACCTGAGATTGTCGCATGTATTCAAGATGTGGATCGACCTACTTAGGGGCTATCAAACGCTACGCCGTAACAGGGTAGTTATAAAGGTAGCTTTCGGGTTTGTCAAGAAGCATGCTATGAGACATGGTCAATCAAGATAGGATTTGCCCCTCTCTGATTGAGAGTGATATCTCTAGGCCCCTCGAGTGATCGGATCCGAAAATGCATGGCCATGCTACGTACGGTTAAGAGTTAACCTACAAAGGGATTCCGAATCACAGGATCGAGAAAGAGCGGTCGGCTTGAAGCTAGACCAAATATCATGAGGCAAAGGGAATAGCATGTATATTATGTTGTGATGGTTTGTCTGATATGATCTTCGTGTGCGTATAGGAGTTGGCACGTCTTGCTAGAGGCCGCTACCGACTATTGGGCCGAGTAGGAGTACTCGGGCCATGTCTATACGTATCCGAACCCATAGGGTCACACACTTAAGGGCTGGAAGCCCAATTCGGATCTGATCCGAGTCTGATTAGGTTTAGAAGTACTAATGGGCCTCGGACCCAGAGGCCCGTCAGGAACCTCTATAAATAGAGGGGTGGGGCGCCCTAGGGTTGACACCTTTTGGAGAAACACTTCTGCCGCGCCTCCCACGCCCTCGCCTGTTGCAACTTGCGGATCTAGCAGTCCGGCTTGCGGCGCTTCCTCCCTGCACGTGTGGATACCTTGGAGGTGTTGCGCCTGCAGCACTCGGACGAGCCACCGACGAGCCACGACGAGCCACCGACGAGCCGACGACGAGCCGCGGCACGAGGGCGATCTTGCTGCACGTGGACGAGCTGCTAAGGAGCTGCTGGACGTTGACGTGATCAACTACGTACGACTACGTTGATCGACTACGTACGACTACGTTAATCGTCTTCGCTGCATCGACGCAAATCTACATCTTCCGCACCAGTAGTGCATCGAGTGGTAATCTCGTAATCCTTATACGGCAGTTCTTCCTGGTTTTACGTGGTAGAAATTTTGATTTGCGCTAGTGTAGCCTACCTCGTATCCCAATAATACTGATCTTTGGTACAAATCTTGACATGATTAAAGAGGTCAAGTCATTTCTGTGCCAAAATTTGACATGAAAGATCTGGGAGAGGCTGATGTAATTCTGAATATCAAGTTGATCAAAGGAGAGAATGGAATTACTCTCACGCAATCTCATTATGTGGAAAAGGTCTTGAGCTGGTTTGGCTTCAAGGACAGTAAGCCTTCTCCCACACCTTATGATCCGAGCTTGATACTTCGGAAAAACAAGAGAATTGGTAGAGACCAATTAAGATACTCTCAGATTATTGGATCACTTATGTATTTAGCCAGTGCTACTAGGCCTGACATCTCATATGCTGTTTGCAAACTGAGCTGGTTTACCTCTAATCCGGGAGATGATCATTGGCGTGCGCTTGAGCGAGTCATGCACTATTTAGTTGGTACTATGGATTACGGAATTCACTACTCCAGGTATCCTGCGGTGCTGGAAGGCTATAGTGATTCAAATTGGATATCTGATGCTGATGAACTGTATGCCACAAGTGGATACATCTTCACTCTTGGTGGTGGTACTGTTTCATGGAGGTCATCCAAACAGACTATCTTAACGAGGTCTACCATGGAAGCAGAACTTGCAGCATTAGATACAACCACAATTGAGGCTGATTGGCTACGTGAACTCTTGATGGACTTGCCTATTATCGAGAAACCTATGCCGGCAATACTTATGAATTGTGACAATCAAACGGTGATAGTCAAAGTGAACAATTCTAAGGACAATATGAAGTTATCAAGACACGTTAAGAGACGTCTGAAATCTGTCAGGAAAATGAGAAACTTCGGAGTAATATCAGTGGATTACATCTCAACTGATAAGAACTTGGCAGATCAGTTCAGTAAGGGGATGTCACGTAATGTGATAGACAGTGCATCAAAGGAGATGGGTATGAGACCCATATGAGCTACACCATGGTGGTAACCCAACCTATGTGATTGGAGATCCCGTGAAGTAGGATCTGGGAAGAACAAGCCATTGGATAGCATGAGAGTATCCTACTAACCCACTCGAGAAATGAGGCAACACTCTCAAACCACTGCATGGCAGGATGGCTACTGCCTTAATATATTTTGTTGGCTTTAATTAGCAAAGATGTTGCCCTGCAGAACATCTTGGAAAAATATACCTATATGAGCCCGACTGTTGTAAGGTCGCAGTCTGTGAGACTTGGGTGATCTCTAGTAAGCTCATGAAGAGACCAGGGAGTATGATGTATATGCTCCACCCGTGGGGTAGGCTACTGGTAGCCAGGTACTAGTTCCGACTTTGAGTGAAACTTTTCCGCACAAAACTTGCAATTCAAGGCTTAGTCCATTGTTCAAGTTGTGGATGAATGTAGCTTGAAGCTCTAGGCGAGAGTTCAACTTAACAGTCCTTGCTAAAATACTGGTATATCAAACAGTAGTGAGAAATGTGCAAAATACCTAAATGGGTATTTGAGATCTGGTGGGGGATTGTGAGATATATGGGCTTGGCCCATATAAATGATAATTCTGAATAAATCTCAAAGGCCCATTAGCGGGGGTACACTATCTATTAGTCCCATATTGCTAATAGATGAGGGTGTTGGGGCTTTTCCTCCCTATATATATGGACCACCTCCCTCATGAAAAAGATGCAATATAGACTTCTATACGGGAAGGCCTCCAGGTTAGGTTATCCCTAAGGTGGTCTGTACTAGGGTTTTTGTCTCCTCTCGCTGCTGCGCCACCACCGTAGTCTACTCTATCCCGATTGTCGGCGTGCACCGGCGATTGGGAGAACAGGTCTCCAGAACCGTCGTCTTCAGCGATCCTGCACCGGGAGAGGGTGAATAAGGTTTTGCACCGGGAGAGGGTGAATAAGATTTTTGGGAAGCGCTCTGCGCGACTGCTCGATCGCTTCCTCCGCTTCGTCAAGTTCTTCGTCGACTCCTTCACCACGGCTCGTCTACCTCTTCGTCGCTCGGGCGTCACTCGTCGTCGCGAACAACGTCAGGCTGCTGATCGTCGTCGCCTGTTGTACCCGGTAGTCGTCCAGGAGCCGGTCTTCATCAAGAAAGAAACATATGATCTCTTATCTTAAATTATATCTTCCATACTAGCTATTATGATCTGTTGCAGTCTGATAGCACTGGATAGTATGGTAGAATGTGTGATTCTATTTGCAATGATAGACTTGTCTAGATCTTGCGTAGACATATCTAGTTTAATCTACTGTCTGTTCATCGTATTTATGATTTATTTCTGAATTAAATTAAAACTAAAAGTGTTTATATATCCACTAGAAAAGTCCATTAGCGACTTGAACTTGCAGCTCCAGAAGGTTGTCGATGCCGTCGCGGCCGACCAAGCAGCTGGAAGCCAGACGTGCCGCCTTGGCGCACCTCAGAATCATGGAAACCACTTTCGCCAAGGCAAAGGAAAGAGGAGACGAGAAGAAAGTCGCCGACCTTATCCTTGCCTTCGAGATAGCCGCTGCCATGGTGATTGCTGCGCCGCCGGAGAAGAAGCTCAAGGTAATGGTGGAGTCCTTCAATTCGGCGGTGGCACCAAACCCAATGGATTGCCCCGCTGTTGACAAGACCTACTGCGAGATGCACTCCAAGGTTGGGAAGGCCTTCGGTGAGGTCGTCGCGGCGCCCCAGCGGACAAAAAGTTGGAGGTCAGAGGTGAAGTCCTCAAGAACACAATGAGTATCGCTTTCTTGACCATCAACAAGGCGTATGCGGATGGAGATGACAAGAAGATCGCTCACGTCCTTGCTGCCTACATCAAGGCAGCCGATGCGGTCTTCGCCGCCGCTCCTGCTGAGAAGCTCAAGGTGATGGAGAAGACCTTCGCAGCGGCCACTGCCAGCGCCGCTCGTCATCCTGGCGCTGCATGAGTCTCCATCCGTGCCGATCACCAGTTCACCACCACATGCTCAGCATCTATGATCATTTTTTTCTCGAACATCTATGATCCTTCATTATTTAATATTTACTACCGTAGCATAACGCTGCTACGTAGAACCTTGTACTCTTTGTACTCCTTGTACCAATGAATCTTGAGAAACTAGGATTCGGTTTGATCCAGCCCAAAGCAGAGTAAAAAGAAAGTCGTTCTGTTCTGCCACCATCAACACTAATCCATACCTGCAGTACTCTTGCAGTCTCAGAAGAATAGCGTGGGGCCTGATAGCAAGCAGATACACAGGAACACAGATTATTACACCATAGTTTGTGCAAAGTATGAACCACGCATCATATAGTTACCCCTGCAGTCTCTATTGCAACTGTTGATGTATTGCTTTACATTCGGCAGCTCTCTGCTAACCGGCACCACCTGCATAGTTTTGCAAGTCTCGATTTTAGACAGTGCTGAAGCAAATGCCAGAGTCTAAGCGTAGGATTCAAAGTTCAGAAATTTTTCGCACTGGCACATAAGAGTCGTAGACGTTACTAGTTGGAAAATTGCTATCGGTCTTGGAGGTTGTAGTAAAAGGTTACAATAGGGGGAAAAACACTCATCCTCTTACAGTATTTGGGTTTGCTGAACGAATTTTCATGCATCACATTGCTGGACGTCAGAGTAGTGACTCTTGATCGCATTATATTAACACCAGCTTGGAGTTCAGTTCACGTGCACTAATTGTTAGGTTCATGGCACGAGGCCCGAAGTTTACGATCTGCAGAGCATATGGAGGTCAAAGTAATGACCATATATGAGGATATCCATATTTCGCGAATATTACAGCACTTGTTAAATGAGCCGAAGCAATTACACCCAGCAATACTAGAAAACTCGACATTCGTCCCGCCACCTTGACCTCCTCCACTGTACCGTGCCGCTTCCACTCTGCCACCGCCGGCCTCCCGCCCAACGCTGCACCGCCTCGACCTGGCCGCCGGCGCCTCCCCTACTCCACCGCCCCCTCCTCGATCAGCGTTGCCCCTCCTCCACCGCCGCGGCCCCAGCCTCCTCCACCGTACCAGCGCCGCCTGCACTCTGCCACCGTGGCCTCCTGCCCGACACCGGCACTGCCCCCGACCTGGCCACCGGCCTCCCCCACTCTGCCGCCCCTCCTCTACCGCCGCCGCCCCTCCTCCACAAAACGCAACCGGCCAACCGTGGGCTCCGTCTTCTCCGCTAACGTAAGCCCGCGAAGAGCTAAAATCATTATTTTTTTCATTTTTTATTTCTAGAAACGTTGAATTAGCTACAAAATGTAGAAAAAATGTTGAATTAGCTAGAAAATATAGAAAAATTCTTGAATTAGCTAGAAATCCTATTAATTGTAAATTGTACAACATGCCATGTTAGAAAAATCATGTTAATTGTTAGAAATGACAAGAAATACTAGAAAATTACCAAATTATTTTAGAAATCATGTTAATTTTTGTAGTCAATTATTATTACAAAATGTAGAAATATTAGTCATTCATTCCATAGTCAATTATTGTTACAAAATTTATAAGTTTTATTTAGTCATTCTTTTTTTATCATTTACTATCAATTCACGGTAAACAATAATTGTTGCACTCATTTATTGTAACAAATTCTATAACTTTTTTAGTCATTTATTGTTTGAAATTGTATAAGTTATAGTCATTCCTAGAATAATTCTTTTTATATTATATTAGTTACAATGGCACGATAAGAGGACAAGCAGGCCCATTTGGATGAGGAATACCTAATGGACTTGATTGCTCAAGGTCGCACGAACGACCTGCCAAACGAAGAAGTTGATCACAGCCAAATTGACATCTACCTCAACATGTTTGGTGATGGCAATGAGAAGCAACCAATTGCCGAGGGAGGCAATGATGGGCAACAAGGCAAGGTATAGAAATTATTATACGTAAACGTGATTTGAATTCTCTACTTATCAAGATTATTAGGAATTAATAGTTGTTTTATTTTTTAGCCACCTGGATTGAGCAGGCCCAAATAGTAACGAGGCTCGAAGAAGTTACAGGGTCGTAGCATTATCACCGAACTTGATGAAGAGGGTGAAACAACTGCTCTAGACAATGCTAAGATCAAATTGGTGAATCAAATTGGGTTTCTTGTTAGGGATAACATTCCAATAAGCTTTCAGAATTGGAAAAGCCCTAAAATTGATGAGAGTGTGGTCCCCGCACGGTCCCCGAGTGAGAGAAGGAAATGATACGTGAGCAGATAAAAGAAAACTTCACGTTCGAATGTGTAGATGAAGAAAAAGTGAAATATTGGGACTTTTGGAAGGGTGCAATTGCTTTTCAGACGTACAAGAACCTAAACAAAGACTATATAAAGAAGGGACTTACACCAGGTTTCACGAAGCACCCAAAGTTAAGAGATCACTAGGATTTATTTGTGCAGTTCAAGTAGTCGCAAAAGAGTGCTAAGGCAACTAAAACCAACACCGACAATGCTCATCAAAAGAAATACTTTCATCTTGGGCCAGAAGGTTACAAGAAGGGAATCATCAAATGGCAGAGGATGGAAGATGACATAATTGCTAAGGAAATAGTACCGATGACTCTCGAATGGCCGGAGCGAGCAAAGTATTGGTATTATGCTCATTGCGACACGCTCAATCCCAAAGATGGATAATTTTTTAACATTCCTAGTTTTGAGTTAGTCTTTAAAAGCCTAATTAGAGTGTCTAAAGGTTAATTAGCATCTAAATTTCAAATCTTGTCCTTGCTTAAGTGCAAACCTCACATTAAACGCATGAAACACCACCTTAAGGGCCAATTTTTGAACCAAATCAAGTCAACCCAAAGACTAAGTATGAAAAACACTCACACTAGGTTTGAGTTGTGGCAAACATACCAAAAATCCCAAAAGAACACATTTGAATTGAAGTTCAAACACTAAAGTTACCAAAATACCCTCAAAAGGCTTAAATTAGGGGCAGTTAATAAATTCAAATTTTATATAACAACTTCATTTTTTTCCAATATAAGAGTTATAGAAATTTTCAAGACAAACAAGTTTGATTGATTGAGCTTTTGCTAGTTTGGAGTGGAACCCCTTCAAAAGTCGAGTCAAAGATCAATCAAATCGAGTCCTGAAAAACATATGTTTCTCCCGACTTTGCCTGTGTTTATCTTCAAATCTAAAATCATTTTGAACCTAAACCCTTTCTAAGAGTTGGAGTCTGAAATATGAACAACAATTTCCCTATTTGGAATTTTTCAACCTTGGTTTGAAAAATTGGAGAAAACTTAGTTTGGAGTTCAGTGCAAATTCAAAACTAAATTTGAAAATTCCCTAATTCCTCTGATTTTTGCACCTGTCTACCTCTTTATCCAGCAACGTTTTGGTCATAGAGCCTTTGTAGGAGTTGTAGAGTAAGGTGGGGTTAACAACTTTTACATTTGGGCAAATTCAAGTTCGAATTTGAAATTTGTCGCAAATTCACCTCAAACCACTCAACCCTACACGCCATCGCGTTCTAGAGCGCTCGCCCGTGCACGATCACCACGTTCAGGGTGGCACACCACGCCACGTGACATCGCCGGACCGGCGCAACGCTGCTGGTGAAGCGGTTGAGTCCCCACGCTGCCCAACCCACTCATGAGCATACCCTGCTCCTCTGTCGCCCATCTTCGCCGGCCAGTGCCGTGTGCAAGCCCACACGGCATGGCAGAACGCCACCGCCACATCGCCGCCCGTCACCAGCACTCGCCGCTAGCCAACAACCGCACTGGAGGCGACAACACCAGCCCGCAGCCTGACCAACCCTCACGCTCGACCAAAGGAATCCCGCAGCTCCCAAATCCCGCACGGCCAATCACCAGAGATCCTCAGCGAGCTACGCACGCCGCCTCCGCCCAATGTGCGCCGCTGCGGCCCTGCCCGCTAATGCCGGCCACACAGGAGCTCTGCCAACGGCCGCCCGGCCTTACTAAGCATGTTTCATTAAGTTTCATGCAGTGACCATTATTTTTCCTAGTGAGTGTTTTGCATTAGTGACCCAACAAAAGTGGTTTCATATTTTTATCTATTTTCTTCCATTTATTATGTAAAAAGCAATATTTCGCCTAGGATTTCAAAGCTTAGTTCAAATCAGTGGGTTCTATATTCAAACTAGTGCTACAAAATTTATATTCAGCACATGCTCAACACAAAACATACTAACAGAGCTGGATTTGGCTTTTTATCATTTTTATATTATTTATGGGGCATTTATGGGCTTAACCACAACAGTGACATGACCAAAACTATTTTTATTTCAAACTACTTGACACATCAAGCCTAACAAAGTTAGTTTTGCATTTTTCTCATTTTTCTAAAATTTTCTACACATTTTCAAAATTTTAGCCGATTTAAATCATTTAAATCAGAAAAGGATAAAACATTTTACACGGGATCCCTTTGTTTTCAAACTATTGCAGATAGGTCCCTGCATTTTTACACCGAGGGTCTCATAAAGATTGAAATCTTTCAAATCGACCCTTGGCCTGGCCAGCAGCTTGTCAGTGCAATCGCCGGCAAGCGGCGGTGCTATCGGGGGGAGGGAAAGGCACGAGCGCGTAGAGGGGCCCACTGTAACATCCCTAGTTTTGGGTAAACACTTACAAGTATAATTAGAGTGTTTAAGAGTACCATTTTTGCACTTAGAGTTTAAACATGCATTGTTTGATTTGCATTTGCACATAATTACCTGAAATAGCATATTAAAAGCCAAATTTTGACCAAATCAAGTCAAATTCAAAACTAAATAGTAGCAACACTCAAAATAGTTTAGTTTTGTGACAAATATGCCAAGACACCCAAATGAATCCATTTAAACTCTAATCAAGCACTGAATTGACCAAAATGCCCTTAAAAGGCTTAAATTGGGGGTAGTTCATAATTTCAGATTTTATATAACAACTTTAGTTTTTACCAATACAAAAGTTGTAGAAATCATGAAAACAAACAACTTTTATTATTTTAACCTTTGCTAGTTTGCACTGGAACCATTTCAAAAATCGAGTCTAAGTTTAGTTCAAATTCAAACTTAAACTAAAAACTCTGAAGTCCTGGAATACAGCTGTTTTACCTTACTTTGTCGGAGTTTATCTTCAAATATGGAACTATTTTAGACCTGAACCCTTTCTAAGAGTTGGAGCCTGAGGCATGGACAACAACTTTTACATGTGAAGTTTTCCAACTTTTGTTTAAAAATTTGGAGAAAATTCAATTTAAAGTTCAGCCAAATACCCAAAAACTGGTTTAAACTGCTAAGTCCCAAACATGCGTTCCCAAGAAGTTTGATCTGTCATAACTTCAAATTTATCCCGAATTTGCACACATATTCTATCTAGGAGTTGAATTGTGAACCTAGGACTACAACTTTTAGTTTGACATATTTCCAGCTTCAGTTTGAAAAATTTGAGAAAAACTCGTCTAAACCTAGCTACCCCGCACGACAGCACGTTCCACCCTTAGCCCCCGTGCGCGGTCACCATCAGCGCGCATCGCGCCATGACATGTGCGCCCTCGGCATTCGTGCTCACCGCTGCCCTATCGCTGCCATTGACTTGACAGCACAGAGCCCCAAGATGGCCAATGACTCGTTGGTGCTATCCCTCCCTCCTGCGTCGCATCTTGGCCGCCCATTCCTCGCGCCGCCCGCACGTGCCCACGCTGCCATGTCGCGCTCGCTCGCCGGCGCTCTCCGCCCAGCCAACTGCCACCTTGGACAAGACCATACGAGCCCCTCCTTTGGCTAGTACGAGCTCGCGACCAAAGGAATCACGCGAGCTTCGCTATCCGCCGTGGCCAATGGCCGGAGCCTCCTCGCGCGAGCATCCTGCCACCGCAGCCCAATCCGCACTGCCGGCCAATGTCGCACCTGGCAGCAGCTCCCCAGTCCTCGCCCGACCTTGTCTCTCCACCCAGTGCACCTCCTCAAACTCTCCAACATGCCCTGGGCCTATATAAGCACTTAACGCTCGCCGGCGCACCCCGCACCTCGCCGTCTCCCTCTGCCAGCGCCACCGCCGCAGCTCACCACGGAGCACCCCCTCCTGAGCAGCATCGCCACCTCCCGAGCCCACCCGTGTGGCACACGTGCCCCACCAGAGCTCCCCGAGCCATCCCTAGCCCGCCGGAACCCTCGCCGGAGCCGATGAAGAAGTTCCCCTTCGCCGCCCGAGCTCCACCGTGGACCGCCCTCCTCTGGCCATCTCCATCCCCATTTCCTTCAGCGAACCTCCTCAAGGTGAGCTCATCCCCACGCCCAAGGTACCCTTCCTCCCTATCGCGCCAGCGGAACTCCCAAGGGCCACATTGCAAGGATCTAATTCTTTGCAGGGTCCTTAGTGTAAATTCTAGGGACTGATTCATGATAGTTTAAAACTTCCAGGGACTTTAACACGAAAATAATATCATAATGTTTTCCAAAAATCAAATGCACATTAGTTCACGAAGTAAACTTTGCAACTCCAAATTACACAAAGAAAATATCTTCATCTTCTCCAGGTATATTGACTGGAGCAACAACTCCACCAATGTAGGTGTCATCAGAATCATCTTCGTCTTCTGATATGTCCGCACGATCTGGTTCAGGCATGGGCACCACCTTTTGAAGTACAGATGCATCACTAGTTAACCCTTGCACGTCTGGCCTAATCCAGTTTGTCAAAGCCTCTTGCTGGTCCTCAACATTAATTTGTTCCACTCCGGTGATAACCGAGTCCACATTGGTATCACCAACACTGTCCTCAACTTCCGGCATGGCAAACAGGGTCCTAGGTTTCATTTTGAGGACACTGCACCATTTAGTACCTTTCTTCCCGCCTTTCACATAACACACTTGCTCTGCTTGTGTTGCTAGGATGTATGGATCATCTGAGTAGCGAAACCGAGTGGTATCAATATCGATAATCCCAAATTTATCTTTACTGTACCCTCTGGATTTGCTATTAGTTGGTGCCGGAACATCATACCAGTCACACTCGAACAATGTGACTTCATGCTGGTTAGGAAAATCAAGGATGATGATTTTTTTAATCACTCCATACCATTCCATGCCATCATTGCCCTTGACGACAACACCACTATTCTGTGTTGATAGATTTTTCTCTACATCTGATGTCCAGAAGAAAAACCCATTGATGGAACACCTATTCCTCACACTAACTATTTGTTCTGGACCACGAGACAGAATAAATCATTTCATCTGCTTTTCCCTCTGCATGTAGGTTCCTGATCTACACTCAGAAATGTTTGGAAAATATGTTACGAACAAATATTCAAGTGTGATGAATAAAATTGAACAGAAATATATATGACTCACTTTATGCTCGAACCAATGTACAAATTCAGCCTTGTGCCTTCAATCAACATTATGCAAGTTGGTGTTCCTCAATTCGTCAATGTGCTCACTGATGAAACAATAAAATTATGTCAGTTAGATAGTGAACACAATATAAAAAAACACATAGGATTACATGTAGCTTACTTTATCCATGAAGTGGCCTTATCACAATTGGATATAATGTAGTGCCTCATCCTGCGCAAGTCATCAGGAGAAGGTATCTCCATATTGTGCCTATGAGTACTTTTCTTTCTAGTGAAGTCCATGCTCGCAAATATACTTAGACCAGCAGGTGGTTCACTAACAGTGCTCCTTTCTTGACGCTCTGGCCGATTCAGCTTTGTACTAACACCTTCAAAGAACCGAGAACAGAATGTAAGGCACTCCTCCAAGATGTACCCCTCTGCTATTGAACCCTCTGGGCATGCTTTGTTCCTCACATAGCCTTTGAGGGTACGTAGGTACCTCCCAACTGGATACCATCCATCTATAGGAAACAGGGCCCCCCGAGTTCAGCCTCCCAAGCAATATGAACTGGTAAGTGCATCATAATATCAAAAATGATGGAGGGAATATCATCTCAAGCTGACAAAGGGTCTCTCCAATCGATTTGGTAAGTTCTTTCATCCCAATTTCCTCAAGCTCCTTTGAATATACCAAACTAAAAAACCTGCTGAGCTCGATCAATGGGATCACTACTTCTTCAGGCAATATTTGGTGCACCACCAAGGGTAATTTTTTTGTAATATAACATGGTAGTCATGACTTTTAAGTCCAGCAACCTTAAAACCATTGACATCAACACATCTCTTAATATTTGAGGCACAAGCATCGGGCATCTTAACACCTTGAAGAAAATTGCATGGAATTTCCTTCTGATCATCACCTAACTTGTACAACGCTGGTGGCAAAGTGTATTTTCCTTTATTGTCAAACAATAGATGTTGATCCTGCCTTATACCTAATTCTTGCATATCAAGTCTAGCCTTCTCACTGTCCTTACTTTTACCAGCCAAATCAAGCATAGTCCCTAGCAAGCTCTCACATATATTCTTCTCAATATGCATCACATCGAGATTATGACGTATAAGCAGATAATCCCATTAAGGAAGGTCAAAGAAAATACTCTTCTTCCTCCAGTTGTGCCATCTATTATCTTCATCGCGCTGCTTCCTCTTCCTCAAAGTAGTCGCTCCAAAAGTAACTTGCTCGAAACTCTTGTACTGCTCCACTACTTGTGCACCACTGAGGGGCACTCGAGTCTCCCTCATTTCTACCTTGTTATTGAAGCTGACCTTGTTCCTCCGCCACTGTGGTTCGTAGGCAAGAAATGATGATGGCCCATGTAGCAATGCTTTGAACCATATTTTAACCACAAGTAATCAGTATCCTTGTGACAATAAGGACAAGCAAACTTGCCTTTTGCGCTCCAACCAGACAACATCGCATATGCAAGAAAATCATTAATTGTCCAAAGTAGCATTGCACGCAGAGTAAAATTTTCCTTTTTATCCGCATCCCAAGTATCAACTCCATTGTCCCATAGCTCTTTCAGCTCATCGATCAGAGGTTGCAAATATACATCAATGTTAATTCCTTGAGATTTAGGCCCAGGAATTAGCATCGACATCATCTAATAGGATTGTTTGAAGCACAACCAAGGAGGCAGGTTATAAGGAATTAGGATCACTGGCCATGTAGTGTAAGTCACATTCAACATCCCAAATGGATTGAAGCCATCCGATGCAAGTCCCACCCTAACATTACATGGATCACTTGCAAATGCACTATACTTGGCATCTACGTGCCTCCATGCCTTTGAGTTAGCTGGGTGCCACACTTTCCCATCTTCAACTAATTCTTCCTTGTGCCAACGCATATGCGCCGATGTGGTCTCATTCATATATAATCTCTGCAGTTGAGGAATAAGTGGAAAATACCTTAGTATCTTACGAGGTAAGAGCTTCTTCTTTACTCCACCAGTGCCATCACCACCACACTCTAAATATGTATCTTTCCACCTACTCTCCTCACATTTTGGACATGCGTTCAGCTTCTCGTACTCTTCTCCATGGAATAACACACAGTCATTAACACAAGCATGAATCTTTTGGTAGTCCAAGCCAAGGTCTTGAACTACCTTTCAAACTTTGTCCAGGGTATCTGGGACACAATGGTCCTTGGGGAGCACATGGCAGAATAATAACAGTATTTGCTCTAGAGCATTGTTGCTAATACCGAACATGCACTTAATCTGATATAGCCTCACAATAAAAGATATTTGGGTAGCCTCCATGCAACTTGGGTATAGTTCTTTCCTAGCTTCTTCAATTAAGTTGAAAATTTTTCTTGCTGACTCATTTGGCTCCTCAATATTACCACCTCTAATTTCACCATGTATGGCACCACTAATTAGCGATAAAAGCAGTTTAGTGGATGAGACGCCATCATCATGATCACCTTCTTCACCTTCACAAACGTCCTGATCATCATCATCCACAACAATACGTTTAGCAGATCTACCAGTATGATGCTGTTTTTTGTAATATGGATCAAACCCTCTGGTATTTAAGTGCAACTCAACAACTTCTTTATTTTGATATGCCATGCGATGACATCCTCTACATGGACAGGGCGCAGTCTGTCCTGGAAAGGTGCCATCAAAGGTATCTTCAATGAATTTAGCAACTTCGTTTTGCCACGCAGCATCTGTATGTGACAATTCATCCAATTACGATCCTCATGATCATGTGCCATATTGCAAAAAACCCAACTAATGATTTAAGCACATGTTTGTACTACTATACAACTCCTGAATAACCTGTATAAAATATAGGTTCCTCCATCGGTATTATTACTATCAACAAGTATTATAAAAACTGAATGACTATATATACTAATTGAAGAACTTAAGTTATTAGCATGCACATTAATTGTGATAGGTTTGGATCGATTTTATACCTTGCATTGAGAGGATAGAATCGGACAACGCACGTGTCATCCTGTTGGGGGGAAATATTAACGATCCCCTAAGACACCACTTAAAGAAACAAACACGAAGGCCCAGGCCCACCAAGACGTGATCAAAGCTCCGCCTCGCCCGATCAAGTCGCCAGGATCGGGAACGCCCGACCCCCCTCCGCAAGGTTTCCGCCTCGCCCGACCGCGACCCCGGGGTCGGGGGCACCCGACCCCTCGCCACGGAGTTCCGCCTCGTCCGACCCCAAGCGAAGGGGTCGGGCACGCTGGGGCCTCCGAGGCCGGGATCCCCCTTGGATACGGTCCAGATGGGCAAGACAGACAAAATCCCGTGGGTCCCCCCGTCGGCCTCGCCATAAATGCGCCGCAGGCCTGGCGGAGGGAAGGACGACCGTGCTCCTCACACAACCCGGCGCAAGTACCCGTGCACGACCGCTTCGTGCAGGCTACAGTGCCGGCGGCTGGCTCCCATTCGCCGCAGGGTACTCATGGCCTGCGCCGACCGGAGCAAAGGAGAGAGCGGCCTGTCCTCGGGCCCCGCATACCCTCGGGTCCCGCGCACCCAGCAGCGCGGATGTGATGCTCTCCCTCTCAGCAGCCATCGCCTGAGCAGCGGCATCCACCGTCCTCCCTAACGGACGCTGGGATAACGACGGAACGCCCTCATCATGATCTGACGCCTACGAGCATCGAAGAAGCTATCTGCAGGGAGCAACAACACTTGGCACACGGCGACCTCTCCCTCCGGCATGCGCGCCGGCGCGCGTCCAGGGCCGGCAGAGGCATCGGATGCCTAGGATCTTGCTCCTCCTTCCTACCGTGCTTTTTACCGTACTACGCTTTACTCTTTACGGTCCTCTTTACCCGATCCCAATTGTAACTCCGGCCATCCCCTTGCGATATAAAAGGCGGAACCCAGGGCCGGAGAGGGGATCGGCTTCTTCTCCCACAGGCCATAGCACACAACAACTCGCTCTGAGAGCGAAAGCACCAAAGAGACTTGGGTCCAGTCCCTCTCTCGTCAACCTGTAACCCCTACTACAGAACCCCCGCGTGGGCAACACGAGCACCCTCGATACTGGACGTAGGGCTTCCTTTGCCCGAACCAGTCTAAACCCGTGTCTCCCGCGCAACCACCTGAGGCTTACGCGCGTAAAAGAAATTTACTAGTCTAAGTCTTGATCCGCTGATCTTGACAACGACAGTTGGCGCGCCAGGTAGGGGACCTTTGCGCGTACATCTCCAGCCTCAGATGGCCAATCGCGATAATAGCTTTGCTCCAGGCTCCCTGATCCGATTCGGGAGCCTGGACTTCCTGGCCACCGGGGAAGGGATCGAGCTGATCCCTGTCCTCGTCTTGCCTGCTCGTCCCGTTGCCCTCGGCCCCGCCGCCAGGACAGCGGCGAGCGGCCGGTCGCATACCGGCAGGACCTCACCAGAGGGACAGCCCTTCGGGCTACGCAACGTCACGGGGGCTTACGGTCGCCTCCTAGCGCGGTCCTTGACCACGCCGCCCGCGAGCAATGAGCTCGAGGGCGCGGCGAGGACAATCTCCGACGCTGGCTCCAGCAGCGGGAGTCCCCGCCCCTCGCGCGAGTGCCTTGTGATCGACGCGCACTCTGAGGGGTCCAATGGCGATGGTGCCGAGGGAAGACAACGGGTTCCCCCCTCGCGCGCCGCAGCTACAACTGGAGCCTTACCCAGGGCCCCAGAGTGCACTCAGCAACCGGAAGCGCACGCGGGCGCTTGCCAAGAGGAAGAGCACCCCCACCACGAGGGGGGAGCGCGGCAACGGGCGCGCGACGTCCAGGAACGCATCTGTGCGGACGGAGAGCGTCCGCCGCTCTTTGCCCGCGCTAGCCAAAACGTCGCCGCCGCGGCGGTGTTGCTCCGACAGCTCCCCGAGCCAGCGACGCCCGAGGAGCGACGGGCACGCCAAGAGATGCGCAACCTGCTCGAGTGCGCTGCCGTCCAGCAGGCGGAAAGTTCAGCATCTCGGCGACGCGGGCAGAACGCCAGCCGGGCGACGCAGGGCGCACCCCCGGAACGGCGGGGGGAATCTGTCCATCAACCCCCTCCGGGGGCGAATCAGGCCGCGTCCGCCCGACGAACCCCGCCGCCCGCGGTAGGCGAGGCTCGGTCCGTCCACCAGCGCGTCGGTCTCGTCCGCGACGCCCGCGACACCCTGAACGCGCAGAGACGCTCCCGTGCGGACAGGGGAGACGGAGCAGATCGAGGCTACCACGTTCACCGTGGCGGGCGTTACGACAGTGGGGAAGACCGCAGCCCGAGCCCCGGAGCGGCTGGACCTCGGGCCTTCTTCGCGCGCATCCTAAATGCGCCCTTTCCGCCGCGCTTCAGGCAACCCACGAGTGTAGCCAAATACTCGGGGGAGACAAATCCTGGAGTATGGCTCAGCGATTACCGGCTTGCATGTCAAGCTGGCGGGGCGGACGATGACCTGTTTATCATCCGCAACCTACCCCTTTTTCTGGCAGACTCCACGCGAGCCTGGCTAGAACATATCCCTTCAGGACGCATTCGCAACTGGAATGACCTGAAAGAGGTTTTCGTAGGAAACTTCCAAGGGACATACACGCGCCCCGGCAACTCCTGGGATCTCCGGAGCTGCCGCCAGGGGGCGGACGAGTCCCTCCGGGATTACATCCGGCGCTTCTCCAGAAAGCGCACCGAGCTCTCCAACGTCGCCGACGCCGACGTCATAGGAGCCTTCCTAGCAGGGACCTCTTGCCGGCCCCTAGTCCATGAGCTAGGGCGCCGAGGCCCGCGAACCACGGAAGAGCTCCTCAACATCGCCACAAGCTACGCCTCCGACGAAGAGGCTGTCGGAGCGATCTTCGATCGTTCCAAGGGCAAGGCGAAACGGGAGGAGGACGCCGACGAAGGCACCTCCAACCGCCTGCAGAAGAAGAAGGGCAAGCCGCGGCGTGAGGCCCCCCTCGTGGCCGCGGTCGAGCGGAAGCGGGGGCAGCTGCCCCTCGAAGGCGCACCCGGCTTCTTCGACAAGCTGCTCGAGGGACCGTGCCCGAACCACGAGTTCCCCGTCAAGCACGCCTACAAAGACTATAACCTCATGAAAAGGTACTTTGTGGGCAATCCGGTGAAAGGTGACCGGAAGCGGAAGCCCGAGGAGGAAAAGAAGGGCGACGAGGAGAAGGAAGACGGCTTCCCTAAGGTTGACGGCTGCTTCATGATCTTCGGCGGCTCCACGGCGTACGACACCAAGCGCCAGCAAAAGCTGGAGCGCCGGGAGGTCTACGCGGCCGAGCCTGCGACACCAGCCTTCCTCGACTGGTCCGGGCCAGCCATCACCTTCGATAGGTCCGACCACCCTGGACGCGTCCGGCATCCGGGGCGTTACCCTCTCGTCGTCGACCCCATCATCGGCACGACGCGCCTCACCAAGGTACTCATGGATGGGGGCAGCGGCCTCAACCTCCTCTACGCCGAGACCCTCAACGCTATGGGGATCGATCGCTCCCGCCTCCGTCCTAGCAAGGCACCCTTCCATGGCGTCGTGCCAGGGAAGCAGGCAACGCCTCTCGGGCAGATCGACCTGCCCGTCACGTTTGGGACCCCTTCCAACTATAGGAAGGAGGTCCTCACCTTCGAGGTGGTAGGGTTTCGCGGAACCTACCATGCCATCTTGGGGCGGCCGTGCTACGCGAAGTTCATGGCAATCCCCAACTACACCTACCTCAAGCTCAAGCTGCCAGGGCCCAACGGGGTCATCACCGTCGGCACAACCTTCTAGAAGGCGTACGAGTGCGACGTGGAGTGTTGCGAGTACGCCGCGGCCATCACTGCCACGAGCGGCATGGCGGTCCAGCTTGCTGAGGTGATTGAAGATCAGCCCGATGCCAAGCAGTCGAGCACCTCCTTTGAGCCCACCGAAGGTATCAAAGAAGTCCCTCTCGATCCCAGCTGCTCCAATGGCGGGGTTGTGCGGATCAGCGCGGCCCTCTCCCCCAAATAGGAAAGCGCGCTCGTCGACTTCCTCCGCGCGAACAGCGACGTCTTCGCGTGGAAGCCCTCGGATATGCCAGGCATCCCGAGAGAAGTCGCCGAGCATTCCTTGAACATCAGGGCCGGCTCCAAACCAGTGAAGCAAGGCTTGCGCCGTTTCGACGAAGAAAGGCGCAGGGCCATTGGTGAAGAGCTCCAGAAGCTCCTGGCGGCCGGGTTCATCAAGGAAGTGGCTGGCCAATCCTGTTCTTGTACCGAAAAAGAACGGGAAATGGAGGATGTGTGTCGATTATACCGGTCTCAACAAGGCGTGTCCAAAGGATCCGTTTCCTTTGCCACGCATAGATCAAATAGTCGACTCAACCGCCGGGTGCGAAACCCTCAGCTTCCTCGACGCGTATTCCGGCTACCACCAGATTGCGATGAAAGAGGCCGACCAGCTCGCTACCTCCTTCATCACCCCCTTTGGTCCCTACTGCTACGTTAAGATGTCGTTCGGCCTCAAAAACGCGGGGGCTACCTTCCAGCAATGCATGCTGAAGTGCTTCGGGGATCTCATCGGGCGGACCGTTGAGGCCTACGTCGACGACATCGTGGTTAAATCCAGGAAGGGCGACCAGCTCGTTCCCGACCTAGAGCTAGCCTTCGAAAGGTTGAGGGATAAGCGTATTAAGCTTAATCCCGAGAAGTGTGTGTTCGGTGTCCCAAGGGGCATGCTGTTAGGCTTCATCGTCTCTGTGCGCGGCATCGAGGCAAACCCAGAGAAGATAGCGGCCATCAGCGACATAGGGCCGATCCGGAACATGAAGGGAGTGCAGCGCGTCATGGGATGCTTAGCATCCCTAAGCCGCTTCATCTCACGCCTCGGAGAGCGAGGTCTTCCTCTCTATCGGCTCCTGAAGAAATCCGACCGCTTCGAATGGACCAGCGATGCCCAGGAGGCACTTGACCGACTCAAGGAACTCCTGACGAAGGCCCCAATACTGGTCCCGCCCGCCGACGGCGAGACCCTTCTGCTCTACGTCGTGGCAACCACCCAGGTAGTCAGCGCGGCCCTAGTAGTGGAGCGGGAGGAGGAGGGGCACACTCTTAAGGTACAACGCCCGGTGTACTTCATCAGCGAAGTCTTGCCCGAGTCCAAGACACGATATCCGCAGATCCAGAAGCTCATCTACGCCGTCCTCATCACGAAGAGGAAGCTGCGTCACTACTTCACCTCCCACCCGGTAACGGTCGTCTCTTCATTCCCGCTTGGTGAAGTAATCCGGAACCCAAACGCAACAGGAAGGATCGCGAAGTGGGTGCTTGAGCTTATGGATCAGGGTATCACCTACGTCCCCCGCACCGCTATCAAGTCCCAGGTACTTGCCGATTTCGTGGCCGAGTGGACGGAGGTACAAGCACCGTCGGCGACAGAGGAGCAGGAGTACTGGACGATGTACTTCGACGGGTCACTGATGAGGGCCCGCGCCGGAGTAGGCCTCGTCTTCATCTCTCCGTTGGGCGTACGCATCAGGTACATGATCCGCCTCCATTTTCCTGCATCCAATAATGTCGCTGAGTATGAAGCCCTGCTCAACGGGCTCCGCATCGCCATCGAGCTTGGCATCCGTCGGCTAGACGTCCGAGGCGATTCCCAGTTGGTCGTCGAGCAAGTCATGAAGGAATAGAGCTGCAATGACCCTAAAATGGCCGCCTACTGCAACGAGGTCCGTAAGCTCGAGGACAAGTTCGACGGGTTGGAGCTCAACCACGTCGCAAGGCGCTTCAACGAAGCCGCTGACGAGCTAGCGAAGGCAACGTCCGGCCGGATGCCCGTCCCCGACGGCGTTTTCGTTAGCGACCAGCTGAAGCCTTCAATCCGTTATCTGGAGCCAGCAGGGGTCGGCGAGGCATGCCCAGCCCAGGAGTCGGGACCCGAGCCGGGGGAGGTCGGCAGCGCGCCACCTGTCCCGGACCCGAGCACCGGTCCCAAGGGAATCAACGCTGCCTTACCCGACCCGGCCCTGGAAGCCAAGCCATCCGACCCCGTGGTTATGGAAATCGCAGCGGGCCCCGCGGCGGGGGCCGACCCCCCGACCGACTGGAGAGCCCCGTACCTCGACTACCTTGTCCGCGACACGCTCCCGGCAGACAAAACAGAAGCCCGCAGGATCGCGCGCCGTGCGAAATCCTTCACCATCATCGACCAGGAGCTCTACAAGAGAAGTCACACTGGGATCCTCCAGCGCTGCATCCCGATCGAGCAGGGAAAGGCGCTGATCCAGGACATCCACGCCGGGGCTTGTGGTCATCACGCTGCGCCAAGGATACTTGTTGGCAACGCCTTCCGACAAGGTTTTTACTGGCCAACCGCGGTCGCGGATGCTACCCAGGTAGTCCGCACCTGTGAAGGATGCCAGTTCTTTGCCCGCCAAACTCACCTGCCCGCGCAGGCGTTGCAAACCATCCCCATCACGTGGCCGTTCGCGGTCTGGGGGCTGGATCTCGTCGGACCCTTCAAAAGGGCGCCCGAGGGCTTCACCCATCTGCTCGTCGCTGTCGACAAGTTCTCCAAATGGATCGAAGCAAGGCCAGTGGCGCAAATCAGGTCCGAGCAAGCGGTACAGTTCTTCACCGACATCATCCACCGCTTCGGGATCCCAAATTCCATCATCACCGACAACGGCACGCAGTTCACCGGGAAGAGATTTCTCCAGTTATGCGACGACCACCACATTCGAGTGGATTGGGCAGCAGTGGCGCACCCCCGCACGAACGGGCAAGTCGAGCGAGCCAACGGCATGATACTCCAGGGTCTCAAGCCACGGATCTTCGACCGCCTTAAAAAGTTCGGCGGACGGTGGGTTGCGGAGCTCCCAGCAGTCCTCTGGAGCTTGAGGACGACCCCCAGCCGGGCGACAGGGTTCACCCCGTTCTTCATGGTCTACGGGTCAGAGGCCATCTTGCCCACCGACCTAGAGTACGGGTCGCCGAGGGTCAAAGCATACGACGAACAGGGAAACCAGGCGTCACTCGAGGACGCACAAGATCAACTCGACGAGGCGCGAGATGTAGCCCTACTACACTCAGCTAAATACCAGCAGGCCCTACGGCGTTACCACAGCCGCAGGATACAAGGCCGCACCTTCGACGTCGGTGATTTAGTGCTCCGCCTCGTTCAAGATAACAGGGGTCGGCACAAGTTGACTCCCCCATGGGAAGGCTCGTTCGTCGTCGTACAAGTGCTACGGCCAGGCACCTACAAGCTGGCAACTCCGGACGGGCAAATCTTCAGCAACGCCTGGAACATAGAACAGCTAAGGCGCTTTTACCCATAGCTTTTATTTCCAAGTTATGCATAATCTTGTCGTCTTTTCTGTTCTTTCGTTTAAGCTCAGGGGAATCCAACCCAGGCCTCGTCCCAGGGCCGCATACCCCTCGGGGGCTATCAGTTTTGTTCTTCTGCGAAAAAAGAAACCCTGAGCCTGAGCCACTTTGGCTCAGGCCTTTTCCTTTAAGCTCAGGGGCATCCGACCCTAGCCTCGTCCCAGGGTCGCATACCCCTCGGGGGCTACCAGTTTGGCTCAGGCCTTTTCCTTTAAGCTCAGGGGCATCCGACCCTGGCCTCGTCCCAGAGTCGCATACCCCTCGGGGGCTACCAGTTTGGCTCAGGCCTTTTCCTGTAAGCTCAGGGGCATCCGACCCTGGCCTCGTCCCAGGGCCGCATACCCCTCGGGGGCTATCAGGGATCCCGACCCCAGCCGCTGGGCGCCATCTAAAAAGAAAACGCTTTTTCTTTTTCAAACCGAACCTCCCTTTCGAAAACCTTTGGATGCAAAAAAGATAAGGATGCATGAACGGTGCTCAGGCAAGTTGCGATCGGACCGCGGAAAAACCTACGCCCCAGCGGCTACGGCACCTTCGCTCATCAAAACCTACTGACGCACCTGGCAACGCATCCTAAAGCTTTCGAGCCCAAAGGAATAACAAAGGGAATCGGGTTCCTTTGTGCAAACAAAGAGTCATAAGAACAGGCACGTATGGCCAAGCGCGAAACGAGTTCAAAGGACTAACATAAGTACAAACTTTTTGGGCACGAGCCCGGTACAGCTAATTCGCAGAAGGGTCGGCTGGAGCGGCGGCTTCGGGGTCGGCAGGAGCGGCGGCTTCGGGGTCGGCAGGAGCGGCGGCTTCAGGGTCGGCAGTAGCGGCGGCTTCAGGGTCGGCAGGAGGGGCGGCTTCATCCTCCAGGAGCTTCGCGAGGGCCTCCGCCGGCGCGGTCACCCCGGCATCGATCTCGTCCAACTCGGCTTCGGTGTAGCCGGCGCAGTATCCTTCACTCATCCCGGCAAAGTTAATGCCGGAATAGTGAGAGCCGAAGACCCCGAAGGCGCGCCGCACGCCAAGGCGAAGCGCGTCCACGGCGATCTCGCGACGGCGACGGTGCACCTCGAGGACACGAGCCGGCAGAGAGCTCGATCCCTCCTCCGGAGCTACACCGAAGTCCTCGCAGACGACGCGGACCGCATCTCGCAGGGCGCCGTGCTTGCCGCGCTCCTCGTCGAGCAGAGCCCGCAAATTGGCAATCTCACCTGCAGAAGCCACCCAAAAGATCCCACCGAGTCAAAAGAGCAGAACACAAACGACAGAAAAACGCAGGAACGGAAAGAGCCTCACCGTCGGCCTGGGCCTTCAACTCACGCTCCCGGTCGGCACTGCGGGACAAGGCGGACTGAAGCCCCTGCACTTGCAAACGGAGTTGATCGTTCTCCGTGCGAAGGGCTCCACGCTCCCCCCTCAGCTGCGCCAGCTCCTCGGCGTCGCGACGGGCCCTCTCAGCAGCAGCAGCTTTGAGCCCCTCGGCATCGCGGCGGGCCCTTTCCACGACGGCCTGGAACTCCTCGAGGTCGAGGCGGGCCTTCTCGGCGACGGCCTGGAGCTTGGCCTCCGCACGCCACGCCTCCTCTAACGCCGCCCGCTCACGACCCTCCAGGTCGCGGACGACCCCCTGGGCGGTGCCAAGCTGCAGGGACAGATCCCTGGTGCGCTCCCTCTTGGTGTTGTAGTGCTCCCAGAGACTCTGCTGCCGCCGGAGGAAATCAGATTTCCCCCGGCTGACCTCTTGGAGAGCCTGCAAAGCAACATGCCGTTAAGGCAAAAAACCAAAGAGGAGGCGCTCATCACCAAGCGGTAGGAATAACATATCTGGCCGCCAGGGACCACGGTGTTGGCCAGAACTCCCAGCGCCGAGGTCAGGGCCGCCTGAACCTGGGCGACGCCACCATGCATCGCCTGCCACCTATGCCACTCGGCGGCGGCGTCTAGTGCGAAAAGGTGCCTCGGCGGGTCATCACGGGATGACCAGCGGAGGACGGACCCTCTCCACGCCCTCGGGACGGGGGAAGCCGAGATTGAGACAGGGGCTGACCCTGACGTCGCCGTCGTTGACGGCACCACGGCGCTAGAGGCTGTCGGATCCGCCGACGGCCCCGGCGCCTGCACGCTCGTCGCCGCCGAGGCCGCCCACGGTACCCCTGTGGGCACCTCCGCCTCAGCCGCCAGAGTCACTCCCGCGGGAGTGACCGGGGCGGAGGCCCCTGCCTCCGTCACCGCTGCCTCTGCCGCCGCCGCGCCTCCGGGAGCAGGCGCCCCCTCCGCCTCTGATCCCGCCGCGGCAGCGGGGGCATCCGCCCTGCCTCCCGTCGTCGCCGCCTCCTCCGCCTCGTCGGCGTCGAGGTCGATCACCTCCCCGGCCTGCGGGCCCGGGGGGATCACGCCCTGAGCTGAAGGGGCGATCGGAGGGGCCGAAGGTGGGGTGGAGTCCGCTCCCCCTCCCGCGGCTAACGCCGCCGCCGCTCCGCCAGCCGCCTCCGCAGGGGCCACCTCCGCGGGGGGATCCGCGGCCGCACCAGGAACCCCGCCACTCGCCGCGGGCGGAGCCGCGGCCCGCCCCCCAGAGGAGGTCGACATCCGCAGCGCCTTCTTGGGCGCCAGCTGCACAGTGAGGCCACGGGAAGAAGTGCTGCACATCGACGGCCAGGCGTCAGCAGAAACAAACGAAGAAGGAGGAGAAGAATGACACATAGGGAAAGCCAACTTACGCCCTCAAAGCGCAGGGGCGGCGCGCGCGCTTCGACTCAGAGCCGGACGCCGACCCCGGGGCATCCGGTAGCGGCCGCTTGTCGCCGCCTCGCTGCTCTCCGCCAATAGGCACGACGGCGAAGGCAGGCTCCACGGACCCCCGAGGAGCGCCCCGAGCGGACTCCTGGGGAGCGTCCCGCGCCGGACCCAAGACGGCGGCGGGGGCAGGCTCTGAAGACCCCCGAGGGGCGCTCCGTGTCGACACCGGGGGGGCATCCCTTGCCGACCCCGGGGGAGCGTCCCACGCCCGCTCCTGGGGGACGCCCTGTGCCGACCCCGGGGGAACGGCCCGCGCCCGCTCCTGGGGGACGCCCTGCGCCGACCCCTGAGGGGCGGTCCGCACCAGCTCCTGGGGCACGCGCTGTGTTGGCCCCTGAGGCACAGACCCAGGGCCCAGGGGAGCCGAAGCCCGGGCGGACACTTCCACCGCTCCAGCCCCCGCGGCCGTCTGCGGGGGCGCATCACGAATCACCAAAGCCCCCGATCGGGGGGGAACCAGCTCTTCTACCTCTTCCTCTTCCTCATCTTCATCCTCTTCATCTTCATCGTCGTCGTCGTCGTCGTCAGACACGACCGCCCCGCTCCGCCGCCGCTGGAGCTCCTTGGCGGCCTTCTTCCGCTTCCTCGCCGTCTCCTTGTCCTTGCGGCGCTTCTGCGCCTCGGCATGGAGACGGTTGCGAGCCCTCCGCTCAGCATCTTCCGGCACCGGCGGGAGGGAGTCCGCGACCCGGGTTAGCGAGCCCTGCAAGCGCCGAACGGCTCCGCATCAAAACAGCAAATAGCAAGACACAAAGAAAAAGGAAAACGATGTCCCGACTCCCTACCAAGTCTACGAAGCCCGGCTCCGGGCGCATCGGCGGATGCCCGGGGATCGGGTAGTCGACGTCCCTGTCCTCCAGCGCCTCCCGGAGCCGTTGCCGGATCTCGGAGGCGGCGAGCGCACCTGTCGCCAGGGCGGTGCCCTCGGGCGGCGCGTCGGGGGTCATGGCGCCAAGCGGTCGGGCCCGGAGCATCAGCGGTGCCACCCGCCGGGAGTGGTACGCGCCGATGACCCCGGCGCCGGTGAGCCCACTCCGCTTCAGCTGCTCGATGGCCCGCAGCAAGTCGGAGAACCGCTTCTTCTCTTTCTCCACCGGCCCGTACGCCCATACCTCAGGCGCCGCGTCGATGGTGCGGCCGGTGAAAGCAGGCAGGGGGGAGTCTGGGTAGTTCTTCACATAGAACCACTGATTGTGCCACCCCTTGTGGGACACCGAGGTCTTCACCGTCATGTACTCCTTAGAGCGAGTGTGACGGAGATGGATCCCGGCGCACCCGATCGGCACCGGAGGCGACCGCTGCTGGCTCCCGGCCTTCCCCGTCTTCTGGTACAGGCTCACTGTGAAGAAGTACTTCCACAGCGCGAAGTGGGGCTCAATGCCCAGGAATCCCTCGCACAGCGCGACAAACGCCGCGATGTGCTGGATCCCGTTGGGATTGAGGTGCTGGAGCTCGAGCCCGTAGTGGTGAAGGAGCCCGCGGAAGAAACGGCTTGGGGGAGAAGCGAATCCCCGCTCATGGAGGTGAGCGAAGGAGACGACGTAGCCGGCCGGAGGCGACGGAACCTGCTCCGGCCCCGGCAGCTCCCACTCGCCCGCCTCCGTCCTCTCGCAGAGGAGCCCCTTCCGCACCAGGCCCTCGGCGCGAGAGGAGGTGAAGTGAGAAACACCCCAGGAAGCCATCGCAGGAGGAAGGAGGAGATCGATGGAGATGGAAGAAAAGCGCGCAGCTTGGAGCGAAGGAAACGAGGCGAGCGCGGACGAACTGAGTAGGAGGCAAGAAGGCTCGAATGCGAGAGGAGAGAGGAACCGGCGCGGTGGGCTCCTGCTTTTATAAGAAGGGTACCGGGGAAGCCAAATCGACGCCCCGGCCGCCATAAATGCGGCGCCAGGTACGCCCCTGCCACGCCCGTTTCCATTTCGAAAACCGCGCGCACGATCGGCCGCGAAAACATCCTATCTTCCTCGATTCGCGGGACGGCGCTTCCATAACTCCACTTCCCGGGTAACGCGCCCACGACGCCCCCCACGTTCGGCCCAGGCGCAACAACCGCTCCGCTCCGGCCCAAGGCCCACAGGGAGGTAAGAAAGGGATACGGGGCTGAAAACGCCCCTACGGCCCATTACGGTCCAGAGGTTCGAAAGCTGGCCCAACACGGGTTCGACAGCTGCCTCAGGACATCCCCCGAGCAAGGGGTGAGAAGGGACGGGTCCGCTAGCGGCCAATACCCAGGCGAGCGAAAGCCAAGGGCGCCCCAACCTCACGTTCGAGTCCCGCCCGGTATAAAGTTCATGGTTTTTCCACGGGGAAAGGAACCGAGCCCCCAGATCCGGTCGAACGGGTCCGGGAACTATATGAACTGGCCGGCGGGAAATTGGAGTATGCCACCAGCTTGGCCCGAGCCGGACCCCCCCGAACGGGGACCGGGACTCCACTCGAACTTACCCGTTTGCAGCTCAAACGAGCACCACGGTTCGTCCAACGCGGATAACGTGGCCCGGCTCAACCCCTCCGTCCTAGCGAACGGACGCTTGAGGGGCAGCGATCAAAAAGTCGACCTAGCCTCCCGATCGGTTTCCTGCAACGAGCAGGAGCTCGGGGGCTAGTCTCGCAACCCACTACCACGCGTGTGGTCACAATTTGCAAGTTCCCCCAGCTAGGCTGAAACAAAGCAAGCGCGCCATAACACAGAACCCGCGGCAAAACAGCGAAAGGAGCCTCTGGAGGAGCACTCCTGCTCTACCACAGGCTCGGGGGCTACTGTTGGGGGGAAATATTAACGATCCCCTAAGACACCTCTTTAAGAAACAAACACGAAGGCCCAGGCCCACCAAGACGTGATCAAAGCTCCGCCTCGCCCGATCAAGTCGCCAGGATCGGGACCGCCCGACCCCCCTCCGCAAGGTTTCCGCCTCGCCCGACCGCGACCCCGGGGTCGGGGGCACCCGACCCCTCGCCACGGAGTTCCGCCTCGTCCGACCCCAAGCGAAGGGGTCGGGCACGCTGGGGCCTCCGAGGCCGGGATCCCCCTCGGATACGGTCCAGATGGGCAAGACAGACAAAATCCCGTGGGTCCCCCCGTCGGCCTCGCCATAAATGCGCCGCAGGCCTGGCGGAGGGAAGGACGACCGCGCTCCTCACGCAACCCGGCGCAAGTACCCGTGCACGACCGCTCCGTGCAGGCTACAGTGCCGACGGCCGGCTCCCATTCGCCGCAGGGTACTCATGGCCTGCGCCGACCGGAGCAAAGGAGAGAGCGGCCTGTCCTCGGGCCCCGCATACCCTCGGGTCCCGCGCACCCAGCAGCGCGGATGTGACGCTCTCCCTCTCAGCAGCCATCGCCTGAGCAGCGGCATCCACCGTCCTCCCTAACGGACGCTGGGATAACGACGGAACGCCCTCATCATGATCTGACGCCTACGAGCATCGAAGAAGCTATCTGCAGGGAGCAACAACACTTGGCACACGGTGACCTCTCCCTCCGGCATGCGCGCCGGCGCGCGTCCAGGGCCGGCAGAGGCATCGGATGCCTAGGATCTTGCTCCTCCTTCCTACCGTGCTTTTTACCGTACTACGCTTTACTCTTTACGGTCCTCTTTACCCGATCCCAATTGTAACTCCGACCATCCCCTTGCGATATAAAAGGCGGAACCCAGGGCCGGAGAGGGGATCGGCTTCTTCTCCCACAGGCCATAGCACACAACAACTCGCCTTGAGAGCGAAAGCACCAAAGAGACTTGGGTCCAGTCCCTCTCTCGTCAACCTGTAACCCCTACTACAGAACCCCCGCCTGGGCAACACGAGCACCCTCGATACTGGACGTAGGGCTTCCTTTGCCCGAACCAGTCTAAACCCGTGTCTCCCGCGCAACCACCTGAGGCTTACGCGCATAAAAGAAATTTACTAGTCTAAGTCTTGATCCGCTGATCTTGACAACGACACATCCCGCGTTGAGAGATCGTGGAGGACTAACAAGGGGACTCTTCCTTGGCACTCGGCAACTCGCGCGCTAGGGAAGACGACGGCAGGCAGCGATCGCGTGACGAAGGCAGCATCACGCGAAGAAGGGGAGGAGTCATGCGAAGGAGGGGAGGTGACGAGATCGTGGAGGACTAACAAGGGGACTCTTCCTTGGCACTCAGCAACTCACGCGCTAGGGAAGATGAGGTAGGTGGTGATCGCGCGATGAAGACAACATCACGCGAAGAAGGGGAGGAGTCATGCGAAGGAGGAGGGGAGGCGACGCTAGGAGATAGATTAGGATTAGGCCTCTCAACTCATGAAAGAAAGGCCTGCCATATGTGTGGGCCAACATAAAGGCCCACCAACATAACCAAGCTGGCGGCACCCACAAACTCATCTATTGCAAACATGCGTTCCCCTACATTGCAACGACTATATATTATTGCAATAGCACCTTCTATCTAGCAACGATTCGAGTGTTTGTTGTTATAACCAAGATTTCTTTTGCAACAATACCATTTTTGTTGCTATATCTAATACTAGTTGCAACGATTCATATTAGCGTTGCACTATCTAAGACTCATTTGCAACATTTTCTATTTTTGTTGCTCTAACCAAGATTTCTTTTGCAACAACACCATTTTTATTGTAATAACCAAGATTTCTTTTGCAACAACACCGTGTTCGTTGCTATATATAAGACTCTTTTGCAACGCATGATAGTACTTATCACAACGTGTTATAATCGTTGCAATATGGACAACTATTGCCACCACTATAAAATATCGTGGCAATAACGTCGCCGCAATTACAACCAACATATATTCGTTGCGATATAGTGTACCTATTGCAACCACTAAAATTGTAATCGCAACACTACAAAAATGGTGGCAATATGGCACCCTATTACAACCAACAGGGACTATTGTTGTAATAACCCCTATGTATTGTAACGAAAATCGTCTGTTGCAAAAAAAAAATTGTAGCATTAGTGACAAAACCTTGTAGTGTGACCAGGTTCACAAATCATAGCGATATAGGATATCGCACTGAAAATGTGAACGTGTGTTATGAACTCATTGTTGGATAGACCCACTACGAAACATTGCGAATACATTTGTGCTATCGGTGAGTCTCGTAATGACACACATACTAAAGTCTTTAGACCTGAGATCGGTGTAGAGTCCCAGATTGTGGAAGAGTATATTTCGGGGTGCCAAATGCTAGTCCGTAACTAGGTAGTCATAAAGGTAGTTTTCGGGTATGTTCTGAAACAGGTCGCAGGGTGCGTCGAGCCAAGATGGAATCTACCCCTCCTGCATTAGGGAGAGATGCCTCTGGGCCCTCTCGATGTGTAGGAACTGAAAGTGCATGGCCATGCTATGACTAATGGTTAGTCAGTGAAATAAGTTCTACACGAAGCGAGACATGGCCAAGTTGACAAGGGTAGCACTTCACTCACCTTGTGCTTGGCTAGGTGTCGTGTGGCAGAAGGATATAGTATTGGTGAGTGTCACAGGTTATGCAGGATATGATCTTCATGGACCTTCGGGAGTTAGTATGTCTTGCTAGAGACCAATGCTAACTATTGACTGGAAATAGTTTCCATGTCGTGACTGTTGGTCGCATGAACCTACAGGGTCACACACTTAAGGAGAGAGAACTGAACAACTTAATTGGATTGAGTCCAGGACATTGTGGCATATAGCTATGGTGATTATTGACTCTAATGCAAGTGGGAGACTGTTGAAGTATGCCCAAGAGCCAAGAGGAGATCAGCCCAAATGGCCCATACGGATGGCTCATTAGCTGGTCTATAAATGCTAATCACCGGCCAAGGGAATGGTTAACCCTAATTAGACTTTAGCCACCGTGAGGTTATGGCCGCCGCCATGCCTGGACGTGCTGGTCGTTGGGCTATTGTGCGTGGTTGCCTTGCGTGGCTGCTACGAGCTGCTGCTGTCCATCAGAGCATGCCCTTGAGTGCTAGCACACTCCGTCGAGCCGTTCATCTCTCCGGACGTGTGGACTTCTATAGAGGTGTTGCTCATTTGTGCACTACATCAGGCCGTACGACTACCTCCCAGACGTAGACTACATCGACTACTCGCACTTCATCAAATCTTCCTCTGCATCGAGTGACGAGAAGGTATAAGATCCTTGATCCTCGACTCGCAAGTGATCCTATGGTAGCGTGGTTATTTTTGTTTGCACTAGCATAGCATTTCATGTTTCCTAACATAATGTTCCTTGGGGCCTTTAGTACCGGGTGGAGGCTCCACCCGGTACTAAAGGGTGACCATTAGTACTAGGTGGAGCCCCCTTGGGGACTATCCGTTAGGCCCGGTACTAATGCACACATTAGTACCAGGCCCAATTTCGACCGGTACTGAGGCCGTGGACGAAAGGTCCTTTCCCTAGTAGTGTGAGCAAGATGGGGATATGAGTCGAAGGCATGTAACATCACTAGTGTTGACACCTTTTTCGTCCAACATACAAGTGCGCTAGATCACACAGGTCGCGAACGGACCAAATGGCAGAGGTGCTGCGCAGGCCGGTTAGATCGATCCAGCAACCCAGTCAGACCGGTCTCCTGGGGTTTGGCCCGGATCAGTCGTTTGAGGGGGTAACGACCACACTTATGTGGTGGAGGATGGCTAGGTTTACGAGCAAACCAACAAAGGGATAACCAACGCGCTTACGTGGTGAAGAACGACTAGTTTACGAGCAAACTAGCAAAGGCCATCGAAGCTTGCGGGAGGGACCCTGTCAGGGCGTGGACGTCGTCGGCGTGCTCTCGGTCGACCAGCAAGCCTAGAACGCCATCTATGGTCGTGGAGAATAGTAGATGAACAGCATAGAGATTGGAAAAAGTATTAGGGTTGAGAAGATAAAAGTAAATTGATTCAATTGGGATGCCCTCAATTGGTTGTGACCCTTTATATATCTAGGGTAGGCAGGTCTTACTCTATTAGGAGTCGAAGATTACATAAATCCTATGTCAAAACACAACTCCTAACTTGGACTAGGCTGGCTAGACCATCCATCCAAACCGGTCTGATCGGTCAGCTCAGGGCTAAAATCTTGTCGAAGCCATAACTCTCTCATCCAGACTCCAAATTAAGTGTTCCACATATACATTTTGATCGTCTCGACGAGCTCTACACAATGATGAGGTCCAATCTGTATTTTGAGCACTTTGTTTAGACCGGTCTGACCGGTTTGGTGACCGGTCTGGTTCGCCAGATCGACTACAGGACCAATAACCGGTCAGATCGCTTCAGTAGACCGGTCAGACCGGTTGGCTCTATGATATCAGCCATATCTGCTACTTTTGGTGTCGTTCCAGGTGCTGATTAATCCGTTTTAGCAAAATTACGTCCAGAGCATCCAAAATGGCCCTTTTGTCCTGCACAACTCATATTCAAGCCGAACTTGAAAAATACCCAGAGTTAGTATCAAATAATTCTAGTCTTAGCTTCACATATCTCGAGCCGTGCCATTTTTGGGCGTCAACAACTAGCAATGTTGAATTTGGTTGCAAAAGTTGGATTTGGAAGCATCAGGAACACGAAAGATTGCCAAGTATGTGATCTCATCAAGGAAAGTGTGGCCCTATCCTTGTGTGCTGAAAAGGATTGGTGTGAGGCACGAGCAGGATGCACCTACCAGGAACGCAGCTGTTTTGCCACTATCCATAATGAATAATTTGGCAGATTCATCTAAAATTATTCAAAAGCAGATGCCCTAACTTTTATCCCTGAGCAAATCTTTTTCCTCTACCGCGCTTGATTCCCCAATTCATTCTTCCGTGAGTTATGTCTCCGCGACCGAGAATAAGGAGTACCGAGGTCGAGGGACCACTGAGGGGGTGCGCTCTGCATATCCGCAAAAGCAGAAAACCGTGATACACCTAAGAAAGGAAATTGGAGGGAATACATTCCAAATCAACATGACCCTTCACTTTAAACTTTACGTCTGGATAAGAGGATGCTGATTGTTGTGCTACACCTAGCATCGGAATTGAATGTATAACATCATCAGGTGCGTTGAAAGTACAGTAACAGCAAAAATATATCGGAGTTAGCTTGGCTCAACCCGGCTCGACTCATTCTCTTTTTCTAACGAACCGAGCCAACGTTGTAGCTTGTTTGGTTTAATGAGCCGGTTTGAGCTGCTCGTGAGTTCAAGGACCTGACTAGCTCAGCAGTTGTGTGCGCAATTTGTTTATAACGATGTGTATCTAGTACTCATCGAACGATATGATGGACCGAAGAGTTTTTATGGCTAATGATAGTATTCTAACGGCGCTAATTTATATCGGTAGTTTATGTACTGACACATGATAGGGTCCATCAGCGCAGATTTATTTACTCAATCGTACTCGCGCTCAACGAAAGTCGATTAGAATAATAACATATTTTAACCTTTAAAAATATTCACAGGCATGTTGTGCAAGTTATCCGTGTTGGTTCTAACACATGCACAAGTACCCTTACTATATCATAACCCCAATATATCGTCGGCCGTTAGTCGGTATAAGTTTGAAAATACCGAACGACCATTCGTCGGTATAGCTGAGCAACGGACCGTTTGTCAGTATATCACGTAAGTACAGCTCATTATTCGACGGTATAATATATTAGATGTTCCATCGAATCATTAGTCAGTATAACCCAACGTACATTCAATACCCAACATATACATCCACCCATCCGTTAGCGTACGTTCCTTGGACCTATTTCCCTCCGCGCGCGCTTCTAGCCCGTGCTCGCGCGCACTCAGAGGCCCAGTGGCGCGAGGAACTTTGCCAAACCAGCCCACCGGTCAGCGTTATCACCGAAACCCAAACCTCACTTCTCCCCAATCTTCCACCCGCGCGCCGCCCTCACTCCGACCTCGGCAAAAATCAGGCGGCCGCCGCACGCTCGCTCCTCCCCAAATTCGCTCGGCGCGCTCCTCCGCCCTCGTCAATTCGCCGCCACGCCAGCTCGTCCCAGCCAAATCGCTCGCGCTCGCTGGTCCCTGCCAAATCCATATCCCCACCGCGCCTGCTCCATCTCCCCAAATCACCACCGTGCCCTCCCTCTCCCAACCTCACGCAATCTACTTCCTCCCCCAAATCTCGCGCCGCCTCCTTCGTTTGCTGCTAGCTCAGCCCTTGCCGCCCCAATCTTCTCCACGTTGCTTTTCCCTCGCCCCCGCAGCCTCAGTCTCCTGCATCGCCGGTCACTTTGCTGCAAGAACAAGGCGTCCTTTCCCCTATGTATTCGCTCAAGCTCGTCAACTGCGTGGAACTGGGGTCCATCCAAGTTTGGATTCCATCTTCGGCTGGTGAGTAACCCTAGCTTGCTCTAGCTGGTAGCACTAGGGATTCGTCCTATTACCCAAATCTATCCTCCATATTCAGTTACCCGCGGATCTGTGTGCAGGTGCTCCACCGTATGGGTTCATTGAGAAGACAAACAAGGCATTCTTGAATGGTAAGGATTCCTGATTGTGTTTAAATAAATGTGATACTGCACTAGTTTCCTGACTTGGGTTGTTCTGGGTTGTTCTATTTACTTACCACAGTAAAATACTGCATAATATAGTATTCCTATTATTTTGTCCCATACAGATTTCAGATAGATGCTGCTAATATTTCCTAGGTTCCAGTTCCACGCTAATCTTAGCAAGCAACCCCTGTTCAGAAAGATAAGGTAGGAAGCAATAGAGCGTTACTGAGAAATTCTCACTGCGATGATATTGCTACTCATTTATTTAATCTTTGGCGATATAGTGTTACTCAAACCTTCATTATGCTTTCAATATGAACAACCTTTTTTGCAGTTTTGAACATTCTGGGCCACCTTATCTACATAGATGCATAGTTGCTTATACAATATAGCAAAAGACAAAAACAAAAACATCTATCCACTTTACAAGTCCATACCCAATATAGAATTTCCTTTTGTGTACTCAGCACAGCCCAAATATTTCATAATTTAATGCGCCTAGAATTAAATATGAACAACTAAATCTTCAATGTTATGCTGCCCCTACAGTTCAGAGTTAAGCTTCATACTACTTCAGGTTACAGTTCAGATTCCTTTTATGCCTTTTGCCTAAGTACGACTGACATTCTGAACTCTTAACCTGCAAATCATGTTTCAGGGGTCTTTAATTTACTCCCACTGAACTAAGTATATGGTTTCAATCAAGAAAAAAGGTGCAGCTGAGATTAGATGTTCCTATGCAAATATTTTTCCTTTTTTTTCATTTCATACTCTGCCAATCTATTTTGTTTTTGTTTTGCCAACAAGGTGCTGGTGTTGCAGATCATATTTATGTGCTACCGTTGCTTCTGTACATGTTGGATGACTCATGTTTTGACTACAGCTTAGAGCACCAACAATCAAACCTTTTTGTTCCTGGTCAAAGTATAGATTTCCATGTAGTACTAACAGTGTTCCTACTGTTCTTGGAATGTTAGGATGCATTTTTTACTTTTCATCTTCCTTTGTGCTTTTAACTGCTATAGGTACTTACCTTACCTAAACGGCTAATGGGTGTTACCTTTTCAGCTTGACGGGTTTTTGGGAAGAAAGCATTTAAATCTACATTTCAATGAAATCAAGGTACTGAATGCTTATGCCAATTCTGGGACATGAATGCTCTTCTAATTCCTGTTTTCTATCTTTGGTAAACAATGCTAGACTGTAAGGTGATAATTTCACCCCGGGCACATGTAATCTTAAATATATGTTGTTCCGCTCGCATAGATGATGCTCTATTTGTCCATCTATTCAATCAAACCTATTAGATAAGGATGCTTTGATTGGTAAACATGTCAGTTAAAAGCTTCTGACCACAGCGAAGCCTTATAATATTGAGTCAGTTGTTGGGTACAGAAGATTGTGTGTTTGACCGTTTCTGCAGTCTACATCAACTCTGTGACATTTGGAGTAGAGTAGGAGGCCCAGTCGCGTATAGCATCATACCATAAGAGAAGATGAAGTAGTCAAAACAAACCTGCCATCATCCCATTTTTCCTCTCATATTAACTGAGTTCTTTTTTATTATGGAATGAATGCATCATGATTTTGGGATTAATTATTTACTGATAAATTCTTTTAATGCAGAGGCAATAATTTTGATATGGATCTTGAAGAAGTTATGCTTATGGAAGCAATTTGGCTCTCTATACAGGTATGCCCGAACAAAAAATCGCTCATTAATTATATAGTTAGTATGCTTTGAAATGGTAACTATTTTGGTCATATACATTAATGATTTTTTTTCCTAATGATGATACTTTTGTGATCTTTATCTGTATGATATCCCTGTTTCATTTCTTGATCGGTGTCCCTTGATGCATCATTCGTAATCGAGTGATGCAGTGTTCCTTCAAGGCCTGTTCTGTGTGAATCTAATTAGAACTTGGTTTCTTACTTATTATTTAAACCTGCATCAGTACCTATTTTCATGTAGCAACGCACTTCCATTTATGTAAATTTCATGGTTACTGCTGTGTGAATGGGTAAAAATAGGGTCGGCCATCTTGTCAACATATCTGCTTATCCATTTTGTGGTATTTGTTTCTTGCAACAGGATCAGGAAGCTTTGGGAAATCCAGGATGTGTTGCCACTACTCCACCATCAATTCAAAGGCCTTATGATGGTTCTATGACAACAACGGCTGAAGCAGCTTCTTCTGGCGGATTTGCCTGTGCAGTCGCAGCTTTAGCGGAACAACAGCATATTCACGGAGAGTCTTCTAGCACACCAACTTGCCAGACAACAAGGTTTGACACCCTCAGCAGATCAGACAGATCCTATACGGAGGATCCAAGCATAGTTGGGAGCAGTTCTTCAGACTCCAGGGTTGAGGAACCATCAAGCAGTAGGACACACCAAATAGTAGAGGGTGCCGAGTCTTCTAATGATCAGTGGTCAGAGATCGCTGAGGACAGTACTAGTCATGCTGGGTCTGATGTTACAGCGGAGGCCACTGCTGCCAATTCAGCTGCCTCAGTTCGAACTATGAATAGCACATAAAGCTGGACTATAGAGGCCTATAAACACATGGTTCCAAATTCTTTCACTGCTCGATGAGCTAGCAGGTTTGTGCCCTTTAACTTCCAGTTAATTCATCAATACATGCTACTGAGAAAAGATTCACTGCAATGTTTATCTGGTTTCTGAGAAAACATGAGAAGGCTGATCGTATTTGTTATGTGCCTACATGAATGAATAAAAGCTTTGTATTATTAGGAGGGCATAAAAGGCTAAATCTACACATGCATAGGAAATACAACAATCAAAATAATTTAATGAATTGGGAAACTCTAACGAGCAATAATTTGTTGCCTTTTGAAATTGTAGATATGTTCAGGGTGCCTTTGGTTGGGCTTTTGAACCTGCCTTTGCTTTTGCAAAAGCCAACCAAAGGGCTAAAAAGCTCTATGTGCTTTTGCTCAAAAGCTGCTTTTGCTCTAGTACAAAAGCAAAAGCACCATCCTCCTACTTTCAAGTGCTTTGGGGTAAAAAATTACCCACTGCCACTGGTTATAAAGATAACGATTCGTTTTTGTTCCTGGATCTATTTCTCCTGCAGTTCTCCGTCACAACTGTCCGCCTCCCGCAGTCCTCATTCAAGCACCACTGGCCCACCGCCTGCCGACGTGGCCCCCTCGTCCCCGCGTCCAACCACTGGGGCAACTGGACCTGCCTCCTGACCACCGCTGCGCTGGGCATCTGGTCGGAGAAGCGGACCCCGGTGGGGAAGGTGCTGAGCGGGGTGCTGGTGAGCGTGCTGCTGGGTCTGACGGAGTGCCGGCGTGGAGGCGGCGGACGCCCTGGCGTACCGCGTGGTGCTCGACTACTTCCTGCCGCTCGCCATCCCGCTGCTGCTCTTCCGCACCAACCTCCACCGCGTGCTCCACTCCACCGGCGTGCTGCTGCTGGCCTTCCTGCTCGGGTCCGGCAGTCGACGAGCAGAACGCTGTGAACACACAAGTCCCAGGTGCGTCCTTGCAGTTCTTGCTTGAACGATGTGACTGCTTGCATCCTGCCCTGATTTCACTTAATTTCTCTTTTCTTTTTCCATCAAATTTCCTGCTAATTGTTAACGGAACTCGATTGGATTTTTGTTTTTCTTCTTTTTTTGTGGTATGAGCAGGTTACTACGCTGGGCCTGTGCAAGGGAGGCGAGAACCTGCTGCAGAGCCCAACAACCCTGCTGACACTGCGGTTCAACAGAGCCGAGAACAAGACTTTCTTGCAAGAGGGTAAATGGTTTGATGCTTTGATTGCTGTAGGGACTATTTGGACATCAAATCGATCTGCTTCTATGCCTGGTCTGATGGTTCTCCGTTTGCTGTTATCAGGTTTGGATGCTTCGCTGGCAGTAGTGGAAATGCGAACTAAACCCATAGGACATCCCTGCTCGGAGCTCAGTAGAGGACTAGGCATCTGGATGGGTTGCAGGAACCTTTCAGATTCTCGGTTCTATGAAACTTGTTCTTCGGCATTTCCGTTGTAATTTTGGACCATATTACGGGCACAATGAGGTTGTTCCTTGTGTTACCATTGTTTTGTGTTACCATTGTTTTCACTAAGCCTACTTATGTAAACCAATGGAATTTCTTCCTATAGTACATGTCTGCGATGAATTGGAGCATCTTCCTATGGAGCACCACATACGAATTAGGGAACATGTTATTTTGTTGCGAGCAATTTGCATATAAACTTACCCACAGACCTTTAGGGGTATTATAGGTATTTTTTGAATAGCTTACAGTTCACGGCTGCTCTAACCAAACGGTCTTCTGCTTTTTTCCACAGCTGCTTTTCCACAGCTCACAGCAGCTTTTCCAAGTCATAGCCCAACCAAACACACCCTTAACTGATTACTGAATTTTCTGTTGCTCGTAGTTCTCCATAGAACAGTTGGGAAATTGGACTTGAGAAATGCTTGAGGTAAAGTCTTTTTGAATTTGTTTTACTCTTCAGAATCCTTTGCATTTTACATCTTTACATGGTTCTATCCAGTGATAGCAAAAGTTTCTGTTGGCCTAAATTTCTAACATGGATAGTTGCAACTTTGCTCTTATGATTGTAGACAGTGCTGAGTTAGTAGATGAGGGCTCTATTGCTGAGCTTTTCCTCAAAAGATTCACTGCAATATCGTTTTCTAGGTAGCAGGGTAACATATACAAGATGCTTGTTCACACTGTTGCTCATACAATGTAGAGATCATTGTATTTCTTTTATCCTCAAAGTCAATGTTTGTAGAATGTTGCTGATTGCATACCAATGTTGGTTTCAGGAACTTCATGGTGGTGCCAGGCAGCAGCTTATCGACAACAAGGTGATCAAAGTGCTGATCCAGTGTTTGATTTGTTTTTTATTATATGGAGATGGCTTTATTGTTTTGGAGGCAAACAATCCAAATATGTAGCTAGGAAGTGTACGATTGATGGACATCATGAGCTACTGATGTTGTTATGTGGCTACATGAATTGAATGAAAGCTTTTATAGCTAATGTGGTCGCTTTCATAGCTAATGTGGTCGCTTGCTTTGTGATGGATGTGTGTACATGGATATTAGATTAATCTTTGTTTTGGATTTTTTTAATATATCCAAATGACCCGTTGAACTTTTGGTTGGTATAAACTCCTAAGAGCGTTGAACTGTTGGTCGGTATAAACTTATATCGACGCCACTTACAGCTGGGATCGGCAGAACTCTATACCGACCGATGATTCGTCCTTACAACGACCCATTCGCATAGTGCCTCATTCGCATCAGCACCATGATAAGGCCCATCACTGGCACGAATGAGGCTGTCACGTATAAGGATCGCTGCAGTACTGGGTGTCTTAAATGGTAGGTTGCTCTAAGAACATAGCTGCATACTAAAGATTGTTTCCAATAGAAACTTTGTTGGTGAGATTTCTAGAAATGATATGATTATCAAAGCCTTATTAGTCATTACCGTGATTATGTAGAAAGAACACAAAAGAATGATTCATATCGAGTAGCACACAAAGGATATATGCTAACCGCCTATGTTGGGGGAAAATATTAACGACCTCTTTATGCTCTTTAAACAACAATCATAAAAGCTCAGGCCCACCTGCGGCGACAGTGATCTCCGCCGACCCGGCATGGGCAAGGAGGATTCCACTCCGCCTCGCCCGACCCATGGTCCCGGGGTCGGACACGCCCGACCTCACGCTGCGAGGCTCTGCCTCGCCCGACCCATGGTCCTGGGGTCGGATACGCCCGACCCCTCACTGCAAGGCTCCGCCTCGCCCAACCCAGGGCGCAGGGGGTCGGGCTCATCCAGGCCCACAGGACAGGGATCCGCCTCGGGCGCAAACCAGCAGAAGGGGACGCAGATCTCGTGGGCCCCCACCAATCTCGCCATAAATGCACCTCGGCTCTGGCGCGCAGAAAGGCGCCCGCGCTCCTCGATGTGACCCTCCACAGTACCCAGGCGGAACACTGTAGCCACGAACGCACAAGCTACAGCGGCCGCGGCCTCCCCTGATCGCCGTAGGCAACTCATTACGCGCGCGCCCCGGCACAGGAGTGAGCGCCGCCCGGTTTTCCCACTCAGTCCGGTGACAGAGACACGACGGCCGTGCTCCACGGTCAGCACACAGGGCTACAGAGGTCAGCCATCCCCCACGACATGCACGGTTGTGGCGGCCGGATATCATCATCCTGCTTAGCGGCGACGGTCGACCGAAGGATCACCGACAGGATCCAACGACAGCCGCCCCCCTCCAGCGGGCACGCTGACGGGAGACAAAGATCGAAGGGGAAGGCGGCGATGCGGGGACTCGATTCCTCTCCCCGTGTTTTACTTTACTTAGCTTATCTCTTTTACCTCTCCTGAGGCCTAGCTCACCTGTAACTCCTGTGCCCTCCTTGCCCTATAAAAGGAGAACCAGGGGGCCCGAGACAGGGGACTCGGAAGCGAACAGAACCCACACCCTCTCCTCACGAGCATCAGTGTACACCCAAGAGACGTGGGACCAGCTCCCTCTCTCGCTTGTTTGTAACCCCTACTACAGACCTCGCGTGAGTAACACGAGCACCATCCGAAGCCTTACGGCATAAAAGAAATTTACTTGATGTAGTCTTGATCCGCTAATCTCGACAACGACAGTTGGCGCGCCAGGTAGGGGGCCTTTGCGCGTACATCACCGGCTTCGGATGGTAAATCGCGACACCAGCTTTGCTCTCGGCTCCCTCGTCCGCTTCAGGAGCTTGGACTTCCTCGCCACGGGGGAGGGAATCGAGCTGATCCCTCTCCTTGCCCTGTCCGCTCACCCCGTCACCCCCGGCTCCGCCGACAGAATGGTGATGAGCCGCCAGGTGCGCACCACGGGACCTCCTTCGGCGGAGTGGCCCCTTGGCATGCGCAACGCTGCGGCGACCTATGGGCGTCTCCTGGCGCGGTCCATGATCGTGCCACCCACGAACAACGAGTTCGTGGGCGTGGCGGGGACAACCTCCGACGCTGGCTCCAACAACGGGAGCCACCACCCCTCGCGCGAGTGCTTCATGGCCGACGTGCACTCCGAGGGGTCCAACGACGATGGCGCCGAAGAGAGACAACGCACTCCCCCACCGCGCGCTGCACCTACAACTAGGGCCCTCGCCAGGGTCCCGGTGCGGCCACATCTGCTGGAGGCACGCGCGGCGCCCAACCAGGAGGTCGAGCGTCCCCGCAACGAAGGCAGGGCACGACAACGGCCACGCGACGTCCAGAGGCGCATCTGCGAGGATGAGGATCGCCCTCAGTTCTTCGCCCGCGCCAGCCAGAACATCGCCGCCGCGGCGGCCCTGCTTCGACGACTCCCCAAGCTAGCAACGCCCGAGGAGCGACAGGCCCACCAGGAGGTGCGCAACCTGCTAGAATGCGCCGCAGTCCAGCAGGCGGAGAGTTTCGTGTCCCGGCGATGCGGGCACAACGCCAGCAGGGCAGCGCCCCACCACGCCTCCCGAAAGGCATGGGGAGTCTGTCCACCAGCCTCCTCCTGATGGAAACTGGGCCACGCCCGCTCAACGGACACCATCGCTTGCAGGAGGTGGAGCCCAGTTCGTCCACCGGCGCGTCGGTCCCATCCGCGATGCCCGCGACACCCTGGACGCGCAGAGGCGCTCCCGCGCGGACAGGGAGGATGGAGCAGACCGCGGCTACCATGTCCACCATGGTGGTCGCTACGATAGTGTGGCGGATCCACTTCGGATCTACTTGGTTAAACATGATTTAGCCGCATAATACGCGACGCTCATGCCTAAGCCAAGTAAACACGAAGTGCCGTCGGATTTCTTCCGATTTAACCACTTGAACAGGACCATTTTTAGCAGACCCACACGAAGGTGAGCGGTTCCAGAGAATACAACAAGTCCACCGAGTTAACAACTTAACCACTTAGTTTGGTTATGAAATAAACATCAGAGTTTTACAAGGTTTTCAGAAAGACAACAGAAGGTAAAACCACTAGCGGAAGCAAAACGTTGGGGTCGGACGTCCCTGGTGAGGCCAGCCGGGACATCACTGATCCCTCTCCTCGCCGTCCGAGGAGGGATCCCGCTCGACCGTCCAACCCGGAGGGAGCTGGGGCGGCCAAGTGCCAGCGGGAGAAGGGTCGGGAGCAGCAACTTCACCTGAAAAATAGGAGCCACAACAAGGCTGAGCTACTAAGCTCAACAAGACTTAACCGATAGGAGTAAAGCTACTCCACAGAACTAGACATGCAAGGCTTTTTGGCTAAGGGGTTTGTTTGCCAAAAGCACTAAGTAAAACCCTATTTTCAAGTTTTAGCTCCGGTTCTAAGTTCATTATCCGGTCTAAGTTTTTGCAACCTAATCTAAGCAATCATAGAACCAACCAAGGTATGTATATATCAGCAAAACCATGTCATCATCAGTTCCTCATTTACTCAGGGTGACATAGCGATCAAGCAGTCTCAAACTGTGAGAGGCAGACGAATCGATTCGAGTTCTTTAACCATGCATGGTGAACCTAACCTCACGACATCCGCGCACCCGGAGGTCGCTTCCTGTGTCGGCCTTCCCCATCAATCCCCTAACCCGTGTCGGGCCCATTTCCTTTGGTGCAAGGTTCCACAGACCCGGCCTCTACCGTTCTGTGACCACGCATGCCACCACGTGCGACATCCAGCAGGAGAAACTCCGTTCCAAGAACAATGGGGCGACCGCTCACATTTAGGTTCAATCCGGTACTCGGCTTCCTCATCCCATACTAAGTATGAGGTTAGTACTTTCAAACACTTGATCACGAACACCACCACTGTCGGGCCTTAGTCAAGTTTCATAGATAGACGGGGCGATCAACCGACCACCAAAGAGTTACCCAAACCCTGCCCCGTCCATCGTCCTTACAGTTGTAACAGAAGGGTAGACATACAACTCCTACAACTCGCGAGTGACAGGGAATCACTCGGCTTTTACCGTCTCCTAGTTAAGCAAAGCAGCTACTCGGTCCAACAGCTAGTGTTCAGATCATGGGAACAACTAAGTCATGCATCTAGAGTTTCAAACAACTCCTATACGTAAATGCACAAGCATGCTACAGAAGGCATGCGCAAGTCTGGTAAAACAACACAGGGTTTTTCATGCAACCGGGGCTTGCCTTCGAGCAAGGAGGAAGAGAACTGCTCGACTTCTAGGGCGGCTTCGACTTCAGAGGGCAGGAGCTCAGCTACACCGTCGTCTTCTGGCGCCGGGTGCAGCTCGTAGAAGCCGTCGGTGAGGCGCAGCTCTACACGAATGCAATGCATTAGTTAGTATAGACGGTTATTTCAACAGCAACACTTGCAAGTCTGAGCCCAGAAACTCGCGACAAAAAGCAGGTGGGTGGGAAGGTTCAAGGGAGCTAGTGGAGATCAAGAGGTAAGGGTCGGAGGAAAGGCACTTATGATCTGACCCTTAAACTAGAGGATTTGGTATGCTAGGGATCCTTAGACTCAACGCTGAAGGGCTCCCAAGTTTTACACATACACCCTCGGTTTGAAGAAAAGGTTACAGCCGAGCCCTCGGGCGAGGCGGAGAGGGGTCGGCGGAACAGGTAGGGTCGGGCGAGACGGAACCGGGGTCGGGCGAAGCAGACTGGGGTCGGCAGCTTACCTTCTTCCTACAAGGAAAGCTTGGGGTCGGGAAGAAACAGGCCTGGGTGGAGGGGCTAAGGTTTTGAACAACGGTTAGGTCCTGCAGTACTCCGGCGGCGGCAGTGGTTCTTGTGGATCACAAGTGAGCTCTTACGCAGCACGGAGGAGCAAGCGGCTGGATGGCTTGGGGAAAACGGAGTGGAGCGAAGAGGAGAGTTCCTCAAGAACTTAGTGTGTGGCGCTGGGAGTTCGAGCAGGGAGCAAGAGAAATGGCGGAAAGGCAGTGATGGTGGAGGGAACTCCGGCGGGGCTCGCGCATTCCTTTTTATAGCGGCGGGGAGAGAGAGAAGGGAAGCGGCGCGGAAGGCCGGGGAAGAAGCAATGGAGTGCTCTGCCTGGGCGGTGATTGAGCGACGAGGGCGGTGGTGCAGGACTTCGGGGATGACGCCAGCGGTCATTGGGCTCTGGCGTCAGGGCGGCGCAGGAGCGGGTATGCCAGTGGTTGAGATTTGGCGGAGGTGGGCGTCGTCGTGCGGTAGAGTTGATGGAAGTGACCGAGTTAACGGCGCTAGAAACGAGGGCGCACAGGTGAGAAGACAGGCAGTCGCGGGCGCGCGGGCGAGCACGGAGCAACAGATTGTCGGGCGGCTTCTGACAGGGCGGGGAAAGGAGTTGTCGCTGCCGTGGTTAGGGTTGGCGGAGGAGGAATCGTTGGGTAGCGAAGACCAGGCGGCGCGATTGTGCCGAAGTGACGGAAAAGACGGGCGACATCGGGCTCTGCGGCCGGGATCTGGCGATGTGATGATGGGCGCGGGAGGCGAGGCGTTGCAGAAAGGTTGCAGAGGGGCTTCCGCCATCACCTTCGACCAGTCTGACCCCCCGGAGCGCGTCCTGCAGCCAGGACGCTACCCGCTCGTCGTTGACCCAATCATCGGCACAAAGCGCCTCACCAAGGTGCTCATGGATAGAGGCAGCGGCCTCAACATCCTCTACGCCAAGACTCTCGACGCCATGGGGATCGACTACTCCCGCCTCTGCCCCAGCGAGGCGTCGTTCCACAGCATCATGCCAGGGAAACGGGCGATGCCTCTCGAGCAGATCGACCTGCTCGTCACTTTTGGGACTCCTTCCAACTATAGGAAGGAGATCCTCACCTTCGAAGTGGTGGGCTTCCGCAGGACCTACCCCGCCATCTTGGGGCAGCCATGCTACGCCAAGTTCATGGCCATCCCCAACTACACCTACCTCAAGCTCAAGCTGTCAGGGTCTAACGGGGTCATCACCGTCGGCACATCTTTCCAGAAGGCATACGAGTGTGACGTAGAGTGCTGCGAGTATGCCACGGCCATCACCTACGCGGAGCATCCCGCGGTCCGGCTCGCGGAGAGCGCCGAGGACCCGCCCGACTCCGAGCAGCCCGCCACCTCCTTCGAGGCCACCGAAGGCGTCAAGGAGGTCCCCCTCGACCCCAGCAGTTCCGACGGCAGGACCATACGGATAGGTGCTACCCTATCTCCCAAATAGGAAAACGCGCTCGTCGACTTCCTCCGCGCGAACAGCGACATTTTCTTGTGGAAACCCTCGGACATGCCAGTCATCCCGAGGGAAGTCGCCGAGCACTCTTTGAACATCAAGGCCGGCTCCAAACTGGTGAAACAAGGCTTACGTTGCTTCGACGAGGAGAGGCACAAGGCCATCGGCGAGGAGCTCCAAAAGGTTTTGGTGGCCGGATTCATCAAGGAAGTGTACCACCCCGAGTGGTTAGCCAATCCTGTTCTTGTACGAAAAAAGAATGGGAAATGGAGGATGTGTGTTGATTATACAGGTCTCAACAAGGCGTGTCCAAAGGACCCGTTTCCTTTGCCACATATAGATTAGATAGTCGACTCAATCGCAGGGTGCAAAACCCTTAGCTTTCTTGACGCGTATTCCGGCTACCACCAAATCACGATGAAAGAGTCCGACCAGGTCACGACATCTTTCATCACCCCTTTCGGCCCCTATTGCTATGTCAAGATGCCATTCGGCCTAAAAAATGTGGGGGCTACGTTCCAGCGATGCATGCTTAAGTGTTTCGGGGACCTCATCGGACGAACCGTTGAGGCCTACGTAGACGACATTGTGGTCAAGTCTAAGAAGGGCGACCAGCTCATCCCTGACCTCGAACTAGCCTTCGAGAGGCTGAGAGACAAGCGCATCAAACTTAACCCTGAAAAATGCATTTTTGGGGTTCCGAGGGGCATGCTGCTTGGCTTCATCATCTCCGTGCGCGGCATCGAAGTCAATCCGAAGAAAATAGCGGCCATCAGCAATATGGGGCCAATCCAAAACCTGAAGGGAGTTCAGCATGTCATGGGATGTCTTGCGGCCCTGAGTTGCTTCATCTCGCACCTCGGCGAATGGGGGCTCCCTCTCTACTGACTCCTAAAGAAGACCGACCGCTTTGAGTGGACCGTCAAGGCCCAGGAGGTGCTTGACCGGCTCAAGCACCTCCTGACGAAGGCCCCGATCCTGGTCCCGCCAACCGACGGGGAGCTACTCCTGCTCTACATCACGGCGACCACCTAGGTGGTTAGTGCAGCTCTAGTGGTGGAGCGAGAGGAGGAGGGACACGCCCTCAAGGTGCAGCGCCCAGTGTACTTCATTAGCGAGGTCTTGTTCGAGTCCAAGGCCCGCTATCCTCAGATCCAGAAGCTTATCTACGCGGTCCTCATCACAAAGAGGAAGTTGCGCCACTACTTTACCTCCGACCCAGTGACGGTTGTCTCATCGTTCCCCCTCGGCGAAGTGATCTGGAATCAGGACACCATGGGGCGGATCGCGAAGTGGGCGCTCGAGCTTATCAACCAGGGCATCACCTACGCCCCCCGGACGGCCATCAAGTCCCAGGTACTCGCCGATTTTGTGGCAGAGTGGACAGAGATCCAGACGCCATCAGTGCTAGAGAAGCAGGAGTACCGGACGATGTACTTCGACGGGTCGCTGATGAAAGCTCGCGCCGGAGCGGGTCTGGTCTTCGTTTCCCCCCTTGGCGTGCGCATGAGGTACACAATCCGCCTCCACTTTCCCGCATCTAACAATGTCGTTGAGTATGAGGCTCTCCTCAATGGGCTTCGCATCGCCATCGAACTGGGCATACGACGGCTGGACATCTGGGACGACTCTCAGCTAGTCGTCGAGCAAGTCATGAAGAAGTGGAGCTGTCACGACCCCAAGATGGTAGCGTACTGCAACAAAGTCCGCAAGCTCGAAGACAAGTTTGATGGACTGGAACTCAACCACGTCGCAAGATGTTTCAACGAGGCAGCTGATGAGCTGGCGAAGGCGGCATCCGACCGAAAGCCTGTCCCTGACGGCATCTTCATCAGCGACCAATACAAGCCCTCAATCCGCTACAAGGAGCCGCGAGGGGTCGGCGACGCGCCACCTGCCCCGGACTCGGGAGCCGACCCGGGAGAGGTTGGCAGAACGCCACCTGTCCTGGACTCGGAGGCCGATCCCTCTGACCCCTAGGTCATGGAGATCGACACGAACCCAGCAGAGGGGTTTGACCCCCCGCCTAACTGGAGAGCCCCGTACCTCAACTACCTCATCTGCGAGTCACTCCCGACGGACAAGACAGAGGCGCGAAGGATTGCCCGCCGTGCCAAATCCTTCGTCATCGTCGACCAAGAGCTCTACAAGCGGAGCCACACCGGCATCCTGCAGTGCTGCATTCCGATCGAGCAAGGAAAGGCGCTGATACAGGACATCCACCTGGAGCCTGCGGCCACCACGCCGCGCCAAGAACCCTCATCGGGAACGCCTTCCAATAGGGCCTTTACTGGCCAACGGCGGTGGCCGACGCTACCCACGTAGTGCGCACCTGCGAAGGGTGCCAATTCTTCGCGCGCCAAACCCATCTGCCCGCCCAAGTGCTCCAAACCATCCCCATCAAGTGGCCCTTCGCAGTCTGGGGACTAGACCTCATCGGGCCCTTCAAGAAGGCGCCCAGGGGCTTAACCCACCTGCTTGTCACCATCGACAAGTTCTCATAGTGGATCGAGGCCCGACCGGTTGCGCAGATCAAGTCCGAGCAGGCGGTGCAATTCTTCACTGACATCATCCATCGCTTCGGAGTCCCCAACTCCATCATCATGGACAACGGCACGGAGTTCACCAGGAAGAAGTTCCTCAAGTTCTACGACGACCACCACATCCGAGTGGACTGGTCAGCCGTAACGCACCCCCACATGAATGGACAGGTCGAGCGGGCCAACGGCATGATACTCCAGGGACTCAAGCCGCGGATCTTCGACCGCCTCAACAAGTTCGGTAGCCGATGGGTCACGGAGCTCCCCGCGGTCCTATGGAGTCTGAGGATGACCCCTAGTAGGGCAACTGGCTTCACCCTGTTCTTCATGGTCTACGGGTCCGAGGCAATCCTCCCCACCGACCTGGAGTACGGGTCACCGAGGGTCAGGGCGTACGACGAACAGGGGAATCAAGCATCCCTCGAGGACGCGCAAGACCAGCTCAACGAAGTGCGCGATGTGGCCCTGCTGCACTTGGCCAAGTACCAGCAAGCTTTGCAGCGGTATCACAGCCGTAAGGTACGGGGCCGAGCCTTCAACGTCGGCGACCTGGTGCTTCGCCTCGTCCAAGACAACAGAGGCCGGCACAAACTGACCCCTCCGCGGGAAGGTCCTTTCATCATCTCGCAAGTACTGCGGCCAGGCACGTACAAGCTGGCGACCCCCGATGGGCAGATCTTCAACAACGCTTGGAACATCGAGCAGCTAAGACATTTTTACCCATAACTATTGTTTCCAAGTTTGTACACACATGCTTCTGTTATCTTTTAGTTTGTGAAAAAAGGGGCGGTTTTGAGTTGCTTTCGCTGAAGTTCCGTCCCAAGCTTAGGGATATCCGACCCTGGCTCTGCCCCAGGGACGCATATCCCTCGGAGGCTATCAGGGGCTCCGGCCCAAGTCATTTGGTGTCTCCTCGAAACACTATTTTTTTCCAAACCGACCCTCTTCCTAAACGTTTGGGCATGAAAAGAAAAGAGTGCGCGAACGATGCTCAGGCAAGACTGATCGGACCGCGAGAAACTTACGCCCCAGTGGCTACGGTGCCTTCGCTCATTGGCGCTTCGTGACGCATCCGACCCATGCTCTAATCTTTCCAAACCCTAAAAACAGAAAGAGGATCGAAAACCTTTTTCAGAAAATTACACAAAGGCCTCTAAGGCCATCGCAAAAGCAAGTTCGAAATCACTTAACATATTTACATATTTTTTGGCATCTAAGCCCGATACAGCTAACTCTTCCCTGGGTCCTCAAGCGGGACGGCCTCATCCTCCAGGAGCTTCGCCAAGGCTTCCGCTGGATTGAGCACCGACGCATCAATCTCGTCCAGCTCAGCCTCAGAGTAGCCGGAGGCGTACCCTCCGCTCATCCCGGCAAAGTTGATGCCAGAGTAGTGGGAGCCGAAGACGCCGAAGGCCCACCTCACGCCGACGTGGAGCGCCTCCCGAGCGATCTCACAGGCCCACCGGTACACCCCAAGGACATGAGCCGCCAACGAGCTCTTCCCCTCCCCTTGGACCACGCTGAGACCGTCGCAAATGATGCGAACCACGTCCCGTAGGTTGCCATGCTCAGTGCGCTCCGCATCGATGACGTCTCTCATCCGGGCGAGGTCATCTGCGAGACCCATCCAGAAAAGTCCGCCAAGTCAGAAACCACCGCAACGCCGCAAAACAAAGAAACAACGAAAACTTTACCCTCAGATTGAGCTTTCAGCAGACGTTCCAGGTCGAGCCCCTAGGACACGGCGGTCTGAAGCCCCTGCACCTGCACATGGAGCCGACTGACCTCCTCCCCAAGGTCGGTCGCCATCTTCTCAGCCTCAGCCTTCCGGCAAGCCTCGAAGTCACGCACCTGCCAAGCCTTGTGCCGCTCATGCCAGATAAGCTCAACGGTGTTCTGAAGGGCCTCATGATCCTTCTTCAACCATGCGAGTTCCTCGGCATCATGGTGGGCCTTCTCAGCAACGGCATGGAACTCCTCAAGATCAAGGCGAGCCTTCTCGACGACGGCCTGGAACTTATCCTCCACCCACCGCGCGCCCTCCGGTGCCTCCTGCTCGTGCGCACGCAGGTCGGCAATGATCTGCTGGGCGGCGGCGAGCTGTCCGGTTAGCTCCCCGGTCCACCGCCTTTCTGCGGAGAAACAATCCCAGACCTCCCGCTCGCGCCGGAGGAACTCAGACTTCCCCCGGCTGCATTCCTGGAGGGCCTGCAGAATGATCTATGTTCAGGAACTGTTGGGAGAAAGGAGGGACGGAGAAACGAGAGAAAAATAACCACCAAGGAGAACACCATACATGACCACCGGGGATGACAACACCGTCCAGCTCCCCCATCGCGAAAGACAAGACGGCGCAGACGTTGGCAAGCCCGCCCTGCACCACCTGCCACCTGCGCCGCTCCTCAGCATCATCCAGCATGAAGAGGGGCCTCTGTGGGTCCTCACGGGACCTCCAGCGCAAGGTCGGCCCACCCCACGCACTGGGGTTGAGATCAACCGGGACAAGGGCATGAGAGGCCATTCCGGCGGACCCCGACGATGCCATCCCTGACGACGCCACCGGGATAGGAGCCACCGCTCCTGACACCACCAGCCCAGTCAACGACGCCGGCGGACGCGCCACTGTCTCCGTCGCCGTTGCCACAGCCGTCATTGCTGCCGATGCGTGGCCCACTCTCTCCGTCGTCGCTATCTCCATCATGGCCACCGGGGCAGGCGTCCCCGTCACCGCCACCGTCGCTATCTCCATCGCGGCTGCTGGGGCAGGCATCACCGTCCCCGCCGCTGCCGCCGTCTCTGTCGCGTCCACTGGGGCAAGCGCCCCCATCTTCGCCGCCACCATATCCGCCATCACCGTCGGAGCAGGCGCCCCCATCTCCGTCACTGCCCCCTCCGTGGGCGACACCCTGGATGCCGACACCTCCCCCACTGGCTCCTCCTCCGCCTCATCATCGAGGTTTATCACCTCGTTGGGTGGAGGAACCCTAGGGGCGGCATCTCATCCCGTGGGGTCGGCTGTGAAGGCAGAAGGCGGAACAGGGGTCGGCCCCTGCCCCATGCCCATCTGCAGCATCCCTCCTCCAGTCGTCACCGCAGAGGCCATCTCTGCAGGAGGACCCGCGACCTCTCCAACAACACCGCTACCCGCCGCCGGCGGAGTCACGGTCCACCCCGCGGAGGCAGTCGACACCCGGAGCGCTTTCTTCGGTGCCAGCGGCAGGACGAAATCCCGAGGAGCGGCGCTATGAAACAACGACAACTTCATCAAAAACAGCTCGATGCCAGGAAAGGAATAAGGTATGCAAGGAATTTCCACTCACCTCCCCCCAGCGCAAGGACGATGAGCGCGCTTCACCTCCGGGCTCGACGCCGACCCCGGGACATCCGGCAGCAGCCATTTCCTGCTACTCCCCTGCTCGCGTGGCGCAGGCAGAGGGTTGGGTGTCGGCTCTGTCGACCTCCAGGGGGCATCCCTCGCCGGTCCCTGGGGCGCAGACCCAGAGTCCCGCAGGGTCGGGCCCTGAGCGGGCGGTCCGCTTGACCTGTCCTCCGCGACCGGTTGGGGGTGCTGCTCCCGGATGACGAGCGCACCCGGCCGGGAGGCAAGAACGTACTCCTCCTCTTTCTCCTCCTCGGTCTCTTCCTCCTCATCCTCATCATCGTGGTCGTCGTCCGACACGACCGCACCCCGCCGCCACCTTTGGAGCTCTTTGGCGGCCCTCTTCTGCTTCCTCGCCATTTTTTCTGCTTCTCGGTGAGGAGGCGGTTCTGCCGCCGCCACTTTGCGTCCTCTGGCACCGGCGGGCGCGAGTCCACAACCCAAATCATATTGCCCTGTAGATACAAGAATTCCGCATCAGAACGACAAAACAAGAAATGAAGGAAAGAAGAACGAGAGTGCAAAATCCTCACCAGCGGGACGAAATTCTCGTCCGGGCGCATCGGAGGGTGACCGGGCACCGGGTAAACGGCATCCTTGTCCTCCAGCGCCTCCTGGACATGCTGCTCGATCTCGGCGTCGGCAAGCACGCCTGTCGCAAGGATGGTGCCCTCGGTCGGCGCGTCGGGAACCATGTCGTCGAGCGAGCGAGCCCGGAGCATCAGCGGCGCCACCCTCCGAGCGTGGTACGCCCCGATAACTCCGGCCCCGGTCAAGCCCTTTTTCTTCAGGTGGTCGATGGCCTGAAGCAGACCGACGATCCGCTTCTTCTCCTTCTCGACCGGACCGTACGACCATAGGTCCAGCGCTGACTCAATGACGCGGCGGGTGAACTTCGGCAAGGGGGACTCAGAGTAGTTCTTCACATAGAACCACTGCTGGTGCCACCCCTTATGGGACACCGCGGTCTTCATCGCCATGTATTCCTTGGCGCGGTTCTAGTGGAGGTGGATGCCGGCGCTCCCTATCGGCACCGGAATCATCCGCATCTGGGTCCCCATCTTCTCGGTCCTCTGATATAGGCTGACCGTGAAGAAGTACTTCCAGAGTGAGAAGTTGGGCTCGATTCCGAGGTACCCCTCACACAGCGTGACGAACGTTGCGATGTGCTGGATTCCATTGGGATTGAGATGCTGCAGCTCGAGCCCGTAGTAGTGCAGCAACCCACGGAAGAAGAGGCTCGGCGGAGTTGCGAACCCCCTCTCATGGAAGTGTGCGAAGGAGATGACGTAGCCGCCATCCGGATGCGGCGCATCTTCCCTCCCGGGAAACCGCCACTCGTTCCTCACGGTCCTCTTGCAAAGGAGGCCCTTGTTCACAAGGCCGTTGGCGCGCGAGGTACCGAAGCTTGAGCGCGTCCAAGACTCCATTGCTAAGGGGGTGGAAGGCTCAGCGGCGGAGGGCGAAGAAAGCTGCTGCGCTGGGTGAAGGAAGACAAAAGGTGCGCGAGGAGGCAAATAAGCTTGAGAACAGGTGCGGGCGGAACCGGCAAGGCAGACTCCCCCGTCTTATAGGGGGGCGCACGGGAAGCGAAAGGGGCGGTCCCATCATAGTTATTTCTGCACCAGGTACGCCTCATCACCCCCACCTTTTTGGGAAACCGTGCGCATGATCTGTTGCAGAGAACATCTCCACCTTCCCCATTTCGCGGGATGGCACCCTCCGACACTTCGCCTCCCAGAGAACGCACACGCGCGACCTCCTCCACGTCCGGCCCGGGGCCCACCAACAGGTAAAAAAGGGATATGGGGCTGAAAACGCCCCTACGGCCCATTACGGTCCAAGGGTTCGAAGGCTGGCCCACTGCAGGTTCGACAGCCGCCCCAGGACTCCCCTGGGTGAGGGGTGAGAAGGGACAGGTCCGCTAGCGGCCATCACCCCGGCGAGCGAAAGCCAAGGGCGTCCCGACCTCATGTTCGAGTCCGAACTGGCATCAAGTTCATGGTTTTTCCCCGAAGAAAGGCAATGAGCCCCCGGGTGCAATCAAATGGACTTGGGAACTATATAAACTGGCCAGCCGGAACCTGGGGTACGCCACCAGCTTGGCCCGAGCCGGACCCCCCCCCCGAACGGGGACCAGGACTCCACTTGAACTAACCCGTTCGTAGCTCAATGAGCACCATGGCTCATCCAACGAGGATAGCGTGGCACGGCTCACCCCCTCCATCCCAGCGAACGGACGCTTGAGGGGTAATGACCAAAAGTTGATCTAGCCTCCCGATCAGTCCCCTGCAACGCGCGAGGGCTAGCATCGCAACCAATGACCACACGCGTGGTCGCGATTTTGAGTCTCGAGGCAAGAGTGGCCTACGAAACAATAGGGAATCCTCCCGCGCCAGGCCATCCACAAGACACCCCGCCTGACCAAACTCCCCAGCCAAGCCGAACGAACGAAACTCCTTATCCCTGATCAACTGCAGCTTGCAGGACAAACAAGGATCCCCGACGAACAACGAAAGTAGCCTCTAGAGGAGCATCTTTGCTCCACTAGAGGCTCGGGGGCTACTGTTGGGGGGAAATATTAACGACCTCCTTATGCTCTTTAAACAACAATTATAAAGGCTCGGGCCTACCTGCGGCGACAGTGATCTCCGCCGACCCGGCATGGGCAAGGAGCATTCCACTCCGCCTCGCCCGACCCATGGTCCTGGGGTCGGACACGCCCGACCTCACATTGCGAGGCTCCACCTCGCCCGACCCACGGTCCTGGGGTCGGATACGCCCGACCCCTCGCCGCAAGGCTCCACCTCGCCCGACCCAGGGCGCAGGGGGTCGGGCTCATCCAGGCCCACAGGACAGGGATCCGCCTCGGGTGCAAACCAGTAGAAGGGGAAGCAGATCTCATGGGCCCCCACCAATCTCGCCATAAATGCACCTCAGCTCTAGCGCGCAGAAAGGCGCCCGCGCTCCTCGACGTGACCCTCCACAGTACCCAGGTGGAACATTGTAGCCACGACCGCACAGGCTACAGTAGCCGTGGCCTCCCTTGATTGCCGTAGGGCACTCATTACGTGCACCTCCCGGCACAGGAGGGAGCGCCGCCCAGTTTTTGCGCTCAGTCCGATGACAGAGACACGACGGCCGTGCTCCACGGTCAGCACGTAGGGCTACAGAGGTCAGCCGTCCCCCACGACATGCACGGTTGTGGCGGCCGGATATCATCATCCTGCTTAGCGGCGACGGTCGACCGGAGGATCACCGACAGGATCCAAGGACAGTCGCCCTCCTCCGGCGGGCACGCTGACGAGAGACAAAGATCGGAGGGGAAGGCGGTGATGCGGGGACTCAATTCATGTCCCCATATTTTACTTTACTTAGCTTATCTCTTTTACCTCTCCTGAGGCCTGGCTCACCTGTGCCCTCCTTGCGCTATAAAAGGAGAACCAGGGGGCCCGAGAAAGGGGACTCGGAAGCGAACAGAACCCACACTATCTCCTCACGAGCATCAGTGCACACCCAAGAGAGTTGGGACCAGCTCCCTCTCTCACCTGTTTGTAACCCCTACTACAGACCTCGCGTGAGTAACACGAGCAACTCCTCATACTGGACGTAGGGCTATTCCTGCCCGAACTAGTCTAACCCCGCGTCCTCTCACACCACCATCCGAAGCCTTACGCGCATAAAAGAGATTTACTTGTTGTAGTCTTGATCTGCTAATCTCGACAACGACAGCCTGTGAGATGATCGCCATCAGACGCCCACTATAATATCCCAAATCAGATACAATGCAGAATGTTGACGAGTCAATTAGTCTGTTAGCAAAAAGTTGACTTTTTGAACGGTTGTTTGGATGGACGATCGGAGACCGTGGATGCGTAGAGCTCGTCAAAATACACTACGCCACAATTCATTTTTGCTGGCGAGCCAAATGGCTTTGTGCTGGTGGGCCTAACACCCGCCAGCAACTTTGAGCCAGCACAAATGACTCTCTGTGCTGGCAGGAGACTGCTCTGTGCTGGCGGGTGGCATAACCACCCTCCAGCACGGTGAGCTCTCTGTGCTGGCGGGTGGTGTCACCCACCAGCACAGTTGATTTTGCAAAAATAAAAAAAAGGGCTCCCACCGGCCTCCCGCCGCTCCCGCGCCTGCCCGCCTACTACGAGGAGGGTCGCATGGGAGGACGCGGCGTCGCGAGGAGGGCTGCCGGGAGGACGCGGCGTCCATCTTGGTGCCCCCCGGGACAAGGCGCTGTAGGATGCGGATGCGCCCGCTGATCCGCTCCCACCGGTGCCGCGCCGCCACGCTCTGTGGGTCCTCGCTGATGTGCATGTTGTGGCGGTGCGGCTTCTTGTTGGTCGCCGGGTCGATGTGATCATGTACATCATCTCGTTCATGGTGCCCAGCTCCTCCTCTGCACCGGTGCCGTCGCGTTCCTCCTGGGCCACGCCAGCCTCGTGCTGCCGCATCTCCTCCTGCTCCTCGTGGCCGCCAGGATCTTGCTGCTCCTCCGCTTGGCCTGTTGCTCGTGCCCCTCCGCTTGGCCTTGGAAGATAAGTGAGAGGAATGGCTAAGGATAGAGAGGGAGAGGGAAAGGATAAGAGGGGATGGATCCGGGGAGAGGAGGTTCGGGCCAATGGGAGAGCTTGATTTTGGAGACACGGGTCGCTTACGTGGCGTAACGTATTTCTTTCATAACCTTATAACGAAGTTTTGGGTAATTAAACAATTTTAAATGAAATAATTATCAACTATAAAATTTTATATCTCGTTAAGCACTACAACTTTGATATAGAGCTTGTTTGCATCTGAGGTCATTTGAAAATTTGAAAATTCAAGATTTCAAAATTATAGAGATTACAATGATATTTTGAGCTATTAAACAACTTTAAATGAAAAAGTTGTCAACAATTTTAGATCTAATCTAAATCTACAACTTTGATATAAAGTTCGTATTCATCCAAGATCGTATTCATCCGAGAATGAGTAGTTAGTTCACTTGTCACTACAGGTTGAAACATCTCATGAGTTACAGGGTGTTTCAACCCACAGTGTTAAGTGAACTAACTACTCATTATAATTTTTGTTATCTATGAAATAATAATTTTTAAATTCACTAAATAACATTTATGTGAATATGTAAAATTTTTTAAAAAAATTAAAATCATTTGCTAAGTATTTAAACAATTTTGAATTTTGTTCGAAGCGTGCTGCCGGGCGTAGCGCCCTGCCAGCACAGTGCATGGGCACAGTGCATGCGCACAGTGCATGCGCATGCTGCTGGGGTGTTGGTTTGACTAGATGTGCATGTTGTACTAGCACCAGACTAGTAGCTGAGCTGCTGGGCGGTTAGTGGCCTGTGGCCGCGTGCGGTGTACTTGCAGGTCGCTTTTGTGCAGGAGCTTCCCACTGTACCGGCGGACTACGTATATCGATCTGTTCGCTTCACCTTATTTAGATGGCTTATCAGCCACCAAACAGTATTTTTCTCTCACAACAAATCAGCCGTTTCAGCTTTTCAGCCGGCTTATAAGCTGAAGCGAACAGGCCGGAAACAAATAAACGTTCGTCATCACAGATAGGGTGATTGATGCTGGCGGGTGTTTATGTGACCCGCTAGCATAATGGTTACTGTATTTGCGGGTGCTCCACTACCGGCATATGGGTGCCAATCACGCTCGGCAGCATAGTAATTTGACTATACCAGCATAAATCGTTTCTGACGTAGCGAAGAATCCATTCGACTAGTCACATTTGAATATCGGATGAACCCATGCGAAGTCGATAATTCTAAGCCATCAGATATGAGTTAGGTTTCTGATATCTTCCTATCATCCGACTCAACTTTTTCCCCGACTCCTATTCCGCGGCCACCTCCTGTTCGACCCCTCAGCTCTCACTACGGCTTGGTAGGTTAACTATATGATCTCTGCTTTGGCCTCCATAAATATTTTTTTATGCACAAATATACGTCCTAGATATGTACAAAGATCAAGGCTGAATGAATAAACGTCATCTCTGTTCCTGTTTTGTTTTGACGAGCTGGATCGGATATTCTGTGTTTCATGAGTGTTTTATGGTTTTGTTAATACGTCATCTGTTGAGTGGATATCAAACTCGCTCTGTTGTTGCTTCTCTTTTCTGTGTGTAATGTGGTGCATGCGTTTTAGCGCATCATTCGTCCTTGTGCGATGCTAAGAAAGTAACATTCAGACACACCATGCTATTCTTCCGTGCCCAGAAATTCGACGCCATACGTTTCTGAATACCAAGTCGTTTGAAGATTGTTAATCGTAACAGCAAAACGTGTATCTAGTAATTGTTAACAGAAAGGATCTCGGAGAGAAGAAAAATGGCTACCATAATATAATCTCCCTCTCTCATAAAGAGAAATAAAAAATCAAGAACTATACTTTTTTTTTTGAGTGGTGGATATGGATGACAAGTCTCGCCGGAACGAGTGACCAGAAGAGGGTAAATGGGAGCTCTTAAAATGTTCTCAGAGAACAAGGGCTATATCTTGATTGCTACCCTACACCTCGCTTCTAACCACTTAGATGATACAAATCAACTAATGATAATTTTACCCTTGGAACGATTAGAAATGCTCACAAACTACAAACTACGCGTGGAAGGATTAATTAATTCAATACTAAACATGATTACCAAGACATAGTTCTAATTAAGTAGCTAAACATGATAGTAGTGATTAACTAGCCAATGCATAGAATTAAAAGGCTTAGGACATACCTTAATGAGCTAAAAGCCTGCTAGGCCGAGCTCCTGGGCTAGCAGCTGCTGTCCAACACTGACTGGGCCAGCCACCCGCGCCGAGCTGGGACGTGGTACTGCCGGCCTGGTTGGCTGGTGCGTGGTGAGCCAAGCCGCTGGGCCGCTAGGCCTCCCCGGCCTGGCCTGCTCGGCCACCCGCCTGGGCCTGCCGCGCCGGGAGCGCTAGTCCGGCCTGCTGTAGCCTCGGGCCGCCTCCCAGGCTGGGCTGCCAGGCGCCGGGAGCTGGGCCTCGTTGCGCAGGAGCTGGCCGGCCTGCCGCACCAGTTCCTGGAGCCGCGCCTCGGCCGGCTCCTCTCGCTCGGCCTGGGCTGCTTCCACGCTTAGAGCCGGCATTCCTATACAGCTTCCGGTAGTTTTTTTTTTCAGCGGGCTTCCAATATTTGAGTGCGGCAACCCTTATCTGTCGGATGGCCTTCTACCCACCTCTCCATGTGCGTCGCCCGCCGCTGCCGCTGCCGCTGCCGCCGCCGTCTTCCCGTACGGCTGCAGGACCACATCTCGTCGCCGGCCATGGCCTCCCGAGTGGCCGTCACGCCTCCCGTGCAGCCGCCACCGTCGCGGCTCCCACGCACCGCCGAGCAAGTCACCATCTCCACGCGCCGCCACGCAGCCGGCCGCGGAGCGCGTGCGCCGCTGGGCACGCCGCCATCTCCACGCACCATCTCCATCGGAGTTGGAGAAAAGGTAATTTATTTTTAAAAATGTTGATGCTTGTTCAAAAAATGTTGGATTCAGATCGTCCAAATGTTAAAATAGGAGGTGAAAAATGTTAAATGTAGTATTTTCTATATAAAATATTGCTCTCTATTTTAGAAAATGTTGAATCGGTATTTTTAGATATTGGTTCAACTTTTAGAAAATATTAAATGTGATTTGTTAGAATGTTAAATATTGTTCTTTGAAATGTTGATTTGGACTTTTAATTGGGTCCGCCTTGAGCCGCCGAGCCGAGCGAGCGAGCAAGCAGCTGCTGTGCACACAGCGCTTGTGCGTGCGTGTGCGCGACTCGCTGCTGGTGGTGGTTGAGTTGGGAGGAAGGACAAGAACAAGGAAAAACACGAGAACCAAGCTCCCAACTTCAAACCCAAAATACTCCCTTAAAATTCCGTGGATTCAAACGGAACTTGAGCCATAAAAGAATCTGGAATAGATCAAGAAAAAGATCACGAAAATCTCAAATATTCATTGCGGATTTTGGAGAAAACCGAACACCCTGAAAAAAAAAGGATGGTTTAGGAAAAACTTCAAATTCAAGCCGAATTCACGAGGGATTTGAAGGGGGTCACAATAAAGTTGCTCATAAGAACCCTAGCAACAAAAGTTCCCAACAAATCTCACGAAAATCCAAACGCGAAGAACAAAAAATCCCCCAAAAAATCTCAAAAAATCCCGAAAAAGATAAACTTCAGATCTTGTGAAGATGGAACAAGTTGGCACGTGACCTTTAAATTACTCCACCATATCCGGTTACAAGTCACTCCTAGCCAAACACCAAGCTATGATGGCAAAAAACTCAAGAACATGATCCTCTCATCACTCTCCCTCTCTCACTTACCAAAGGCTCTCACCTACACAAATGAGAAGCTCACCCAAAAAGGTGGCTGCTCCAACAGCCACTCCTCATATATCTGCGCATTTGGCAAATATCCAAAATACCCTTACATGAAGCATTCAACCCAAATACTCTGTAGGGGTAAAACCATCCAACTTTTTCTTGGTATATCGAACGGACTCAGCACCTTCATGACTTCGCTTCACCTCCACGCGAGTTTCATGATTGTGCCACGTGTCCTCCAACTTGATGCCGTACGACCACACCGGACTCACCCTGGTGCACCTTTGCCCGCAGCGCCGTCGCCCACCGCGGCACCGGCCACCGCTCCTACCCTTAGATTTGACGTGATAGCTTGGAAATGGAGGAGTCGGGCTTGGGCCTCTTGTGCTGAGGAAATGAGTGTGGGGGATGAGGATAAGGTTACGAATAGTTAAGACCTTTTCCGCTCCTCTGAATATTTGTTTTCATTTTTTTTGGTTTAATGCTGCTCCAACTAACAGAATGAAAAGTAGGGGTAAACGGTGACTTCAACTCCAAAAAGTGGGGGTGAATCTACAAAGATAAAAAAGAGAGGGTAAAATCACAATTAACCTTTGGAGTAGGAGCAAGAACACCAAAATCCCAAAACAATATCTGTTGCAAGGGCCATTTACATGCACTACGGGAAACAGAAGCTTTGCCGAGTGCCCGGGGCACTCGGCAAAGGCCTAAAAACACTCGGCAAAGGCTTTGCCGAGTGTAACACTCGGCAAAGAGCACACAACAAATTTTGTGTCGGCAAAGACTAGTTTGCCGAGTGTCAAAACTCGAGCACTCGGCAAACATTTTGCCGACGGCCAAAAAACACTCGGCGAAAAGATGTACTCGGCGAAATGCGCACTGACGGCGTCGGGGTGACGGCGGGTTTGCCGAGTGCCAGACGGGAGGCACTCGGCAAAGACCGGACCTTTGCCGAGTGTCACTGACTGGGCACTTGGCAAACCCGGTTTGTTTGCCGTGTGCTGCGTCCCGGGCACTCGGCAAACCCGGCCCCCTTTGCCGAGTGCCGCGCGCCTGGCACTCGGCAAAGCCGGCCCCCTTTGCCGAGTGCCTTGCCCCTAGCACTCGGCAAACAGGCTTTCCTACACCTGGGAAATGCCCCTTTGCCGAGTGTTAAGGCCAAAACACTCGGCAAAGGCCCCTCTTTGCCGAGTGTTACACTCGGCAAAGTGACCAGAACCCCCCTTTTTTGACATTTTGCCACGTATAACGGACTCCTCTCAATTCACAATACACATATCACAGGCATTTGTAATAAACAACCACATGGATAATTCACAACCACAGGCATAATTCATAAACACCGCAGGCATAATTCAACATAAGCACGAAATAATCCATAAATCCAAGTTCTTGTCACAATTTAGTTTCCACATTGTTCACAACCAATTCTACTTCCGTGGAGGCCAAGGAGACCACTGCGACAAATCTTGATCTTCATTATTCGAAGCCGCCGATTGATTCTGCACATAGGATAGGACATTCTGAGGTAACATCTAAAGTTGTCAAATTTAAACTATTGAATCTTAAGCACAATGTGTCAAGTGACTCACAGGAGTAGTCGTGGGTGGCTGAGGCGGAGGGAACATCATCGGCGGTGGCGGAGGCAAAGACTGTCCCATGCTCGAAGCAAAGTTCTGCATGTACTGGAACATCTGCTCCATCCTAATCCGGTTTTCCTCCTCCATCCTCCGCCGCATTTCCTCCATCTGCGCCTCCATCTGCGCCTTAATCTCCTCTTGTTTCTTCCTTGATTCTTCCACCTGGGCCTACAATATTTCATTGCAATGTTATAATGCAAAGCTAAAGTATAACAACAAACGAACGGTGAATGGAAGAGAAAGAACCTGTAGAGCCTCCATCTGGAACTGTGCAGCGGTGGGTCGTGGCCGTACCGCCGGGCTCGAGTCCGTGCTCCTAGCTCGGATCTGGGAGAGAGTGGGAGTAGAGGCCGTGTCGATGACGCCGTCGCCAATCCAATATCGGCCATGCTTCTTGCCTCCTCCCACCCTCATCACGATTTCTCCATCAGTGTCCTCGGAGCTCGGATCGAAGTCTGGCCCGTGAACCTCCCTAGCCATCTTTGTATACTCGCTGACGCGGCTGTGTATGCTAGGGTGGCTGTACGCCTCGGACGGGTCGTCTGGGTTGAAATCTATATCGGCCGTCGCCTTGCCCTTTTTGGAGAGGACCCATGCCTTGAGCTGGGAGCAAGGTTGGCCATCATGTGACGCCGACTGCGGCAAAATACAAAATCATTAAAAATTACGTAGCACTGAACGTTACAATAAAGAATTGAAGTTGCGTACCCATTTTTCTCTATATTCATCAAGGCTTAGGCTGCCTTGATGGTGTGGTGCAGTCGGCATCTGCAAACGCCGCTGCCGGCAAGCAAGGTGGTTCTCCAACCACCCAGGCTACAACCACACGTCGACCATCCTCTCCCAGCACGGCATATGCGCACGACACCACCACGGAGGCACCTACATCATCAAGCGTGTGACGTATGAAAAAGAAAATGAGCCTAATTAATCATAAATAGTAAGCATCAACGTTCTTTACTTACCCTCATGAATTGGTCCTTAGTCATGTTCATTGTTCTTGCCTCCTCTTTTCTAACCTTCATATGTCTGTATTGAGCGTGGAATTCGATGATGGCCTGGATGCGCGCCTCATAATGCATGTCCCTCACGAGCTTCTTGGCGGCTACATCACAGACGGCCTTCGCCTTGGCCTCGAACCCCTCCTGGCATCTATAGAAGTCCTGCATATACACGTGTATACAGTTATTATTTGAAGAATGTCGAAAATAGGTGATGTATTGAGCAATTTAGTACGAGGAGTACTTACCTACAGCTCGGCCTTGACCCGCTCCGCTATGTTGGGGAATCTTCTCTGTTGACGATCAGGGACGTCGGGGGCGGCGACGTAGTGGTCCCACGTGTAGGCCGGCTGTTGCTGTCCGGCGTACACCACCAAGCCAGGGAAGTGAACCCTGCACAAAAGGCGAAGGATCCCGTTGGCCTTACGGTTGTGGTCACCCCCACTGAGCTTAATCCAACTCCTGCACAAGTCATTAATATGAGTTATTAGTTTTTGTAACTTTCAACATAAGAACAATATTAAGATTATTTAAAGTTACTTACTTGGTCCCAACCGGTTTAATCAGCGGGCGTAAATGCTCAGGTATCGGCCGCTTCGGGAGGGATGAGGGACCTCGCAACCATATCTTGGATTGGGCATCCCCTGCCTCCCCGTCCCCCTCCTGCTCCTACTGCTCCTCCTCCTCCGCCTCCTCGTCCCTAGAGGCATGTGCGGAAGGTACCTCCTCCTCCTCCTCCACCTCAGGTTCAGGCGACGGGGGCCTCACCGCTTTACCCTTCCCCCGAGGCCTCTGGACCACCTCCTCCTCCTCCTCCTCCTCCTCCTCCTCCTCAACCCTACGTCGAGGCCTGCCTCGACGCCTCCCTCGACTGCTCCCTGAACGTGACCCTGACCCTGAACCAGTCCCTACCGCGGCCAGTCTCTCGCAAATTGACGTGAGCTTCCTCATACCGCCCACCATTGCTTAATGACCTGCAATTAAAAAGAGTACACGAGTCAGCATAGGCAAACAAAACATAATTACAAAGACATGCAAATTATAATTAAATTATAACTAAATTAGTACGAATCATACATGTATTAGAAATAATCATCATGATCGGGATTAGCTGGATCATAAGTCTCATCATCACTATCACGCGTGTCGATATAGTCAAGCTCGTGCTCCGAAGAAGGAATGTCGTCATTACTGTCATTAGCTAACTGTAATCGTTGAAGTAATTCTAAGTCCTTCACATTCTGAACCTCGTCTCCACCGTCCTCTGCAGCAACCCTCTCGTTGTCTACTTCCATTCCGATCGCTTCGGTTAAATCTATCACAAAACTCCCTTCGAGCCCATCTTCTTGGAATAACTCTCCTTCGTACGTGTCGGGGTCTATATTGTAATCTTCATTGTTTGGTACAGGTAGTTTACCATGTGGCGATACCTTGTACACAACATCCCAACCCTTAAGACGGCTGTCGGTTTGGCACGGGTATGACAAATAATAAACTTGTGTGGCCTGTTGAGCCACAATATAGACATCGTCTCCTGGTAACCTGGATGACTGTCGAATTTCGACTAGCCCAAGGTTAGGGGCCCGTCTCACGACAGATGGATCAAACCAATGGCATTTGAATATAACTGGATTAAGAGGTTTGCACCCATGAAAAGTGAGTTCGTATATTTCTTCAATTCTTCCGTAGTACTCGACCCCATCGGAGCCTGGCGTGAAAACTCCGGTATTTGTGGTTCTTCGATTGGGCCGACTCTGCTCGTGCCTTGTTGTGTGAAACCTATATCCGTTGACATCATAACCGGCAAACGACCTGACCCTATAGTCACAGCCATCGGCAACCTGTCTCAACTCGACATTCCTAGACGCATCGGTTCGGCCCTGCAAGTTCAAACAGGACGGTTCGTTATATTAATCGTATGCACGAGAACGAGAATGTTCGAAGAAATGAAATTGTACCTTCTGTTTGAACCAAGAAATGAAATCGGGCATTCCATTTCCCGCACCCTCTTTAAGAAGAGTCTCAGCTTCGTGCGGGTACGGTTGCCTTGATTTACGCCAGAATTGACGATGAAATTGCCTATACCAACGAGAAAGATACGTTTAGGCAAGAGATACCATTACTACGTCGAAACAAGTTCGTCGATGACTTACATCATGTACGGCTCCACTTCAGATAGGTTGGTCAACACATACAGCATGATAGAGCGCCACTCTTCATGGTTAAGGGTCTTGCGGGTCGCACCACTTGCACTTCCGAGTTGCCCTCGGAAAATGCTAAGGCTTAATTCATCTTCGCTGGCATTGTAACGAGGAGGTGGATTATGCATGCTAGGAAGGTTGTCAGCGTAGTATTTCGATGTGAAGTTTGACACCTCCTCCAGAATGTATGCCTCTGCAATGGATGCTTCAATTTTGCACTTATTCTTACATTTAGTTCGAAGAACCTTTTGACATCTCTCAATTGAGTAGCACCAACGACCCTGCACAGGCCCCCCCATTCGTGCTTCATACGGGAGGTGTAGAATCATATGCTGCATTGGATTGAAGAAGCCTGGAGGAAAGATCTTCTCCAACTTACAGAGCAACACAGGCGCCATTGTTTCCATTTCTGCAACCACGGTACGAGATAACTCTTTCGCACACAGCCGGCGGAAGAAATTGCTCAACTCCGCTAGCACCTGCCACACATGCTCAGGGACATAGCCTCGAACCATCACCGGAAGTAGGCGCTCAAGCCATATATGGTAATCATGACTCTTGAGCCCGTTGATTCTCATAGTTGCTAAATTCACTCCCCTCTTCAAGTTCGCTGTATAGCCATCAGGAAACATTAACGTTTGGAACCATTCTAGGACCTCCCTCCTTTGGGCCCTCGTCAGAACGAAATCGGCCTTAGGCTTCCTCCACGACTTGCCAGCTCTTGGAGGCGCCATGTTTAGCTGTGGTCTGTTGCACAATGTCGCTTGATCCACTCTAGCCTTAACGTTATCCTTTGTCTTGTCAGGAATATCCATTATTGTACCAAAAATTGCCTCGGCGATATTTTTTTCCGTGTGCATTACATCAATGTTATGTGGAACAAGGAGATCATCAAAATAGGGAAGCTTCCACAAGCACGACTTCTGCGTCCAAGCATGTTGCTCGCCATATCCCAAAAAACCACCTTCCTCATTATTAACCTCAAGAGCGTCTAACTGAGCACGAACTGCGGTCCCTGTCATCATCGGCGGTGCGGGGGCTGTAACTACAGCATCTTTGGTAAAGTTCTTGATGTCTCGTCTAAATGGATGGTCAGGAGGGAGGAATTGTCGATGTTTGTCGAACGAAGAATATTTGCCACCTTTCGACAACCAAATGAACTTCAAAGATGCTTTACATACTGGGCATGGGAACTTCCCGTGAACACACCATCCGGAGAAAATCCCATATGCCGGCAAGTCATGCAGTGAGTACTGGTACCAAACATGCATCTTGAAGTTTGTCTTTGTGGATCGGTCATAGGTCCATACCCCTTCCTCCCAAGCACGGAAAAAATCATCAATCAGAGGCTCCATATACACACTCATATTATTCCCCGGATGCTCTGGAATTATCAACGACAAGAATATATTATGTCGTTGAAATAGGACGCCGGGTGGGAGATTTAGGGGGATAACGAAAATGGGCCAACAGGTGTACGGGGCGGCCGCCATTCCATAAGGATTGAACCCATCAGTTGCCAACGCAACGCGTACGTTACGGGCCTCTAGAGCTTTTGCAGGATAAATCGCATCAAAGCTTCTCCAGGCTTCAGCATCGGATGGGTGTACCAGCTTCTCAGGATTATAGCGACGGCCATTTTTGTGCCATGTCATCTGTTTCGCGGATTCTTCAGTCATGAAAAGCCGTTGGATCCTCGGTATGAAAGGAAGATACCGTAGAACCTTCACAGGAATTGCGAGCTGCTTTTTCTGACCGTCACCATAGTCAACCTCCAGAAATCTAGACGATTCACACTTCACACAGTATTTTGCTTCTGCATACTCTTTCCTAAATAAGATGCATCCCTTCGGGCAAGCATGTATATGCTCGTATGGCATCTTAAGTGCACGAAGGAGTTTCTGTGCCTCATACATGCTCTTTGGCAAGATGTGACCAACCGGGAGCAGGCTTCCAAAAACTGTCAACATAATATCAAACGCGTCTCGACTCAAAGTAAACTGAGACTTCACAGCCATTAGGCGTGCAATGGCATCTAGCTGAGAAACCTTGGTATGGCCGTGAAGGGGTTGCTGTGCCGCAGACAACATTTCGTAATAAGCCTTCGCGGTAGCCTCTGGCTCCTCCTCCCTACGTGCCTCTTCGAAGTGTGCTTCATGATAGTCATTTAACATGTCTCCCACCCCGGCATCATCATCAAATTCCTCGATGCGTTGTCTCAAGACCTCCTCTCTCCCACGGTCAGATTCACCATGGTAGATCCACCTGGTGTAGTCTGACGTAAATCCGTTATTCACCAGATGTTTGCCCATGTCTAGCTTGGTTTGCCGACGCATGTTTCCACATTTGCTGCACAGACACCAAGTCGATCGAGCTCCATTGACACTTGCAAACGCCCGTTCCAAGAAAGCATCCGTCTTGTCAAGCCATTCATTGGTCAACGTATTCTGACTAGTGCGACCCGTGTACATCCACTGACGATCCTCCATCCTCTACCATTTAAATAAGTAATACAAAATTCACATTGCATATACACGTTCCTATATTGTCTACTAGGTAAAGATAGGTCCTAATCCCACCCGAGGATGTGTAGGTGGGTTTAGTATCCATGGTCTACTCCGACCCGAGATAAAATTTCGGCAGCACCTCCCCGTTGTTCTCCAAATACACGTCCTTGATAGGAGATTGTGTATCTGGAGAACAACAGGGAGGTGCTGCCGAAATTTTATCTCGGGTCGGAGTAGACCATGAATACTAAACCCACCTACACATCCTCGGGCTGTCCAAAAAACGTGGACAATTCGAAACAGATACGATTATAGATATGCAAAGATCTGCATATTTCCAACCATATCTCTTTCGAACGGGAGACGCCTAACTAGGTTACGTGATATACGAACATTATACCGAAAGAGAGGTGTAGCATGCCTCACCTTGCTATCCTGCAAAGTGACGAGTCGAGGACGGTCCTTGTAAGCCTCTCCTGCAACAAAAGAAACAAAGCATTGTTTAAGTCAAAATTTCGGCAGCAACTCCCCTGCACGGGGAGGTTTCCAAAACCTGCAACATAATAAACGACACGATAGCCGACAACCACAATCTCACCAAAGAGTTGGCACGATGGCCAACAACCACAACCACAACCAACCACACCTCTATTCTTTTCAACATTTTCTAATTTCTACTCTTCCTTCTTCTCGAATTTTCTCAATCCATGCCTCTAATTTCTAAAATAAATGCTACCACATCCTACCACCTCTCTAATATTTTCAACATTTAATTTCTAACTTCTAATTTCATGCATTCTCTAATTTATGACGTGTAGCGGCATAGAAACTTACCGGAGGGGCGACGGCCACGAATAGAGGAGCGGGGGCGGCCGGGGGCCGGTGCGGCAGCCGGACGGGGGCAGCGGGGGCCGGTGCGGCGGCCGCGGGGGGCCGCCGCGGGCGGCCGGCTGGGGCCGCAGGGGAGGCCGGGGGGCCGGCGGCGGCGCAGGGGAGGCCGGGGGGCGGGCGGCCGGCGCCTTATCCCGGCGCGGGCGGGCGGCGGCGGCGGCGCGGCCAGGCGGCGCGGGGCGGCGGCGCGGGCGGGCGGCGCGGGCGCGGGAGGCCGGGCGGCTGCGGGCGCGGGCGTGTGCGTGTGGCTGTTGGCGTGCGTGTGGCCGGGCGTCAGGCGCGCGGTGCGCTAAGTGTGCATAGGCCCACTTTGCCAAGTGCTTATGATCTAGCACTCGGCAAAGCCTTTGCCGAGTGCTAGATCAGGAGCACTCGGCAAACTTTTTTTTTATTTTTTTATTCGGATTTCACAGTGCGTCTGGCAGGTGGACCGCGGCGATGTTTGCCGAGTGCTTGTCATCTAGCACTCGGCAAAGGCTTTGCCGAGTGCTAGATCAGGAGCACTCGGCAAACATTTTTTTTAATTTTTTTTTTCGGATTTCAAAGTGCGTCTGGCAGGTGGACCGCGGCGATGTTTGCCGAGTGTCCCAAGTTTGACACTCGGCAAATCGGCTCTTTGCCGAGTGCCACCCCTTGACACTCGGCAAATCAGTACTATTATTTCATGTCAAACTAGTTTTATTAATTAAAAGATTGTAAAGTTTGCAAAAACCTAGTCAAATTCACTAAACATTGCGTATTTCATTTTTTAAGTAATATTGTACCATCATTTCATGGATTTATAGCTCATATTAAATTTATATCTATTAAATTCATATATGTGCAATTAATGAATAAAAATTACCAAACGGATCTGAAAAATTCCCAAAATTTGACATCAACCAATCTATGTTCTCTATAGCCTATAAAAAAAAATTGGACTCAATGAGAAATACATGTATCGATTCGTCTCAAAATCTTACCGGATCCTTCCAACTTCTACGAATCCTCTCGGGAGATGCTTCGAATTCTAAACATCATATGTCAAAACTTGTGCGAAACCTTGTCAATTTTTTACCACAGCCTCTGCATATGAAATCATAGCATCTTGCAAAATCTCATGATTTTCAAACTTCGTTTGTATTTTTGAGAATTAAACAATCATTTGGCCACACGTTCGTAGTCGTGTTTCCTTAGCAAAATGTTCGAAATTTCTTTTCATTTTCTGGGTGAGACCTCAATTTGGACTCACTAACATGAATATGATTTTTCCACTCATATTATTCCATTATTCCAACCACCTGCAGTTCAAATTTGACTTAAATGAAAAAATTACTCTAAATAAAATTAATTGATTAAATATAGCAAACAGGTTAAAAAATAGTCCACCTTCTACCATGCAGTGCCAAATGCCATACATGTGGAGTGTAAAAAGTTTGGAGGGTGGAGGAGGGAAAAAAAATTACTTTTGCCGAGTGTGTCAAAAGACACTCGGCAAACCCTATAGTATGCCGAGTGTGCCCCCTAGCACTCGGCATACTCGCCACTTTGCCGAGTGTCCCATCACGACACTCGGCAAACTAGTGGCTTTGCCGAGTGCCCCCCGTAGACACTCGGCAAAGTCTAACGTCCGTCACGGAGCCGCGACGGCGGCGGCACGGGGAAGTCACGTGCTCGTCAGTTTGCCGAGTGTCCATCTTTGCCGAGTGCCTCCTGGGTGTTTGCCGAGTGTTTTTTTGGCGACACTCGGCAAACCGGTCCTTCGCCGAGTGTATTATGTTTGCCGAGTGTTTTTGGTATTGCACTCGGCAAACCGGTCCTTCGCCGAGTGCCCGAAATAATACACTCGGCGAAGTAATTACACTCGGCAAATTCGAGGTTTCCCGTAGTGATGCCACATCCACATGTAAAGTGGCTGGTTGTTTTTTCCCTGCAGAACGAGTTGGTCTTGCATACTGGCTCGTCACTACAGCAAAACTACGCGAAATGGATCGGCGACGAGCTCAGTGAGGCGGTCTTTGTGACTCAACCAAACAATGCCTTAGGCGAGGCGTCAACGTCGTTGACTAGAAATTTGGATTATATTCTTTTGTCACTCTTTTATAAAGACTGAGCTTTCGCATATTTGGTGAATATTTGGTGAGAAATGACAGATAATTATTGTTTGCGGGATTAATAATAATATTAATTAATAAAAACGCAGTGTACTGCCAAAGTGCCAAGTTGATGTTGATGCTCAACCAAGGGATGACAAGGACAAATAGATGTCACACATCGTACGTATCCATGGTGCTGCCTAGCTTCTGATTCGTTGCTTGCTCATCTGCACACTCTTCGCCCTTCCATGGTGGGTAGGTAATGTATAGTGACATCGTCATCACTAACGCGGTGTGGGCCCATGGAGCTAGACGACGGCCGGGAAGGGGTTGAGGCGAGGCGTGGGGCGGAGCAGGAGCGGGTGCTTGCGAGCGCACACCAGGCCGTCCGACTCATCCATGTCTATCGGCATGCCCTTGACCCCGTCGTCGTCGCCGCCGCCAGCGGTGGCCCAGTCGAAGCACTGCACGAGCGCCGCCAGCACGGCCGGCACGGACTGCAGCGCGAGGCCCATGCCGGGGCATCCGCGGCGGCCGCTGCCGAAGGGCATGAAGTGGAAGTGCTGCCCGCGGGGCTCCAGGCTCTCGGCGGCGCCGCCAGGCATGAACCGCTCCGGGCGGAACGCCAGGGGCTCCTCCCAGAATGCCGGGTCGCGGCCGATGGCCCAGATGTTGATGAACACGGCGGTCTGCGGCGGCACGGTGAACCCTCGGAGCTGCATCTCCTCCGACGACTGGCGGTGCGCGATGGGCGCCGCCGGGTGCAGCCGCAGCGTCTCCTTGTACGCCGCAATCAGGTATGGCAGCCGCGGCAGGTCCGCCTCGCCGGCGATCCGGTCCCCGCCGACGACGGCGTCGATCTCCGCCACCACGTTGCGCAGGGCCTCCGGGTGGTTCATCAGCTCCGCCAGCATCCACTCCACCATGGCGGCCGACGTGTCCGAACCAGCAGTGACCACGTCGATGATGAAGGCCTTGATGTTGTCCCGTGTGAGCTTGACCTCCGCCGTCTTGTCCTCGGCTTTGTCCATGAGGATGTCAAGCAGGTCCTTGTGCATCGTCGCCGTCGCGGCCTCCTTCCTGCCGTCGTCGCCGTCGTCGTCGAGCATGAGGAGTTTCCTCGCCTCCCTGGCGTCCTCCTTGTGCCTGAGTATCTCCTCGAGCAGCGCGTCGAAGCGGCGGTGGACGGCGGCGGCTCGCCGGCGGAGGCCCTGCAGGTCCCAGCCGCGGCAGAGGGCGATGTAGTCGTCGGCGTTGAAGGCGCCGACGAGCTCCGCCACGTCCTTGACGAGCTCCTGCGCCTCGTCCGCGACGCTCCCCGGCACGGTGCTGGCGACCATGCGGATGATGGAGGTGTTGGAGAGGCGGATGAGCTCGCGGGTGAGGTCGAAGGGTTCGGCCGCCGGCGAGGAGGCCGCCGCCAGCGCGGCCCGCAGCAGGGACACGGTGCCGGCGCGGCGGACGGGGCGGAGGTGCTCGACGGTGCGGGGTCCGAGGAGCTCCGACATGCAGAGGCGCTTCATGAAGCGCCAGTGGGTGTTGTAGGGGGCGAAGGCGAAGCCGGCGGAGCCGTAGGCGAACTGCCGGGCCACCGCCGTGAGCGGCCGCTCCGAGATGCTCCCCTCGTGGCTGCGGATCAGCTCGCTCGCCACCTCCGCGGTGCTCGCCACGACGCAGTGCGTGGACCCCAGGCGGATGTGCATCAGGGGCCCCACCCGGGCAGCCAGCTCCTGGAAGGTGCGGTGCACCGGCGGCCGGAGCAGGTGGAGGTGCCCGATCACTGGGAGGCTAGTCGGGCCAGGGGGAAGACGACGGGAGGCTCGCCGGGAGATGAGGTGCTGCAAGGACACGGCGGCGACGGCCGCAATAATGAGCGCCAGGACTACGGCGCCCATTGGATGCTCTTCCATGCTCACCACCAGCATGATTTGTCCGTCCTTTGTGCTTTCAGCTGCTCACCAAGGAACTCAACTGCGCGTGATCTGATGGAGGTGCCTTATTATAGGACTACTGAGAGAGAGTTGTGGACCTGTAGTGCTCGAAACTATTGTTGTATATTACTGTATTGATGAAGGTTGACAAATATCACCTGAATTTTTTAGAATTTCAGGATGGGATCAGAAAGAATAATTAAATAATAATTTTCTTATAATTTTAAAATTTTACAACATTTATTTTCTTGACAGAAAATTTAGTATAGGAAAATAATTAATTATTTTTCTAAATTAAAGATAATGGTTCTGTGTGTTGTGCTTTCATGTCGATGCATCTTGGTGTTTCATGAGTGCAAAGGTTTTAAAACGCGTTTCTATAACCATTAGGTTCCTCTAAGAAATTTCCCTAGAGCTAAATCTATTTATAAGAAGGCTCTAGAATCTTTTTCATGAGTTCCAAGTATTTTATATGGATTTCCCGTGTCCCAATCTATCTATCAGATTTTTCCCGGAATTTTTGAGATTTTTTGGATATTTTTCATGCTTTGAAAACGTGATCTAGAATTTTCAAGATTTGTTTTCGCACTGGAAATTATATTTCTGAAAATAACAAAACCCTAAAATCCTTATCGGGTTGGATCCTTTCAAACCCAACCCGCTACTACCTAGTTCATCCCTCTCCCTCTATTGGTGGGTCCCGCACCCGCCTAACGGGTTGAACCTGAAGGTCGACCCGGCCTAGCCTGCGAGCAGCGGCTGCCTCCCAGCGCAGCATGCCTGGACGCCACCGCCGTTGCTGCCAAACCTTGGCGTGCATGCCAAGGCAGGTGTGGTCCCGTGCGCCTATAAAAGGCAGGGACCTGAGCCCCAGTGCGCCTCTGCAGCCTCTTTCGCCCCACGCCTAGCCTCGCCTGCTCGCGCAGCGCCGCTGTCGTTGATCACCGAAAATGCCGCCACCGAGCTTGACCACCCCATTTCCTTGTGTCCGTCGTCCCTCGGAGCAAACCGCGATTGCCCGGAGCATCTCCTCGCTAAACCGAAGGTCCGCCGCCGGTCCTCGACGCCTCCTCGTCGCTGGAGCGCCGCTGCCGTGTGGAGCCCCAAGCCGGCCACTGTCTGTTGCCGTCGTTGGTTGAATTTCGGCCATCCCCGTCCGTCTCCACCGTAGGCAAGGACACCCACAGACTCCCATCGACCTCCTCTCTGCAATGCGCCACCAAAGCTCCGAGCTTTTGCATTTAAACCCCTGGAGAACCCTGTAATCTTTACCTTATCTCCTGTGTCTTGTAACTCTCTCAGAAAGCCCCCTGGAAAGTTTAGGTTCCTGCAAGCCAATCCAACCTGAGCACTTTAACAGATCTAACCCTAGGCTTTGACCTAATGGCGAGCACTATTCCATGTGTCTTGCCAATCATCTCTGCTAGCTTGAGAGATCTATGGTTAATCTTGTTTAGGTCCTTAGAACCTTGTTTAATCCATAGATTCCACGCTTTAGCTCCATTTAACCTCGTTCTTGTTGCGTTAGATTCATATCAACTTAAATTACGCATTAGAAGCAGTGCTGATCATATTCTCTATATTGTAATTTATTCAAAATATTAATATGATTAAGTACTTATATACTTGCCTTTTCTAATTAAAATCTAATTAGAGTTTAACCACGCATTTCATAACTAATGTTAATTTAACTAATGCTTACTTAAATAACTCTTCCAATTAAAATCTAATTAGAGCTACACCTTGGCATTTTCATAATCAAACTAAATTTGATTAATGATTATTCACTTTGTTTTCTAAATAAAAGCTACATAAGTTATATCTCTAGTTTTCATAATTAAATGTTAGTTTGACTAATATGAATATAAATGTGTTTTTTATTATATTTGGTTAGTTCAACACGAATCATAAAGTTATGTGCTTAGATGTTCCCACATATGATATCTTTTCCAAATTAAATGTTTGAAGTGTTATAAACTACACATGAACATTTGTAACTAAAATTTGACTAAGCTTTACTTCATGTTTTCAAAATATAAATATAATGTGAGTTAACTCTAACATAGGATATTTCTCTAAAATATCATCTACATTAATTTCCAAGTTTAAAATGTATGAAGCACGTAGTTCTTTTCTTTTATAAACCCAAATCTTATGATAGTGTATCTTCTCAATCAAAGCTTTGTTTTAATCGGTCCTTGTTGTGTCAATCTTCTAAAAACCCTAAGCCATAGTTTAGCAACGTTGTTTTGCCATGTTTCATATTTTTGAAAATAAATATGGTATTAATTTTCATTAATACTTATTTACTTAGCTTTTTCTAATTAAAAGCTAATTAGGTTTATACATCAATTTTCTTTAAGCAAGTGTTAATATGATTAATATCAACATGAATGAGATTCTAATTATAACTTGCCTAGTTCGACACGACATATAAAGTTATCGATTAGATGTTATTACATATAGTTTATTTTCTAAAGTTAAATGTTTAAATAGCATAATTTATACATCAATATTTATAAATAAAAGTTTACTAGGTTTTACATCATCTTTTTAGAAACAAATATAATTTGAATTAACTCTAACTTAGGATATTTTCTAAAAGTATCCTTTACATATGTTTTCTAATTACAATAACTGTAGCATATAGCTCTTGTTTTTTCCTCTACAAAAAGTTTCTCCGATACATGTATATTTGAACAGTACCATCGTTCTTAGTGTTTTATGCGCCTTCGTGATCTTAGAATTGAGCCCTATCCTTTCGTACGCTCTTTTAAAGCTTTTCTCTTTGATTGGTGTATCGTTCTTAGTTGTACTTGTTTGTTTGCTTGTATGTTTGTACCGGTAATTGTTTCAAGTAGAACGATCGTTGTTCGAAAGATTTGAAGATTATAGCTTGACCCTCAAACTGCTCTGCTCTCTGGTAGCTTCGCAGTTTGAGAGAGATTTATGTATTGCTCTAACCATGAAACCTTAGCGAGCTATCCTTACTAGGAAATCTTTGTAAGGACCTCATAGCGTCCCCTTGCAATCACACCTCGGTAGTGTGATAAGTGCCTACTTTTGCACAGCATGGTTGGGTCTAAAGTTTTTCCGAACTTTTACACTACTTGTGGTGAAAGTGTACAACCCCTGCAGAGTGTCTAAAAATGATATATCAGCCGTGCTCATGGTCAAGAGAGGCCTGGTGTAACGACCGACCCCTAATCTTTCCAGTTAGGCTTGATCTCAGCCCTTAACCTCAGTCAGTTGCCCTGTTGACCGCACCTAAGTGCTCAGTTTTCCGCCAGTTCCGACCCCTGAGATCCGACCCCTACCGTTCGTTCCTTGTTCCCGACCCTGGCGAGTTCAGCCCTCTGTCGGATCCTGCTAATCTTCCTCAACCGTCAGATCTTTTCCCCCGGTGGACCCGTGAGATCTTTTCCAGATCCCCCGCACCAGCCGCACTCGAGTTGCATGGCCGCCTCAGAGCTTTCCTGCCGCGTGGCTCGTCTTCTCCGACGCCACCGCTCAGTTTTGTCTCTGGCAAGCGACCAAGTGGGTTCCCGCGCCCTTTTCCCCAATAGCAGCGGAAGCCCTCTGCACCCCTTTCTGCAGATCCTCGCTCCCCGCGCCCATCATCACGATACCAGATCTCGGTCCCGGAGACTGATGTCGCCCGTCTTTTCCGTCCTTTCCAGTAACAGTTGCGCCGCCCGGTCGTCGCTACACGACGATTCCCCAACCGCCAACCCCGACCGCAGCAGCGACAGTCCCTTTCCCCGCTCTGTCAGACGCCGCCCGACAATCTGTTGTTCCGCGCTCTCTCCCCGCGCCGCGTCCGCTTGTTCTCCCACCTGTGCGCCCTTGATTCTACCGCCGTTTAACCGGTCGCTTCTATCACTTCTTCTGCACGACGACGCCCGCTCTCCGCCAAAACCCAACCACCGGTCTACCCGCGCCTACGCCGCCCTGACAGAGTAGCGCAATGATCGCTGGCGTCACCCCCGGAGTTCTGCCGCACCGCCAGGTTTGCTCAATCGCCGCCACGGCAGAGCACTCCATTGCTTCTCCCCGGCCTTCGCGCCGCTCCCCTTCTCTCTCTCCGCGACGTTCCCGTTCCTCTGCTCCAAGCAGCTATAAAAGGAAGGCCCCTGTCGCCGGAGTTCCCTCCGCCTTTGTTGCCCTTAGTTCCTCTAGCTCCCTACTCAAGCTCCTAGCGCCATCCGCCCAGTCTTGAAGAGTTCATCTCCCAGTTCCTTCTCAGTTCATCTGAGTCACCAGCAGCGTACTCCTTGTGCTGCGTAGAGCTCTCTTGTGATCCGCAAGAAGCAGCGCCGCCACCGGAGTATCGCCGGCCTTAGTCCCTGCTCAAAGCTTTAGTTCCGCGCCCAAGTCTGCCTCTTCCCGACCCCAAGCTTTCCTTTCAGGAAGAAGGTGAGTGCCGACCCTAAGTCCGCCTCGACCGACCCTCCTATCCGCCCGACCCCAGTTCCGTCTCGTCCGACCCTGTCTGTTCGCCGACCCCTGTCCGCCTCGCCCGAGGGCTTGGCTGTGATCTTTTTTCTTCAACTTGAGGGTGTAAGTGTAAAACGTGGGAACCCTTCAGCGTTTCCGTCTGAGGATCCCAGTTATCACATCCTCTAGTTCAAGGATCAGACCACTAGTCTCCTTCCTACCCTTACCAGTTGATCATCATCAGCTCTCTCAAACAGCCTCCAACTCCTACTCTTTGTCGCAAGTTTCTGGGCTCAGGAGAGCCAGTGTTGCTGTCAAATCAAAAATGTTTAAGCTAACCCTTGCATTGCATTCGTGTAGAGTTGCATCTCGCTAACGGCTTCTACGAGCTGCATCCGACGCCCGAAGAAGAAGCTGTAGCCGAGTTCCTGCCCGCTGAAGTCGAAGCCGCCCCCGAAGTCGAGCAGTTCCAGCCTTCTTTGCTTGCAGGCAAGCCCCGGTTGCATGAAAATCCTACGTGTTTTGCCAAACTTGCACATGCCTTCCGAATAGCATGTTTGTGCATTTACGTTTAGGAGTTGTGTGAAACCCTAGATGCATGACTCAGTGACCCATGATCTGAGCACTAGCTGTTGGACCGAGTAGCTGCATTGCTTAAATAGGAGACGGTAAAAGCCGAGTGATCTCCTGTCACTCGCGAGTTGTAGGAGTTGCATGTTTACTCTCCTGTTACAACTATAAGGACGATGGACGGGGCAGGGTTGGTAACTCTTTGGTGGTCGGATGGTCGCCCCGTCTGTCTATGAAAACTTGCTAAGGCCCGATAGTGGTGGTGTTCGTGATCAAGTGTTTGAAAGTACTAGCCTCATACTTAGTATGGGATGAGGAAGCCTAGTACCTGATTGAACCTAAACGTGAGCGGTCGCCCCATTGTTCTTGGAACGGAGTTTCCCCTGCTGGTTGTCGCACGTGGTGGCAAAGCGTGGTCACAGAACGGCAGAGACCGGGTCTGTGGAACCTTGCACCAAAGGAAATGGGCCCGACACGGGTTAGGGGATTGATGGGGAAGGCCGACACGTGAAGCGACCTCCGGGTGCGCGGATGTCGTGGGGCTAGGTTCACCATGCATGGTTAAAGAACTCGAATCGATTCGTCTGCCTCTCACAGTTTGAGATTGCTTGATCGCTATGTCACCCTGAGTAAATGAGGAATCTGATGATGGCAATGTTGTTGTTTTTATCTACACACTTGTTTGGCTCAATGTTTGCTTAGAATAGGTTGCACAATCTAGACTGGTAAGTAAATCTAGAACCGGAGCTAAAACTTGAAAATAGGTTACTTAGTGCTTTTGGCAAAACAAACCCTTCAGCCAAGAAGCCTTGCATGTCTAGTTGGGAGAGTAGTTGGCTCCTCCCCGGTTAAGTCTTGTTGAGCTTAGTAGCTCAGCCTTGTTGTGGCTCCTGTTTTTCAGGTGAAGTTGCAGTTCCCGACCCCTCCCTTGTTGGTGCTTGGCCGCCCCAGCTCCCGCCAGGCTGGACGGTCGAGTGGGACCCCTCCTCGGACGGCGAGGAGAGGACTCAGTGATGTTCTGGCTGGCCTCGCCCAGACGTCCGACCCCGACGAAGTCTTCCGCTAGCGTTTCCCTGTTGTTTTCTTGAAAACTTGTAAAACTCTGATGTTGGATTTTTATGGTCGAATTAAGTGGGTAAAACTTGTTCAACTCAGTGGACTCGTTGTATTCTCTGTAACCGCTCACCTTCGTGTGGGTTTGCTGAACTCGATCCTGTTTAAGTGGTCAAATCGGATGAAGTCCGACAGCGCTTCGTGTTAGCTCGAGTTAATCAAGAGTATCGCATGTTAGGCGGCTAAACTTTGATTAATCAAGCTAATCCGAGGTGGTTCCGCCACAGCTTGGTACCAGAGCCGAGTTTAGCATATCAGAGAACCCAATGAGCCCTAAACACTTCTTTGAAAATAAAAGTTGCAAGAGCCTTTCGAAAATCTCGTACAAGCGTTAAGGATGACTTAGTGCGAGAGGCCCTAGGGGTTTTTGGGGTTGTTTTAGGTGACTAATAAGTATCTGGTTATGTTGCTAACTTCTCCAGCACTTCGCCACGTCTGTTATATGTGAGCCGAGTTCCGCATCACGAGCATGCGAGGGTTGATAGGGAGTTCCATTCAGGGGACCCTATCTTCGCGGTTGTTTTTGCCCACGTCTATTATACGTGCGCAGGTTCCGTATGTGATCCATACGAAGGTTGATATGGTTCGATTCCAACGAACCTATTGGCACGGTTGTTTCGCCACGTCTATCATACGTGTGCCGATGCCGCATCACGAGTATGCGAAGGGTTATGTGGTTCTATTCGGAAGGAACCTCTTTCCACGGTTGAGTGCTGTCCATGCAGCCTTAAACGCATGGGTGCCGTTCCTATAGTGAACGGTAATGCTTGGGAACGCTTTCGTGGGTGCTGGCACGAAAGGTTCGGGTGTGTGTTTTCTGCAGGTTGCTAACCGCGCTCGTTAAGACGTTGCTAGAACCGACTAGATAATATAGGGAGAGACGTATTGTTGCCTTGTCACCGGCGCTAACCACGTAAGACCCAAGGTTCGGGCAGTTGTTTTTGGTTAAGAGTACGGTAGGCCGTGCATGCGTCATATAAAATCAGTAATGTTCTCTTCTCAACAGCAACCCTATCCGACAGAGTTCTTTTGGATCTAAGGATTTCTAGCTCCTCTTAGTTGCTCTTGGTTAAGCCCTTCTGCTTCTCTATCCGACCCCTGATCTTCGGAGTTATCTCACGTGGCTTCGGTTTTCTTGGTTCCAGATGGCTGCTCCCGGGCATGTGGTGTTTGGAGCGGACGGTACCTTCCAATCAACATGCCTACATTTCGAGGGGTTTCCCGCGATCTTGTGGGACACGTTGAGATGGTTTGGGTATCAGTCCCCACCCCTGTATTCTGGGCGGCTGTATGTGGAGCAGGGCATCCAGACGTGCCAGGTGCAAGCACTGGTGCCACCCCCTTTTGCGCGGCCCGACTGGCCCTCTCTGGGCATCATAGCCTACGGTCTTTCTCCGGAAGATACGTGGGAATCCGCCGCTCTCCAATTGCTCACGCAGTTCTGTCAGTTCCACCCTGTGGAGATCACCCTGGACCCGATCGGTCTTTTTCCCGTCAGAAGTCGGATGGACCCGGCCTGGCTAGACCGCATCGGAAACCTCGAGGTGTTGGCCACTACTTGTGCCACGCTCACAATCTCCACCAACGTCCGTTGCATGGCTGCTTTCTACCGGCTGATCGAGCTCCAAGGAAGAGCCATGACTCTCTTTGCCCGGACTGCTGCAGACACCCACGGGTACCTCCAGGCAGCTAGAAGAGACCTGGTAGGCCAAACCTACCAGCTGATCCAACGTGGAATCCAGATCCACGACATGCAGGACCGGATCTCCGAGCTGGAAGGAGAGGTTGCCGACCTTGTGGACGGTATGATCGAGCTCTCCGAGGAGAAAATGGAGGTGGAAATGGAGTTGGCCGTTGCCAATGCCCACCTAGAGGAGCACCCAGCTGAGCTTGAAGATATGCATGCCCTCAACATGCAGCTTGAAGCTCAGGAGGACCCTGAGGAAGACGAGGGAGCGTCCAGCATGGACATAGAAGAAGATGGCGCCCCTTCTCCGACTCATAGTGTCCAGTGGTAGCTTAAGGGTTCTCAGGAACCTTCTTTCTTTTGTTGTACTCCTCGGCAGCCTAGTTTTGGAAAGTTGTAATAGGTTAGCCTTGAGTTGAGTACTCCCTGTGTTGAAACGTCGTTGTGTATAAAGTCAACCCAGTGCAGTGCATAGTTTTATCCTTCCGAGTGATGTGGATGCTAAGGCTAAATAAGTGGTGCCGTGACCCTGTGTTGTTTTCAGGGAGCCTGTTTAGTTGGCCGACCCTAGTTTGCGAGCTAGAGTGCGCCGACCTTTGAGACAGTTACCGCCTTGTCCGACCCTCTTCGAGTACGGACCGTATCCGACCCCTTGGTTCGAGTAGACCCGACCCTAGGAGTCTGTATGTGGTGTGGTTACCTGAGGTGGAGTACCAGGGCAAGTAAGGGCTATCGGTGATGACATGGGAGGAATGTGCTTCCTCTATAAGGACGTGTGATGCACCTTCGGCAAGAGTCGCATTAAAGGACTTAATTCAGACGTTCCCATTCGTTGGAATACACCTAAGGTTATGAGGTTGATGGGGCGTTAACTCTTGCAGATGGCGCACCGCACGAGGTCTGGAACTATGCCCAGCAGCAGTGACCAGCGCCAGGATCTTCCCCCGCCCCCGCCACCATCGCCATTGGAGGCAATCCTAGCAACTCAAACCGAGCTGCTCAGGCATCTGGTGCAAGGACAACAGCAACCACATGGTGGTAGAGCACAGCAGCAGCAGCATATCGCAAGATATGAGGACTTTCTGGGGACGCAACCCCCGTTGTTCCAAAAGACCCAAGAACCGCTCGACGCTGATGCATGGGTTCGTACGATCGAGTCCAAGTTTGAGCTCCTTACCGCCCCATGCCCTGACAACAACAAGGCGCGGTTCGCAGCTCAGCAGCTGCGTGGTTCCGCACGGCTTTGGTGGGATCACTACCATGCCATGCTACCTGCTGGCCACGTGGTCAGTTGGAACGAGTTTAAGACGGCGTTCAAGGCGCATCACATTCCTGAAGGTCTTCTGGAGCGAAAGCTCAACGAGTTTCTGGCCCTCACCCAGGGAACTAGGGATGTGCTGCACTACGCCCAGGCGTTTAATGACCTGTGCCGATATGCGGGATATCACGCGGACACCGATGAGAAGAAGCGGGATAGATTCCGCCGAGGTTTGAGCTTGGAGCTCAGGGAGAGGCTGAACCCCATCCGAGTGGACACCTATAACGAGTTGGTCAATCTGGCCATCTCCCAGGAGGATTGCATGCAAGCTCTCAAGGCCGACCAGAAGAGGAAAGCCTCTGTGGCTCTTCCGAGCCCGCCAGCCCGAAGGTTTCGGATGATCCCTCCACAAGCCCCTGGCCGACCCCAACAGTCAGGAAAATGGATCGCCCGACCCCCGCCGGCAACAATGCCTAGTTCTCCAGGCTTCCAACCGCAAGTACCCCGGCCGACCTTGCCAACGCCACCTCGTCCGGCAGCCAGTAACAGATGTTTTACCTGCGGCAATGAGGGGCATTTTGCAAGGGACTGCCCCAAGAGCAAGACTCAACAGCAAGGCCAGAACCCCATGGCAGCCAGAGGAAGAAGGCCCAAGGTGCAAGTCCGACAAGGCCGACTCAACTACACCAGCTTGACCGAACTTCCCGAAGGTGCATCAGTGATGACGGGTACTTTTCTTGTTTTAAATCAAGCTGTTGTGGTGTTGTTTGATTCGGGAGCCTCTCATAGCTTTATCGGGAGTAAGGCAAGGGAAAGGTGTGGGCTAAGTGTAGGTCACACTAAGGAACCCTATGTGATCGCCACTCCTGGAGGAAGGATAACGTCGGATCAGATCGTTATTCTTGTACCTCTCCAGCTAGGCCCCACCCTTTTCAAGGAAAACCTTATCATCCTTGACCTCGAAGGCCTAGACATCATCCTTGGCATGGATTGGATGGCCCGACATCGTGTTGTTTTAGATACCTCAGCCCGATCTCTTTTCATCAGCTCGCCCTCTCATGGCAATGCGACCCTCTCCTTGACCCATCCTGAGCCTTTGACCCTTTGTGCCTTTTCTCTCTTGGGAACCCGTCTAGAAGACCTCCCTGTTATCTGTGAGTATCCAGATGTGTTTCCAGAGGACTTGCCAGGCATGCCACCTGACAGAGAAGTGGAGTTTTCTATAGAGTTAGTTCCGGGCACAACTCCGATATCTAAGAGACCCTATCGGATGCCACCCGCTGAGTTAGCAGTGTTAAAGACCCAGTTGCATGATCTGTTGGAAAAGGGCTTCATTCGACCCAGTATGTCATCTTGGGGTTGCCCCGCCCTGTTTGTGAAGAAGAAAGACGGCAGTTTACGGATGTGTGTGGATTACCGACCCCTCAATGCGGTAACAGTCAAGAATAAGTACCCACTGCCCCGCATTGATGTCTTGTTCGACCAGTTAGCCGGAGCAAAAGTGTTCTCCAAGATTGATCTTCGTTCTGGTTATCACCAAATCAAGATTCGACCTTGCGACGTACCCAAGACAGCTTTCTCTACCAGATATGGATTGTATGAGTACCTAGTCATGTCCTTTGGACTCACCAATGCACCCGCTTACTTCATGTACCTTATGAACTCGGTGTTTATGCCCGAGCTGGACAAGTTTGTAGTGGTGTTCATTGATGATATCCTAGTGTACTCAAAGGACGAGGAAGAGCATGCCAACCACCTTCATATAGTTCTTCAGCGACTGAGAGATCACCAGCTTTATGCAAAGTTCTCCAAGTGTGAGTTTTGGTTGGATAGTGTCAAGTTTTTGGGACACACTATCTCCAAGGACGGTATTGCCGTAGATCCCAGTAAGGTGCAAGAGGTCATGGAATGGAAGTCTCCTATCTCGGTACACCAGATCCGGAGTTTCCTCGAACTGGCAGGTTACTATCGGCGTTTTATACCGGATTTCTCCAAGATAGCTAAGCCGATGACCGAGTTGTTAAAGAAAGAGGCCAAGTTTGTGTGGGACACCAAGTGCGAAGAAGCTTTCAAAACCCTGAAGCACTTGTTAACCACCGCCCCAGTTTTGGCTCAACCCGACCCCTCCAGGCCGTATGACGTATACTGTGACGCCTCTGGCACTAGACTTGGATGTGTTCTTATGCAAGACAACCGAGTCATTGCCTATGCCTCACGTGCGTTGCGACCTCATGAGCTGAACTACCCGACCCATGACCTTGAGTTGGTAGTAGTGATACATGCCTTGAAGATATGGAGGCACTACTTAATGGGAGCTCACTGCAACATCTACACCGACCACAAGAGCCTCAAGTACATCTTCACGCAAGCCGACCTCAACATGCGTTAGAGAAGATGGCTGGAGTTGATAAAGGATTATGACTTGGAAGTGCACTATCATCCTGGCAAGGCCAATGTGGTGGCCGATGCCCTCAGTTGCAAACCTCAGTGCAACTGCTTGTTGTTCACCGCCTTCACCGACACTTTGTGTCACGAGATGGGAAAGCTAAGTCTAGAGCTTGTTCCCCATGGAACCCTTGATCACATCATCCTTGACTCAGTTTTAGAGGACCGGATTCGGTCAGCCCAAGCTAAGGATGAAGAAGTAAAACGGATCATCAGTAAGGTCTTGGAAAAAGACGAGGGATATCAGCTTTTCCGGCAGGACCAAACGAGAGGTGTGTATTATGGAAACCGACTAGTAGTGCCCGCCGACCCCGAGTTAAGGAAGCAAATCCTAGATGAAGCTCACCTTTCCAAGTTCTCCATCCACCCTGGCAGCAACAAGATGTACCATGATCTCCGTCAGACCTTTTGGTGGAGTGGGATGAAACCGGAGATAGCTCGTTATGTTTCAGAATGCGACACTTGTCAACGTGTCAAGGCCAGTCACTTGAAGGTAGCAGGAACCTTGCAGCCGCTACCTATTCCCTCTTGGAAATGGGAAGACATCAGCATGGACTTCATAGTTGGATTACCCCTTACAACTCAACGGTATGATTCTATCTGGGTTATAGTGGATCGCCTGACCAAGACAGCACATTTCTTTCCTGTTCGTACCACCTACACAGTCAAGCAATATGCAGAGTTGTACCTCGACCGTATCGTTTCCCTACATGGCGTACCCAAGACTATAGTCTCAGACAGAGGAGTTCAGTTTGTGGCACATTTTTGGGAGCAATTACAAGCATCTATGGGCACCAAGCTCATCCGAAGTTCAACATATCATCCCCAAACCGATGGACAAACAGAGAGAGTCAACCAGATCCTTGAAGACATGTTAAGAGCCTGTGTCATCCACTATGACAAAAATTGGGACAAGTGCCTGCCCTTAGCAGAGTTCTCCTACAATAACAGCTACCAGGCCAGTTTGAAGATGGCGCCGTTTGAGGCCCTGTACGGCCGAAGATGCCGAACACCCTTGAACTGGTCCCAACCAGGAGAGAGACAAGTTTATGGCCCTGACTTAGTGGCAGAAGCCGAGGAGCAAGTGAAGGTAATTCAGGCAAATCTCAAGGCTGCCCAATCGCGACAGAAGAGTTACTCTGACCAGCGCAGAAGACCCCTACAGTTCGACCTTGGTGATCATGTGTACCTTAAAGTCTCCCCAACCAAAGGAGTGCAACGGTTTGGAATAAAGGGCAAGTTAGCTCTACGCTATGTTGGCCCTTATGAGATTGTGGAGATATGTGGACCTGTCGCTTACAGGATCCAACTCCCAGAGCAGCTGTCGGCCATACATGATGTTTTCCATGTATCTCAGTTGAAGAAGTGCGTCCGAGTTCCAGCAGAGATCCTAGAACAAGAACAGCTTCAAGTAGAACCCGACCTGACCTACGCCGAGTACCCAGACCGAGTTCTTGACCAGAAGGAAAGGCACACCCGACGCCAAGTGGTGAGGATGTACAAGATCCTCTGGAGAAACCACACCGAAGATGAAGCGACATGGGAGACGGAAGAATATCTGAACAAGCGTTTTCCAGGTTTTCTATCTCATCCAGGAGGTAAGAGCAGCACACCCTTGATCTTGAATCTCGGGACGAGATTCTTTTTAAGAGGGGTAGGCTGTAACGACCGACCCCTAATCTTTCCAGTTAGGCTTGATCTCAGCCCTTAACCTCACTCAGTTGCCCTGTTGACCGCACCTAAGTGCTTAGTTTTCCGCTAGTTCCGACCCCTGAGATCCGACCCCTACCGTTCGTTCCTTGTTCCCGACCCTGGCGAGTTCAGCCCTCCGTCGGATCCTGCTAATCTTCCTCAACCGTCAGATCTTTTCCCCCGGTGGACCCGTGAGATCTTTTCCAGATCCCCCGCACCAGCCGCACTCGAGTTGCATGGCCGCCTCAGAGCTTTCCTGCCGCGTGGCTCGTCTTCTCCGACGCCACCGCTTAGTTTTGTCTCTGGCAAGCGACCAAGTGGGTTCCCGCGCCCTTTTCCCCAATAGCAGCGGAAGCCCTCTGCACCCCTTTCTGCAGATCCTCGCTCCCCGCGCCCATCATCACGATACCAGATCTCGGCCCCGGAGACCGATGTCGCCCGTCTTTTCCGTCCTTTCCAGCAACAGTTGCGCCGCCCGGTCGTCGCTACACGACGATTCCCCAACCGCCAACCCCGACCGCGGCAGCGACAGTCCCTTTCCCCGCTCTGTCAGACGCCGCCCGACAATCTGTTGTTCCGCGCTCTCTCCCCGCGCCGCGTCCGCTTGTTCTCCCACCTGTGCGCCCTTGATTCTAGCGCCGTTTAACCGGTCGCTTCTATCACTTCTTCCGCACGACGACGCCCGCTCTCCGCCAAAACCCAACCACCGGTCTACCCGCGCCTACACCGCCCTGACGGAGTAGCGCAATGATCGCTGGCGTCACCCCCGGATATCTGCCGCACCGCCAGGTTTGCTCAATCGCCGCCACGGCAGAGCACTCCATTGCTTCTCCCCGGCCTTCGCGCCGCTCCCCTTCTCTCTCTCCGCGACGTTCCCGTTCCTCTGCTCCAAGCAGCTATAAAAGGAAGGCCCCTGTCGCCGGAGTTCCCTCCGCCTTTGTTGCCCTTAGTTCCTCTAGCTCCCTACTCAAGCTCCTAGTGCCATCCGCCCAGTCTTGAAGAGTTCATCTCCCAGTTCCTTCTCAGTTCATCCGAGTCACCAGCAGCGTACTCCTTGTGCTGCGTAGAGCTCTCTTGTGATCCACAAGAAGCAGCGCCACCACCGGAGTATCGCCGGCCTTAGTCCCTGCTCAAAGCTTTAGTTCCGCGCCCAAGTCTGCCTCTTCCCGACCCCAAGCTTTCCTTTCAGGAAGAAGGTGAGTGCCGACCCTAAGTCCACCTCGACCAACCCCTCCTATCCGCCCGACCCCAGTTCCGTCTCGTCCGACCCTGTCTGTTCGCCGACCCCTGTCCGCCTCGCCCGAGGGCTTGGCTGTGATCTTTTTTCTTCAACTTGAGGGTGTAAGTGTAAAACGTGGGAACCCTTCAGCGTTTCCGTCTGAGGATCCCAGTTATCACATCCTCTAGTTCAAGGATCAGACCACTAGTCTCCTTCCTACCCTTACCAGTTGATCATCATCAGCTCTCTCAAACAGCCTCCAACTCCTACTCTTTGTCGCAAGTTTCTGGGCTCAGGAGAGCCAGTGTTGCTGTCAAATCAAAAATGTTTAAGCTAACCCTTGCATTGCATTCGTGTAGAGTTGCATCTCGCTGACGGCTTCTACGAGCTGCATCCGACGCCCGAAGAAGAAGCTGTAGCCGAGTTCCTGCCCGCTGAAGTCGAAGCCGCCCCCGAAGTCGTGCAGTTCCAGCCTTCTTTGCTTGCAGGCAAGCCCCGGTTGCATGAAAATCCTACGTGTTTTGCCAAATTTGCACATGCCTTCCGAATAGCATGTTTGTGCATTTACGTTTAGGAGTTGTGTGAAACCCTAGATGCATGACTCAGTGACCCATGATCTGAGCACTAGCTGTTGGACCGAGTAGCTGCATTGCTTAAATAGGAGACGGTAAAAGCCGAGTGATCTCCTGTCACTCGCGAGTTGTAGGAGTTGCATGTTTACTCTCCTGTTACAACTATAAGGACGATGGACGGGGCAGGGTTGGTAACTCTTTGGTGGTCGGATGGTCGCCCCGTCTGTCTATGAAAACTTGCTAAGGCCCGATAGTGGTGGTGTTCGTGATCAAGTGTTTGAAAGTACTAGCCTCATACTTAGTATGGGATGAGGAAGCCTAGTACCTGATTGAACCTAAACGTGAGCGGTCGCCCCATTGTTCTTGGAACGGAGTTTCCCCTGCTGGTTGTCGCACGTGGTGGCAAAGCGTGGCCACAGAACGGCAGAGACCGGGTCTGTGGAACCTTGCACCAAAGGAAATGGGCCCGACACGGGTTAGGGGATTGATGGGGAAGGCCGACACGTGAAGCGACCTCCGGGTGCGCGGATGTCGTGGGGCTAGGTTCACCATGCATGGTTAAAGAACTCGAATCGATTCGTCTGCCTCTCACAGTTTGAGATTGCTTGATCGCTATGTCACCCTGAGTAAATGAGGAATCTGATGATGGCAATGTTGTTTTTTTTATCTACACACTTGTTTGGCTCAATGTTTGCTTAGAATAGGTTGCACAATCTAGACTGGTAAGTAAATCTAGAACCGGAGCTAAAACTTGAAAATAGGTTACTTAGTGCTTTTGGCAAAACAAACCCCTCAGCCAAGAAGCCTTGCATGTCTAGTTGGGAGAGTAGTTGGCTCCTCCCCGGTTAAGTCTTGTTGAGCTTAGTAGCTCAGCCTTGTTGTGGCTCCTGTTTTTCAGGTGAAGTTGCAGTTCCCGACCCCTCCCTTGTTGGTGCTTGGCCGCCCCAGCTCCCGCCAGGCTGGACGGTCGAGTGGGACCCCTCCTCGGACGGCGAGGAGAGGACTCAGTGATGTTCTGGCTGGCCTCGCCCAGACGTCCGACCCCGACGAAGTCTTCCGCTAGCGTTTCCCTGTTGTTTTCTTGAAAACTTGTAAAACTCTGATGTTGGATTTTTATGGTCGAATTAAGTGGGTAAAACTTGTTCAACTCAGTGGACTCGTTGTATTCTCTGTAACCGCTCACCTTCGTGTGGGTTTGCTGAACTTGATCCTGTTTAAGTGGTCAAATCGGATGAAGTCCGACGGCGCTTCGTGTTAGCTCGAGTTAATCAAGAGTATCGCATGTTAGGCGGCTAAACTCTGATTAATCAAGCTAATCCGAGGTGGTTCCGCCACACCTGGACCCTCACATGATTTATAAACTTGAAGATGGATTTAAATCATTATTCTGGTTATTTCTTGTAGCCTTACTGAGTACCAACCATAAGTGTACTCACCCTTGTTTACTGCTGCTCAGAAGAGGAAGGTGTGTGAAGTTTTCTAAAGATGAGCTAACTTCTAAGCGTACGCAGCCCCCAGTCGATTGCCTGTGAAGTTTGGAGCCTTCGTTTCTAGGATTAAGCTGTATATCTCTGATAAACTCGTAAGTCTTTATTTATTTTTCTTTACATGATATTGTTACTGTTATCCACTAATGATATCACTATATATATGAAACTAGATCCTAACATACATATAGGTTGCAGTTGGTTTTGTTTTAAAACCGGGTGTGACAACAAAGATGATGCTGGCCGGCACACTTAGTCGTAGCTACTCTCGGTACTTGTACATATATACCACCGTGGCTAATTCAAGAAGTAGACTGTTTCCTTGCCGTCCTCCTCAGTTCTGTATACTATAAAATCAACCAACGACTTTGATTTTTCACAACAGTATTTGCTCGATCTCAATTCCTAAAAATCATGGTAAGTACAAATATCTCATGATATTTCATCTTGTGAAGAAGATCAAAATTTACTCACTCTACCACTTCTCTCTCTCTCCACACATGTTTTCAAGTTATTTTGGACATTTCCATGACACTTTGATTAATGATTTCTATGTTACCGTATTATGCTATTATTAGAGCATCTCCAACAGACTCTCCATTTTGGCTCTCTATTTGAGTTGGCAAAAAGATTCCTCTTCGTATTGAGTTGTTCATTCCAACGGACTATCCATTTCCCACTCTCCAAATACCAACGGCTACCTTCAACTCTCCCTCTCCACACACTAATGTGTGGGTCCCACGCATCATCCCCTCCCTCCCTCCCTCCTTTCCTTTCTTTCCATCCCCCTCCTGCCTCCGCCATCACACCACTGGCGCCCCTCCCCAACCCCGTCTTGCACCTAGGCCATGGAATTGTTGGTGCTGGAACTCCGCCGGGAAGCGACAGCCCGCAGGCCCCTCTGGCGCCGGCATGGACGGGAGAGCTGGCAACGACGTCGATGCGACATGGGGAGGATGGCAGCACTTCGTATGGGAGCTTGCCGCTCAGATCCGGGAGGCGCTCGACCTGGCGCGGCGCGCTGCGGCGCCCCCACAATGGATGGAGGCCACCGGCCGGCTCCTCCTCGCCCGACCTTTGATGTGCCGCCCCATCCTCCTCGTCAGCTCCTCCCCGAGCTCCCTTTGCTTCGCCCCGAGCTCCCTTTGCTCCGCCCTGACCGGTCAACGGTGGCACGGTAGCGGCTTCCGAGAGGACGCGACGCGTGAGGAAGGGGAAGATGCTGTGGCTGAGGGGGGTGCCCTAGGCAGTGCTTTGGTTAGTGGGGCTTGTTGAGATTAGGAACTTGAAGGTAAATGCAGGCTCACGATTTAGACAGGTTCGGGCTGCTAGATTGTGTAATACCCTACGTCCTGTGTGTTGGTTGAGTTGAATTGCTTTGGAGGGGGTCCCTGCCTCACCTTATATTACCGGGGGCAGGGTTACAGGTCGGTTATTTTTAAAGAATATTAGTCGGATTCGACTAAATGAGTTCTACTCTTATTCCTACGAGTAATTTTCCTAGTCCTTGACTAAAACACCATCCTGTGCTATAGTATTCATGTTAGATATGTCTCGTGTCCAGCCCTATATTTAAGACTGTCAAACCTTCTGGTAGGCCCATAGATGTATGTACAACAAGCCCTTGAGTACTTTTTAATCAAATGCAATAGTTCCGAGTACTTTGGTAGACATCACCGACTAGTTTTGGTGCTCTTTGAGTACTTCATTGGGTTGAGTTTTTAAAAGTACCTGAGCATTGCCATGCGGCTAGAGTGCACTCAAGCCTCCTTTGAACTTAATCTTGTATCCTTCAACCTTGAATTTTATATGAAAGTGCGACGAAAGTCGCACTCCATATGGAGTAACCCCCGAGCCTTAGGTTGAATGGAAGAATCAGGTTGTGGGTCAATCTAAAATTTGCACCACTTTCCCTTTAAGATCCTAGAGAAAAAACTTCTTATCGATGGGCACGTGGCACACAACCCCCAAGCCATTATCCGACTAGTTTGGTGGGTATAGGGTCAATCTCTGGTGAATGTGACCATCTCTGAATGGAAATCTTATCTCTTTCAAAAATAGAGGTAATTGCCAATCAGGTGCTGTGAAATCTTCGGGTTCATTAAACCTGAATATTCCTTTATTCACGCTGCAGTTACTACGCTGAGGTTATAAATAACGGAGAAAATCATCCCTTCTGTTTTACCTTTGCCATCCGCCTTTTCAACTTCCATACTGTAGCCCTAGCACCACCACTGCCCGATCCCCGAGCGCTAGCGCCACCGTCCCCCACCACTCAGCCCCCGAGCGTATGCGACAGAAGAAACTCGTGACATCAAGGATGAGGAGGAAAGCTGCTGCTGTCAAGCCTACCATGGGGGACAAGAGGAAAAAGTATGACAAGAAGAAGGAGGCACAGTTGCCGGTGCCCAAGTACGGGAAGATAGACCAGACTGCACCGTCAACTCCTACTTGCGCTTGGAAGCGGTCATCTTTGAAGCAAGATGAGATCAAGTTGCTTGTGGTTGCCAATCTGCTCCAAGATCAAGACTTCATCAATTGGAGATCTTCCTACGGCAACCCATGGCCATTGGAGGAGTACCCGGATGAAATGGTAATGTTTGCTCACTTCATCGAGTGTAGACTTGCTAGTTGGAATATTGTAAGTTGGAGCTAGTTCATGTAAACCCCAACAACATTCTGCACACTGCTATTTTTGTGCATCTCTGTGAAGCTTTCTTGGGGATCAGGCCTCACTTCCAACTTTTCTGGAAATTTTTCCGAGTGAAGCCACAACTGAAGAGGGAGCACACCCAAGTAGTCGGATGTGTTGGAATTTAGATGCGGGAGAAGCTCAGCAGCCTCTACTTGGATTATGAGCTGATAGATTCAAATGCTGGGTGGAAGGAGAAGTGGTGCTACATTAGCAACCATGATCCCAAATTACCCAAGCTCACAGGGCATCGCCCCACCTGGAACAACCGATGGCTGGATGAGCCAACTCATGAAGATTGCCTGCAACTACCCAAACTCCTGGACAGAATATCCAAAGTGAAGCAAGAAGGACTGACTGGAGATAGTTTCATGAAGCGGCGAATTCATCCCTTGCAGCAGCGATGCCACTAGGGCTACAAGTACTCTGGTGTCAATGACCCATCTAGGTTGTATCCTGAGGAACTCAATATAGAGGAAATTATGGCAAGGTTGAGGCAGATGTTCAAGAATGTGGGTGAGATCCCCACCATTGTGCGAGAATTCTGCATTACCAACCTACCAAAGCCTGTAAGTACCCGTGGTCATAGCCCCTGAGTACTTATTTTATAGTGTTTGGGTGTACTAACTTGTCTTTTTGTGCAGGAAGACGTCAATTTGTACTGCTCTGCGCTTCCTCCTCCCGGATCAGAAAATATTTGTGAAGCTGCTCCTCGTGTACATACAACGGAGAGCGCTGAGAGCGATGACGAGGAGGAAGAAGCACTCAAGGCCTCCAGCAGATCTAGTTTTGATGTTGTAGAGGACTTTGAAGTCAAGGCCCGACCATTTGATAAGGCTGGGTCATCCTCTGGATCTATGAAGCGCGCAGCGGATGAAGATCTTGAAGCTGCAATTCCTCCATCACCGAGGAAGAAGCGGTCCATTGCTGCAAAGCGGGCCATAAAGAAGTTTGTCATCACAAAAGATGTGCCTCTAGCAGTAATTACTTATGAGGAAGGACAAGATCCTGAGGATCAAGTACTCCTAGCTTGCGATTACATAACTATCGTGTCTACTAAAGATGAATTTGGTGGTTTGCAGGTACTCGAGCTGATGATTGATGTTGAGGAAGCGGCTGCTTTGGCCGAGCAAGACAGGTTGCCAGCCATTGAGGAGGTGATCGAAATTGAAGATGATCTAGAGCCTCTTGTCGCTAACCTTGTTGGCGTAAGAACTACTCAAAGAACAGAGGTAGTGGTGAAAGCTTGCGATGATTGTGCTGCGACCATTCAAGCCGCACCAAAGAATCCGACTCTGACCATCAAGCCACCGCGCTTGACAGGGGAACCTCCTCTAAAGTTGAGGAGATCTACAAGGTATTCCTTGCTGCTCCTTTGAGTACTAATTGTAGCTGATGATCGACTTGTTTATGTCTCTTAAACTTTGCCGTATGCAGGAAATCCTTTGGTGTGGACTTTGGAGGGCATAACTTGAAGCTTGTGACTGATGGTAGTAGCCACTCGGTCCAGAACGTTTACCTGGCTCAAGCAAGTCTGCAACCAGAAGAACACCCTATGATGATAAGCAATCCAGGTGTTGTGTCTCTTGTAGCAATGTTAATGCAGGATGTTATATTGTCGTTGACTGATGTTGTTGTGCCATCCCTCGAGCAACAAGTGCCCGAAGATGTGTTTGTGACTACCTCTGGCACCATGGCTACTCTCGCAGCCCTCGAGCCAGGGGTAGAAATTGAAGCAGGGAAAGTGTTTTAAGTCAGGGCTGCCAACCCATCTTCCGAGCCTGGTCTGTTGACAAGCCTTGCTGTGGTTCCACTTAGTACAAGTAATTCTGAAGCTCACGCAGATCCATTGGCGGCTAGGCAAATTACTCTTGAAGATATCCAGTTGATCAACGACCCACTACTGAACGTAAACATGGTGGCTGGAAATATGGAGATGCACCGTCGCATTGGTGCTTACGCAGAGGTATGTTTGATCCAACTTTTTCCATAACTTGTAATTAGTACCCATGCCCTAATGCGAGTACTTGTTCTGTGGTGCAGGATGTTAAAAAACGCTCCCGCTGAAAGTCTCAGATGCTTCAAGTCTATGGGGACTCAGTACTCCATGCTGAGGCCCTTGAAAAGGAACTTGCCAAAGAGAAGGAGTACTCCTCCCGATTGTTGATGAAATATGATAGAGTTGCCGCTGATTATCAGAACCGCATCCAGCAGCTTGAGGAGAAAAAAGATCATCTCAAGGGGCACAACAAGTCGTTGAACCAACAGATCAAAGGTAAGTGCTCTTCTTGCTTGGATTTCGAGTACTTATATTTTGTTTGTAATACTAATCCTCTTGTGTATTATTTGTGCAGCGCTTGAGAAGTCGAAAGAAGATCTCGAGAGACAAGTCACCAACTAGAAGAACTCTTACTACCGGGTGACAGATCAACATGATAAGTTGGTATCAAGATATGAGAACATAGAGCATCACCTTAAGAAAGAGAAAAATGCGCGAAGATGGTGAGGTTGACTTGGTCAATGCCATGAAGACCATTTAGGAGCACGAAGGCGAGTTGGAAGCTGCAAGACTTGCTCTGAAGGAGATATCCGAAGCAGCCCAGCCAATAGCAGATATGGTGGAGCCCCCAGTTGAGGGTGTAGAGCTCCACCCGCTGTTCAAAGTACTCAAGGACATGCCAGCAAAATTCACCAGCTACATTCAGAAGGTGGCGAAGTCTGTCTCCAAGCAGTTGTTGAGCTTCATCAAGTCCTTCTATCCTTTAGCTGATCTAGTACCTATTGCAGAGGGAATAGCAGAGGACTTCTCGGACGAACTCTTTCAGTAGTACTTGCAAGAGATGGACCCCATCGCAAAAGAAGTAGCAAATCATGTAGTCCTTGAGTAGTTCTGTATCAAAACCAAACATTAGTTCTTGTATTGTAAACATAATATGAATGCTTTTGAAATGTAAAAAATCTTAAGTCTAGTCGCAAACTTTGCTGCTTTCGACTTATTGTTTTAGTGCATCTTACGATCTTCCCTGATATTTGCTCGTACGGTAGATGTAAGTGTCTGCGCACAAGGCTTCTTTGATGAGCCTCTTTAGATACACGATGTAGAGTACTTAGGATGCGACTCCTTTCTGTGGAGTACGAGTACTCAAGGTATCTGGGTAGTTAGACCTCTTGGGCGAGTAGTCTCTTTAGGGTTTCCTCGAGTAGATCCTATCTTTACAACCTCCCTGGGCGGTATTGATGTTGCACTCTAGAAAACCTAGAACTGCAAACTTGTTATTACAAGCCGCGACTATACAGACTTGTCTAGTAGATAGTATCTTAGGTAGTTTAGTTAATCCCCAAAATATTGATGGCTCATTTTCTACAAGCCATTAGGGGACAAATTTGTCCAATGAGTTAACTAACTTATGAAGTTTACTGCAGACTTGCTTTTGCAACCAACATTTGGAAAATTTTGCCTAGGGAGCTGAATAGCTCTACGAACTTGCTTCTGCAAGCTATAATTTAGGCAGAAATAAGTAGTTGAAATATGACAAAAAATATGACTGCTTTATTGAATTGTAATTCTACAACTAGGGCTGATGGTCGATGTACATGAATATGTAAATTAAAATTTTAGGGATAACATTGATAGAGTTGCTCGATGCTCCACGAGTTGTCAACGTCTTAACCAGAGAGATGTGCCTATACGACACAGGTCTAGTGACCTTGGAGACGATGAACGGTCCCTCCTGAGAGACCAAGTTGAGAAGTGCCTTGGTCTATTTGTGATGAGTGATTGACAAGTTGATTTGAGGCTTTACCAGTTGAGTCCTTATTCCATATGTGCTTGATTATGCTAACGGCTAACTGGAGGTGTGAGTTGTGTTGTGGTGGTTGTGTAAACCATATCTTGTGTGTTGTGTCTCTTGACTTGTGATGTGCAGGTGTAGGATGCGTCATGGCGGTTGACAGCATGAGGTGAAGGTCAAGCAAAAGGTTAATGCCGATGTACTAGGGTTGTGAAGGGTGGAAACGAGTAGGCTTAGACCGAGGGACTCGAGGAATCTGAACGGAGTCATGGGCAATTCACATGGTGCACAGAAAAGCAAGAGTACACAGACAATGATGGAGATGGTGTCGATCGAGTCAAGCAAGATGGAGGCAAGTTGAGTAGGTAGCCCGGGAGCGGGGAGCGAAAGACTTGGAGGCGTCAAAGGCTTGGCAGAGCCTGGACACGCATCGACATCGGTGAGTCACGCCTTGCGGGGCGTGCAAGAGGGTTTGACCAGTTTAGCCTCAAAACTAGGGGTGAGTCACACTAGTTGGGTGTGCAAGAGAGTTTGACCGGTTTGGCCTCAAAACCGATGGACGAGTTCGGTGCAGCCGGACAGCGTCGAGTCGGAGGACGCGTGGCACCATCGTGAAGCTTGCGTTGAGGCGAAGCTAAGTCTTGAATGCGCTGGGTCCATCCGATGAACGAAGAAAAATTTGGACGGTTTTACCCCTATGGGGTATTTGAGTTGTGTGCTTAATGTAAGGGCATTTTGGACATTTGCCAAATGCCTATATATGTGTAGGAGGGCTGTTTGGGACAGCAACCTTTTGGGCTAGTTGGTGATAGGCTCCTCATTTGTTTTGTGAGAGTCTTTGGTAGAGGGAGAGAGGAGGGATCTTTGTTTGATCTTTTTGCCATCCTAGTTTGGATTGTGCTTAGGAGTGGCTTGTAACCGGACATGGTGAAGTAATCCAAAAATCTATTTGTGCCAAAAATCTTTCGCGTTCTTGCTTCTTCCGCTCCACCCCGTTCACGTTTTTGTTCGATTTGTGATTTGTAGGGTGCTTTGAGTCAAACCGTTTGTTTGGAAATGAACTAGGATGTGAGTTGAACCCTTCCACCAAAGGAATTCAATTGAAACCTCACAAGTTCATAGATTGAGGCGATTCAATTTCGGAGTAGAAAAAGTAGCGTTCTTCACGAGATTTGATTTTCCTGTTGAATGACAAATCTTTGAGGAATTATTTCTTAGGAGTAGCTTCTCTACTACCTTGAAATGCTTTGGTTAAATTTTGGTGGCATTTGGCTTTGATTTGACCAAGTTTCGGATGATTTGGATTTCGTGCGAACATTTTCGGGGAGCTCTATCCGCCAGGGGCGGACCGTCCGCCCCCTGTGGCCGGACCGTCCACCTGGGGCCAACCGTCCGTCCTTGGGGTGTGGACCGTCTGCCAAGAGCTCACAAAATTGCTCTGGCCTGAGCTGTGTTCGAGTTGTTGAGGTATTTTTGTTGTAGGTTTTGCTCCGATTGCTTCTCGAGAGTCCCGCTGTGTCTTTTGGTCAATATCATAGACACCCAGCTACCTTGGTGGCTCGTGGACCTCTCCTCTTCCGCTCATTTGGATTTGGGTTTTGATTTTGGGATATCGACCTAAGTTTTTGAAAGAAATATTTGAAGCTCCCATTCACCCCCTCTCTAGTCGCTGTTTCGGTCCTTCACCTCCCATAGTGATTTTAGTTTGTATATCCCCTTGGTGTCTTTGATACGCTTGAGGATCATATCACCTATATTGAACAAATGTGCTTTGATGTTGTGATCATGATAGCGGCGGATTCCTTCAAGGTACCTTGCGGACTGGACGAGTGCTATACAACGAGCTTCTTCGAGGCTGTCTAAGTCTAGATCCCTTGTTTCTTCTATTGTGCCCTCCTCGTACTGTTCATCTGTTGGAGATTTCCACATGACGTTAGCAGGAAGGACAACTTCAAATCCGTAGAACAGTAAGAAGGGCGATTGCCCTTTAGGCTTGCATGGCTGAGTATGGAGCTCCCAGAGGATATTGGGCAGTTCTTTGAGCCACTTGCCTCCTTTCGTGTTTTTGATATCGTGCAACCTTTTTTGAGAGCTTCTAGTACCATCCTATTGGCATGCTCAACCTAGCCATTGGTCCGCGGATGAGCGACAGAGACATACTAGAAATCGATCCCACTGTTCTCGCAGTATCACCAGAACTCGTGATTGTTGAAGTTGGAGCCCAGGTCTGTGATAATGCAATTTGGGAAGCTGTAGCGGTGGATAATTTCATCGAGGAAGTCGAGTACTCTGTCTACCTTGGGGCAGGTTATGAGCTTCAACTCGATCCACTAGGTAAATTTGTCAATTGCCACCAGTACTCGGTTGAATCCTCCAGGCGCCGTGGGCAGTGGGCTAATCATGTCGAGCCCCCAGCATGCAAAGGGCCAGGAGGGTGGTATGGTGATCAGTTTGTAGCAGGGATGTGCTGTTGTTTGGCAAAGAATTGGCATCCTTGGCATCAACAAACTAGTTCCTCGGCGTTAGTGAGAGCTGTAGGCCAATAGAGTCCTACTCTGAAAGCTTTGCCCATGATTGTTTGTGAGAATGCGTGGTTGTCGCAAATGCCTTTGTGGATTTCCTCCAGTATGTCCTTGTCATCTTGCCGCGAGATACACTTCATGACTACTCCTGATGATGCGCCTCTTCTGTAAAGCTTGTCTCGACTAGAACAGAGTTCTTGCTACGTCTTGAGACTTGCTTTGCTTCTATCTTGTCTGGAGGGTACTCTCCAGCCTACATCGATCATCATGACTTCCCAATCTGGTGCGGTAGGACCTTGATCAGTGGTTGTTGATGGTGCTAGCTCTGTTATGGATGACTTGTGTAGCTCAAGGACAAAAATCCCTGCTAGAAATTGAGCACGAGTAGATCCGAGCTTGGATAGGACATCCGCGGTGACGTTGTTGTCGCAAACTACATGGTGGAACTCCAGATCAGAGAATTTGTTTTCTAGCTTGCATAGTTCTAGACAATACGCACTCATGTTCTCCTTGCGATCCTACTCATCGTTGACTTGATTGATTACCACCAGAGAGTCGTCGTAGACTAGCAATCGCTTGATTCCTAGTGAGACTGCCAGGCGGATCCCGCGTAGCAGCGCTTCGTATTTGGCTTCGTTGTTGGATACTTCCTAGAAGATTTGCAAGACGTATTTGAGTTGTTCGCCTTTGGGAGATATAAAGAGTACTCCTGCACCGGCGCCCTCGAGCTTGAGTGATCCATCGAAATACATGACCCAATGCTCTGGACGCTCTGCTGGATCTGGTAGTTGATTCTCCCGCCACTCTGCCATGAAATCGACTGGGGTCTAGGACTTGATTGCAGACCTCAACTTGAATTCCAGGGACAATGCTCCAAGTTCTACCGCCTATTTAGATATTCTTCCCGTTGCATCCCAATTGTGGAGAATTTCTCTAAGAGGGAAATCTATGACGACGGAGATATTGTGCTCCTGGAAATAGTGTTGTAGCTTTCACAAGGTGAGCAATATTGCGTATAGCAATTTCTGGACTGGTAGGTATGAGGTTTTGGAATCTGATAACACCTCGCTGATGAAGTAAACATGGGCCTCTGTACTTTGTATACATAGCCTAGTTCTGGTTTTTCAACTACGATCGCTGTGTTGATGACATTAGTAGTCGTGGTGATGTAAAGCAGCAAGTCTTCATTGGGGTTTGGTGCTGTGAGGATTGGTTGCTTTGATACGAAGTCCTTTAATTGTTGTAGGGCTTGATCTACCTCCTCGGTCCACTGAAATTTGTCTTGCCACTTGAGTAGTTTGAAGAAGGGTTGGCCCCATTCTCCAAGCCTTGAGATGAATCTGTTGAGGGCTGCCACACATCCAATCAGCTTTTAGATGTCCTTGATGCATGATGGGGTGTGCATGTCAGTGATGGCGGAGATGTTCTCAGGGTTAGCTTCAATTCCTCGGTGACTGATGATGAACCCGAGTAGTTTCCCGGAAGGTATGCCGAAGACACACTTTATCGAGTTGAGCTTCCATCGAAACTCTTGCAAACTTGCGAAAGTTTCTTTTAAATCCACAATCAGGTGGTCAAGATTTCTGTTCTTTATGACCACGTTGTCCATGTAAGCCTCTACGTTGCAGTCTAGTTGCTTCTTGAAGCACTCCTGGATTACCTGTTGATAAGTAGCGCATGCGTTCTTCAACCTGAAAGACATTGTTGTGTAGCAGAAAGCTCCATATGGGGTGATGAATGCGTTCTTGATCTGGTCTTCTTCCTTGAGAGCTATCTGGTGATACCCCAAGTGGCAATCAAGAAAACAAAGTAGGGCGCATCAAGCTATGGAGTCGATGACTTAATCAATCCTAGGAAGCCTGAAGGGATCCTTTGGATAGTGTTTGTCGAGGTCTGTATAGTCGACACACATTCTCCACTCATTGTTATTTTTCTTTCGTACCAGGATGGGATTAGCGAGCCATTTTGGATGATAGACTTCTTTTATGAAGCCCGCCGTGAGTAGTTTGGCCAACTCTTTTTTTTATGTCTTCCCTTCTGTCTTGGGCGAATTGTCATAGGTGTTGCATTTTTTGTGTAGCTTTTGAATTCATGTTTAGTGAGTGCTCGATCAGCTCCCTGGCACCCCTGGCATGTCCACTGGTTTCCATGCAAAGATATCTCGGTTGGCCCGGAGGAAGCTGACGAGCGCGCTTTCCTATTTAGGATCCAGCCCTGTGCCAATCAGGGTTGTCTTAGAGCTATCACTAGTCTCAAGCTCAATGGCTTTGACATCTACCTCACTTGCTGGCTTGACCTTGGTTGCCCCTGACTTCTTTTCTGAGATTTCAAGATTTGACGGGGACAATTTCTTGGATGCGGCAAAGACTTGCATCATCGAATTTGGTACTTGTGTAGTTGGTGCTAGCTCCATGGCTTATGTGTCATAGTCATACGACCTCTTCAAGTCTACGCGTAGGGAGAGTACTCCCTTTGGTCCTAGCATCTTGATTACTAGGTACATGTAGTGCGGGATGGCCATGAATTTGGCCAATGCTGGTCTTCCAATGATGGCATGGTATGATATTTCAAAGTTCGCTACCTCGAACCGGATGTATTATGTCCGGTAGTGTTCTTTGGTCCCAAAGGTAACTAGCAAAACCACTTGTCTGAGGGGTACAACCGCGTTACTCGTTACAATCCCATAGAATAGAGAGTTCGTTTAGGTGAGCATATCAGTGATGTCGAGACCCACCTTCTTTAGTGTCTTGGCGAACAGTACGTTGAGACCGCTACTGCCACCGATGAGTACTTTAGTGAGTCTGGAGCCAACGACAACTGGGTCCAGGATGAGGGGATACTATCCTGGGTCTGAGAAACTAGTCCATTGGTCCTTCTTGGAGAAGGTAATTGGCACCTTGGACCATTTGAGGAACGTTGGTGTCACAGGTTCAATGGACATTATCTCACGGAGGGCGAGCTTCTCAGACCGCTTAGTAGCAGTACTCGGTGTTCTGCCGAAGATGACATTAATGGTGTTGGATGGGTTCTAGAACTTTCCATTGTCACCATCATCTTTGTCTTCCTTGGCCTCGCCCTTGTCTTTGGTGCCAGATGGCTCTGGCAGGTCCTTCATAACTCTGTGTAGACTAGAACAATCTATCACAGAGTGCTTGTGGTATAAGTGCCATGGGCACTATTTCTTCAGGAACTCGTTGAACGAGGGCCTATCCTAATTCTTGCCACCACCTTTCTTGGACAACTGTGAAATTGCCGCATAGTATTGTCTAGCTTTCGCTTGCGGTTGTGACCTCTCAACTAGTTATTTCGGTTATCATTGTTAGGGCGATCATTGCGGTTCTTGTCGTTGTGTTGGACATTGTTCTGATTATTGTTGTTCTAGCCCTTGTTGCGTGGACTCAAACCTTTCGATATCCGATGATCGTGGAGGCCGTTCTGGAAGCAATCTATAATGTTGCACTCCGTGATGTCCACGATTGTGGCCTTCTTGTCAAAGAAGCGACGTAAGTAGCTCTGCAGGGTCTCGCCTTCTTGTTTTTTAACTTGAGACAAGTCGATCCTGTTGCCAGGACGCTACATTGCCCCTGCGTAGTTGTTGGTGAATGCTACCTTGAGGTCCTTCCATGAGTTGATGGAGTTCTTATCCAATGATTCGAGCTAGGTGAGTGGCACTGCCTCCGTACAGATGGGAAAGTAGATGACTTTTGTGTCGTCGTTCCTCCTAGCTGCTTATACTGACAGCGAGTAGCACCTCAGCCACTAGACTGGGTCCTGCTTGCCATCGTACTTGGTGATACCTGGAGGTTTGAATTTTTTTGGGTAGAATTGTTCTCCTCACACGTCTTGAGAAGGCGGGGAACCCGTCAGAATCATCTCCTAGGTGTTCGACTTCTTCCTCGCGTTCGTGGCGCCATCCGTCGATGATGGTACAAGCGTCGCAGCTGGCATTGATCTTGTTGTAGAGGTCTTCTAATGGGTGCTCGGGTTCAGGGTTAGCCCCACGGTGGCCATGGCCTCTTGAGGGTCCTAGCCGACTACCCTCTGCTCCAGCTCAGCTTGGTCTAGTGCCTCCAAGTTGGCTTGGTCTGGACGGAGGACCTCTATGGCTGCTGCCATGTTGACTATGCTGGGATGGGGAACGTTGAACTAACTGTATTAGATTTGGCTGATCAAGTTGTTCGTAAGCGAGTTTTGCTAGTTGAGCCAACTGTCTTGTGTACTTGTTCTGAGGCATCGAGCGGGTGATGACGTGACGGTAGCTAGAGGAGTACGATGATGACACATTTTGAACTGCTTCAAAGGCATTATCCAGGTTCTGGATTGGTAAATCTGCTGCAAGGTGGTGGTGGTGCTTTGCTCTTGCAGCATTTCTTGCTCATCGTCGAGTTTCTTTGAGCTTCAGTCTCTTCTTCGACAATGTTAGCAGTGAGCTCATGTCTTGGGTTTCTATCCCGTTGCTCTTCTTCCTTGTCCTCTTGTCTAGTAATGAGGGTGAAGAGTTCTTGCTTTGGAGAGTAGTTTCCTAAGCTTGAAGTGATGACCTCCGCAGTGCCACTTTCTTCATAGATGGGCGACAGAGGAATTCCCTCCTGGTACGGGAGGGTGTCGAGGTAGGCGATGAGGCGTGAATCGTCGACTTTGGCGAGAGCAGGTGGCTTCATGTTGGACCAGTAGATGAATTTGACTTGGGGAGTTGATGTGATCACAAGGCTCTGCTGTGGCCCTGATAAAGGGGTCTCCTCGTGCGGGTCTGAGTAGTAGTCGAAGTCCTTGATCATATTCGTATTGGATTGTGATATGGATAGTGGTCGTGTTCCGGAGTCCGAACGGGAATTGATTCGGGTGGTAGTCCGATTCGCACAATTGCTTATGTGCTAGCTTGTGCGGGTCAATCCGTCTGGTGGAAAAAGTCAAGTTGTACTCGGACTCATCCCCCCAGCCTCTAACAATGTCAGAAATTGTAAAATCGAAATTCTCGACGAGATCCTCTAGAGCTTGATGTTGGAGCTTCATGGTTTGCTGATTCTTCTCTGGGGTTGACACAATGTGGCAGCAGAAATTTCCAACACCGTCTGTGATGCAAACCCAGGAGCCAAAGATGAACGTCGTGCCTGCTTCAAATGCGACGATTGGCTTGATGACGACTTGAGCCATCAAGTTCACTAGTGGATTCTTGGTAAGTTCCCCTACCTGGCGTGCCAGCTGGGTGTTTAGACCTGGCAACCTACCGAGGGGGGTGCCCGAGGTAGTGTTTTGGTTAGTAGGGCTCGTCGAGATCAGGAACTCGAAGGTAAACGAAGACACACAATTTAGACAAGTTCGGGCTGCTAGATTCCGTAATACCCTACATCTTGTGTGCTGGTTGAGTTGAATTGCTTTGTAGGGGTCCCTACCTCACCTTATATTGTCGGTGGCAGGTTACAAGTCATTTGTTTTACAAGAATACTAGTTGGATTCGACTAGATGAGTTCTACTCTAATTGCTTTGAGTACTTTTCCTAATCCTCGACTAGTTCCTGTCTTGCCACGTAGACTACGCCATCCTGCGCCAGAGTCTCCATGTCAGATACGTCTCGGTGTCCGGCCCTATATTTAAGACTGTCCAAACCTTCTGGTGGGCCCATAGATGTATGTACAATACGTGGGGCCCACACTTGGCAATGCAGATGGGAAGGCAGGTTGGGTTGCCAAGTTTGGCTAGCGGGAGGAGGAATTTGGCCATTTAGATGGGATAGCAAGGAAGATGGCATGTCTGTTGGAGCAAGATTTTCATGTTGAGTTGCTAAATTTTAGCTTAGGGAGTTGGATAGCAACTCTCTTGGAATTGCTCTAAACAAAGATAACCCACTTAACATCTCCTTTAGGAGAGTCTTGTTTGTTGCAAGCATTGTACATATTAATCCAAATTGAGGGGATGAATTTATTTATGTGGAATCTATAGTAAACCTTGTTGTTTTGTAGTAAGCTGGAAACTATCCAAACCTCTATTTTTCGAACATCATTATGAAAAATAATTAGCATGCAATTCACATTGTGTTAGGTATACAACCACCAGTAAACTTAGGCCATCTATTTACTAGTTGGTCTAAGCAGAAGGGCACAAAGCACAATGTTATTGATAGGAGCCGCTGCTATATGCTGGGAAATTTAGCTCACAAGGAATGATATTGTATTTAACAATTGCAGACAAAAACTTTTTGTGTATGTGCTTTTCAAGAGGACACATTGACTTTGGTTCTGGGCTCTGTTGCAGTGCATTAACGATCAAAGGGAGCGGCTTGTCGAGGCATGTCAGCTTCTAGAGTCTAGAGCCATGCAGTTTTTCGCATCCCATAGATGGCCTTTCATTTTGCGTATTGATCAATAATATTAAACATGGTGTGGTTTAAACTCTAAGTGTGTCTTGTAATAATTACGAATTGATATATACCTCCCTCTAGGGAAGTTAAAGAGCATCTAGACCCCTAGTGGGTTTTGGTGTGTTGAATGACAACTAGATTAAAAGTCTAATAAACTTCTTAAGCATGTGAGAATGTGTAATCTTATTGATGAAAAGAACAAGTGTGATACATGGTGTTGTTCTTCTAAGCATGAAAAGCAAGCAATGGTGTTAAAGATGAGTTGAGGCTTTGATAGCCTCATAGTGCAAGATTGCTTAATTTGAAGATGAATGTCATAGTAATGAATATTGTATAATCCCATGATGTTCATGTATAATATATGACAAGAAAATTAAGGTGAAGATAGAGGCATGATGGCATTGGGTAATTCTTCGGTCTGTAAGTAAAATGAGAAGCTTGTTAGCAACAAATGGAATATTGAAGTCAAAAGAAGATATGATCTCAAGCGGATTTCATTCTTGATGTCAAAATAAATCTAGACTCAAATGTGGCAGCGATTGGATGAAGGAATCAAGCAAGGGATTAGCAATAATGTACTAAGCAAAGTTTGGTCAAGTGGTGACTTGGGCCATGAGCTTTGCTAGGGTGAAGTGGCTAGTGCTTGGAGAAATTTCGAGGTATCAAGTCAAGCCTTAACTAGTATAGCAATGGGATGCATCAAATGTTTATTGAGTCATATAAAAGGGTGACTTGTGATCTTAAATTGGATTCCATTCATATGTGTTGAATATTGGTTCAAGTCCCTAGCTCAAGGTTGAAGTTCTCAAACCAAAGAGACAAAAATGGATGCAGCTCTCAAGTGGATATATTTATCAAGTATGGCATGGTTCATGATGATGAAGCTCAAGTAAAGGAATATTGTGTTTATGTTTTGATCTTCAGTATAGGTATGCCGTACTATCAAGAGGGATGCATCACATGGTCATTTGACAAAGTCTCAGCCCTCAAGTTTCCTATGTGAGTTGATGAGAGACACAAAAGCCACACATACTGTCATGGATAGATCCCCAGTACCCGCAAGGAAGGAAGAATACGGGCTCCAACTAGGATTCCCCTGTAATCCTACTATAACTCCTACCTTGTAACCGACTAGTAATCCCTCCCCCTGAAGTATATAAAGGAGGGTAGGGGTCCCTAGATCGGTAGGTCAAGACCTCATAGAGCCACAACAGAGGACCAAATCCTTAATACCAAACAACACCCAAGCGCAGGGCACAATATACAACACCCCAAACAGGACGTAGGGTATTACGCTACTCTAGCAGGCCAAACCTGTATAAATCTATGTCTTATGTCCTCACCTTTACCTTCGAGTTTCAGGTCTGGTGATACCTCACCAACCAATCTACTACCTCGGGATACCCCTCGTTAGATTGTCGGGTATAAAACACCGACATCTGGAGCGCCAGGTAGGGGTGATCGTCGAGATTATCGGGCGAGCTTGAAGGACCTCATCAACAAAACCAAAACTTGTTGTTGCTTCCAGAAGTCGTCGAGTGCGAGAGCAAGTCAGCGTGCGTCATCGGTATCAACGGGACTTGTCGAATCCGAAAAGAAGTCTCCACGCGTTGTTCCAGATCAAGACAGAGGCACGACATCAAGGCAATCCGGGACTCGTCAATTCCGAATTGAAGTCCATTACATAATAGCAGCACTCCACAATGAATCCATCCATCTCCAAAAGTTACGGCACCGCACACTACTAACGTCCAAATACAGGAAGCAAAATTGAGTGTCAGCACATACTTTGAGATGGAATACAACATCCAGCTGCTGCCCCTGTTCGTATGGCACAAAATTCAACTTGGTTTGTGCTACACGCACATGGAAGACCACCACAAGATTCCAATATCTTCGCTCAATGTACATAGAAGACGTACGTGAGCATTACTACACCAATGTCCGGTTGCATCAACTCACCAATGACTACTTCAACTTCGCGAGGGCGCTCGGCGACCCGCCGACGACTACTCATCTCGACTAGAAAACTAGTCGGGGGCGGGCCTCACACCATCGACAACTAGTCGGAATTGACTCCGACTAGTTAGATTCATTAACAATCATCGCGGCTTCATCGACGACCACCACGGCTTCGTCGACAATCGTCCACAAATCAAGCTATGTTACTTTTTTAATTATTATTATTATTTCTTTGGCTTGTTTTCAGCATGATTGGCCAATGCGTTGACTACATATTTGTATACGCCTCTCAATGGAAATTACCCTCTAGAGCTACACTTCGCCAATTGTTTCTGGTGCATGTTAACTGACAGTCATTGGCTAGGTACATCGAATTACGGAGGCTATTGCCATAGGTTTTGTGCATTGAGTTCCCAAAGCTTGCCAACAGGCTTGGTACATCGAATTTTGGAGGCTACGACCACGAGTTTGGTGCACTGGGTGCTGGAGGCTCACAGCGCCTGCACCCTAAGGAGGCACAAATCCTATGTGCGGCAACATACGCTCTCCTCATCAAAAAGGAAGAAAAGTCTCAATGACTACTTTACGCACAATTGCGCTCTCTTTTTGTCACAATGCCAACTACTTATTTTTTGTTGTCTTCTCTTAGTGGTCACTAATCTACTTGAGTAGAACACACCTTAATTTGTGAAAGTCTTGGATCTTCTATCATACCTTAGCACTAGGACGTGAGACAAAGATTTCCGTAGCAGTAGTGCTAGTATGCGTACACAAGACAAAGATCTCACACGCAGTGGCAATGGCTAAATAGGGACTGAAAGCCTAAATGTAACAGGCTAACTACTCAAGAAAAATATGGCCAAAACAAGAGCATGACACACAACATTTACATTACATTCATTACTGAATAAATTTCAGTAGTTCCAAATTCTACAAATATGTTACATAATGTATGCATCTCTTTTTGAAGGTCAAGCTTCGGTGACGACTCTCTAGGACGCTCAGCGTACCTCCAATGGCTCCGCTAGCTCCCAGGCTCGGGGTCTAAGCACCAATTACTACTCGGAATATCTCCAATGGCTCAGCTAGCTTCCAAGCTCGGGGGCTAAGCACCAAATAACTACTCGACGTGGCTCCTACGGCTCACGTGGAGCATAAGCTTGAGGGCTGGACATCTAATGACTACTCAAAAGACGACTTGCGTGAATACTAAAGACCCTCGGATTGATTATTTAATCATTCCAAGGCTCGAGGGCTGATAAGCTACACCCAGCAGTTGATTTTTTCAAGATGAAAGAAGAAGATTCAAGATTTTATTGACCCTCAGCCTGATTCTTCAATTCAACCTAAGCCTCGGGGGCTAATCCATATGGACTGCGACTTTCGCCGCCCTCCATATCACATTTTAAAGATGAAGATTACAAAATCAAGACGAACAAGGGCTTGAGCACACCATAGCCTCATGGCGGCTTTAAGGAACTTTCAAGATTCAGCCAAACAAAGTACTCGAAGAGCACTAAACTACTCAACGAGGATCTAAAAAGTGCTCGAAGACTACTACATTCGACTATGAAGCGCTTAGGGGCTTGTCGGGGATAGATCCCTAGTACCCGCAAGGAAGGAAGAAGACGGACTCCTACTAGGATTCCCCTGTAATCCTACTAGGACTCTTACCTTGTAACTGACTAGTGATCCCACCCCCTGGAGTATATAAAGGAGGGTAGGGGTTCCTAGATCGGTAGGCTAAGACCTCATAGAACCACAATAGAGGACCAAATCCTCAATACCAAACAACACCCGCTAGGGTGCAATATACAACACCTCAAACAGGACGTAGGGTATTACGCTACTCTGGCAGCCCAAATCTGTATAAATCCGTGCCTTGTGTCCTCGCTTTTACCTTCAAGTTCCAGGTTCGACGATTCCCCACCAACCAATCTACTAGCTCAGTATACCCCTTGGTAGGTTGCTAGGTATAAAACACCAACACATACATGCTCTAACGAGTCAGGCAGTGGCAAAATAGGAAGTTCCGGTTTTGGGAACCAGAGGCTCTGGTTTTGATTCCCACGTGTCTCTAACAGCTAGTTGGTTTGAAAAACCGGAGGTTACAGTTTTAGGAAACCGGTAGTTCTGGTTTTGTCCTGACACTCTAATGGCTAGTTTTTGTGGGGTGGTATATTTATACCCCATGCCCTCCCTAGTTGCTAGCTGCTGCTTCTGAGGTTGCTTGTGTGCTTCCTACCTATTCTAAGCTAAACTAAAACTAAAATAGCTCTCCCCAACCCCTCTTTGTGAGGTTTTATGATCTTTGCTAGATCTTGTGAGTTGGGTAGCAGAGAGAAGCCATTCGTGAGCATTAGTGGAGCACTCAGTCCTTGAGCACTAGTTTGCCTTGTCAAGTTTCAAGTGAAACATTTGTTACTCTTGGAGGTGTGCCTCCTAGAAGGCTAGGCATCACCGGCTAGCTCCCAAAGGTGTGGCTGTAACAACTCTACTTAAACTAAACTTGGTTAAGCTGGAATAGGAGGCTTAGACACTAATCTAGCAAGTGAAAGGTCCTTTTTCCCCTTAAAAGCTCAAGTTTGGGGTTAATTCAAAACGTGAAATTTTGTATAAAAACTTAAAGTTTTACCAAACTAAAAGTTGTAGAGTTTTACATTTTTAACAACTTTCCTTATTAGCACTTTTGCTAGTTTGAAGTGAAAGGGGTTCAAAAACTAGAATCAAAATCAGTAGCTTTTGAAACTCACTTCAAAAACTCTTAAGTGCTGAAAATAGTGAATTTCCTCAAATTTGCAGCCCTTTTTCTCAAATTTTCTAATATAAGCTCAAGTCAAATCTTTTATAAAAGTTTTAGTGCTACAAGTCATTTACAACATTAATTATTGGGGTTAGGCCAAAATCTGCACAAAAGCTTTTCAAAAATGGGGTCAAAGTGAGCTAAATTGGTCAAACCGGCACCGAAAACTGAAAACTTTCTAAGTCTAAAATGTTCGCGTTCTAACAAACTTTGGGCCGTTATAAATCCAAATCTGTTTTGAAACTTAACAAATGCCTTTTGCAAAATTTGGAACTGGACCTTGGGACTACAAGTTTTATAAATGTAGATTTTGAATTGAGGTTCAAAAATCCAGTTTAGATCGTGTTTGAAACCGCGGCCTTTGGCCTGCCTCGCGAACGCCCTAATGCCAGAACACGCCCAACACGTTTTCCCGTGCATCGCCCGCTGCGTGGCCGCGACTCACCAGTGGCCCGCCATCGCCCTATCCCCGGCGAGATGAGACAAGATGACGAGCCCCGACTGCCCAATCAACCGCCGACCCTATCTCTCACTCCCGCACGTGATCCCCCTCGCCCCTCTGCTCGCGACACGCCGCCGCCAAGCACCAGCCGAGCCACCTCCGCCAACCCGCGCCATACGGCGACAACACGCGCGCCCGCTTCCGCCAACCATCACCCACGGAAAAGCCGCACTTGCACGCTCAAAATCCACCACGCCCAGTCACCGCGAGATCCTATCCCCGGAGCTCGCGCCCCTCCGCCAATGGCACGGCCGCCCAGTCCCCTATGCGGCAGTCACTCCCCTCTCCCCTCCGGCCACGCCAACGCCACCTGTTGGCTCCGTCCTCGCCCTCCGCACCTCCCCGACCCTATAAAAGGGGTCAATGCGCCGCCTGCGCAGCACCCCGCACTCGCCAAGCTCTGCCGCTCCTCTGCTCCAAGCGCTGCCGCACAACCCCTCCGTGGAGCCCCCTTGCTCTGCACCACACCACACCACACCACCGCCTCCGCAAGCTTCGCCGCGACCGTGTGCATCTCCCTCTGTTGGCCGCCCGAAGCACCGCCGGTGCCGGAACGCCGGAGAATCCTCCGCCGCCGCCCGTTTTTGTCCCCACCGCCATTCGCCATCCACACGCCTTCTCCGCCGCCCCAAACTTCACCGAATCCCCTCTTGGTGAGCTAGTGCACACCCTGTCTACTCCTTCCCCTTGATTAGCCCTAGGATCACCAAAATTGAAGCCGTCCGCCGCTGTGACTCCATAGGGGCACGGGTGTGATTGGGAAAACACCATAGGGATCTTTTTGAAAGAACCGAGGGCATACGTGTGACGTTTCGAAAACTTCAGGGGCCTGGCTATAAAGTCGTTTTGGTTTTTTGTTTTATTTCGGCACATAAATAGGGTAACTTTGGAAATGCATTGAAAAATGTAGGAAGCTCAGAAAAATGTCAAATAAATTTTTGTTGGACTCATTGAAGTACATAGTTTCATAGAAAAATGATTTTTTCCACATGTTACTGTTAGAAATAATGTTCTATAATTTTATTTCTTATTTAGGCCTTTTAAATCATAGTAAATCAAAGAAAACTGTAAAAATGACAAATCCACTTCTAAAGAGTTTGTTGCAGTAAGAAGAACCTTGGAAAAATGCTTTACAGCCTAGTTTGGATCTTTAAACCACAGTTTAACTTCTATCTATGAAATCTATGGTTAAATGTAACTTTTTGCCTAGAGAGTAATCTAGAGCAGAGAAAAATATGAATCCACTTGGAGTAGTCCATTTTTGAAGTATAGATCTTAGGAAAAATATGAAACCCTGGTTGACACTTAATAAGACACACTTCCCTTTTTATGGAAAAATAAATGGGGGTTATCTGTGGAAAATAGTTGTCCTTCACTAAAAATCATGAAAATTCACCCAAGTCTCTATCAAACACATCCAACCCACTTTTAAAGTTTCACCTTCAAAATCACCGTAGATTTTGAGATAAAAATGATTAAGTACATACTACCTTTGGGTAATAAAACAATTTTAATTATTTTTGTACTAATCCATTGGATCCTAAATTTTTACAGTAACTCAGTGATGACATGATTGAGATACTGCTAAATTCTCAGTGTCATATGTTATTGTTTGAATATGGAAACAAATTTTGGAATATGAACCTCATTTAACGAATAAAAGAAACCTTATGTACTAGTAAGGGTAGAAAGGTAATAATGGAAGAGGTACAGAAAAACTTTCAGAAATAGGATAACTTTCCAAATGAATCTTGAACAGCCCTAAAGTGACCCCCACCTTCCTTGTGAGGTCTAAAATTGTAAGAATCTTAAATGTGTACACAATCACCATCAAAATCAACCCCGAGTTTTATACCACAACGCACCTTACTTCATGAAGATAATGAAAGTCTAGAAGCTTGTTTAGGTGAATGTGGTCGAAATGCAATTTACACTTCAATAATAATTCATGTCTTGCATCCTGCATGTGGGAGCATGGAAATTTGAACTATTTGCATATGCATATCGTGTAGAAGTTAATATCGCCGACGGAACCTATGAGCTCCACCCCACGCTGGAGGAGGAACCCACCACAGAGCTACATCACATGGAAGCTAAGCCCGAGCCAGATCAAGACCCCAAAGACCCGCTAACTTTCTCTGAACCTCAAGGCAAGTCCCGGAGCATAACCCAACTTTCTAAAATTATGCAATATATATGTTCTTGTGTCTATGCATTAAGTTCATAGGAGTTGATTGAAAGCTTAGTTGCATAATGTTAGGTACCTATGGTTGAATACTAGCATGATAGGCCGAGTAGTTGCTGTGCTAAATAGGACTCGGTAAAAGTCAAGTGATTTCCTATCACTCGCGAGTTATAAGAGTTGCTTGTTTACTCATACTACAACCATAAGGATGACGAACGGGATCGGAAATGGTTCCAATATGGTGGTTTGCCCCATCTATCTAGTAATGAACTTACTAAGGTCGAAACGTGTCGGTGCTCATGATCAAGTGTTTGAAAGTACTAATCTCATACCTAGTATGGGATGGAGAAGCCTAGTACCTGATTGAACTAGGACGTGGCTTATACTCCTGTTGTCCCTAGAACATAGTTCCCATGGTGCATCATGTGGGTGCATGTGCGGTCACAGTACGGCAGAGGCTGGGACTGTGGAGCATTGCATGCCAAGGGAAGTTTGGCTCTGACACGTGCCTAAGAATTGATGGGGGTGGCTCACAAGTAAAGCTACCCTTCGTGGTGCGCGGATGTCGGGGGATTGGGTTCACCATGCATGGTTAATAAATTCGAATCGATTCATCTACCTCTCACAGTTTGGGACTACTTGATCGCTATGCTGCACTGAGTAAAGATGGAAATGATGGAAATACCTAACTTGATGCTTGCCATTAATTGTTTAAAAACTATGTTTGCTTAGTATAAGTTGCTAATTTAGACTGGTTAATGAACTTAGAACCTGAGCTAAAATATTGAAAGTAAGGATCAACTCTAGATGCTTTTGGCAAAAATAAACCCACAGCCAAAAATCCTGCATAACTAGATGTCGGTGAAGTAGTTATCACCTGTCAGGTCAGTCTTGCTGAGTATTAGTTGCTCAGCCTTGCTTTGGCATAACTTTTTAGATAATGTCAATAGTTTGGCTGCTAGCATCACTTGGCCTACCCAGCTCCCTCCGGGTTGGATGATCGAGTGGGATCGCTCCTCAGACGACGAACAAGCAACCGTTAAGGGGGACGGACAAGCCACAAAGCAATCAAAACAGTGCTGAAAAGCACCAGCATAAGCTGGGCACCCGTGGGGTGTAGCCTCTGACCGCCCGTGTAGTGGACGAACCAAGCTGTATAAGCAGTCAGGGTGCGACCAAGGTGGTCAGCGAAAGTCACAGAGACACAGAGGAGCCGAGGCGAATGTAGGTATACAGAAGCCATAAATATTTAATTATAAATAAGACTTAGCTTGATTCATAGTCGAGTTAGAAAGTTTGGGCTTAGAAGCCCCTACGTGGTCTCAGTCATCGTGGTCGGTGAACAGTTGTTGTTGAAGTGAACGAGCCGTGTTCCCGACTAGTATGTCAAGTCGAGTGTGGGTGTGGAAGTGTCGCTGGAGCGTTGGCGTTGCCGACTCGTCTTAGCCGATCCATTAAGTGATGGCTGGCGCACTCGAGGTGGTCGGCGGTGTTGTCGCTATCAGAATGTTGGTGAAGATGATATCGGTGCCGCCTCATTAATGCCTCCTTCGAGCGCCACAAGCATGCACAAACTTTGACCCATAGGATCCGTCCTCCGGCAAGTCAGCGATATGGAGGATCATGCATGCATCACGTTGGATAAATAACATATTAGAATAAGTTTTGTTCGGTCAAACAAACAAAATAACGCTTGAGATCGGACATAGAAAGAAAATAACAGAAGGGATATTTCCCTGTTCATCTACACATGTTGTAGATTGATTTTTCTTAGCTTGATCGCACAATGAAGATAGGAAGTTGTTGGCGGCAGCCGTGGCAGTTGTCCCATCTTCCGCACATATTGATGACGCGTGACACCGGGCGGTGCTTGGTTGGAGGGAAGCAGGCGGCACGTACAGATTGGAAATAAAACATTAATACGTGATTAGCTTCTACCGATCAAACTGATCTAACACTGATATATTAAGATCGACGCACCCGACCTTTTAATAGATGATGTCGATGACTACCTTTTAGCATGCATTTGGATGGGAGACAATATAGAACGGGATGGTCCCGTTTCAGTTTTCTGGGATGGGACGATCCTATTTCATGTTTGGTTAGAGGGACAGGGGCGTCCCTATTTTTTGTTTGATTTGAGGGATAAACGTGGGATGGGACGATCCCGTTTTCTGTTTGGATCGAGGGACAACTGGTTATGATAACCTCCCACACAAATACGGTGACATTACCTCCTACCTCACCTCGTACCTCTCATACCTTCTTTCTAACAATAATTGCAGCTTTCCTTTTGATATAAATACAACTTTCAATTTTTTGGTTACATAATATATATAGTCCGAATCATATATAATTCATTTACCATCAAATGACATTCATATACAGATGGTATTTACCATACTTCCATTACATCAAATTCATGCCTTACACAAAATAGAAAGTTCAAGGCATACAAGATAGGCCACAGTTAGCAAAACAAATAGGCAAAATTTGCTAGCGGACACTGAAAGTGGTGCTCATTTGCTGGCGGACACCCAAATTGGAGCCTTTTGCTGGAAGACACATTCGTTGTTGTCAATTTTGCTGGAAGACACTTTGCACCGGTTGAGGAGAGAGAATCTTTTTTGTTGGACATCCGGTGCCCCTGACCCATATTTGGGTCGAGCCAGACAAAGCATGCAGCGGCCCGGCCCAGACTCCCGTTGCTAACCACTTTCCCCACCTTCGCTATCTGCGCGACAAAGGAGGCGGCGGCGGGGGCGGCGGCGGCGGCGGCGGCGTGGGTTCAGCGGTGCGGGCGCGGGCACGTGGGTTGTCCACCAAGGGCACTTCGTCGTGCACCATGAGGGGCTGAGGAAGAACGCCACCAGGAAGATGAAGTCCCCTATCGGGAACAACACGCAGAGCCTGGGTTCTCCACCAAGGGCACTTCGATTCAAATGGATTCCAAAAGGGTTAGTGCCTTTTCTTGAACCCTATCTCGCTCGATTTGTATGTGTTACCTGCGGATGCATTAAAAAGACTACATTTTTGAGCTCGTTTAGTTTCGATCTAGTATTTGTTTTGTATTTAGGATGGATCCGACGGCCGCCTGTAGGGTGGCGATTAGAGTTCCTAACTATGTAGAGCATAGACCAGATGGGCTTGATGATTATCATGTAACTGCTAACTTCATGCGTGTGGTGGACAAGGATACCACTAATTGGATAGATTTTAGTGCTATGCTTGCTGAGGAAATAGTTCATGGGAAGGATCAAGCCCTGGAAGTCACTTTCTTTGACAAAACCAAGGATGAGACAGTGCGTATAGATTCTGACTCTGCTTTGCTAGAAGCATTTGAGGTGTATTGGGAGAGTAGAAGGCTGCCATTGACTGTAGATGTTGTTGACACTAGACCTCGATTAGTGCAGCCCCAAGTTTGTCATGCCAATGCATCTGCTGTTACCACACAACAGAGTCAAGTCATGTGTTTGCCAATAGCTATGATTCTTCCTGATGAAAATGTCATTCCTGATGGTAATGTGAACCCTAATGAAAATGTCACTCCTGATGGTAATGTGAACCCTGATGATGGTGATCGCAATGCTGATGACGACTGGGGAGAGTCAGATGAAGTTGAGTATGTTGGAGTAGATGATGAGAGAAACAAGTACAAGGATCTGTTGGTTGATGGTGCTGAGGAGGACTGTGATTACTACCCTTGCTCTGACCCAGAAGATGATGACCCACTTTTTGTGGATGATGAGGAGGGCTGTGAGAGTGTGGTGCATGTGACTGACATAGATAACCCTAAGATAGTTGTTGGTGTTACATTTGAAGATGGTTATTGTTTTAAAAGGTGTATTAGGCAATATGCTGTGCTGAATGAAGTTGAACTTGCAGTTCCATATAGTGAGTCAAGGAGGTTCAGAGCATATTGTAAGGCCAAGAAGTGCAGGTGGAGGATTTATGCAGCTCAGTGTCAAGATGGGAGGACATGGCAGGTATGTGTTGTAGCTCAGAGCATATTGTAAACCCCTATTCATTCTTTGTTGACAACTAACTGTTGAGTCTTTTTTTGTTGATTGTTGCAGAATAGAAAGTTGCCACATCCAAGGGGAAACAACCCAATAAGAAAGGCAAAGCAACTCCTGCTTAGCTTGCATCTCCTACAAAAGATACACAATATGTGATCAATGACACAACATGTCTTGTCTTTGTGTTTTCCAAATTTTTAGCTGACTATTAACAAGCTGTTACATTATGCAGGGTTCCACATTCTCCGGTCACTAGGAGCCAAGCAAAACACCAAGTGACATCCAGTCCAAGGATAATGACTAGGAGTCAGGCTATCTCACAGCTGACCTTTTGATGACCAAGTGACTTGTGATTTGTGATGACCTTTTGTATTTTAACAAGCTGTTACCAAGTGACTTGTATGACCTTTTGTATTTTATAACTTGTGATGTATTGAACTTGGTATCCTGATGAATTCAACTTGGTATTGTAATGACCATGATCATGTAATGATGGTGATGTATTGAACTTGGTATTGTAATGAATTCAACTTGGTATTGTAATGAATTCAACTTGTGATGTAATGAATTCAACTTGTGATGTAATGAATTCCGTTGGCAAAGTTAGATAACTGGCCCATTCCATTCATTTTACAGATAATAGCAAAGTTCATGCATTCTTATACAACATGCACATGGCAATAAAGTTGACAACTCCTAGAAACACATTGGCCACATTCATCCACCTATTCACTCTCTCCTCTCCAGCTATGCTACTCATAGCCACCCTCTGAGCAGATACTACATTGGTCAGGTTCAATAGAGCCGTCTCCACCTCCTTCATGCCTGCCATCAATCCTGCAACATCCCCAGCAGCATCTTCTGGGCTCATTGGCTTCCACATGAAGAAGGCACACTTGTCGCTGCCCTGCTCAGGATCAAGAACAGAAGCTTGGGATGAACCCTAGCTGCGAATTTGACACCGCCCAAATGGACCCCAAATCAATGAAGATAACTTACCCAATCTCGATTCCTACAAGTATAGAACTGCTTCAATGGATTGTTTAGGGTTCTGGAGGTCCGCTCCACAACGGTCGGTGTCCTGCAGAACGGGCACAGTGTCTGAGCATCTCACGCTCCTCGCGACCGCGCAGATGCACTAGAGGAGGAAGCAGTGCCCGAGCCTATCGTCATCCATCCTCTGCTTGCCCTATCCGGTCATAGACGCCCGCGCCCGTGCCACCAAACCCACGCCGCCGCTGCCGCCGCACCCGCCGCCGCCACCTCCTTTGTCGCGCAGATAGCGAAGGTGGGGAAAGTGGTTAGCAACGGGAGTCTAGGCTGGGCCGCCGCTTGCTTTGTCTGGCTCGACCCAAATATGGGTCAGGGGCATCGGATGTCCAACAAAAAAGATTCTCTCTCCTCAACCGGTGCAAAGTGTCTTCCAGCAAAATTGACAACAACGAATGTGTCTTCCAGCAAAAGGCTCCAATTTGGGTGTCCGCCAACAAATGAGCACCACTTTCAGTGTCCGCTAGCAAATTTTGCCAAAGAAATATGACAAAAGAGATGTTACAACTATCAGGTGTAACAAACATGGCCTAGTTAGCAAAAGAAAGCTTTACCACTATCACTAGTTGTATGTTCCAAAGCACCCTACTGTCCAGGGAACCTCTCATTAACAAACATAGCCATCCAACGAAACTGGTGCTCAAATGGAAGGCCATAGAAAGCTTTACCAGTAAGAGGATTGGCCACTAGATGAGCATAGTACGTCGATATCTGAAGATCATTAAAGCCTGAAACTGAAAGGCTATTCACTTTGGCAAAGAGATCTTCTGGTAGCTCATTGTTTGATTTAGCAACCTGCATTATAGCCATGGCAAGCTTGTCACCAACTTTGTTGAACGCACCAATCAGTCCATCCTCTTCACTTTCAACAATCTTGGTCCTCTTGTTAGGTCTTGCATTAGATGTTGCCCCTTCCTCAAAAGCACTGCTAGGATCATCTCTTGTACCATTTGCAGCCCCATCTTCATTTGCAGCCCCATCTTCAGTGTCATCATCTTCTGTACCAAGAGGAGCACTTGAATCCTTTGCAAACTTGCCTGTAGCCATATCCTTCCCAAAGATTGTTTCCATCTCAGCATAGTTCTCAAGAGGCTTGTTTAAATACTCAGCATCAGCCTTGTGATCCTATAATGCAATAGAAATCAGTATGAAAAATATGATAAGAACAAGACCACAAAACGATAGAAACTAGATTACGTGCACATGGCCATTGTAGTGCTCCTCGTCAAGGGTGATGATGTAGTTATCTTCATCAAATCTAGATGCACTCAAGCTCTTGAGTCTTGTTATCTTGTCCCACTTTCTTTGCCATGTCTTCAGATGATTCTTAATCTGCTCACCATTGAGTGTAGTGTTGAATTTTTCATTGACAGCTCTAGCACATGCATTAAAATAGACCTTTTTGAAGCCCTTTCCTGTTTTAACACCACTAGCAACCACATTGGCAAGATTTTTTAGCATGAAAGTGGACATTGGTGCTGTCGAGGCAGCCACACCAGTACCTCTCCCAAGTCCCTTGACATGGCCATCCATTGCCTGCCATGAACAAAAAAATAGCAAGCATTGTATGTCAGTCCCTCGACATGGCTGTCCAACTCCTGAGCCTTTTTACTGCAATCTGTTTATGCAAAAGAGCCCACATGAATGATATTGTCCAAATCAGCACAAACCACTTGGCTCGCTACATATATTTCCATGACTCCAGGGCACAATAAAAAAGATCAGTAGGAGAACTACAACTACACAATAAACAATAGCCACATGAGAAGGATGCTGGTGGTACATGATCCTGAAATAACCAAAGCCACATGTGGTACATTTCAGTTAGCATAGCTATATTCTCTGGAGCATCAGAAAAATTATAAGTGGCAAGCAATTTAGCAATACACGTCAAAAGTAAAAGCTTCACGATATATAGCAGAAAAGCAACCGATATACGATATACAATTGTAAATAAGCTTATCACACATCCTTAAGATTTGATAATGCAAATGACAATAACAAGCATGCAGCAGTAACCTCTAAAATTTTACATTTTACAGCACCTCAGAAATGTAAAGATCAATTGAAATGCAACTAGCAAGCACAACACTTCTGAATGTTTTTTCCTTTGAAAACAAGAAGTCACAAACCAGTACACTATAGAAGTTTCTGGTTATGCCAATACACTATACCCAACTCCATCCTCCTCAATAATCAATATGAAAAATATTATCATGTCCATACAATTGAAATATAGCAACAATATGTCAATACAACACAAATAAAACAAGAAAAATACTTGTGAAACTGAAATACATCAACAAACTAGTGGGTACTAATTAATATTGTTGTTTTGATAGTCTGCCCACATATGATCAGCAATGCTTTGCCTGAAATTAACCATCTCGGTATGCTCACTTGCTTGTCCACTGTATGTTGTAGCATGGTTATAACTTGGCAAATTATTTTCTTCCATGAAGAACTCATCAATTCCATCTTGTATGATCCAAATGTGAATGATGCAGCAAGCAACAACAATGTCTACTTGAGTCGGGAAAGGAAAGAAAGGAGAGGCATCATCTAGAATTTTGAATCTTCTCTTTAGACACCCAAATGCACGCTCAATTGTCATACGAAGAGATGAGTGCCTAAGGTTGCATAGCTCCTTGTAGTTTTGTACAGGATTATTCCCCCACTCATTCAAGTGGTAACGAACACCACGAAAAGGGGGCAAGAATCCTGGTTTTGCTCCATATCCGGCATCAACTAGGAAGAATTTCCCTAAAATGTGATGGAAATTTGATCATATTTCTATTATATCAACAATTCATATGGAGAATTTGATATGCTATTAGTGTATTACCTTGTGGCACTCGAAGTCCATTCTCACGCTCCAAAGCATCTTGTAATACTAGTGCATCATGTGCTGTCCCCTCCCAACCAGCTAATACATAGGTGAACCGGAGATCAAAATCTACAGCAGCCATTACATTTTGAGAGGCATATGACTTCCTACCACGAAAGGATAGCTCCATATCCTTAGGAACAGAGGCTCTTACTATTGGGATACGAGGTAGGCTACACTAGCGCAAATCAAAAAAATTTCTACCGCGTAAACCAAGAAAACTGCCGTATAAGGATCACGGGATTACCACTCGACGCACTACTGGTGCGGAAGATGTAGATTCGCCTCGATGCAGCGAAGTTGATCAACGTAGTCGTACGTAGTCGATCACGTCGACGTCCAGCAGTCCCTTAGCAGCTCGTCCACGTGCAGCAAGATCTCCCTCGTGCCGCGGCTCGTCGTGGCTCGTCGGCGGCTCATCGTGGCTCGTCGGCGTCTCGTCCAAGTGCTGCAGGCACAACACCTCCAAGGTATCCACACGTGCAGGGAGGAAGCGTCGCAAGCCGGACTGCTAGATCCGTGAGTTGCAACAGGCGAGGGCGTGGGAGGCGCGGCAGATGAGTTTTGCCAAAAAGGTGTGAACCCTAGGGCGCCCCCACCCCTCTATTTATAGAGGTTCCTAACGGGCCTCTGGGTCCGAGGCCTATTAGTACTTCTAAGCCTAATCCAACTCGGATCACATCCGAATTGGGCTTCCAGCCCCTTAAGTGTGTGACCCTATGGGTTCGGATATGTATAGACATGGCCCGAGTACTCCTACTCGGTCCAATAGTCGGTAGCGGCCTCTAGCAAGACGTGCCAACTCCTATACGCACACAAAGATCATATCAGATGAACCATCACAACATTATATACATGCTATTCCCTTTGCCTCACAATATTTGGTCTAGCTTCAAGCCAACCGCTCATTCTCGATCCTGTCATTCGGAATCCCTTTGTAGGTTAACTCTTAACCGTACGTAGCATGGCCATGCATTTTCGGATCCGATCACTCGAGGGGCCCAGAGATATCACTCTCAATCAGAGAGGGGCAAATCCCATCTTGATTGACCATGTCTCACAGCATGCTTCTTGACAAACCCGAAAGCTACCTTTATAACTACCCTGTTACGGCGTAGCGTTTGATAGCCCCTAAGTAGGTCGATCCACATCTTGAATACATGCGACAATCTCAGGTCTAAGGACAAAGCGTATATGTTATTTAAAGAGAGAACTACTTCTCGTGTTGGGTCAGTCCTAGCACATGTCTCCACATGTGCCCACATTATTAGTTCAACATCTCCATGTCCATGACTTGTGAAACATAGTCATCAACTAATACATGTGCTAGTCTAATATTCATGTGTGTCCTCACATGAACTCCGACTAGGGACAACTTTAGAATAACCATACAAGTAAAGAGTTTCACACACAATTCACATAATTGCAAATCAATTCAAGTAGCCTTTAATGGATATTCAATGAACACAATATAAATCATGGATATAAATGGAATATCATCATCTCTATGATTGCCTCTAGGGCATACCTCCAACACTTACATGTGTACCATCGATGGCTCCAATACCATCCTTAAAGTCAGGATCCTCAGGATGGGATCAGAGTGTTCTGTGCGCTTGGGGGGTGTCTGTTGTGTTGTCTTAGGGGCTCTTCAGAAAACTCTAAGACAACACAACAGACACCCCCCAAGCGCACAGAACACTCTGATCCCATCCTGAGGATCAGTGCACGCCCAAGAGACCTGGGATCAGCTCCCTCTCTCGCACTCCTGTAACCCCTACTACAGAACCCCGCGCGGGCAACACGAGCTGCTCCGGACACTGGACGTAGGGTATTCCTTTGCCCGAACCAGTATAAACCCCGTGTCTCCCGCGCCACCATCTCAAGCCTTACGCGCATAAAAGAAATTTACTAGTCTAAGTCTTGATCCGCTAATCTTGACAACGACAGTTGGCACGCCAGGTAGGGGACCTTTGCGCGTACAACACCGGCTTGAGATGGCTAGCCACGACGCCAGCTTCGCCCTAGGCTCCCTAATCCGCTTCGGGAGTCTGGACTTCCTCGCCACCGGGGAGGGGATCGAGCTGATCCCTCTCCTCATCTTGCCCGCTCGCCCCACCATTCCCGGTTCCGCCGCTGGGATAACGGCGAGCGGCCAAGCGCGCGCCGGACGGCCTCCCTCAGAGGAGCGGCTCTTCGGCTGCGCAATGCCTCGGCGACCTACAGTCGTCTCTTGGTGCGGTCCATGACCGCGTCGCCCGCGAGCAACAAGCTAGTGGGCGTAGCGAGGACAATTTCTGACACCAGCTCCAACAGCGGGAGTCACCACCCCTCGCGCGAGTGCCTCGTGATCGACGTGCACTCCGAGGGGTCCAATGACGATGGCGCTGAAGGGAGACAGAGGACTCCCCCACCGTGCACCGCGGCTACAACCGGAGCAATCGCAAAGGCCCTGGTGCGACCTCAACAGCCGAAGGCGCGAGCGGCACCCCGCCAGGAGGTCGAGCGCCCCCGCAACGAAGGCGGGGCACGACAACGGGTGCGCGACGTCCAGCAGCGCATCTGCGCGGATGAAGAGCGCCCTCAGCTCTTCGCCCACGCCAGCCAGAACATTGCTGCTGCAGCGGCCCTACTCCAACGACTCCTCGAGCCGGTGACGCCTGAGGAGCGTCAGGCGTGCCAGGAGGTACGCAACCTACTCGAGTGCGCCGCCGTCCAGCAGGCGGAAAGCTCCGCATCCCGGCGACGCGGGCGAACGTCAGCAGGGCGGCACCCACCGTACCCCCGGAGAGGCGGGGGGGAGTCCGTTCATCAACCTCCCCCTAGGGCGAACCAGGCCGCGCCCACTCGACGGACACCGCCACCCGCAGGAGGCGGGGCTCAGTCCGTTCACCGGCGCGTCAACCCCATTCGTGACGCCCGCGACACCCTGGACACGCGGAGGCGCTCCCGCGTGGACAGGGAAGAGGGGGCTGATCGCGGCTACCACGTCCACCACGGCGGCCACTACGACAGCGGAGAAGACCGCAGCCTGAGCCCCGACCCGGCAGGATCCCGGGCCTTCTCCGCGCGCATCCTGAACGCGCTGTTCCTGCCGCGCTTCAGGCAGCCAACGAATGTGGCCAAATACTTGGGGGAGACGAACCCCGAACTATGGCTCAGCGACTACCGGCTTGCATGCCAGGCCGGTGGGGCGGACGATGACCTATTCATCATCTGCAATCTACCACTCTTTCGGGCCGACTCAGCGTGAGCCTGGCTAGAACATATCCCTTTGGGATGGATCCGCAGCTGGAACGACTTGAAGGAGATATTCATGGGAAACTTTCAAGGCACATACGTGCGCCCTGGCAATTCCTGGGACCTCCGGAGCTGCCGCCAAGGGTCAGACGAGTCCCTTCGGGACTATATCCGACGCTTCTCCCGGAAGCACACCGAGATCTCCAACATCGCGGACGCTAACGTCATAGCGGCTTTTCTGGCAGGAACCTCCTGCTGGCCCCTCATCCATGAGCTGGGGCGTCGAGGCCTGCGGACCATGGAGGAGCTCCTCGACATCACCACCAGCTTCGCCTCGGGCGAAGAGGCTGTCGGGGCGATCTTCGATTGCTCCAAAGGCAAAGCGAAGCGGGAGGAGGACACCGACGAGGGCACCTCCAACCACCAGCAGAAGAAGAAGAACAAGCAACAGCACGAGCCACCCCTCCTGGCCGCGGTCAAGCGCAAACGGGGACAACCGCCTCCGAAAGGCACCCCCGGCTTCTTCGACAAGCTCCTTGAGGGACTGTGCACGAACCACGAGTTCCCCGTGAAGCACGCCAATAAAAACTGCAACCTCATGAAAAGGTACTTTGTAGGCAACCCGGTGAAGGGCGACCGGAGATGGAAGCCCGACGAGGAGAAGAAGGATGGTGAAGAGAAGGAAGACGGCTTCCCCAAGGTGGACGGCTGCTTCATGATCTTCGGCGGCCCGGCGGCATACGATTCCAAGCACCGTCAAAAGCTGGAGCGCCGCGAGGCCTACGCGGCCGAACCCGCCACTCCAGCCTTCCTCGACTGGTCAGGATCCGCCATCACCTTTGACCGGTCCGACCACCCAGGGCGCGTCCTGCAGCCAGGACGCTACCCTCTCATTGTCAACCCCGTCGTCGGCACGACGCGCCTCACCAAGGTGCTCATGGACGGAGGCAGCGGTCTCAACATCCTCTACGCCGAGACCCTCGACACCATGGGGATTGATCGCTCCCGCCTCTGCCCCAGCATGGCACCATTCCACGGCGTTGTGCCGAGGAAACAGGCAATGCCTCTCGGGCAAATCGACTTGCCCGTCACCTTCGGGACCCCTTCCAACTACAGGAAGGAGGTCCTCACCTTCGAGGTGGTAGGTTTCCGCGGAACCTACCACGCCATCTTGGGGCGGCCGTGCTACGCCAAGTTCATGGCCATCCCCAACTACACCTACCTCGAGCTCAAGCTACCGGGGCCCAACGGGATCATCACTGTCGGCACGTCTTTCCAAAAGGCGTACGAGTGCAACGTAGAGTGCTGCGAGTACGCCGCGGCCATCACCCTCACGGAAGATTCGGCGGTCCAGCTCGCGGAAGGCGCCGAGGACCAACCCGACTCCAAGCAGTCGGCCACCTCCTTCGAGGCCACCGAAGGCGTCAAGGAGGTGCTCCTCGACCCCAGCAGCTGCGACGGGTGGACCGTGCGGATCGGCGCTACCCTATCTCCCAAATAGGAAAGCGCGCTCGTCGACTTCCTCCGTGCGAACAGTGACGTTTTTGCGTGGAAACCCTCGGACATGCCCGGCATTCCGAGGGAAGTCGCCGAGCACTCCTTGAACATCAAGGCCGGCTCCAAGCCAGTAAAGCAAGGTCTACGCCGCTTCAACGAGGAGAGGCGCAAGGCTATCGGCGAGGAGCTCCAGAAGCTTTTGGCGGCCAGATTCATCAAGGAAGTGTACCACCCTGAGTGGCTAGCTAACCCTATTCTTGTACGAAAAAAGAACGGGAAATGGAGGATGTGTGTCGATTATACCGGTCTCAACAAGGAATGCCCAAAGGATCCGTTTCCTTTGCCACGCATAGATCAGATAGTCGACTCAACCGCCGGACGCGAAACCCTCAGCTTCCTCGACGCATATTCCGGCTACCATCAGATCGCGATGAAAGAGTCCGACCAGCTCGCTACCTCTTTCATCACCCCCTTCAGCCCCTACTGCTACGTTAAGATGCCATTCGGCCTCAAGAACGCCGGGCTACGTTCCAGTGATGCATGCTGAAGTGTTTCAGGGACCTCATCGGGCGGACCGTAGAGGCTTATGTCGACGACATCGTAGTCAAATCCAAAAAGGGCGACCAGCTCGTCCCCGACCTCGAACTAGCCTTCGAAAGGCTGAGGGACAAGCGTATTAAACTCAATCCCGAAAAATGCGTTTTTGAGGTTCCGAGGGGCATGCTGCTGGGATTTATTGTCTCCGTGCGGGGCATCGAAGCTAATCCGGAGAAGATAGTGGCATCAACAACATGGGGCCGATCCGAAATATAAAAGGGGTCCAGCGCATCACGGGATGCTTGGCAGACCCTGAGCCGCTTCATCTCGCGCCTCGGCGAACGGGGGCTCCCTCTCTACCGACTCCTGAAGAAGACTGACCATTTCGAGTGGATCGCTGAGGCCTAGGAGGCACTGGACCGGCTCAAGGACCTCCTGACGAAGGCCCCAATCCTAGTCCCACCAACAGACGGCGAGCCCCTCCTGCTTTACATCGCAGCAACCACCCAGGTGGTTAGCGCAACCCTAGTGGTGTAACGGGAAGAGGAGGGACACTCCCTCAAGGTGCAGCGCCCGGTGTATTTCGTGCGAGGTCTTGTCTGAATCCAAGGCACGCTACCCACAGATCTAGAAGCTCATCTACACCATCCTCATCACGAAGAGGAAGCTGCGCCACTACTTCACCTCCCACCTGGTAACGGTGGTTTCGTCGTTCCCTCTCAGCGAAGTGATCCGAAACCAGGACGCCACGGGATGGATCGCGAAGTGGGCACTTGAGCTCATGGACCAAGGCATCACCTATGCCCCCCACACCGCCATCAAGTCCCAGGTACTAGCCGATTTTGTAGCAGAGTGGACAGAGTACTGGATAATGTACTTCGACGGATCATTGATGAGGACACGCACCGGAGCGGGCCTCGTCTTCGTCTCTCCTCTAGGCGTGCACATGAGGTACATGATCTGCCTCCACTTTCCTGCATCTAATAATGTTGCCGAGTACGAGGCCCTCCTTAATGGGCTTCGCATCGCTATCGAGCTGGGCATCCGGCGGCTGGACGTCCGGGGCGACTCTCAGCTGGTCGTCAAGCAGGTCATGAAGGAGTGGAGCTGCCATGACCCCAAAATGGTAGCTTACTGCAACAAAGTTTGCAAGCTTGAAGACAAGTTCGATGGACAAGAGCTCAACCACGTCGCAAGGTGTTTCAACGAGGCAGCCGACGAGTTGGCAAAGGCAGTGTCCGGTCGAAAACCCATACCCGACGGTGTCTTCGTCAGCGACCAGTTCAAGCCCTCAATCCGCTCCCAAGAGCCGGAGAAGGTCGGCGATGCGCCACCTCCCCCGAGCTCGGGCCCCGACCCGGGAGAGGTCGACGACACGCCACCCACAGGGGTCGACAACGCCTCACCTGCCGCGGACTTGAAGGCCGACCCCAAGGTCATGGAAATCGATGCAGACCCAGCAGCGGGGCCCGACCCCCCGCCCGACTGGAGAACCCCGTACCTCGACTACCTCGTCCGCGACACGCTCCCGGCGAACAAGACGGAGGTGCGCAGGATTGCACGCCGCGCTAAATCCTTTGCCATCATCGACCAGGAGCTCTACAAGAGAAGCCACACCGGCATCCTCCAGCGTTGCATCCTCATCGAGCAGGGAAAGGAACTGATCCAGAACATCTACGCTGGAGCCTACGGCCATCACGCCGCGTCGAGAACCCTCATTGGCAATGCCTTCCGGCAGGGTTTCTACTAGCCCACGGCAGTTGCCGATGCCACCCACGTGGTCCGCACCTGCGAGGGGTGCCAATCCTTCGCGCACCAAACTCATCTGCCTGCGCAAGCGCTCCAGACCATCCCCATCATGTGGTCCTTCGCGGTCTGGGGGCTGGATCTCGTCGGGCCCTTCAAGAAAGCGCCCGGGGGCTTCACCCACCTGCTTGTCGCCATCGACAAGTTCTCCAAGTGGATCGAAGCACGACCGATCACGCAAATCAAGTCCGAGCAGGCGGTGCAATTCTTACTGACATCATCCATCGCTTCGGAATCCCCAACTCCATCATCACGGACAACGGCACGCAGTTCACTAGAAAGAGGTTTCTCCAGTTCTGCGACGGCCACCACATCCAAGTGGACTGGTCGGACATGGCACATCCCCGCACGAACGGGCAGGTTGAACGAGCCAACAGCATGATACTCTAGGGTCTCAAGCCACGGATCTTCGACCACCTCAAAAAGTTCGACAGCCGGTGGGTCGCGGAGCTTCCCACAGTCCTTTGGAGTCTGAGAACAACCCCCAGTCGGGCGACAGGCTTCACCCCATTCTTCATGGTCTACAGATCCGAGGCCATCTTGCCCACCGACCTGGAGTACAGATCGCTGAGGGTCAGGGCATATGACGAACGAGGGAACCAGGCATCGCTCGAAGACGCACAAGATCAAGGCACGCGATGTGGCCTTGCTGCACTCGGCCAAGTACCAGCTGGCCTTACGACGCTACCACAGCCGCAAGGTGCAGGGCCGAGCCTTCAACGTCGGCGACCTAGTGCTCCGTCTCGTCCAGGACAACAGGGGTCGGCACAAGCTGACCCCTCCGTGGGAAGGTCCCTTCACCGTCGTGCAGGTACTGCGGCCAGGCACCTACAAGCTGGCGACTCCCGATGGACAGACCTTCAGCAACGCTTGGAACATAGAACAACTAAGATGTTTCTACCCCTAGCTTTCATTTCCAAGTTTTGTACATAGACACTTCTGTACATTTAAAAATTTTACGGAAAAAAGAATTTTGAGTTGGTTCCATTCATGTTTCACTTCGAACTCAGGGATATCCGACCCTGGCTCTGCCTCAGGGCCACATATCCCTCGGGGGCTATCAGGGGCTCCGACCTAAGCCACTTGACACCCTCTCAAAATGCTTTCTCTTTCCGAGATGACCCTCTTTCCGAACTTTTGGGCATGAAAAGGAGAAAGTGCTCGAACGATGTTCAGGCAAGATTGATCGGACTGCGAAAAAACCTACGCCCTAGCGGCTATGGTGCCTTCGCTCATCAAAGCTTACTAACACAACCAACGACATGCTCTAAACTTTCCAAGTCTGAAAAACAAGAAAGAGGATCGAAAACTTTCTCATGACAATTTATAGAAAAGGCCTCTATGGCCATCACAAAATAAGTCTGAAACTAATGTATTTACATCTTGGGCGCCAGCCCGATACAGTTAACTCGTCCGAGGATCTTCGGGAGGGACGGCTTCATCCTCCAGGAGCTTCGCCAAGGCCTCCGCTGGGTTGAGCACCGACACGTCGATCTCGTCCAGCTCAGCCTCGGAGTAGCCGATGGCGTACCCCCCGCTCATCCCGGCGAAGTTGATGCCGGAGTAGTAGGAGCCGAAGACCCCGAAGGCTCGCCTCACGCCGGTGTGGAGCGCTTCCACGGCAATCTCGCAGGCCCAGCGGTACGTCCCAAGGACACGAGTCGCCAGCGCCGAGGCCGTCGTAGACTGCCGGGGATACATCCCCAGTACCCGCAAGGAAGGAAGAAGTCAGACTCCTACTAGGATTCCCCTGTAATCCGACTAGGACTAGTCCCATGTACTCCTACTAGGACTCCTCCTTGTAATCCGACTAGTACTCTGCCCCCTGTAGTATATAAAAGAGGGCAGGGGTACCTAGCTCGGCAGGTCATACCTCAACACCCAAGCCCAGGACACACCAAAAACACACGAGAACAACTCCAGTTCATCAAATACAAACCAACACACAGGACGTAGGGTATTACGCGATCTAGCGGCCCGAACCTGTCTAAATCGTGTTCCTTGCGTCACCATTGATTCCTTGATTCTCGATGACCCTTACCACATAAAAGACCTCCAAGGGTACCCCCTAGGCGGGTTGCCGGTCTAAAACACCGACAGCTGGCGCGCTAGGTAGGGGGACTCGTCGAGTTTCTCAGTGCAAACTCAATGCATGATCGTCATCAAGCCCATCTTCGCTATTGAAGCGGGCGCAACCTTCCTTTTTGGATCCTGGCTCTGCATCACCGACGGCGCCGGATCGTTCCGGCACCAGATCGTTAATTCTGACGGCAACCTCGGGTTCCATCGCGATTCGAACTCGAACTTCGACGGCGACTCCGGGTTCGACTACAACTTGGAGTCCGACGGCGAATCTGGGTCCAACTACGACTCGAAGTCTGACAGCGACTGAGTTTGACTACAACTCGAAAGTCCGACTACATCGCAAGCTCGCCGACGACTACGGGCGGCTCGCCGATGATTTCATCGACTATGTCGTAGGCACGCCGACAACTTCAGCCAAGCATGGTCTACGCTCAAAACGCACCCTTGTCTCGGGGTCTTGGATAAGTCCGACCCTGTAAGCCGGGGGTCGGGCGATTCGAAGCCTTGCGGCAAGGGGTCGGGCGCATCCGACCCTGGGACCAAGGGTCGGGCGAGGCGGAGTTCCACCCTCAAAGGGTCGGGCGAGGCGGAGTTCCACCCTCAAAGGGTCGAGCGCATCCGACCTCGGGACCAAGGGTCGGGAGCATCCGACCCCGGGACCAAGGGTCGGGCGAGGTGGAGTTCCACCCTCAAAGGGTCAGGCGCATCCGACCCCGGGACCAAGGGTCGGGCGAGGCGGAGTTCCATCCTCAAAGGGTCGGGCATGTCCGACCCCGGGACCTTGGGTCGGGCGAGACGGAATGAACTACTCCTCGCCCACGTCAAGACAACCACGACCCGCAAGGAAGGAAGAAGTCAGACTCCTACTAGGATTCCCCTGTAATCCGACTAAGACTAGTCCCGTGTACTCCTACTAGGACTCCTCCTTATAATCCGTCTAGTACTCTGCCCCCTCTGGTATATAAAGGAGGGCAGGGGTACCTAGCTCGGCAGGTCATACTCAACACCCAAGCCTAGGACACACCAAAAACACACGAGAACAACTCCAGTTCATCAAATACAAACCAACACATAGGACGTAGGGTATTACGCGATCTAGCATCCCGAACCTGTCTAAATCGTGTTCCTTGCATCACCATTGATTCCTTGATTCTCGACGACCCTTACCGCATAAAAGACCTCCTAGGGTACCCCCTAGGCGGGTGTTCACCGACACAGACAACGCGAACAGCATCCCGCAGGTCGCCGTGTTCACCGCGCTTCGCGTCAAGCAACTCCCTCAACCGGGCGAGCTCGCCTGCAAGGACCACCCAGAAGGACCCGCCAAATCAAAAATCACCATGACATCACAAAGACGAAGGAATAAACATGGTCATACCTTCGGACTGGACCTTCAGCTAGCGCTCCTGGTCGAGCCCCTGAGCCATGGAGGCCTGAAGCTCCCATGCTTGCACCTGGAGCTAGCTAACCTACGCCCCAAGGTTGGCCGCCACCTTCTCGGCCTCCTCCTTCCAGACCTTCTCGGCGTCCCGGTCCTGCCAGGCCTTCTGCCGCTCGCGCCGGATGCGCTCGACGGTCTTCTGAAGGGCCTCATGCTCCCCCTTTAGCCGCGCGATCTCCTCGGTGTTGTGACGGGCCTTTTCAGCAGTGGCCTGGAACTCCTCGCGGTCGCAGCGAGCCCTCTCGGCGATGACCTGAAACTTGGCCTCCGCCCACCGCGCGTCCTCCTGCGCCGCCTGTTCGCGCCTCCGCAGGTCGTCGATGACCTGCTGGCCGGCGGCGACCTGCATGGTCAGCTCCCGGTCTGCTGCCTGTCCAAGTTGAAGCGCTCCTAGAGCCCCCGCTCGAGCCGGAGGAAATTGGATTTTCCCCGGCTGCATTCTTGGAGAGCCTGCAAGACAGTACGCCATCAGGGGTAAAGCAACGGGAGGAAAACAACTGTCAACAGAGAAAATACCGTACCTGGCCACCGGGGAAGATGACGCCGTCCAACTCCCCCAACGCCGAAGACAGAGCCGCGCGGACGTTAGCGAGTCCGCCCTGCAGCACCTGCCACTTCTCCCATTCCTTGGTGTCGTCCAACGTAAAGAGGGGTCTCTGCGGGTCTTCACGAGATGACCAACGCAGGATGGACCCGCTTCACGCCTTGGGAACGGGAGTGGTCGAGGCACGGGCGGGGGCCGACCCTGACAACGCCGTCAAGACGGGCACCACCATCCTGGAAGCCACCGGGCTCACCGACGGTCCCGGCGCATGCACCCCCACCCCCATCGAGGCCGCCGCAGGTGCCGCCGGCACCAATGCACAACCTGATCCGCCCGTCGGCACCACCGCCTCCGACGCGGGCGCCGGAGCAGGTATTCCTGTGACCGCCTCGCCCTCCGTCATGGCCGTCGGGGCAGGCGTCCCCGCCCCCGTCATGGCCTCCGGAGCAGGCGCTCCCACCTCCACCTCTGCTGCCACCTCCACCGTGGCTCCCCAGGCGGAAGTCCCCATCACCGTCACCGCCTCTTCCTCCGTCGCAGCTGCCGGGGCGGGCGTCCTCCCCTCTTCCGTCGTTGTTGTCCCCGCCGTGGCCGCGGGGGCAGACTCTCCCTCCTCCATCGCCGCCGCCATCCCCATCACGGCCGCTGGGGCAACCGCCCCCGTCTCCGCCACCGCCGTTTCCTCCGCCTCGTCGGTGTCGAGGTCAATCACCTCCCCAGCCGGAGGGCCCCCAGGCGCAACGCTCTGCACCGCGGGGTCGGCTGAAGAGGCAGAGGGCGGAAGGGGTTCAGTCCCTGTCCTGTGCCCTGCAACAGCACCACTTCGCTGGCTGCCGCCGCAGGGGTCACCTCCGCGATCCTACCTGTGACCCCGCCGCTCGCCGCCGGCGGGGCCGCGGTCCGCCTCGCAAAGGCGGGCAACACCCGCAGCGCCTTCTTTGGCGCCAGCGGCGGGACAAGGCCTCGAGGGGCGGCGCTGTGAGACAACAAAAAGCATCAGCGGGAACAAACACAATGCATGGAAAGGGACGAGATTCGCGAGGAAATTCAACTCACGTTCCCCCAGCGCAAGGACGGCGCGCGCGCTTCACCTCCAGGACGGACACCGACCCCGGGGCATCCGGCAACGGCCGCTTGTCGCCACTCCTCTGCTCCTGGGTCGCAGGCACAGGGATGGGGGTCGGCTCCGTCGACCCCCGGGGGGCACTCAGCGCTGACCCCTGGGGCGCGGCCCCAGAGCTTTGCGGGACCGGGTCTCGAGCAGGCGGCTCGCCCACCTCGTCCATCGGGGCCGCCTGGGAGCACGCCTCCCGGATTACAAGCGCGCCCGACCGGGGGGATAAGATAAACTCCTCCTCATCATCATCATCATCATCCTCCTCCTCCTCATCATCATCGTCATCATCGTCGTCGTCATCCGACACAACCGCCGCCGCCGCTGGAATTCCTTGGTGGCCCTCTTCTTCTTCTTCTTCTTCTCCGTCTCCTTGTCCTTGCGTTGCTTTTGCTTCTTGGCAAGGAGACGGTTCTGCCGCCGCCGCTCGGCGTCCTCCGGCACTGGTGGACGCGAGGTGACAACCCGGGTCATGCTACCCTACAAACACAAAAAGCCCCTCGTCAGAACGGCGGACAAAGAAACACGAGAAAAGGAAATTGGCGCACAAAATCCTTACCAGGTCGATGAAATTCTCGTCCGGACGCATCGGAGGGTGGCCAAGCATCGGGTAATCGGCGTCCTTGTCCTCTAGCGCCTCCCGGATCCGCTGCCGGATCTCGGAGGCAGCAAGCGCACCCGTCGCAAGAACGTTGCCATCGGTCGGAGCGTCGGGGGTCATGTCGGCGAGCGAGCGGACCCGGAGCATCAGCGGCACCACCCGCTGAGCGTGGTACGCCCTGATGACTCTAGCTCCGGTCAGTCCCCTCCTCTTCAGGTGCTCGATGGCCTGCAGCAGGCCGGTGATCCACTTCTTCTCCTTCTCCACTGGGCCGTACGCCCACACCTTCGGCGCCGCCTCAATAATGCGGCCGGTGAACTCCGGCAGAGGGGAGTTGGAGTAGTTCTTCACATAGAACCACTGCTGGTGCCACCCCTTGTGGGAGGTCGAGGTCTTCATCACCATATACTCCTTGGCGCAAGTATGGCAAAGGTGGATTCCGGCGCACCCTATCGGCACCGGGGCCGACCGCTGCTGGCTTCCCTTCTTCTCGACCTTCTGGTACAGGCTGACCGTAAAGAAGTACTTCCACAGCGACAAGTTAAGCTCAATGCCTAGGAATCCCTCGCACAGCGCGATGAACGCCGTGATTTGCTAAATCCCGTTGGGGTTGAGGTGCTGCAGCTCAAGCCCGTAGTAATGCAAGAGCCCACGGAAGAAAAAGCTCGGCGGAGTCGCGAACCCCCTCTCATGGAAGTGGGCGAAGGAAACGACGTAGCCGGGGAGCGGAGTCGACACCTCTTCCATCTCCGGAAACCCCCACTCGTCCACCTTCGTCCTTTCGCAGAGGAGGCCTTTCCTCACTAGGCCTTCACCGCGCGTGGGGCCGAAGTGGGAACGCGCCCAGGATCCCATCGCCGGAGGGCGAAGAACTCAATGGGGGATGGGGAGAAAGGGCGCGGCGCTGGGCGGAGGAAGACGAAGTGGACGCAGGAAAGCTAAGGGTGCGCGAGGAGACGAAAAGGCTTGAAGGCAGATGGCGGGCGGAACCAGCGAGGCAAAGTTCTCGTTTTATAGGGAAGGCGCGAGGGAAGCGGAACAGACACCCCTATCGCAATAAATGCAGCGCCAGGTACGCTCCCGTCACGCCCGCTCCCTCTTCGGAAACCGTGCGCACGATCTGCAGCGAAAACATCCTCCCTCGATTCGCGGGTCGGCGCCCTCCACCACTTCGTCTCCCGGAAGACACGCACACGACGTCTGCCACGTCCGGCCCAAGACACGACATCCTCCACGTCCGGCCCAAGACGCAACCTCCGCTACGATTCGGTCCAAGGCCCATCAAAAGGTAAAAAGGGATACGGGGCTGAAAACGCCCCTACGGCCCATTACGATCCAGAGGTTCGAAGGCTGGCCCACCACGGGTTCGACAGCCGCCTCAGGATACCCCTGAGCGAGGGGTGAGAAGAGACGGGTCCGCTAGCAACCATCACCCGGGCGCGCGACAGCCCAGGGCGTCTCGATGTCACATTCGAGTCCGGACCGGCATCAAAGTTCATGGTTTTTCCCCGAAGAAAGGGAACAAGCCCTCGGATCCGACCAAACGGACTCGAGAACTATATGAACTAGCCAACCCGAGCCTGGGGTACACCACCAGCTTGGCCCAAGCCGGACCACCCCCCCCCCCCCCCCCCCCCCCCCCCCCCCCCCCCGCCCGAACAGGGATCGGGATCCCACTCGAATCAACCCGTTAGTAGCTCAACGAGCACCACGGTTCGTCCGACGAGGATAGCGTGGCACGGCTCGCCCCCTCCGTCCTAGCGAACGGACGCTTGAGGGGTAACGTGTTGGAGGTATGCCCTAGAGGCAATCATAGAGATGATGATATTCCATTTGTATCCATGATTTGTATGTTGTGTTCATTGAATATCCATTGAAGGCTACTTGAATTGATTTGCAATTATGTGAATTGTATGTTAAACTCTTTACTTGTATGGCTATTCTAAAGTTGTCCCTAGTCGGAGTTCATGTGAGGACACACATGAATATTAGGCTAGCACATGTATTAGTTGATGACTATGTTTCACAAGTCATTAACATGGAGATGTTGAACTAATAATGTGAACACATGTGGAGACATGTGCTAGGACTGACCCAACACGAGAAGTAGTTCTCTCTTTAAACAACATATACGCTTTGTCCTTAGACCTGAGATTGTCGCATGTATTCTAGATGTGGATCGACCTACTTAGGGGCTATCAAACGCTACGCCGTAACAGGGTAGTTATAAAGGTAGTTTTCGGGTTTGTCAAGAAGCATGCTATGAGACATGGTCAATCAAGATGGGATTTGCCCCTCTCTGATTGAGAGTGATATCTCTGGGCCCCTCGAGTGATCGGATCCGAAAATGCATGGCCATGCTACGTACGGTTAAGAGTTAACCTACAAAGGGATTCCGAATCACAGGATCGAGAAAGAGCGGTCGGCTTGAAGCTAGACCAAATATCGTGAGGCAAAGGGAATAACATGTATATTATGTTGTGATGGTTCGTCTGATATGATCTTCGTGTGCGTATAGGAGTTGGCACGTCTTGCTAGAGGCCGCTACCGACTATTGGGCCGAGTAGGAGTACTCGGGCCATGTCTATACGTATCCGAACCCAAAGGGTCACACACTTAAGGGGCTGGAAGCCCAATTCGGATCAGATCCGAGTTGGATTAGGTTTAGAAGTACTAATGGGCCTCGGATCCAGAGGCCCGTCAGGAACCTCTATAAATAGAGGGGTGGGGGCGCCCTAGGGTTTACACCTTTTTGGTGAAACACACCTGCCGCGCCTCCCACGCCCTCACCTGTTGCAACTCGCGGATCTAGCAGTCCGGCTTGCGACACTTCCTCCCTGCATGTGTGGATACCTTGGAGGTGTTGCGCCTGCAGCACTTGGACGAGGCGTCGACGAGCCGCCGACGAGCCACGACGAGCCGACGACGAGCCGCGGCACCGGAGGCGATCTTGCTGCACGTGGACGAGCTGCTAAGGAGCTACTGGACGTGACGTGATCGACTACGTACGACTACGTGATCGTCTTCACTGCATCGACGCATATCTACATCTTCCGCACCAGTAGTGCGTCGAGTGGTAATCCCGTGATCCTTATACAGCAGTTCTTCCTGGTTATACGCGGTAGAAATTTTGATTTGCGCTAGTGTAGCCTACCTCGTATCCCAACAGTGGTATCAGAGCCGTAGCTGCTTAGTTTTGGATTCGGGATGTGTGCATATGGAGATATGCGAGTTTTCCGTTTGATCTATGTCCTGTTTTCGTGCCCTTGCTGCAATGGTAGTGTAACGACATACTCCTACCGGTCGGTTTCCGCCATCGGAGTTAAGTGATACACGTAAATCCAGTTGCAGTGAGCGAAGATCAATATGATTGGTCGAATCGAAATTCAGAGTCATACGCCAGGCGCATTAGATGTGCAATAGTAGATGGGATCTACTGCCGGGGTCGGGATTTTTGCCGTATGTGTATGCTTCGGTAAATCAGCCGTAACTTTTCGGTACGATCTCGGATCGGGGCGAATTTTATATGAAAATTGATCTACAGAAAAAGTTACACATGAAATTCAACCGCTTCGCCGTTTTCAGCGAAATTAGATTTCCCAAATTCGGCTTGGAAGATGGAGTTTCGGGCCTCCAAAGTTTAGAACGTTAGGACGCCTAACTCTGTTTTGCAGTATGTTTGTATGTATCTTGTGATCAGTATGGCCCCCTTGTGTATGTGATGCATGTGTGTAACTCATTCGTGACCTGCGTGTCGCGCGTACGGCAACACGGCAGGAGCCATATGTGTTGTCACTTTATTGTATTTAATGGTCTGCGTACCAATCTGTGATGATCCAAGCAACTATGTAATCTTCATTACTAGATTCTTTACTAGCTATTAGGCGTAATAGCATGCTCTAGTTCTTGGAGGACTCATCACCAAGAGGATGGCGCACATGGAACATGGAGATGGAGATCACCATGGTGAACAGGTTCTATGGAGATGGAGATCACCATATGAAAACAGGCCATACTGTGTCACAGCTGTGTGAATGCTATTATGTTTATGTTTTACTTTCTGCATGCTGTGATGTTAGAAGTAGAACGATCCCTCACAAAGTTTAAGTTAGTATGCCCTCCCAACTAAAACTTGCACCGTCCCATGTCTTGTACAATTAGTGGTGGGTCTATGAAATTAGGGTACCACTAGTTTTCCTTAACTAGACGGGTTTGTGTCGGACACTTACACGCATAAGGGTTGGTTTGCTTAACGAGGTCATCTTAACGGTTAAGGACCTTGGGGCGTAACGGTTGGACGCCGAGACATGGAGATGTCACCCAACAACAGGAGTCATATGTGATATGATTAGCAAAAGTTGCTTACCGATCTACCTCGTTTGCTAGCGGTGATGCTAAAGCTCACTAGTAGACTTGTTAGTTGTGGATCCTGAATCACTAAGTTTCAATAGAGGGATATTGATTTTAGTGGGAGTAGATTCTGTTAAAATAGTTTAATGTAATTTGCTCTATCATGGATACGTTTGTCTTAGTGTATTTTGCATTACTTTTGTTGTAGATTAAATGGCACCTAGCAACACCAGCACATCGTTTGCTTTGCGTTCGGTCCTTGAGAAGGACAAGTTGAATGGAACAAACTACTCGGATTGGATCCGTAACCTGAGAATTGTTCTCAGGGCCGATAAAAAGGAAGATGTTCTAGACACCCCACTACCACCAGTACCTGCTGATGATGCATCTGCTGCCGTTAAGGCTGCTTACAAGAAGGCATTTGATGCTAATCTTGAGGTAAGCTGCCTTATGCTTGCTTGCATGGAACCCGAGCTGCAGATGCAGTTCGAAACAAATCATGAGGCACACGATATGATCGTGGCGCTCAAGGACATGTTCCAGACACAGGCTAGGACCGAAAGGTTCAATGTGTCCAAAGCCTTTCTGGAGTGCAAGTTAGCAGAAGGCGCAGCAGTAGGACCACATGTAATCAAGATGGTTGGTTACACTCAGCGATTGGAGAAGCTGGGCTTCCCAATGGGCAAAGAGTTGGCCACTGACTTCATTCTTTCATCTCTTCCGCCTAGCTATGGGAACTTCATCTCGAACTACCATATGCATGGGACGGAGAAGGGTTTGAATGAACTGTGTGGTATGCTCAAGACAGCAGAGGTGGACATCAAGAAAAGCGCTAGTACCAGCCATGTGATGGCTATACAGAACAAGCCTAGCTTTAAGAAGAAGGGCAATTCTTGGAAGAAGAAGGGCAAGGCTGGAACGTCCAAGCCAAACCCAACGCCCAAGGTTAAAGCTGGACCTGGACCTGCTCCAGACAAAGAGTGTTTTTACTGTCATGAACTTGGTCACTGGAAGAGAAACTGCAAGCAGTACCTAGCTTCGTTGAAGAATGGCGGAAGTAAGAGTACTTCTACCTCAGGTACGCTTGTTGTTAATGTTATAGACAACATATTTCTCGCTGATACAATTATTAATTCTTGGGTATTTGATACCGGATCGGTTGCTCATATTTGCAATTCGATGCAGGGAATGATAAGAAGTAGAAGCGTGGAAAGAGGAGAAGTTGATTTCCGCGTGGGCAATAATGCAAGAGTTGCTCCACCTCCCGTCAGGATTTATTATGGAGTTGAATAATTGTTATTTTGTTCCTAGTTTAAGTCGAAACATTTTATCTCCTTCATGCTTGATGAAGGATGGTTATTCATTTGCGAGTGAAAACAATGATTGTGTGATCTCTAAGAATAATATGTTTATGGCTTTTGCACCCATTGTGAATGGATTATTTGTTTTAAATCTTGATGGTTCACCTGTCTGTAATGTAAGTGCTAAAAGGCCTCGGCCTAATGATTTGAGTCCTACCTACTTGTGGCATTGTCGTTTGGGTCATATAAGTGAAAAGCGCATGAAGAAGCTCCATTCTGATGGACTTCTAACTTCGTTTGATTTTGAATCATACGAGACATGTGAGGCTTGCTTGCTAGGCAAGATGACCAAGACGCCTTTCAGAGGATTTCCTGAGAGAGCAGTAGACTTGTTGGAACTCGTACATAGTGATGTATGCGGACCAATGAGCACGACGACTAGAGGAGGATTCCAATACTTCATAACTTTCACTGATGATTTTAGTAGATATGGCTATGTCTACTTGATGAGGCACAAGTCTGAAACCTTTGAAAAGTTCAAGGAATTTCAGAATGAAGTTGAAAATCAGCGTGGCAAGAAAATTAAGGCCTTACGATCTGATCGTGGAGGCGAGTATTTGAGCCACGAGTTTAGCAATCATCTAAAGAGTTGCGGAATTGTTCCACAACTTACGCTGCCTGGAACACCTCAGAGAAACGGTGTATCCGAGCGACGTAATCGAACTTTGTTAGACATGGTTCGATCAATGATGAGCCAGTCGGACCTACCGTTGTCATTTTGGGGATACGCTCTAGAAACAGCAGCTTTCACACTTAATAGGGTACCATCTAAATCCGTAGTTAAGACACCATATGAGATATGGACTGGAAAGGTTCATAGTTTGTCTTTTCTAAAGATTTGGGGATGTGAAGTCTTCGTCAAGCGACTTCAGTCGGACAAGATCACACCCAAGTCGGATAAGTGCATTTTTGTGGGATATCCAAAGGAAACTTTGGGATATTATTTCTACAACCGATCAGAAGGCAAAGTGTTTGTCGCTCGGAACGGGGTTTTCCTAGAGAAAGAGTTTCTCAAAGGAGAAAAGAGTGGAAAGAGAGTGCATCTTGAAGAAGTTCAAGATGAGCCGATCGGGCAAGAACCAATGAGTGATGCTAATGTAGCAGAACAAGTTGAGATACCCATGGCAAGAGAAGCACCGCCACAACCACGAAGGTCAGCAAGGCTCCGTGAAATGCGAGAAATATTATTATTGGACAATGATGAGCCTGCGACATATGCAGAAGCAATGATGGACCCAGACTCCGAAAAATGGCAGAGTGCCATGCAATCCGAAATAGAGTCCATGGGAGACAATCAAGTTTGGAACTTGGTTGACCCGCCTGATGATGTTAAAGCCATAGAGTGCAAGTGGATCTATAAGAAGAAAAAGGACATGGATGGAAATGTTCACATCTATAAAGCACGACTTGTCGCAAAAGGTTTTCGACAAGTTCAAGGAGTTGACTACGACGAGACCTTCTCGCCCGTAGTGATGCTTAAGTCCATTCGGATTATTCTAGCTATAGCTGCATATTTCGATTATGAGATATGGCAGATGGATGTCAAGACAGCTTTCCTGAATGGAAACCTAACTGAGGACGTGTATATGATACAGCCCGAGGGTTTTGTCGATCCGAAAATGCTGGAAAGGTATGCAAGCTTCAGAGATCCATTTATGGATTGAAGCAAGCATCTAGGAGTTGGAACATTCATTTTGATGAAGTGGTCAAAGGGTTTGACTTCACCAAGAACGAAGAAGAGTCTTGTGTTTACAAGAAGGTTAGTGGGAGCTCTGTAGTATTTCTAATCTTATATGTGGATGACATATTACTGATTGGAAATAACATTCCTATGCTTGAGTCCGTAAAGACTTCACTGAAAAATAGTTTTTCGATGAAAGACTTAGGGGAAGCGGCATACATTCTGGGCATTAAGATCTATAGAGATAGATCGAGAAGGCTTATAGGTTTAAGCCAAGATACTTACATTGACAAAGTGTTGAAGCGGTTCAGCATGGAAGAGGCAAAGAAAGGGTTCTTGCCTATGTCACATGGCATACATCTCAGCAAGACTCAGTGTCCTTCGACTGCTGATGAGCGGGATCGAATGAGTAGAGTGCCATATGCCTCGGCTATTGGATCTATCATGTATGCAATGATAAGTACTCGCCCAGATGTTTCATATGCGCTAAGTATGACAAGCAGACACCAGTCTGATCCAGGTGAGAGTCACTGGACAGCGGTGAAAAATATTCTTAAGTACTTGAGAAGGACTAAAGATATGTTCCTTGTCTATGGAGGTGAGGAGGAGCTCGTTGTAACAGGTTACACCGATGCTAGTTTCCAAACCGACAGAGATGATTCAAAGTCACAATCAGGATTTGTGTTCACGCTGAATGGTGGTGCTGTTAGTTGGAAGAGTTCCAAGCAGGAGACGGTGGCCGATTCTACGACAGAAGCCGAGTACATCGCGGCTTCGGAAGCCGCGCAGGAAGGTGTTTGGATAAGGAATTTCCTCATTGAGCTTGGTGTGTTCCCGAATGCGTCCAGCCCATTGAATCTCTACTGTGATAATAATGGGGCAATTGCGCAAGCAAAGGAGCCAAGGAACCACCAGAAGAACAAACACGTAATGCGGCGATTTCATCTCATTCGAGACTTCGTTAATCGGGGTGAGATCAAGATATGCAAAATACACACGGATCTGAACATTTCTGATCCGTTGACAAAACCACTCCCGCAGGCTAAGCATGATGCGCATGTAAGAGCTATGGGTATTAGGTACCTTCTAGATTGACTCTAGTGCAAGTGGGAGACTGTTGGAGGTATGCCCTAGAGGCAATCATAGAGATGATGATATTCCATTTGTATCCATGATTTGTATGTTGTGTTCATTGAATATCCATTGAAGGCTACTTGAATTGATTTGCAATTATGTGAATTGTATGTGAAACTCTTTACTTGTATGGTTATTCTAAAGTTGTCCCTAGTCGGAGTTCATGTGAGGACACACATGAATATTAGGCTAGCACATGTATTAGTTGATGACTATGTTTCACAAGTCATTGACATGGAGATGTTGAACTAATAATGTGAACACATGTGGAGACATGTGCTAGGACTGACCCAACACGAGAAGTAGTTCTCTCTTTAAACAACATATACGCTTTGTCCTTAGACCTGAGATTGTCGCATGTATTCTAGATGTGGATCGACCTACTTAGGGGCTATCAAACGCTACGCCGTAACAGGGTAGTTATAAAGGTAGTTTTCGGGTTTGTCAAGAAGCATGCTATGAGACATGGTCAATCAAGATGGGATTTGCCCCTCTCTGATTGAGAGTGATATCTCTGGGCCCCTCGAGTGATCGGATCCGAAAATGCATGGCCATGCTACGTACGGTTAAGAGTTAACCTACAAAGGGATTCCGAATCACAGGATCGAGAAAGAGCGGTCGGCTTGAAGCTAGACCAAATATCGTGAGGCAAAGGGAATAACATGTATATTATGTTGTGATGGTTCGTCTGATATGATCTTCGTGTGCGTATAGGAGTTGGCACGTCTTGCTAGAGGCCGCTACCGACTATTGGGCCGAGTAGGAGTACTCGGGCCATGTCTATACGTATCCGAACCCAAAGGGTCACACACTTAAGGGGCTGGAAGCCCAATTCGGATCAGATCCGAGTTGGATTAGGTTTAGAAGTACTAATGGGCCTCGGATCCAGAGGCCCGTCAGGAACCTCTATAAATAGAGGGGTGGGGGCGCCCTAGGGTTTACAACTTTTTGGCGAAACACACCTGCCGCGCCTCCCACGCCCTCACCTGTTGCAACTCGTGGATCTAGCAGTCCGGCTTGCGACGCTTCCTCCCTGCACGTGTGGATACCTTGGAGGTGTTGCGCCTGCAGCACTTGGACGAGGCGTCGACGAGCCGCCGACGAGCCACGACGAGCCGACGACGAGCCGCGGCACCGGAGGCGATCTTGCTGCACGTGGACGAGCTGCTGAGGAGCTACTGGACGTGACGTGATCCACTACGTACGACTACGTGATCGTCTTCACTGCATCGACGCATATCTACATCTTCCGCACCAGTAGTGCGTCGAGTGGTAATCCTGTGATCCTTATACGGCAGTTCTTCCTAGTTATACGCGGTAGAAATTTTGATTTGCGCTAGTGTAGCCTACCTCATATCCCAACATAACGAACAAAAGTCAACCTAGCCTCCGACCGGTCCCCTGCAACGTGCGGGGGCTCGGGGGCTGGCCTCGCAACCAAAGGCCGCGCGGGTAGTCTCGACTTAAGGCTCGCATGCGGGAGGGAACGACAAGAAGTCCTCCCGTGCCGAGTCGCTCACAAGATGCGTTGCCTAATTGACCCCCTCGGTCAAGCCATCCAAACAACACCTCCTATCCCGGACCAACTGCAAGGATCCCATACAGGCGATGACAGCAGCCTCTGGAGGAGCGTCCCCACTCCACCACAGGCTCGGGAGCTACTGTTGGGGGGAAATATTAACGATCTCCCCAAGCCCATGGAAACAACAAAACGTAAAGGCCCAGGCCCACCTAAGGTAACAAGACTGCCGCCGGCCCAACACAGGGGGGCGAGAATCACGCTCCGCCTCGCCCGACCCCGTATCCCAGGGTCAGGCATCCCCGACATCCGAAAGACCAAGCTCCGCCTCGCCCGACCGCAGGTCTGGGGTCGGGAGTGTCCGACCCCCCGCCGCAGGTCTCCGCCTCGCCCGACCCCAAGCGTAGGGGGTCGGGCTGACCCGGGCCCACTAGACAAGTATCCGCCTCGGGTGCAGATCTCGTGGGTCCCCCTGTCGATCTCGCCTAAATGCACCACAGGTCTGTCAGGAAGAAGGATGCCCGCGCCCCTCACGCAACCTGCTGCAAGTACCCATGCGCAGCCACATTGTACGAGATACAGTAGCTACGGCCTCCTCCCATTCGCCATAGGGCACTCATGGCCTGCGCCGCCGGAGCAGAGGGAAGCCTTGCCCGTTCTCGCGTCCCGCGCGCTCGGCGGCAGGGATGTGACGTCCGCCTCCGCGAGCTGCCAGCAGGACGGCGGGATCCGCCGCCTCCCCCAACGGACACCAGAGTCATGACGAAACGCCATCATCATGACCCGGCGGCTACAGCCACCGAGGAGGCCATCGATAGGGCGCGACGGCGGCCACCCTCCTCCGGCATACGCGCCGGCAGAAGTCAAAGGCCGGCGAGGACGCCGGGGACCTGGGAACTTGTTTCCTCCCTTCGTGTTGTATTTTTACCCAGCTATGTTTATCTCTTTACTGCTCCCCACACTCGGTCTCGCCTGTAATCCCGGTGGTCTCCTTACGCTATAAAAGGAGGATCGGGGGCCTGAGACCATGGGGGCTCTTCAGACAACTCTAAGACAACAGACACCCCCCAAGCGCACAGAACACTCTGATCCCATCCTGAGGATCAGCGCGACGCCCAAGAGACCTGGGATCAGCTCCCTCTCTCGCACTCCTGTAACCCCTACTACAGAACCCCGCGCGGGCAACACGAGCAGCTCCGGACACTGGACGTAGGGTATTCCTTTGCCCGAACCAGTATAAACCCCATGTCTCCCGCGCCACCATCTCAAGCCTTACGCGCATAAAAGAAATTTACTAATCTAAGTCTTGATCTGCTAATCTTGACAACGACAATAACACTCAACAAGTACAGTTACCTAGTTTCTAGTCTTGGTAATAGTGCAGTGAAATTGTACACTGAATCTGTCTTAAGCTCAACGAAGGATAACATCTACATGGTCCAAATTTCTTGCAACATTGAATTGCTGCAAACAGCGCATGGCTAATATTGCATTAAAGCATAGAACAGAAAAGCTTCCTAACATCAGATGTAACAAATATGATCTTATCTAGATATGCCCTACTAATGAAGGCCAATAAATATAATTGCAGAAACTTTCTATCCTCCCTCATAAAAGACTGATTCACCCTCTTTTTAAAATGCAGAACTAAATGCAGTTAGTCTATATACACGCTCTTGTATGCATGCACTGCTTACTTGGAAGTGTTTTCAGGGCAAATATATCCTGGCTGGGTGTGGTGGGCTGGAGCTGTTCATGGCTGTTGTGCATGGTCCGATATCCACTGATGGCCGGATGAGGGGTCGTCCTGATTTGACCGAGCATCTTCTTCACAGCTACTTTTTCTTATTGATATGGCAAAACGAGAGTAGTCAATATCGGTTGTAGGTAGCCACCGTGATTAGATAGCGGCAGTGCTTCCGTTCCATCCTTGATGAGCTGAGACTTAATTGAGCACAATGGCCAGTGGCACACACTTAATTGAGCTTTGGGAAGCAGGTCGGGCATTCGTTCGGATCTATTACGTGTGTACCACGATAGAGCTGGAATATTTAAGTTAATGCTCTCTATTGTTCATCATCTTCCAAATAAACGGGGATCATTTTTCTTATTTGTCATTATCGTTGTTTGTTTGTTTTTCCATGAGCGTGCCATCAGTTTGCAAAATTAGCACTAAGTTAGGGATATTTAACTATTTGCCATCCTTACGGATGGCACCTCTCCATTTGCCATCCTTACGGATGCGCTTACATATTTGCCATCCCTCTACAAACGAAGCAACATATTTGCCATTTTCGCTGACGTGGCGCGCCAACTCACCCGTGCCAACATGGATCGGGACGACAAAAGACCAAAACGCCTCTGCCTTATCCCTATCCCCGTTGTTGCGCCCCCTCGCCCACGACTGGCGCCGCCGGTCGCTTGCGTGCGCCGCCGGACGCCGGCTGCCCGCGCTCCTCGCCCCCGACCGGCGCCGCCAAGCGCCCGCGACCATCACCCCCTCACCCGCAACAGGCGCCGCCGGGCGCCAGCCCCTCGCTCCCGTGGCCGGCGCTAGCCAGGGCCGACCATCGCCGCACATCCCCATGGCCAGCGCTCGTCGGGGGCCGACCATCGCCGCTCGCCGGGCCGCAGCCTCTGGTCCCGTGGTCGAAGCTCGACGAGGCTGGCCACCGCTCGCCGGGCGGCCGCCTCTTGCGCACCCCTCCCCCCCCCCCCAAGGCGGACTCTTCGCCGTCATCGGCATGCGAGCTCGGTGGATCGAGAGGTTGAAGATGACCTGACGCATGGCTTCCACATGTCAGTGACACAAGAGAGGGAAAGGGATGGGTAACAAGAGAAAGGCAGCGGCATTGTGGCCTTTTTCCGTCCCGATCCACGCTGGCACAGGTGAGTTGGCGCGCCACATCAGCGAAAATGACAAATGTGTTGCTTCGTTTGTAGAGGGATGGCAAATATGCAAGCGCATCCGTAATGGAGAGGTGCCATCCATAAGGATGGCAAATAGTTAAATGTTCCCTACATTACGTTCAGTTTGAAAAAAAAAAGTGAAACTTGCATTGATGGCACAGACGTTTGCATGCTCGCATGTACAAAATGCAACTGAAGTCAATAGCCGCATGCATTGTGGTTCCCTAGTATTTTTTTTTAACTAGTAACGTAACGTAAATTAAAGGTGAGCACATGAAATTGACATGTACTAGTATAGCTGCATGCGTGGTGGTTGTTGGAGCTAAATAAAAGCATTACGCGAGTTGATCCGGTCCTTAGCAGCTTAGCTTGAGTCGAGTGTCAATCGACGTTAATTACACCAACCTCGCTCACCTAAACAAGCTAATGAAGAAGATGCAGATGGATCGAGGGACGGAGCAGGTCGGGAGTACCTAAACAAGCTAATGAAGAAGATGCAGATGGATCGAGGGACGGAGCAGGTCGGGAGTTGGTGAGTGGCAGCACTCTTTTGTTTTGTTGGTTGGTGGAGATGGATGACAGCCCGGCCCCAAGCTAGGTAGGCGAGAAGCAACAACAGCCATGGCGGTCATGGTGACGCCAGCATAACATCAGCCAACCAGCATTATTCTATTTTCCGGCGAATCAAATTATATTACACTTTTGGAAAACCGAGTAGTAATCCCAGTTGGAGAGAGTCATATCTCTCGAATATCCAACTGGGACTAACTATTCGGGACTAAAGGTCCCTTTCTTTAGTTCTAGGTCATTCACCCGAGATTAAAGACCTCCTTTAGTTCTGGTTGGCAATACCAACCGAGACTAAAAGTGCCGCCATGCATGCACATCCTTATGGCCCCTTTAGTCCCGGTTGGTAATACCAACCGGGAGTAAAGACCTTTTTTCATTTTACCTTGAATTCTTTTTCATATTAATACTAATTGTTGCTTACGCTCGTACTGTATGCATGTCGTGTATATATATATTCCATGATAGTACTTATATTATATGCATAATATTAATTTTAACTACTATATATACAATTCTTACTAGTATTTATAAAAGTACTATATATACAATAATTTGTCCTCGTAATTCTTAGGATCCTCCCGTCGTGGTGTTGCTCAGTTCGGCTATTGAATGCCCATCATAATAAAATTCTCCATGGAATCACCTCGTCCATCAGAAATCCTATGAGAGCTTCTTGAATTGCCAAAAGCCCCTTCTTCTCCAAGAGTTCTTCTCTAAGGGTGTGTTTGGTTACTGGGTTGGACTGGGTCGGAACGGGTTCGACCCCCTTCATCCCACGTTTGGTTGAAATACGATGTGGAACGGGTTCAACCCAGATGGGAATATTCCCACTTGATCCGAGTCGAGCGGATTCCTCCAAAATGGACGGACCGCGCGGACCCAGATGGATGCCGTGCGGCTCCGTCTCGCGCTCGCCCGCACGCCTCCCTCGGTCGCCGCCGGTGCGCGGGGAGGAGCCGGCATCGCCGGGCGGGGAAGAGGCGGTGGTGGCGGGGAGGAGATGGCGTCGCCGGGCGGGGGAGCAGGGCAGCGCGCGGGTGGAGGCAGGGATGGCGCACGGGTGGAGGCAGGGGCGGCGTGCAGAGGCCGGCTGGGGAGAGGGAGGGAGGGGCAGTGGCCGGCGGCCGGCGCAGGAGGAGGGAGGGATGAGCGGCGCGCGGCCGGCGCAGGAGAGGGAGGATGGCCGGCGTGGCGCGCGGAGCGGGGGCAGCGAAGGGGCGGCGCGGGGAGAGGGGGCGGCGAAGTGGCGGCGCGGGGAGAGGGGGCGGCGAAGGGGCAGCGCAGGGGTGGCCGGTCCGAGGAGGAGGCGGCGCAGGGGAGGTGGGGGCCGGTGGTGCAGGGAGCCGCCGGCGGGGGCCGGCGCGCCGGTGGCCGGGGAAGAGAGAGGAGAAAGGAAGATGGAAGGGAGGGGAAAAGGAAGAAGAGGCTGATAGGTGGGCCCCGCGGCTGATAGGTGGGGCCCATAACTAACGGTGTTAAAAGGACATCCATCCCAACCCTCCCAACCTCCTCAACCAAACTAAAGACTGGGTTCAATCCATCCCTCTCCATCTTTTTCATCCAAACACGAGCTGGGTTCACTCCAACCCACAAAAGTGGGTTGGCTCTGACCCGACCCACGTCGTTCCAAAACCAAACACACCCTAATATGCATCATCTCTAAGCTTATTGGAGCCCAAGACTCCATCAACTGAATAAAAAACTCCATTAGCTATTTATATGGCCTGCCGACATTATTAATTCCATCGGCTGAAAGGAATCGGCTATTGTATGGCCAGCAAGATTAGTCTGTTGACACCACAACTTGGTGCAGTAACTAGCAAGCTTTTGTTGTCAACACAGGCCCCCCCAGTTTCGGAGTATGAATATTTCATGCTTCGAAATTAATATTCGATACTATAAGCAGCCGATACTATTTTGCTTGAATCAATCAGCCGATGCAATTTTAACTTCATGGGACTAAAATATAGCAAAAATCCCATTAGCCGAAAACAAATCCGTCAGCTGAAAACAAATTTCATCAGCTATTTGCCCTTCCGTGGTTTGGACATGCTAAGCTTATTGGAGCCCAAGACTCCATCAACTGAATAAAAAACTCCATTAGCTATTTATATGGCCAGCCGACATTATTAATTCCATCGGCTGAAAGGAATCGGCTATTGTATGGCCAGCAAGATAATTCCATCGGCCACTCTTCCTTTTCTTTATTTCTTATCCATCAGCGAAAAAAAGAAAAGATTCCCTGCCAATGTCCTCTTGATCCGCTTCTCATTGGCCAAAAAAAAAATTGCCGTCGGCCACTATGCCTGCTGATTATTTTCCATCGGCTAAAAAATATAGCATCGGCTGAAAAATCTTCTATCTCTCCCATCAGCTGTGGGAGAATATTAAATAGGCAACCGATTCTTGAGCAGCCGATTCAACTCCTCCTTTTTTTTTAATTCCAACTAGGCGATGCCTTTTGTTTTACCTAACCCGCCGATGCTTCCCTGCACTTATTTTTTAACCAATGATGCTTCTCTTCAATCGGCCGATTAGCCAATGCAATTTTCAATCCGCTAAACCAATTTTTTATCGGCCGATGCCAACTTTTTTCTTATCCTATTTTTTTTCAATCGGTAATACCAATTTTCCATCGGCCCATGCCACTTTTTTTTTCTTTCTTTTCCCAATCGGTTGAACCAATTTTCCATCGGCCGATGCCATGTTTTTTTTTTCTTTCAATTCCAACTGGCTGACGCTAATCGGCCGATGCCTCTCTCTGTTTTTTTTCTTTTAATTCGAACAGGCTGACGCTAATCGGCCGATGCCTCTCTCTCTGTTTTTTTAATTTCAACAGGCTGACACTAATCGGCCGATGCCTCTCTCTGTTTTTTTTCTAATTCCAACTACTGATGCTAATCGGCTGATGCCTTTCTCTATAATCGGTTGCTGTATATTTTTTTAACCAATCCGCCGATGCTTCTCTTCAATCGGCCGATGAACTCGATATAGCTGCCGAATATACTTTTTTTATATGAATAAACATGTGAGTCTTATAACCGTGGCCCACCGTCCTTATATGCTGGCTGCTTGAAGTAGGCCAGGCGCGCCGCGGACGCGGCGATACAAACGCGAGCAGGATGATCGGCGCGTCGTTGATGCCGAGCATGACACATCAGCCGATGGGGAGCGTGCAGTATGGTGTCAGCCTCCAGCTTGTATATCCTCTATCGGCTGCCCATCCTACCATAGAAAAGAAACAACCGATGAAGCATCAAGAGATAACTGGTCCCACTTTCCTCTTTCCAAATGAATTTTGATTAACTTATTTATTTCTTGCAGGCCTAAGATTTCCCTCCAAGCAGCTTCTTTTCTATCAGGCCTCCTTTTCTTTTGACGTAAGAGATTTCACTACTAGGGAGGAAAACAACTCTAGCCGATGTCAACCCGGCCACGTATTTTGCAAGCAAGCATCCTGAATATTTTAATAGCTGTTAGTCCCTTGTAATCTGAAACGAACTTGCAATGAATTTCCTTTCCCATCATTACGCCTCCATAATTAGCTTGGCACTAAATCCACCTGAATAGCATGCAGCCGATAGACATAACTTATCAGCTTCCAACATCAATATTATAGTTTGATTCGTCCCACCGGGCGTGCCAAAATATGTTGACGCAAAATCCCGACGGTGGTGGACCCTGCATCAGCACATGAGGACCTAGGAGATCTGCTTAACTCCAGTGCAAAATCCAAATCAGCGCGCGTGGTGTGCGCGGGCGTAACAGACAGTTTGACCATTCAACTGACAAGGAGATGATAGTCGTTATGAAGTCCAAGGCAACGGCCGATCGGGCCGATATAATCCTGGCACAGTAGCAATAATGGTGCAACAAAATAAATCATGACAAATATATTAGCTGTGAAGCCGATTCCAGTGCCTTGATGAATGCGAGTGATTCATCGGCCATCCAGCCGATTTAATATAATTTACAATAACCATCGGCCAGGCGGCCGATAGAAAACAGGATGCTATTGAGCTGCCGCTCCACCATAGCTAGAGCCACAAACCGATGAGATCTAAACTAAACTCTCCACCAATATCTCTAGATGAAACCACAGCGATGCGCCCGGTAGTTGCAGTCTAGAAATATTTAGCAGGATATTAATCTAAACCCCACCAGCTGATGAATCCAATCATAACGAAACTTAATCCCAACAGCACTCGAAGGGGTAACCAAGATTAAGATGCAACACGCTATTAAGCGATATGTCATCTATAATGAACCGATCTAAAGCTAATTAAAGCAAACTGAACGGCAAGATGATAGAACATATAAATATCAGCCAATGCAAGCTTAATCAAGGATGGATAACTGGTGAATACCGTAGATCAAGATAGAAGCGATGCGCCGTAAGTCGAAGATCCAAGATATTCGATAATTGGTAGATGAAACTAGACGAAACCACAGCGATGCGCCCGGTGGTTAAAGCCTAGAACACCTGGTGACGGAACTTTGCAGCTCGCCGGAGATCGAGGTCGATGCAGCCCAGCTTGCTAGAAGAAACTCGTCGAGAAGCTACATTACTCCTACTCCTAATGCAATGGCGTGAAGCTAAAAAGGTGAATAAAAGATAAATATGTTGTATATTGATCGTGTGATAAAAATTACAACGACCGGGACCCTTTATATTTATAGGGTGGATGGCCTTTGATGTTACATAATTGGCATCTAACCACGTACAAGGCATCTAATCAAAATTCTATCTCTAACTAAACCAACTTTATCTCTAATCAAGCTTATCCCTAACCAACTCTATCTACAGAATATTTTATTCTATAAAGCAACCTCCCATACGTGGGCTTCCCTTGGATGCCAAACTGTTGGAACTTTTGCATTATCGGCCGATTCCTTCCTTTCAGAGCATATTTCCTACATTCGGTGTCAACACAGGTCCCCTAGTTTCGGAGTATGAAGGCTTCATGTTCCGAAACTAACTATAGAAATCCGATAATTCGGTGTCAACAATAGGTTTATTTTACATACAATTATATGGTCCGATATCACCTTGTCCCTCACGAAATGGTACATTTTCTCACAAACATAGTATCCACATAATTATTCCCTTGTTCATATCTCAAGCACTTTAGTGAAAAAAACAAGTTATGAAATATTCGTGTTATAGAATGTCCAAAATGTGCAAACTTCGTACATACCGGGAATGTTGTACAGAATGTAAGTTTTTCTTTGAAATCACCACGATGATGCTTATGAAATCGTTTCCATACGCTGCGAATTAAAATAATGAATGATACAATGTTAGGTGAAAATTTAGGAAACAAACTTTTGTATAGAGATAAAGGTCCAGAATTATTACAAGTTAAGCATGTCTTGAATGTTTTGGTACTCGTCCTTTGGTTTCCTCAACGAATCAAGCATAGTAATGTTGCTTTGATCAATCATAATTATAAGGAGAATCCAGTGGAAACTATGTACATAAATGTTCATATTAGAACACTAACATTAATTAGGTAAGGAAAAGGAAAACGAAAAATAGACGGCACCCACACTTACTTAAAGTTGTAAGGCAGTAGTATGTATTGCTTATAATTTTGTTGCTCCAGGAATTTGTATATTCAGTCCAATGTATCCTTTGGTTGATCCCGAATCTGATCTAATTTAACAAACTCTGGATCCATGAAGCCAACATTGAAGTAGGATTCTCGGCGGCACCTCTGAATTTGCATCCTACATAAAATGAAAGACAAAGTTAGTAGGGCGATACACACACAAAATAATGATCTGAGCTAAAATTTACATCTAATAAACACACACTTACAAAACCAAAGTCTGATGAGAGAGACATCAAGGGCATCTTGATGGTACACTTCATAAATATTCTTGAATTCCAACCACAACAGGTTCTCACCTTCACCAAAAAAATCAATCAGTTTAACAAGAAGAGTGAACATGGCCCTTTCCTTGGCCGATGCTCCATGTACCACTAATGGAATTCTGACATCTTAGCTGAGAGCTTCCGTACCAATTTCGGCCTAACTAGAGGCTTGCCTAACTCAAGGGCCATTTAGGTACAGTCTTTTTTGGAGGTGGCGGTTCGGCTCGCCCTAGAACTTCAGCAAGCGAGACACATGTATCTTCCATAAACTTAATGACCTTGATTTGTTGTTCTAAAGGCATAGCTGCTATAGCTAGAGCATCTTTATCTACTTGCTGATCTTGCTGCCCGAGCTGGGGGATAGTACGACTGGACGACGACTCTCCTTGTTTTTTCTTCCGATAAGACTTAACTAACAACGATTGTAGTTCGATAGTAACGTCTTCTTGACTTCTTTTTCATGCTAATAAAAAACTTTAATTTGGCTAGATCTACTAGCTTAGGCTCCATCTCCTTCGCTTTTCTTTCTGCAGTATTTTTTCAAACCACTCCCTTACATATACTTGCGATGCCTCCTCCAATTCCTCAGGAGTCATATCGCCTGCTAGCTTCTTAATAGGTTCAGATTTCTTTGTTTTCTTCCTTGATGGTTGTGACTTCTTGAGAGGTGTTGCAAGTTCCTTGCTCGCACCAGACTTTAGTCCCAGCGCTGCAGACGGTGATCGGGGAGGGGTGTTTTGGTCGTCATCGCTCGCACCTCCAAGATTCGATGGTGCTGGGGATGGTGATCAAGCATGATGCGACGGTCCTGGTGGTGACGACGGTCCTGGAGGTGGATGTGCTGGAGATGACGGTCTTGAGTTTTGAGGAGATGGTGGCTGCGAGGGATCTACGGGAAGAAATGATGCCTCTTGGCCGGGGATGATGATGTAGCATTTGTGCCAAAGAATGGTATCGCGAAGTGCATCTCCTAGTATCCTTTCCCCATTACCTCCCAGGAGGTCGAACTCTAGGCCTTCATATTTACTATCACAAATCTGCTCCACCCCAACGCTGGAGTAGCCAGGTGGAATCTTCATGCTATGGCTTGTCAACCCTGGCAGGATTGGTAAAACACTTCCGTACACCACCTGTACATATAGGAGAAATAAAGAAGTTATTAAACTCCCGAGGTGTGGATCAATTGAGATAATTGTATAAATTATAAATATGTATACCTTAATAGTGAGGTTGTCAAGTGGTCTGTATAGCTCACATGAGGTGCGCTGAGTAATGTCATCCACAAGGTACCGTTGGTTGTCCTGCGCAACCACGAGTAAGCTAGGCATGTTCTCATCGGTGACCCCTATGGAAGCACAGCTGATTCAGTGTTGAGAAGGGCTAATGATGACATTGGGATCCGGTAGTGCTCTAGATTGGGCCATCTCGGTAACTACTAGAGCCACTCGCCGATTAATTTCTTCCTTCATTCTTATGTCTTGTTCATGCACTTTAGCTTCTAACATGCACTGCCACCTCTCCTCTTACTGCTCCTTTCTTCTCTTCCGGCTTCTGTATGTGTCGATATCCCTACAGAAAGCAAACTTCCACGAAACCACCCCGAAGCCTCGGCAACGTCCTAGGTGTTTGGGATTCCCGAGCGTCAAATTCAGCTCATCGTTCTCTCTATCAGGCTTAAACTTTCACGCTTTAGAATCTTCAATATCTTTTATAAACATGACAGCCTTCTGACGTATTATTTCATTGAAAATAAGTGTCCCATCCTCAGGGCTAAGGGTGCCTCCATGAGCATAATACTAATTCTTTGATCGATCGGGCCAGTCAATAGTCCTTGGTACGATACCTCGATCGATTAGATCTTGTTCCATCTTTCTCCATTTGGGAATTGTACTCCCGTAACCACCTTGCCCTAGACGATGATAGTACTCCTTCTTTTGGGCATTGCCTGAGTTGACACGAACCTTGTTCGCACTACCTTCACTCCTCTTGTATTCCAGAAATGAGTTCCAGTGATCTCTTAACTTTGGCCGGTCATTAAAATCTGGAGTTCGGCGCTTTTTGGCATCCAGATTCTTCTTGAATGTCTGGAATTGGGTTGCCATCTTCTTGAGTGTCTAGTCTTTCACAACTTTTTCATCGACACCGTCAGGAAGTGTGAAGTGTTTCTTGACATCTTCCCACAACATATCTTTCTATGTCTTCGGGAGCACGTATGGATCACCTTTTTTACCCTTCCATTCCTGAATGCTGATGGGCACGTTGTCCCTTACAATAGCCCTACATTGACTCATGAACTTTTTAGCGACTTTTTGGGGAGCAATTGGCTGGCCCTATTCTGTCACTTCGGTGATGTGAAGCCTTCCCTCCATTATCTTTGTATGACCTTGTGGCTTCTTCTGGTTCATCGATCTAGAGGGCTAAAAGTTCAAGATTCGTTTATTAGTACATATGTGTTGACGCTAAAAAATCAGCCGATGATCTTCAGCGTCGGACACACGACCCGGGAGAATCTGCTTAACTCCTGTTCGGGTGATCGCCCTGGTGCGGTTCGCGCGGCATGCCAATCAATATGACCTGTTGATTGACAAGGAAAGAAACATATTAAATTCCAGGGGTTTCGATCGGCCAAAGTTCCGATCTATCTCGAAAAGCGTATCAGTGAATCGGTCGATTTGCTATGAAGATGACCGCCTATAGAACAGCCGATAATCACGTAGAGATTGTAAATAAACTACTAGAGTAGACTGAACAATGCTACAAATGCAACACTTGAAACAGATCTAATCGGCTGTATGATGGTAAATAAGAATAATGGTAGTAAAGCCGACAGTTCAAATCTCAAGCTGGATAACTGGTGATAAAACTAGAACAATAGATAAAACCTATAATTCTAGTTAATATCGATAACTTGTGAATAAATCTAAATGAAACGACAGCGATCGGCCCGAAGTTAAAGCTTAGATATTACTCGATAAATGGAACTTACAGAATCGGCCGGAGATTGTGTCGATGCAGCCCTACCAACCCGTACGAACTCGTGAAAGAAAAAGATGTATTGGCGAAGTCGCCGACTTGAAAGTAAAGTACGATGAAAAAGTAGATTTGTTTGTATTGATTGATGTGTTCTTTACAAATCTCTGAAGATGGCTATTTATAGCATGGTACAACTGATTTCCTAACCGACTAGGATCTATCTCTAATTTTAAATGAAAACTAATATTTACAAACACAACTCGTATCGGAGTTGGTTATCATTCTCCACGGGCCAATCTTTCTCTATCTTCTTTTTCTGGCCCACTTTAAGCCCATATTGGCCCAATCGCTGAAGCCTTCAAATCCGCCGACCCCCACCAACTCCGTTCGCCAATCGCTCGAAACACTGCAGCACTAATCGGCCGATTCCCAATTGTAGCGCCAATCAGCCAATTCCCAATTGTAACCTTTAAGTCTGCCGCATCGGCCAATCTCTTCCTTCGCTGACGCCGATTCAAAACGTGTCAAAATCTGGCGTCAACACATGCCCCCCAGTTTCGAGTAAAACATGACTTTTACTTTGAAATTCTTTTTTTTAACCTCTCCTCCGAAACAAACGCGACAAAAATCTCCTTCTGTTTCGCGGTCTTCTACCTGATCATTGCAATCTTTTCGAATTGGGCGCTTGAGACAACCGCTCCCCCGGAATTCGTGTAGATGGCGTGGTAAAAATCCTGCCTTTACCCCTTCTCTCGGACCGTCTTTAAATACTGGCATTCCCTACCGCTTCTTCTCCACGAGCTCAGTAACTTCCTCCTCGACGAATCACTTTCCATCGTCACCCAGCGCCCTTTTGGCTTCCAACCGCATTCTCCGACGATCCTTCTTTCGTCTGCATTCCGCTTCATCCCTTCAATGGTAGCACCATCAGCAACTCCACTAGCAATGGAGGCTTCACCGGCAACTCCATCAATGGCGGCAGCGGTTCCATCGGCAACAGAAGCTCCACCGGCAACTCCATCGGTGACAGTGGTCCCACCGATGACCCCATCAGTGACGATGAGCTTCATCCCAGAGGTAAGTATCCGAAACTTTTCCTTTTTTACCGCTCATGCATCCTTTAGATCCATTCTTAGTTCTTCCCTTTTTTACCTTTTTTAGGCGGTCAGACACCAAATCACCATCCGCCTTTCCGAAGCTCCTGGTCTCATCTGCTTAGGTCCTATGGGGAACCCAGACCCGACCGACCTGATTAATCTAGAAACCCATAGAATCCCTTTTAAGCAATCACCTATGGATTTGAATCATTGGTCAGGCACTTTTAGATCTTGGCCGAATGAAACCCCTAGCTGGAAAGAGTGGTACCAAAGAATGGCCAACTCCGAGAGAGTTCAGTGGGATGAATTAAAAATCAGCCAGTGCATCAATCTATCTCTATCCCAGATGGAGAAAAATGAACCCTTAGTGATAGCTGCCTCCTACTTCTGGTCTGACGCGCTCAATGCGTTTCTCTTTGGGCATGGACCCATGACCCCAACCCTGGCCGATGTTCTGATGCTGACCGGCCTTGATATCTCTTCCCCCGATACACCCTTCAGTTATCTGGTCAAGCCGACCCATCAGCTGGAAACGAAAGGAATCGGCGGGTGGAAAGGGTACATCAATAAAAACATGAGGACCAGGACAATCTTAGAGAGAGAATACGCAACCTTCTTGATGATGTGGCTAGAAAAGCATCTTTTCTATGGTAGAGCAGTCGGCCCTTCTTCCAACACACAAGCCCTGGTCAAAGCCCTGTCAAGAGGAGCCGCCATCCCTCACGGGAAACATCTGCTAGGATTGGCCTACCACATGATGCACCAGATCAGCGTCAAACTGTCAAAGGGAGAGCCGATTGGTAACCCTGGTGGCCCCTGGTGGTTCATAACCCTCTGGCTTAATTTGTACATAAGCAAGATCTCCAGCAACAGATAGAAACCATGACATTCCCCAACATTGAGTCATAGGAAAACCCCACAGTACGACGACGGTGCACCTCTTTCAGTGAAGCGGCATCAGCTTTCCCTGGTTGCCAGTTCACCGCCACCCAGACAGCCGAGTATTTCAAATGTTTTTACAATGGCTTCAGTGAAGAAACTACCAGCTAGTATCCATATCAGAGAACAGAGCCACTTTTTGAGCTCCCCTTCTGCTATGATTCGACGTCCAACACTTTTGACAATGATCTCACATACGCTTTGATCAAGCCAGGGATTTTACCAACAAACTTCTTCTCTGGGAAGGACTCCCCAACTTATGAGTTCTATAACCCGTCAGTTGCAACATGGCAGTTTGGCCTTGGTCAGTTGCCGATTCGGGTTTACTTCGCCAGCCGCGCAAAATTTCGAGATGCGCTTACCAAGGGCCTTGACAATAACCGGCTGTGCGACTTAGTGCCTGATTCCAGCACCATTGATTTGAACAATTGGATAGCCGCTCCATTTGCTGTTCAACAATTCAAATTATGGTGGGCAGAATGGAAGCAGAATCTCTTTTGTGTATCTCCGGCGACATATTTGCAATGACCTGGACCCTGGCAACATCGACCCAAATGCAGCAGTACTATTCTTTTCTCGGCTGATTTCGATGTCATTTCCTCTTATGCTGCAAATTTGCCGCTAACTTTTATTTCTTTTACAGTCTGAAAGTCGACTTCCTCCAACGCGCCGCCAGAGTGCTACCCATACACACCCTTCCCACTCATCGGCTATCACGCCCCAACCATCAACGACATCACCACCGGCCAATCGAAATAGACGCCGAAGACAACCACTTTAAATAAGACAAGTCGCCGAGTGCGTGCTCGTATAGAATCGGCCGATCAGTCGACGACGGCATCGGCTGAATCTTTAGCTGCGCCGACCCTGCCGATTATCGAGATAGTCGATTCCCAGGCTGCTACAGAAGCTGGAGCGGCTGCTGCATCATTGTTGGTAGAAGCTGTTCATGTAACTTCATATATCACGCATTCATATAAATATTCTGTCAGTATTAACTTCTTCTTTCTGTTAGGCTGCGCAAATCGCTCCAATGCAATCTCTGCAGCAATCAGCCACCATCCAGGCAGAGGCAAGGACACCAGCAATCCCTCCTACTGAGGTAGAGAAAACCTTGCTCGAAACAAATCTTTCAATCCTTAATTAAAATTTAACCGATTTCTGATGCAGGCTACCCTGGACATGCCAATTGTGCCCCTTCATCGGCCATCGACCGGACGACTCGCGGAGGTACAGCAGTCATTATCCACCATCAAACTTAATTACCTGCCTCGCACTTACAGAGCTCCATTTTTTTATTCTTTCCAGGAGGTTGGCCCGAGCACGGCGCCGATAATCGTTGAATCCTCCTCCTCCGATGAACCAACCATGCCAGTTCCCGAGATGAGGGTAGCACTCCCACTGGCATAAACAGAAGAAATCCGCTTTAAGGAGGTAAGAAACCTGACACCCAAATCAGCCAATTTCCTATCACCGTCGGCTAATCCGTATTTTATTTTTTATTCTTTTTCAGGAGCAAGATACCCCCAACAACAGTCTCTTTTCTTTTGCGGTCGCACTTTCTGATGATGAAGAGGTCACCTCACGCCAAGTCGCACTGAGCTCAATCCCTGATAACATCCGTGCCAAGCTTGAGAGCATACGGACCCTCCTCCAAGATGACATCGGTCGTTTAGTGGAAGACGCCTTGCCGATTCGGCAGCTTTTCAGTGACATCAGAGGCCGAGTTCCCGAAGAGGCAGAAGAGGCTCTTGCACCTGCCGCATACATTGAGTCAATGCGGATTCCAGTGTTCAGGGCCGTGCCAAGCTTGAGAGCATACGGACCCTCCTCCAAGATGACATCGGTCGTTTAGTGGAAGACGCCTTGCCGATTCGGCAGCTTCTCAGTAACATTAGAGGCCGAGTTCCCGAAGAGGCAGAAGAGGCTCTTGCACCTGCCACATACATTGAGTCAATGCGGATTCCAGTGTTCAGGGCCTTGCGCCAGTTTGCCGATCACGCCAAATTAGCGAAAGCTCGCGAGGAGGAAGATTCCTACAAACATCGAGCCCAAGAGGTACATCACCGAATCGATTTCCTTGAAAGCTCCCGCCCGGATATTGTTGGTGCTATAGATCGCCTTAAATGGCGAAGGGCAGAGCTTGCCAAGGAGATGGAGCAGGTGACCAAGGCCATAGCCGTCGAAGAGAAGAGACTTCAAGACCTCCCATCTGTCATTGCTGAGTTGAAGCAGGACAGGCAGAACCTAGCCCATGAAGCAATAAAAATCCATCGTCACATGCCAGAAGTCCCTGGATCGGCTGATGACGACCAGAGAACCTTAGACTCGGCCGATCAAGTTAGGCGACGAGCGATTGCGGCTATTAATGCCCTCCTCGGGTGAACTGTAAAAGTACTAAATGCTCTGTAAACATTTAATGTCCTCTTGCCGTTGACGTGCGGATTCAAATTTGGACCATCCTCTTCGGCAGCCTTTCATTTATTAACCCTTTACTCCAACGGGACTCCGTATCGTTTCTAAAGGCATTCGCATCGCCCATCCTCTTTTCCTCCAGCGACTTGATTTCCATACCCCCAGACTAGACGCCGAGATGTCTTCTTCGTCTTCTTTCTTCTCCGTCAATTAGGTACGAAACCTTCCTTTGTTTCTCCGCCTGACATTTCAATCACTCTGACACTGGGTAGTTATTTGCCACTTTTTAGCCGAGATGCCTTAACCCTGACCTGGAATGAGCGATTGAGATCATGCGTTCTGACGAACTGCTGATGCAAGCAGACAGAGATCTGATCAGGACTCATTATGAAGAACTCAAAGATCATGTCCCTGCTAACATTCAAAAGATCCTGGACCATATGGACGCGAACTGCTCTAGGCGGCCGCCAACTGAAAGGAGTCACCCACTCTCTCGCCTAGTCACCCTCGAGGATGCCGCAGCAGGGACCTCCCAACCTCCTCTTGATAGGAGCAACCCACTTCCTCGTCAGGTCGAGGTTGAAGCCGCCATGGAGGATCTGGAGGAAAAGAGCATCCGCCTCTTAATAGAATTAGGCCAGATCGAGAGGGAGATTAAGAAAAAGCGTGGTCCATAAGTGTGTTGGTACTTTTTGTTCTAAGGGCCACTTGTACCGTGTTGGTCATGTACTTTGTCGTTTGTACCGAATAATAAATCGGCCAGATTAGTCGGATGTTTTGTCCTTAAGGCGATGTTATCTCTGCATCCGCTATACCAACAGGAGCCAATAAGAGTTGGCCACGTCGTCTTGATGCACCCTATCATCAGTTATGCATCCACCCATATACTAGGATAGTATCTTTTCAGATACCTGCCGTTCAAGGATCTTGTGAACTCCTCTCCTTTGATGGTTTCCAGTATATACGCATTTCCCAGAGCGCATCTGCCAATTTTATACGGCCCTTCCCAAGTGGGCGACCATTTACCGAATTTGGGATCCTTAGACCCTATCGGCAACACCAACTTCCATACCAAATCTCCTTGAGAGAATTGTTTGACCTTGACCTTCTTATCGTACCACCTGGCTACCCTTTTCTTGTTTTCTTCAATGCTGATCAGGGCCCGTAATCGCTGACCTGCCAATCGTCGAGCTCTCCCTTCATGAGGGAATAGTCATCAGCCGTCAACTGATTTTGAAGCGATGTGCACCTTGACCCCGTCCTTAATTCCCAAGGCAATACTGCCTCGTGACCATATACCAATTGATAAGGAGATATTCTAGTGGCCCCGTGGCAGGCCATCCTGTAAGCCCATAAAGACTCAGTCAAACATAGGTGCCACTTCTTAGGTTGTTCTTCTATCTTCCTCTTGATCAACTTTATTATCCCCTTATTGGACGATTCGGCTTGACCGTTAGCTTGAGCATAATACGGAGAAGAATTCAACAACTTAATTCCCATATCGGCGGTGAACTCCTCGAACTCTCCTGAAGTGAACATCGTCCCTTGATTAGTTGTGATGGTTTGAGGGATACCGAACCGATAAACAATGTGGTCCCTTACAAAATCGACCATAGCGGCCGATGTCACGGCCTTCAATGGGACTGCCTCCACCCACTTGGTAAAATAGTCAGTGGCTACTAATATGAACTTGTGTCCTTTGCTTGATGGAGGATAAATTTGTCCGATGAGGTCTATTCCCCAACCTCTGAACGGCCATGGCTTGATTATCTGGTTCATAGCTGAGGCTGGTGCACGCTGCACGTTGCCAAACTTCTGACAATCTTGACACCCCTTATAATATTTAAAGCATTCTTCGAGTATCATCGGCCAATAATACCCGTTATTTCTAATCATCCACTTCATTTTGTGAGCCGATTGGTGAGCTCCGCACACGCCCTCGTGGATTTCTCCCATCAGGACCTTTGCTTCTTCCGTTCCTAGGCATTTGAGCAGAACTCCATCAATCATTCGGTAAAACAAATCATCTTCGAGTAGCACATACTTCGTGGCTTGAAAACGCACTCGTCGATCCACTTTCTTTGACAGATCCTTCAAGTAATTGGCGATCTCCTTTCGCCAATCATCGGCCGCGAGTTCCAGAGTCATGGCGCCTTGAATCGGCCGATACCCGGACGCGTGTTGGGCAAGCCTATTAGCTTCTTCATTGTAGTTTCTGGGAATATGCTCAATAACCGCGGACTTCAATTCTTTCAAAAGGTGGAGGCAATCTTCGTAGTAAATCCTGAAGACGTCATCTTTACATTCAGATCTCCCCGTTAATTGGTCTACGATGAGCATGGAATCCCCAAAAATATCCACAGCGTCGGCTTTGATCTCTCTCAATAATTGAATGCCCTTTAGGACACCTCAGTATTCTGCCTGATTATTGGTCGCAGATGCTTCTATTGAAAGAGAGAAATCATAACTTTCCCCCCGAGGTGATATGAGGATGATGTCGATTCCTGACCCAGCCCCACATGAAGAACCATCGAAGTATAAAGTCCATGAAACTGGTTCAACGACAACGACTTCCGGTCCGCAATGCTGAGCCACGAAATCGGCCATGACTTGACCCTTGACAGCTTTGGCCGATTCGTACCTTAGGTCAAACTCTGACAGAGCTAGATTCCACTTGCCAATCCGCCCTTTCAAAATTGGCAGTGATAGCATGTACTTTACCACGTCATCTTTGCACACTACTATGCACTCTGCCGATAACAGGTAGTGCCTGAGCTTGGTACATGAGAAGTACAGACACAGGCACAGCCGTTCCACCAGGGAGTATCTCGTTTCTACATCCAGGAGTCTTCTACTGACATAGTATATTACCCGTTCTTTTCCTTCGAACTCCTGTACCAGCGCCGATCCGATAGCCCGCTCATCGGCCGATAAGTATAGTCTAAACGGCTTGTCAGCCTGTAGCGGAACTAATACAGGTGGCGAAATCAAATATTGCTTGATGTCTTCTAATGCTTTGCGCTGTTCTTCTCCCCATACGAATTCCTGATCGGGTTTCAACTTTAACAGAGGAGTAAAAGCTTGAATACGCCTGGACAAATTAGAAATAAATCTTCTGATGAAGTTGACTTTGCCGATTAGGGACTGCAACTCAGTTTTATTCTGCAGGGCTACCACCTTGTTGATAGCGGCTATGATCTTCCGGTTGACTTCTATTCCGCGCTCGTGGACCATGAATCCTAGGAATTGTCCAGCCGACACGCCGAATGCGCACTTGTTCGGGTTCATTTTCAAACCATGCTTCCTCGTGCACTCCAGAACTTTTCGCAAATCGGCTAGATGTTCCTGATGTCCTTTTGACTTGACCACGACATCATCGATGTAGATTTCCACCAGCGTACAAATAAGCTTGTGGAAAATGTAATTCATAGCCCGTTGATATGTAGCGCTGGCGTTCTTTAATCCAAAGGTCATTACTACCCACTCGAATAAACCGAGGTGGCCCGGACACCTGAAAGCCGTTTTCGAAATATCTTCTTCGGCCATTAATATTTGATTGTACCCAGCATAACCATCCATAAAACTGATGACTTTATATCCTGCGACGGCATCTATCAACACATCAGCTGTTGGCATTGGATACCCATCCATCGACATAGCCTGATTAAGGTTCCTGAAGTACATGCACACGCGCAGCTTTCCGTTTTTCTTGTATACGGATACAATATTAGAGATCCACTCGGCGTAACGGCACTGCCGAATAAATTTTGCTTCGATTAATCTTGTAATCTCGGCCTTTATATCAGGTAGAATTTTAGGGTTTCATCATCGTGCAGGCTGTTGATAGGCCGATATCCTGGTTTTATAGGCAACCGGTGTTCAACAATGGAACGGTCTAGACCAGGCATGGTATTCCGAAGCAAAACAATCTTTAAATTCTTTTAATAAACTTGTCAATTTACATTTGTACTCGGGGTCCAAGCTAGCACTAATGTACATCGGCCTTGGCTTACTACCATCGCATAAATCCACCATCTCCAATGAATCAGCCGACGTAAATCCATGCCCAAGCTTCCCATCTTCTCGGGCGAACTGATCCATCTAATCTGAATCTTCAGAGCCGACTGCTCGGATTGGCTGGAGGTCAAAATCGGACACTTTCAGGAAATCGGTGTCCCAGGTTTTACCGGATATGCACTTGACGTGTACGCAGCTCCACTGTTGCGTGTCGGCCGCAGCAACACTATAGGCGGAATCAGCGGTGACTATCTCGATGTTGTCGCCGACCCATTGTACGAGGCATTGGTGCATTGTAGATGGGACGTGGCAATTCACGTGTATCCAATCGCGACCGAGCAACATATATTAGGACCCTCTGCCATTAATAATGAATAAAGTATTGTGAAGGGTCTTACTGCTGATGGTGAGGTCGACGCAGAGCACCCCCCGGGCAGGAGACACGTTGCCTTCGAAATCCTTGAGCATCATGTCTGTCTTGGTCAGATCTTCATCGCTTTTGGCCAGTTTTTGGAACATGGCATACGGCATGATGTTGACTGCAGCGCCTCCATCTACTAGTAGCCTGGTGAAAGGTCGCCCATTGATGTGTCCTTTGAGGAACAGGGCCTTGAGATGTTGTTGTTTTTCTTCTTCCAGCTTCTCAAAAGTGGCTGTCATTAGCTCCAAAGCCAATTGCGCCATCTGCTCCTCCATCTTTGTCGTGTCGTCCCGATCGGTGGGAGCCATGAACTCCATCGGCAAGATGAAAACCATGCTGATGTCAGCCGCCGATTCTTGATCATCGCCTTCCTCATTGTTATTTATTTTGGGGTGCCAGACCCAAGACCTGTCATCTTTCTTATCTATCATTTGCCTCTACTCTTCTTCTTGTTGTTCCCATTGGGGCAGATGCTGGATCCTTCCTTTTTGGATTTGGTCAATCCGTCAGGGAACCACCTGGGGTTCACCGGTTTGGGCGGTGGTTTGACATGCTCCCAATCTGGTTCTCACCCCAGAGGGTTTTCATCTAACACCCTAGCATCGGCCATCTCTTCTAGCCGATCGTGTGCGCTAGTTCTGCCCCCCGGTCGCTTGTGCTGGTCAATCCTGCCCCCCTGCCGATCGTACTGTTCAGCTCTATCCCTTGGCTGATCATACCGGTCAACCCTGCCCCCCAACCGATCACGCACTGAAAGGCGCCGATCCTCTTGTTTGCGCCAGTTTCTGCTGATTGGCTCTAATCCTCTGTCTCTGGAACATGACCTCTAGAACGGGCGATTGTCGCGATATGGGCCGCTGCATTCAGGGCAATTATCAGCTGATGGTAATCTGAGGTTATTTTCCCAGTAGTGGATGAAGAACGGGCATCACCAATGATCTTCATGTTGGCGAATCATCTCTTCATAGTGTCTCGAACTTTCCTGCTGCCACTGGTACTTGTTGAGTAAGAATTGGGAGGTGATGGATCTATGCAGTCTCTCTGATCCTTTGCCCTCGTCTTCTACCCGTCTCTTCCCTTTGACATCTTCAACTGTAACCTGATTTCTGGGGGTCCACGGCACCGCTTCTCTTGGCCGATTCCGACGTCAGCACCTTGGTTTGAAGCACGTTTATTCCCGTGTCAACCATGTTAGTGGGGAAAGGATGCTGATCGATTTTCATCGGCTTCACTGGCTTCGTCAGGACTTCGAATTTGAGTCTGCCTTGCTTAATGGCTGACTGTATTTGCTGACGGAAGATTTTGCATTCGTTTTTGTCATGGGACGTGGCATTGTGCCACCTGCAATATTTCATCTTTTTGAGCTGCTCGGCCGATGGGATGGTATGGTAAGGTGAGAGCTTGATCTGCCCCTCTTGGAGAAGTAAGTCGAAAATTTTATCAGCCTTGGACGTGTCAAAACCGAATGCTTCTGGCTCTTTCTTCTCGAAAGGACATGATATCGGCTTCTTCCCTTTGACCCATTCTGCTAGGTCGATTTCTGCTTCCTCCTCAGATTCAGATCCCTCCAAGTATGCCACCTTTTTCTAAAAATTTCTCCGCTGATCAAAAGGATGTACTTCTTGACTGGCCAATCGGTGAACAATCTGACTCAAGCTTTCGAACTCCTGGGAAGCGTACTTCTCTTTGATGTGTGGTAGGAGACCTTGCAAGGCGATATCGGCCAGCTGCGCGTCGGTCACGACTAGGGTGTAGCATTTGTTTCTGACCTCTCTGAACCTCTGCACATAATTGGTCATGGCTCGTCACTCCTCTGCCTGAGGCTGGTCAAATCTGAGAGCTTCATCTCGTGGACTCCCACGTAGAAGTATTTGTGGAATTGCTTCTCCAGATTGGCCCAAGTAACGATGGAATTGGGCGGTAGCATAGTAAACCACTGGAAAGCCGACCCGGACAGTGACGACGAGAAAAGACGCACCCGCAGAGCATCTTGTGTGGCGGCCTCTCCATACTGGATGATGAATCTATTGACGTGCTCCACAGTTGATGTGTCATCCAGTCCCAAAAACTTGGTGAAGTCAGGAACCTTATACCGATGGGGAAACGGCAATAAGTCATAGGCAGGTGGGTATAGCAATTTATACGTATAGGTTTGTAACTTCGGCTTCAACCCGAATTGATCTTGAATCACCTCTGCTATCCTTGCTGTCCAATCCACTTGCTGCTGATGAACGACTGGTTGAGGGATCGGCACGTGTTGATGGATCGGCGGTGGGATGGTCGGGTGATGGATCAAAGCGTGCGGCGGATTTTGTGGCAACGTGGCCGGCTAAGCGGTTGACAGTTGGTGGCGTAACGAATCTGCCGTCTCGTCGTACAGCGTCATCGGCGCCGCACTTCTGAGTGCTTCTGCAGCATCTGCCCCCCTGCCGATTTCTGATGTGGCCGGCTGATACTGTGGGACCGTCGGCCGGATAGCCGATTGGAATGGTGCCTGGATCGGAGAGCCTCCATAACTGGCCGATTGGTCCAAAACAGTTGTTGCTGCTACTGCCCCCCAAGGCACTGAGTTCGAGGGCAGAGATTGCACGGAGGAAAGCTGAGCAGGCTGAGACGGCACTTGCATTTGAAAGCATGGAGCGCTGTTGTATCCTAGTGGCATTGAGGTGTTGTATCCTACATGTTGTGTTGGTATCGGCTGAGGAGCCGAGTGAGATGTGCGTGGTAAGCTTCTAACTAGAGTTACAATAGGCGGGGCGTACGCTGGCCCCTTATATCCTTGAGCTACTCCACTGACCAGGGAACTGATGACGGCATTGTATACCGTGTTGGTCATCACTGAGGATTGGTCGATGAAAGCTTGGTAAATGGACTGTTGAATCATGTCGGACATCTTGCCCGAGTCCTCAGCGACGGTGATCTGGCGGGGAGTTGGAAGAGGAGCTTTCTTGACGGTCTCCCCGCTTCTAGTACGACTGAAAGATTGCAAGCATGTCTTTCTGTATTCTTCCATGTGTCTTGCCAATTCTTCCTTCTGGTCATCCTTGAGATCCGCCTCCGTGATCTCGATGACGTTGTCCTCAGAGATTTCGGCGGCCTTTGACATGTTAGGCTTTCCAGTGGTCCCACCGAGCGTGCCAAAAGTGTGTTGACACTAAAAAATCGACCAATGATCTTCAGCGTCGGACACACAACCCAGGAGAATCTGCTTAACTCCTATTCGGGTGATCGCCCTGGTGCGGTTCGCGCGGTGTGCCAGTCAATCTGACCTGTTGATTGACAAGGAAAGAAATGTATTAAATTCCAAGGGTTTCGATTGGCTAAAGTTTTGATCTATCTCAAAAAGCGTATCAGCGAATCGGGCGATTTGCTATGAAGATGACCGGCTATAGAACAGCCGATAATCACGCAGCGATTGTAAAGAAACTACTAGAGTAGACTGAACAACGCTACAAATGCAACACTTGAAACAGATCTAATCGGTCGTATGATGATAAATAAGAATAATGGTAGTAAAGCCGACAATTCAAATCTCAAGCTGGATTACTAGTGATAAAACTAGAACAATAGATAAAACCTATAATTCTAGTTAATATCGATAACTTGTGAATAAATATAAATAAAACGACAGCGATGCGCCCGAAGTTAAAGCTTAGATATTACTCGATAAATGAAACTTACAAAATCGGTCGAAGATCGTGTCGATGCAGCCCTGCCAACCCGTACGAACTCGTGAAAGAAAAAGATGTATTGGCGAAGTCGCCGACTTGAAAGTAAAGTACGATGAAAAAGTAGATTTGTTTGTATTGATTGATGTGTTCTTTAAAAATCTCTGAAGATGGCTATTTATAGCCTGGTACAACTGATTTTCTAACCGACTAGGATCTATCTCTAATTTTAAACGAAAACGAATATTTACAAACACAACTCGTATCGGAGTTGGTTATCATTCTCCACGGGCCAATCTTTCTCTATCTTCTTTTTCTGGCCCACTTTAAGCCCATATTGGCCCAATCGCTCCAGCCTTCCAATCGACCGACCCCCACCAACTCCGTTCGCCAATCGCCCGAAACGTTGCAGTACCAATCGGTCGATTCCCAACTGTAGCGCCAATCGGTCGATTCCCAATTGTAACCTTTAAGTCTGCCACATCGGCCAATCTCTTCCTTCCCTGACGCCGATTCAAAACGTGTCAAAATCTGGCATCAACAATATGTAATAATGAATATGAAGTTATATATGGAGTATAACAATAAATATGATATATACCTTGTTGGGACCTTCCATCACGGCTTTCTCTTGTTCCGCATTGTCATCAACGCCATGCTCGGGCTCATCATTGCCATCACGGACATGTTGAGGAATATATCCGACTGGCTACCCTCATCCTCGGTGTAGGTTCTTGGAACTTTTGAGCCACTACCGCCAGCAATAATCTGCTCCATTGTATACCTTTGATCCTCTTCATCTCCCATCTCAACTAATAATGATATCAGTTATACACACATGTAATCATAGATACATGAAATTAAAGATTGTATAAAGTAGCACAATAAATGTCTATACACTTAAAACCATACAATAAAACTTGTACAATTTATTACATGAAACATACATCAAATTAAACATTAAAAATATTTACATGAAATAAATACACATGAAACCATAAATTGTACTAATTTTCTATAATTTCCTAAGCATTTATACTAATTTCCTAAGCATTTATATTAAATTATACTAATTTCAAAACACTTCCACTAATCTACTAAATTATACTAATTTCCTAAGCATTTCCACTAATCTACTAAATAATACTAATTTCCTAAGCATTTATAATAAATTATACTAATTTCTACTAAAGTATACTAATTTCCTAAGAATTTCCACTAATCTACTAATTTCTACTAATTTCTACTAAATTTTACTAATTTCCTAAGCATTTATACTAAATTATACAAATTTCAAAACATTTCCAATAATCTACTAAATTATACTAATTTCCTAAGCATTTATAATAAAGTAGACTAATTTCTACTAAAGTATACCAATTTCAAAACATTTCCACTAATCTACCAAATTATACTAATTTCTACTAAAGTATCGTAATTTCCTAAGCATTTCTACTAATCTACTAAATTCTACTAATTTCAACTAAATTATACTAATTTCCAAAGTATTTATCCCAAATTATACTAATTTCTACTAAAGTATACAAATTTCAACTATTTTCTACTGATTTCTACTAATTTTCTATTGAATTTCCTAATTTAAAAAAATGACTTGTGTCAGCAAGCCGGGGGCTTGCGCTAGCACTACCGCGTGCACGTACCTCTTCGTGAGGCGGCAGTGACCGGGAGGCGCGCGGCAACGACTAGAGGTTGGGGACGGGGATGGCGCACGTGTGGCAAGCCGCAGGGCGACGATGAGGAACCGCGGCGCGATGGTCGAAGAAGAGGCCAACGGCGATGGCACCGCGCCGTGTGCGGTGGCCGGCCAGCCGGTGGCGCTGGAGAGAGGGGCGGCGTCGAGGGTTGCAGTGCTGGCGTTGGAGGGATCATGCTGGGGTCGCACCGTCGATGGCGGCACGGGAGTGGCACTGCCGGGCTAGGTGGACAGGGCGTGCGCGGACGTCGGGCTGGGCGGAGGATGATGGAGAGGCGCGGCAGGGGCAGAGGATGGCGGAGAGGCGTGGGGAGTGGCGGTGGAGGAGGAGGATGGGGTGGTGCAGCACGTCGATGGGAGCCAGCGGCGGACGCGGACGCGGCGGTCGAGGTGGAGCAGACAAGAGGCGCCTTATCAGGAGAGTGAAGTGAGAAGGAAGAAGGAGGCAGAGAATAGATATTTATAACCCCCTTTAGTCCCGGGTGGACACTGAACATGAAAAAGACCCCTTTAGTTCCAGTTGGTATTACCAATCAGGACTAAAGGCCCCTCCTTTCATTTCCCACGTGTGCTGCAACTGGTTTTGTAGTTTTAATTTATATATGTTTTAAGTTGTTTTGTACTGGTGTTATTAAAGAAAAATAAAAAATTTACATATTTTGAACATGCAAATATACATTAAATTAGAAAGTATATTTAAAATAAGTTTGAATCAGTCACTAATTCTATACTAGTTTATTAAGTTTCTAAAATAATTATTTTAATCCATCAATTGATCAACAAACTCTTCAATTAAATAATTTCAACGCGCAAAAATGCAATTGATGTATGTGGTTAACATTGTTTATATTGATCGAATAAAGGTTCACCATATAGCATTACAATATAATTGAAAGGTTCTTATGGCTATAGAGCATTATATAAATTATAAAGGTGCACCATATTTAGTGCATTACAATGTAACGTTAAAAAACTTCTTCTTCACGAAAGTTCCTTGGTCATTATCGCGGCATAAGTACGGAGCCTCTTCTTTGGCTAGCATGATCCTTGGGTCAACTTCAACAGCAAATGGAGGCATGCCATCAAACTAATTATAATCATCTGACTGGTCTATTTTATCCTCAACTCCCATGATTTTTCTTTTACATGGAAGAACTATGTGGCGCTTTGGCTCCCATGATTTTTTTTTATCTTCTGATTTTTTTCTTGGGTTTGCTAGAGATGTCCTTCATACAGAAAACTTGATGCACATCATTAGAAAGGACAAATGGTTCATCATTGTATCCAGTCTTGGTCAGTTCCACTATTGTCATTCCATACTGATCTTTCGTTATGCCACCTCCAATTAGCTTCACCCATTGGCAACAAAATAGAGGGATGTTCAGCGGTCCGTATTCAAGTTCCCAAATATCCTCTATGAAACCATAATACGAGTCCTTGCTCCTGTTGTTGTTTATGGCATCTATACGGATACCACTATTTGGGTTGTTGCTTTTTTGATCTTGGGCTCTCGTGTAAAATGTATAACCATTTATCTTGTAACATTGGAATTTCATGATTGTGCTAGAAGCTCCCCTAGCTAACCAAGCGAGTTGTTCGTGAATCGTTACCCATAAGGTGTTGATGCAATCAAGAAGGAAAAGTATCCACGTGATGACGTATAATCCAGGCATCGAATTTCGTTGGGTATCGGGAAAATAGAATTTGCTTGTGTTCCTCGATATACGGAGCCACAAAGGATGATTGTTACAGAATTATGAAGAGTGCTTTATGGAACACATCACTAGCATTGCTTAAACTTGATTTCCTTCCAAGGGTGCCCGTTCCCCATAGCCTTCCCTTTTGGCATGATGTTGGAACCTTAATCGAATTAATTGATTCAATAAAATCAACACAAAACTCAATGGCCTCCTCTGTTCCATATCCCTTGGCGATGCTTCATTCTCGATGAGCACGATTAAGAATATAGTTTTTTAGACTGATATGAACCTCTCAAAAGACCACATATTGTGCAGGAATACTGGACCGAGAATAGTAATCTCTTTGACTAGGTGAACCAGGATGTGCATCATAATATTGAAGAAGGATGGTGGAAATACCAACTCAAATCTGACAAGATATTGTACCACATCCTTCTGTAGCTTTAGTAGCTTGGTTGGATCGATTCCCTTCTACAAAATTGTATTGAGAAACGCGCATAGCTTTACGAGCGCCAATCATACATTCTCTGGTAGAATACCCCTCAGTGCAACCGGAAGCAACTGGATCATCAACATGTGGCAGTCATGGGCCTTTAGATTTGTGAAGTTCTTTTCTTTCATATTTATTATTTCCTTTATATTCGAGGAGTACCCAGACGGAACCTTGATGTTATCCATGCAGTCAAACATGTTATCCTTCTCTTCCTTGCTGAGAGTGTAACTGGCAGGACGTAAGTAGTGATGACCTTTATCTCTCTTTTCCAGACGTAGGTCATTTGGTTGCTTCATACCTTTTAGGTCCTGTCATGCTTCCAATGTATCTTTTGAGTTTCCATAACAACCTAGAAAGTCTAGCACGTTCACGCAAACATTCTTCGTCAGGTGCATCACATCTATTGCGTTGCGGACCTTTAAGATTTCCTAATAAGATAAATATTGACTTCTTCTTCCACATGGGTGCACGTCCGTTATCGTCGTTCGAAACATGTTCACTACTAAGACCCTTTTCAAAGACTACTCTTACATCCTTTATTATCTCAAATACACGCTTTCCATTATGGTGTGCAGGTTTTTTACGATGGCTGGCGCCCCTTTGAAATGCATCCCTTTCTTTCTTAATAGTTGGTTAGCAGGAAGAAATCGATGATGGCCCATATACACGACCTTCCTACAGTGTTTCAAATACATATTATCTATGTCGTCTAAACAGTGGGTGCATGCCTGATATCCCTTGTTTGTCTGTCCTGAAATGTTACTCAGTGCAAGCCAATCATTGATAGTTATGAACAGCAATGCTCATAGGTCAAAGCTCTCTTGTTTATCCTCATCCCACACACATACACCTTCTTCCTTCCAGAGCACTAAAAGTTCATCAACCAACGGTCTTAGGTACACGTCAATCTTCTCCGAAGTCTATGGAGAGTCACCTCCGCTCCTCCAGTACCAGAAAATAATGGTACAACAGAAGATCTTCGAGTCCACATACTCGGGTTGAATATCATAAAGGAATCTTGAAATAATTGTCCAAATATCTTTTGGAGCAAGTGCCACATTTTCATAATATAAGTACAGTGGCACATAATAGCCTGTCCAGGAAAAAGACTTGTTCACTGAGCATGGTCCATTTTAGCAAGCCAAAACTAACCAAAAACCGATGGGTCAAGGTCAGTGAACAAATTTTTGCCTGAACAGGCTATTGGGCCACCATACTTCTATTATGAGAATGTGGCTCTAAAAGGCGTTTGGAAAACTATTTCAAGATTCTTTTATGATATTCAGCTCGAGTTTGTGAACTTGAAGTTTTTCTGTTCTACCATTACTTTTGGATTCTTGACTCCGTGAAGTTCACTATGGAGTGTTAGTAATCTTTAGTGTATCTTTGTTGTCTTATTCCACAATTCTAGCATTAAGTTGACCGGTGTAATTTTCATGTCACTCTAATTTAACATGCAAACTATCCAAACAATTGTAGCAATGACCAAATTTTATTTCTTACGCTTACAATTTATTTACCTCAATTTTATTGCAAGGACTAAATATTAAAAACATATTTACTCTATTTTTTTCCATACCTAATATTGATCAAGATATTTATCTAATACGAATCATATAATATATAACAAGCAAGCTATCCATCAAATTCTAGCTCAAAAACATGTATAAATAAAAAATACTCTCCATTCTCCCTCATTCTAAAAAACTTATTTTTTTCTATCTCTAAAGCATAAAACAAAGTATAATAACAATAAATGAAGGGAGGATGAAGTAGCTAACCTTTACAACACTTTGGATGAGAGTAAAATCCCCACGAAAATGAGGGAAAAAAATTAGGCAACACCTCCCTAAGCTTGCTTGCTCACCATGAAGAATGAGTGGCTCGGGCTCGGGAGGAAGAAGGGGATTTTTATAGGGCGGGCGTTTAGTTCCGGTTGGAAAAACTAACCGGGACTAAAGGCCTCTCATTTAATCATTGGTGGTACCAACTGGGACTAAATGATTAATCCCAGTAACACCAATCGGAACTAAATGAGAGGCTTTTAGTCCCGGTTGGTTTTTCCAATCAGGACTAAATGCTCCACCAGATTCCCTGGTCCATCCTAGCCGTTACAATTGGGACTAAATCTTCCATCGGATGTAGCTGTCGGTGGTGGCCGTTTGACTCGGGACTAATGATCCTTTAATCCCTGATCTAAAAATGACCGAGACATATATCTCTAGATCGAAAGTCCTTTCTCTACTAGTGTTATTACTACTTTAATTTGCTGGCTTTTAATTTGTGGATGGCGCTCGACACGCTCTTCGTCGAATTAACCTCCAATCTATATGATGGAATGTGTCGTAGGATGAAGGCTCTGATCTTACTAGAATTAATTCATGATATTGACCAAGCTGCGTACGTCCAGGAGCTAGGCACACGGTGCTATATGGCCTGCAGCCATTGAACGGCCAGGCTAGCTAGGGAAACCGTCGTGCGTGGCCACGCAGACGAGCGAGGCAGCCGCCGGCCGCGGGTTGTGTCCACGTAGATAAATTTTGATACAGCCATGTTTGACGTGCTCAGGGACGGATCCAACATCCCATAATAGGGGCTCAATTTCCTCTTCTTCTTCCTCACTCCTCTCTTTCCCTATTCTTCCTCCTCTTTTTTTTCTTCTCCTTTTCATCTACGTCTAAAATTTGTAGGGGGCTTTGGGACTCCATACGATCCATGGGGTAGGGGGCTTCAGCCTCCACATTGAATCCGCCCCTGAAAGTACTTTTACTGGAAGTGTCCTTATTCTTCCTTGGATAGACAAGAAAACGACGGAATAAATACACGACCCCCATGAGTTTAATTAATCGGTACTAATATAGTATTTCCTTCATTTCAAATTGTAGATCATCTTGGTATTTCTAGATTCATAAAGATAAAATAACCTACAATTTAGGATGGAAAGAGTATTAAACATCACACATAAACACATACGTCACCTTGCGGGTTGATTACCTAAAAATACAAGGGCCTTCTACGGCAAAAGCAGCATGACTAGCTGGTTGACTTGTGGACTGCCTAACGAGATATTTCAGTATTTGGACCTCAATTTACACGCTTTCCATTTGTGACACCCAATTCGCAACCCTTTTAAAATTTGACATCGAGGCACGCGGATTGGTGTTTCTTCTTATTTTTTTTTCTTCTTTATTTTCTTTTCCAATTCCAACTCATGTGAACGGACGATTTTGCCTATGGATTATCCTCTCCCGTCAGCTCCCACGCGCTGCTCTCCGCGGGCCGCGCGTCGAGGCCGCCGCCACCCTGTTCCCCTCGCTCGCGTTCCTCCCGCTTACCACCCCAAAAAAAAATATTGAAATCTCCGAACGAATGGAGCATCTACGTGGATGGTTGACTAGTTGACCGTTTGTTTGATCCGAACCCGAGCTCGTCTTGGTCCTAGGAACAGGGGAGAGGCGGAGATGCCGTGGGTTGGGCCGCTAGCAGGCTTCATCGAGTTAACAGGCCGATAAGAGAAGAAGTGGAAGGGAAGGAAAGAGGAAACATTTTTTTTTTCACTTTTTCTAATGCCGAAAGAAACTTGAATTCAAAGTAACTTTGAATCAAAACAACTATCCTAAAGAATATAAATATGTAACAGCATGAAAGAAACAAGCAGTTTTGTATCCTATATATATCATATTGTTTGGTTTTAGGAAAAAAATATTGTTTTGCTATGCTAAATATCTTATGTAAGTGTTGGAAAAAAAATAGAAATATGAGTGTGATATACATTCGTTCAAAAACTTTGAGTATCTTGCATCAATTTGCAGGAAAAGATCTGTACAAAAATTGTCGAAAAGAAAAGATAGGAAAGTATCTGTCACGATAATATCTGCTGGGCCTTTTATTTCCGGACGGATGCATCTGTTGGGCCTTTGGATTCAAGGACGGACGAGACGGTTTGATCGCCGGAGGCAGCCAGCAGATTGATCGCCGGCCGGCGCAGCCAAGGAAGCAAAGAAAGGGATGGGTGGATGGGCGGCATGAGCGGGCGCTGTGCCGAAAACCTCCCGTGCCATTCGCCACGCCACCATGGGAAGAAGAATAGCATGCCTTGAGCTGGCATAGTAGGATCCGGGCAAGGGCAGGGCTGGGCTGGTTGACGGAGGAGAGATTGGGGAACCTGGAATAATCCATTCCCAATTCTCCAACCTTCCCCCTCCCTTCCCTCCTTCAATCTAATTTCTCAACCAGCAGCAGCAGGAGGCCCAACGGCGTAGCGTATGCCTCCTCCAAAACGACCATCAAGAAACAGCAAGGAGGCAGAGGAACACGCATGTGTGTTTATGGATCATGGCTCCCCACTTAGCTCCTGATGCGCCGCCCTCGCTCGTCCACTCACATTGATTGATTGATTGATTGATTACTAGCTAGTCCATCCGCATTGACAAAGGGCGCCTCCTTCAATTTGATGGGCATTCCGTTGCATCTCAACTCCAACGCTAACAGGTACCATATGTCAATGTAAATTTCTTTGATTATAATCAATTCTGAAAATGCCAATGCATTTTTGCCATCCATTTATGTGCACTGCATTTCTATGTTTGCTATGGAAGTTTGCATAACAGAAGGCCATGTTGAGGCAAATTGAAGTGCAGAATTCTTCTTTAATGCACAAATTCAAGCCTGTTAGTCATCCATTTTAGTTTTCGTGTTCAGTTCGTACAATCGCTACTATTGACAAAAATTTCATTACCATTTTGCAGGATTATCAGCTGAGATAACTATGTTTATGCTTTCCCAATAATGCGTAATCTTTAATTTTATACATTATCACCTCATAATGTTTAAGCATAAAAGATTCCTTCTGTCTTAGGGAAACCATTAAAGATTCTTTCTGATAGTTTTTGTGTCTGTAGCGTGTCATGTTATCTATGAACATTATGTTTCAATAGTACTAGTAACTATTCTAGTGGAATGATTCTTTCAATTGCTTCATAAATAACCCCATTGCAGTTGATGCTAGTATGGTTGGAAATAGGACATGGTTTGGAGGGCTTTTCAACGGCTCAGGCAAAAGGCGACAAGTTAGTGCAGAGAAGATAGTGTTTGATCTGACCCCTCTTCAGGTACAGATGTTCTGCCATCACTAAAACGTGTTTAGCCAACATACATGCGCCCTTCGAGGATTCTGGATGGTATCTTCTCCTCTTCTTGCAGATGAAGTAACCTTTTCGTAAATTTTCAGGAACAGAGATTGCAAAAGTTGAAGGAAAGGCTAAATGTACCTTATGATGAAACTCGAGCAGATCATCAGGTAAGTAACTGTGTGCTTAACTAGCTTCAGGAGTACTTAGCAATAGGGCTGTGTGCATGGTGCATCCATATGATGTAAAGGCTGGAATTAACTTTTTGTTATCTAAAAACGAATATTTAGAAAGGCCGTTTGTATGGATAGAAAAAGAGATGAAAAGTTATGGTTTCAGCCCTGCATGTTAATCTATCATGTAAGCTCACCATGAGATTTTTCATGCTAGCAATATCCAGTACAATAATATGCTTCAACTTGCAACTAGTTACATTCAGCGCAATAATATACTTCAATTTTTAACTTGCACTAGTTTACATCCAGCGCAATAATATCCAGCACAATAGTATGCTTCAGCTTGCAACTGTTTTTTGCTCTTTGTTTTGCTCATTTATTTATACCTTATTGACTTCAAATAGATGTTGACTTGTGCATTTTTTTATATTGTGGACTTTGGCATTAGGAATCACTTAGGGCTCTTTGGAATTCCTCCTTTCCTGATACAGAGCTCACTAGCTTAGTTTCAGCGCAGTGGAAAGATATGGGGTGGCAGGGCGTGAACCCAGCGACTGATTTCAGGTTACTTCGAGTTTTTTTTCTCTACGCCCTATTTTAGATTGTCTAAACTAAGTTTCAGACTGTAAATTTAAATGCACCTTGTCTCTTTCTTCTTAGTAGCCCGCAATCAGCCACTGGTTTGTTCCAACAAACAAAACAGACTTTTCTTGCCTGACAGACGAAGAGCTTAACAATATCATTTGACTTTGGTTTCAGGGGCTGTGGATTTATTTCACTTGAGAACCTTTTGTTTTTCGCTAGAACATATCCGGTATGTCCTTTTCTGTAGTATATGTATATGCCAGAAACCAAGATTATATAGATGAAATCTGGATTCATTGATCTTGTATATAAAATTAACTCCTTACTAAGTGAGCAAAGTGTCCACCTTGACATGCATATAAACTGACGGTTGCTGGTGGGTGATCCAACAATTAAGCAGGCTCCTTTCAAGAGGTTGATGCTGAAGCAGCAAGGAATGCGAGCCGTGTGGGAGTACCCCTTTGCGGTTGCAGGTGTAAACATCTCTTACATGCTGATTCAGCTGTTGGAGCTCAACTCAGGTATTCCTTCTTTTTTACCCTTGGGGTCCAGGCATGGCATCTAATCTCTACATGTGAAACTGTCTAGTTGCTTAAAATTAAGAGTTTACATGTATAAACTATGTGCATTGCATTGTAACAGATTTGTTTTTGGTCAAAACACTATTAAAAGTAGTAATCAAAGTACGTACATCTAACCCACCATGTGCGTTGCATTCGTACGAGTCAAACAGCTCCATGATTATGCAGCCACATTGCAGTATAGTATTAGGTTTTGTTCCCTTTCTCAAGATGAGGAATCTTTGGATTTGATTACGACTGTTTGATGATGAGCATTATAATAGTGGGCACATGGATGCAGCTGGTGCTAACTGCTAACCGATGCGCAACCGTCTCGTCCCGTTGCATATATGCGTTGTGCCACACATGATTGCCTTGCCTGATCATCCATACTAGTATACAGAACAAGCTGGTCTCACCAGAATCATCATGTGGTTTCGAACAGGAAATAAAGGCTTGTTTATTCATTTCAATTTGTTTGATTGTTCATGTACTATCTCTTTGAAAGCAACAAGTGAATGAATGATTGTTGGTTCCATAACTGCTGGTAGCTAGTAGCTGTGCTGGTTTTGCTTATTCATTCAGATATGATATGCGATACCTGAAAGAAAGGAAAAGGATGTTGACTGTATTCGATTGCTTTCCTTTGCTTTTTTTTGGTTTCAGCGCGGCCGAAATCTTTGCCAGGGATTAACTTTATCAAAGTGTTGACAGGTAGGTAACTAGTAGTGCTGCTATTTCCGTCAAATCTTGGAGTGACTGATTTGTAATGTTCTCATGCACTCTACTAAGTGTTTTTTTTTTTGTTGCCACATATATGGATGGATGGATCATGCAAATTATTAGAACACGAGGATGCATTTGACGTGCTATACTGCATCGCTTTCGAGATGATGGATGCTCAGTGGCTAGCAATGCGAGCATCGTATATGCAGTTCAAAGTAAGCTCATCCTTCTCCTTTGGATTGATCTCCTGAACTAATCGGTATCATGAACAATCGAGTACACATACTATGCAGGAGGTGATGGAGGCCACAAAGCAGCAGCTGGAGAGGGAGCTCTCCCTGGAGGATGTCCATGGCATCCATGACCTCCCAGCTTACAACCTCTTGCACAAATAGTAGGTAGACTATTCCATATGATCCAGTCAAGGGAAAATGAAACACATGATGATCAGATCAGCTTCAGCATCAGCCTGTAAAAAGAGAATGCAGCATCCACACTATACTTTCAGTGTCCATCTCTTGTTGATGATGGAAATACGACGCAGTTTTGCCGAGGAGCCAGCCTATACTAGGGATACACACATACTCTGTGTGTGTGTGTGTTGTGTGTGTGCGCACAGTTTTGCAGTGTATATATCGCAGGGATTTATTGTACAAGAGCAAATGATGCAAACTAAGCTTCTGTTGAGGTCGAGTTGTTTGCGTTTGCAGTCATGTGAAGAGAAGGAGCCACTTGCTGTAGTTGTTTGCTTTGACTGGATCCGTCCAAGCATATGCATATGCTAGCTAGCTACCGATCCAATGATCAGAGGCCCAATGCAAGGACCGACCTTTTGTGCTTGGTTGATTGTGTGTATATGCATAAAGATATTATACATATTGCGTACATCTGGTGCATGTGCTTGTTTGGTTTCTCTTGCTCCAGATCTATCCTGATTAATTATTACTGGTAAAAAAAGGGCATGCAAATTTGAAAAGGAGGGATGTGTCCTTGTATGCATGAGAGATGTATACGTGGCTCTGCTGCACTGCACATAGACATAGGGATAGGGGTCTCTGTAGCATTACAGTTTACACAGATAGATTTGGCAGAGCAGAGCAGAATGATATTGAAGAGGAGAGGAACCAACAATGTTCAAAAAGATTACCAAGTTACTGAACAGAACGGAAAGAAACAATTCAAGCTGTGTGCTGATGGATCATGATAGGCAAGGTGCTGTAGCAACTTTTACCATATGTCTTTTTCTCAAAAAAAAAGTCTTGTAAGTATTTATAAAGGTTTTGTAGGGGAAAAATAAACGGTCAAAGTTGCTACAGTAATTTAGCAATGTAGAATAAATTGAAATGGAGCTATACACGATAGTGACGATGGGCTTGAGCTTGTAGCAGAGCATGAGGACATCCCTGGCTCCACGCCAAAGCGCTACATAAGTAGTTATTTTTTAATAAGAAAAATTATACATATGCAGTTATTTGCAGGATAGGGTGATCTTGACCCCGTGAAATGACCATAGCTTGTTTTTTTGTGATGGAACATTGACACGAAGGTGATATGGATCCCAAGCGAAGACCATGACAAAGGTGTTTGGCAGCAGACCTCCTTCTATCTCCCCTGCTGCTCCTTGGCTTTTGATCCCTCCCAATGCATTGCACACCGACGAGGAGAGGTGAGAAGCTCCCATGGCCATGCATGTTGACCGTACCTCCATGATGGATCAGGATCAGATGGTGAGCTAGCTAGCTGGTAGCAAGAAATGATGGAGATGGTTGATCGATCTGCCTGATCACCTGCAGCTGGCCACTCTGCTGCCTCTGTAGAATTAGAATCACACACACACTTGCCACTGTGTGCAACAGAAGACCATGACTGAATGATGAGCATGTATCACTGAATCAGGCAGCCAGCACAGCAGTCAGCAGTGCTTCCCCTTCCCTTTCATGTTTCACTTCAGACCTTCATCAGTTATGAGTATCACTGAATGATCAAACATTTGGTTATTATCTGTTATCTCTCTCCCTTCTCTAATCTTCTGTTGCAACAAGCAACGAACAGCAACAATATTCTCAGTCTGCTATTCCATAACGATCTTTCGCAATGTTCTCAAGAAAGAAACCATCCATCCTATTTGACTTGATTAATCGTCATCATAATAATCCATATAAAGGGGTTGGTAATAACAAGAGCAGCTCTGCTGACTGCTCTGTTCAAGTGTTCATGTTCTACTAGCCGCCGTCCGCCACACTCCGGCGGCGGCGGGCTCGTCTCCTCTTTCTGTTTGATTCTCATCTCAATTCACAAGGCAAAAGAACATCCATCCAAAAAGGCTAAACAAAACGAAACCAAACTCAATTACAGGCACTCAATCACGGCACGGCGGCGATCAGAAGCGCGCGTTCTCGAAGCCGTGCAGGTCGCTCACCCGGTTCATGGACTTGCGCATGATGGCCACCTTGGCCAGCTGCTCCGCCGCGCGCCACGCCGACGTCGGCGTCAGCGGCTCGCCGCCAGGACCGGCCGACCGCGGCGTCCCCACGGGCGTCGTCGCCGCCGCCTCCCCGTCCGGCCTCCTGCCGCGCCTCGACGTCGGCGTCAGCGGCTGCTGGTCGTCCTCCTGCTGATGCCGATGCTGCTGCTGGTGGCTGCGCCGCCACTGCATGTCGCTGAGCTCCGTGTCGAGGCTGCCAACCAGCTCCTCCCGCTGCTGCGTCGGCGGCGACTGCAGCACCAGCGCCCGCGCCGACGACAGCAGGTGGATCGCCGTCGCCAGGTCCTGCAGCTCCGCCAGCCGCCGCGACTCCGCCACCGCCCGCGTCACCACGAACAGGTCGTGCAGCCGCCGCGACGACCTCTCGCTCTGTGCCAGCGGCGGCAGCAGCAGCGGCTGCTCCGCGCCGCGCACCGCCTCCTGCGACGCCGGATCGCGGTAGCCGCACCGCACCGACAGCGAGTGCGGGTGGTGGCTCTGCTGCTGCAGCGGCGCGCGCAGCTCCACCAGCAGCTCCCGCTCCTCCTCCGCGTACATCTCGCCCAGCCGCACGCTCACCCCGGCGCCGCCGCTGCCTCCGCCGGCCAGCGCCACCGCCTGCTGCCCGGGGCCACACGAGTACACCGCCGTGATCTCCCCCGCCAGGAACACCAGCTCCAGCTGCACATCCTGCATCACCACGCTCACCAGCCCACCAAGGCACCTGGCGAACGCGTGTTCCACCGGGGGCTCTTCCTTCTCCTCCTCGGGCCGGACAAGGGGAGGCGCGTCGCCGATGGGGATCTCCACGTGCGTGAACCGCGTCGCCGGAGCAGCCATGGCTGGCCGCCCAAACTGCTTCCTCGTCGTCGACTGATCCCGCTGCTGCTGCTGCTGCTGCTGGGTGTCGGAGAGCAGCATCACGGTGGCCACCGGGTTGCGGTCGCGCCGGTCCTCGAGCACCTTGGTGGCCTTGCGCAGCGCGTCGCCGACGCAAGCGCTCTGCTGCTGCCCCGGCCCCTGCTCTTGCCCCTGGGTGGTCGCGGCGGCAGCGCAGACGACGAGGCGGTCGAGGATCTGGCGCGCCGACCGCTGGCCCTGCCTCGTCATCCGGCGCAGCGGCAGCAGGCGCTTGGCGGCGCCGGAGAATGCCACGATGGAGAGGCGGTCGGCGGGGCCAAGAGAGGCCACGACGAGGCGCATCCCGCGCTTGAGAATCTGCAGCTTCTCCCCCATCATGCCCTGGCTCACGTCCAGCACGGTGACGAGATCAATGGGCGCGCGCCGCGGGGACGCCGACGACAACCGCAGCCCGGGCGCCTTCACCTTCACGGCCACCACGTACTTGCCGTGCCGCCGGCCCGTCGACACGAGCGCGGCCTCCGGCGCGACGGTGACCGCGAGCCCCGACGTCGTCCTGGGGCGCGGGAAGAAGCCCCTGAACTCGGCGGCGCCCTGCTCCTCCTCCTCGTCGTCCTCGTCGGCCTCCGGGATCGGGTTGAAGCCGCCGCCGTTGGCCGCGGCCTTGGGCGCCAGCAGCGGCTCGTCGTCGTCGTAGAGCTTGGAGGATGGCGGCGGCGGCGGCGTCTTGCGGCCGTCGCTGCCGCCGCTGGCGCGACGCTTGTTGTCGTCGTGGAAGGAGGAGCAGTGGAGGCGGAGGGAGGCGAGGAAGGGCGCCTGGCGCCATGGCTCGGCGCAGACGGGGCAGGAGAGGACGCCGTTAGCGGAGGAGGAGCGCGCGTGGGCGGCGATGCAGGGGAAGTGGAAGGCGTGGGAGCACTCCGCCGTGAACACCGCCGAGCTGCCGCCGCTCTTCACGCCGCGGGAGCACACGCCGCACCGGGCCTGCACACATCATTTGTTTATTCCAACCATGAGCAGCTGAAAGATTTGATTCTTCATATAGATCACAAAATCACACATTTTGTTTGTAAATTTGATTGAAACAGAATGAGTACAGAGAATAATGAAGAAACAAATTTGGCAGAAAGAAAGAAATGAGGAGGAAAGCCACGTTGGGATGAGGGAAAAGATGGGACTTTTTGGGCAGTAGCAGTAGGATCATTTGGAGTACTGAAACCAAAATCCCTCGTGCTAAAGCTGCTCTGATCTGATTGGATCCATCTTTTTGCGCTCTAGGCTCCACCTTCAGCTTTTTCATTCTTTCTTTTCCCCTTTCTTCCACTCGGCACAAGGAAAAGCAGGGGATTTGCATCCTGCTGCTGCTACTAAAAGTGTACAATACAGTACTAGAGAGCACCACAATCCATCTCCTTCCTAGGTGTTCTAGTGTAGCATTTTTATTTTTTTCTTCCAAAATGGAGAATGGGGGAGAGATGAGATCCAAAATCCAATCCATGGAAGAAAGAAGTAGGAAAAGGTTGCTGGGTGTTGTTAATCTAGCCAGTGTAGAAAGAAGAGAAGATAGATCCTCACAGTCAGAAAGAAATCACAGGCAATCTCTCTGAGATGCAAAGGAAGGTGGCAAGGAAAAACAAAGGTGATTGGAAAAGCTGCAGCAGCTGTGGGTGAGGACGATGATATAATAATAATTGCTCAATCATCACAAGGTGGAGCGGAAGAATCTCAAGGGAGAGGGGGAGGAGGATTAGGACAAAACAGGGGAGGGTGGCGGCAATGATTGCTGGTTTCTAGAGAATGGAGATGGGGATCACCAATCGCCACCGGCCAAGGGCAAGGCAAAAGACAAGCTCTCATTGCTGCTGGGCTAAGCAAGTTTATTCTTCAGTTCATCACATTCACATCGGCTTGCTTGCTTGCTTTCCCCAACCAAACTTCTAGTTCTAGTCAAGTCCACACACACACACACACACACACACACAGAGCCTTGGATCAAGAGAAGAAGAATAAGAAAGGAAATGCTACCGACCTTGGACGGGAGGAGCGAGGCCTTGAGCAGCGCGAATCTGGAAGGGGATCTGGGCGAGGCCGGCGCCGACAGCGCCTGGAGCAGCGGCATCCGGTGCTTCCTGGCGGGCGCCGGCGCGGAGGGCGGCGTCACGGGGGCGGCCTCCGCCGGCTGCTGCAGGGGCTTGGTCCGGCACCGCAGGGTGGGCGTCGACGGGTTGCTGCTGCTGTTGCCGGTGGCGGCGCTCTTGACGGCGGAGAAGAATCCGCCTCCACCTCCGCCGGCAGCGTCGTGCGGGCGGCGCTTCTTGTTCTTGGCATCGCCGTCGTCCCGCTGGACGGACGTGCAAAGCGCCCTCCGCCACCCCGTCCCCATCTCCTCCTCCTTCTCGTCGTTGATTGGAGCGGAAGCAGAAGAAGAAGAAGCGGAGAGGAAGGAAGGTGGCGAGCTGCAACTGGCCTGCTGCTTGCTGGTGGTGCTCTTAATTGCTGCGCGCTGCTGCTGCGGCTGCTAATAATAATATGCAGGTGAAGGGAAGGAGAGGAGCATCACATGGCAAGGCAATGGCATAGTAAGGGAATCCCGGGAGAGAAGGAAGAGGGAGGGGAGCCTGCCTAGTAGGGAGGACCTCTCTGAGCTACACTACTCTGTTGCGTTGGGTGCTCTCTCTGTGCTCGACTAAGTACTGCTCCGACGACGACGACTCACTCTCTTAATTATTGTTTGTTTATTTATTTTATTATTATCGATCCTCCTCTCAACTGAGCTAGAGAGAGAGAGAGAGACGCAATTATTGTATACAGCAAGCTGCAAGCAGAGAAGCAGGGAGCCGCTCGCAGTATCTGTGGACGGACCTACTCGCAGTCGCGTCCCAAAGCTCCCTCTGAACTCTGACGAAGCTCGAATCGTATCGTAACACCCCCCCCCCCCCCCCCCCCCCCCCCCCCCCCCCCCCCCAACCCCAACCCCAACATTTATTATTCGGAAATTCCTGTTCGATCGTCGTCGTCGTCGTCTCTCCGGGTTGTATTTGGTATTGGTAACTTGGGAAACTGATGATGATGATGATGATCGTCGCCAAGCTTGGGAAACTGCAACCTCAAGATTCCCCTCCTTTTCCCACTGGGATCAACATTCAGCAGCTGACACAGGACAATATTCTACACAGTGCTTTGATCAAAAGAAAAATCTACACAGTGCTGCCACGAAAAACAAAACCATATTCTGGTTCGGAAAACATAAACTTTTCGGGCTTCTTAGAACAGGGCTCACGGCCACTGACTTCTGGTCCTATCAGGGATTTTAAAAGGAAAAGATTCCACTTGGCTCGTTTGGACGGTTTCTAATCTCTTTTAGGAGTTGTTAAGCCCTTTGGTAACCAAGCAAAATATGGTTTGTGAAAAAGAACAAGATACTACTTTGGACGGTTTCATTCCATTATGTTATGCGTGCATTTCCTGGAGTAGTACGTTTTCCAAAAACAGGATTAATAGGCAGTTATGGTTGTAGCTAAGCTAGGTAGGAGAGCACCTCAGGCTGCTGCGTCGTTCCTAATGTAGGTAGCGGCTACGAAAGACGAAACAATGCGAGGGTGGATGAGGATGAGAGGAGCAGAGCAGAGCAGGCTTTCCCTCCCTCGGGCACTAGTGGGAGGGGAAGGCTGCGCGCGGCGCCCTGTGGATCAGTCTCATCACCTCTGACGAAATGAATTGATCAGGGCGGCCATGGCCATGGCCATTGGCGGACTCGATCAGCATCACCATCTTGGTCGGCACCTCCTTCACTGTTCACACATGTGGATTAATTGCGTTGCATTGCATCCCATCCCATCGCATCCATGGTGGTGAGGTGATGCCTGGTGATTAAGCCTAATCACGTTCACGCCTACCTGCCGCTTCTAGTGGCTTTTATGATGAGCTGATGGGATGCTGCTTGCGGCACTTGCATTTGTTCCTCTCAAATGTGTGGCAGAAACGAGATTTCATACTAACATTATTTTAGGGAGAATTTTCATACTAACATTGTACTTATTCAACAATGAAATGTACTAATGGGGTGTGAATGGTAAACAATGGGATCGAAAGGCTTATTATATGATGGGATCTTGATATGGGACCCGGCCCGGCCCGTACGAATTGAACCACACAGCATAGTCGCTTCACTGTTGCAGATGCATGGCAGCTGCAGACGAAGCAAGGGAACGGACGATCCATATTCCATGAGATGGATCGATGATTGGCGTGCCTCGATCGTCCTCGTGGTGGATATCCATCATCATCTCCATCATGTTCCATATTCCATGAGACGAAGCAGTAGCTAGCTAGCTAGCTATAACCACGACGACGTGGTCTATGGCTCTGGTTTGGCGCTGGCGTTTGGAAGGATTCCACCCAACATGTACGTGATGTATCACCCTGCATGATTGGTTTGGTTAGGCCTGGCCACCCGCAGAAACACATCCTGACAAATGGCCCCAAAAGTGAGACTTGAGCATTCCTTAGTGGAACTCAACCGGCACAACTAAATTAAAGCCTTTAATTGTTGAAAGAGCAATGAGCAGGCACTACAAGTACGTAAAGGCAACAAGGCCGCAGCAATATGCATGCTGTTGTTTTCCCATTGGGATCATCAAAGTACTGTATACTTGACTCATTACATGCAAAAGAAAAGGAAAGAAATGAACAGAAAAGAAATGAAATGAACAGAAAAGAAATGAATTAATTTGCATTGACTTGTAACGGGAATTCAGGGAAAGGAGTGGATGGAAGAAGTGGCATAAGATTTGCTATGACGGCACAGGGATGAACAACTAGTGTTTGACCTTGTTGATGGAGCTTATTGTTTATTTTTATATTAGGAGTAAGTAGTTTGGTGGAGTAGAGAGAGGTCATGCGTGCACACGCCGACGCGGCCATGCAGACTTTGGAAGACACGCTGGGGTCGCGTTGCGTTGCGTGGGATGAGGAGGATGAGACTCCGCGTGTTGGGGCTGCCGCCGCTGTAAAATACTTCCTGCAACAAACAGTCCGTGGACTCTCGTGCACGTGAAATTATAAGGAGGAGAAGGCTGGGCCTGGAGATGGAGATGGAGATGGAGATGGAGCTGGAGCTGGAGCTTGCTTTGCTAGCTTCCTCGGGATTCGCCGTCGGACCAGCCAGGGCACACGCACCCATGCAAACTCTAGCTCTCCTCCCTCGCGTAGAGTACTAGAGAGCAAGAAATTTGAGTTCACAAACAAAGAGCTCCCACGGGCCATGGCCCCACTACAAGAAATTTTTTATAGCACGGCGTTGCTCTCCCTATTTGCGTTTCCGTTTCACCTGTCGTCCGAGTGTGTACGGTGCTGCTCCTCACGCACTTGCAAATGCATTGACCAGTGGTGGAGTCAGAGTCAGCCCCTCGATATGCATCATCGATGTTGCATTGCAGGTCATCGATCAATCCACACAGCTAGAGTCAGAGCCGCTACTGCATGTGAACATCGACCGCGAGTCCGTAGCAAACTGACTATTATATTGTATGCCACTCCCTTCGGCTTCAAATAATTGTTGTTTTAGATAGCGAAACAGCTAAGTAGCGAGACAATACTTTGACTATAAATTAATAAATATTGAACACATTCAAAATGTAACAAATCGTAATATTTTCAAACTACTATTTGGAACGAATCTGGCCATACCATTTTCCAAAAGTTAATTTAGAATATTCAAAGGGTTATCGGTGGTCAAAACTAAAATGTATCATATAAATTTGCATACCACAGAAAGAGTGTACACGGCGCTTTTGTCTAGGCATTTTCCCCTACTAATTATATATACAAATAAATGCAAGGAGATGAAAATGTAAAGGAGCCGCGTTACACATTGAAATGGAGATGGAGATTTCCAGTAATTAAGGGCCCCTTTGTAGAGCTCCAAAAACGGCTCCTGAGCCCTTTTTATCCGAGCCGAGCTAAAGGGATAAAAATGAAACGGCTCCTAGCGAGAAGCCCTCCGGAGCCAGAGCCGTTGAAAAGTTTTCTAGTGGTGTAAGACCTTCTCAAACAAATTTGGATTGTGATGCTTCTCCCATTAACCTTGATGATGAAGATGAAGCTGACAATGTCGATGACAGTGAACCGGAGGAGGTGACACCTACTTGTGTGACAGGGAAGAGAGGTAGAGGGGTTGATAACAAGAAGGGAAAGAAACCTAAGACAAGTGCAGGTCTTTGGTTTCAAGAACAAATGGGCAAGATTGTGGAGATGAATGAGCGAACAACTGCATCTTGTGAGTCCATTGCAAGGAGGGAGGGCAAATCTGGTTGTTCTATCCAGAATGTCATGGTATTGGTGAAGGAATGTGGTGCTGTTCCAGGAACAAATGAACATTTCATTGCATCTCTTATTTTTACCAAAAAGGCTGAAAGAGAGATGTTCATGACATTGGACACACCTAAAGAGAGATTTGATTGGTTAACTAGAAAGCATGAGTGGATGACTAGAAATGATGTACCTAAGTAGAGCATTTCTAGGTGTTGGCAACCATTGTATCCTTGCAATTAGTACTATTTATTTGTTGCTTCGAATGGTTCTAGTTTAATGGTTTGTAATAATTTGCAGGCTCTGTATGACTATCCACTGCTACTATTTGGACTTGTAATAATGATACTATTTTAATGATTGTTCTTTGTGTAATGAACGGATCTGTGTAATGAACAGATCTAATAATTCTTCTCATGAGACTGATGATAGTGCTTCTGATGGTGATGAATGGATTGTGAAAACTCTTGCATTGTTGAGGGGTGCTCAAAATATTCAATTTATGACTGTTGTTCTTGCTTCCAAATATTTCTTGACATATCATGATAAAAATGGGAATAGAACTCCGTCACAGAGTGGCTTTGGTTGGACTATGGAAAAACTTCAGACTCCAGGACAGAGCCTTAAGATGTTCAGGATGGACCCACATCTATTCTACCAGCTGCATGATTTGCTAGCGAGTTCTTATGTTTTTGAGTCATCTGTTCACATTAATTCTATAGAATCACTTGCTATTTTTCCTACTTGTGTGTGGCCAAGGTATGTTGAACAGTGCTATCGATGGTATATTCAACTATTCTTCAGAGACCATCGATAGAAAATTCAAGGAGGTTTTGAATTGTGTGGTGGGTATGTGTAAGGACTACATAAGACCTATTGATCCTAACTTCAGTACTACACACTCAAGGATCAGTAATGATCGTAGGATGATGCCACACTTCAAAGATTGCATTTGTGCACTAGATGGTACTCACATTTTGACAACACCACCTCCTCATGGCCTCATAAGATATATTGGCCGAAGTGGCAAAGTGACACTAAATGTTCTTGCTGTTGTTGATTTTGACTTGCGATTCACGTATGCATCTATTGGGTAGCCTGGATCTATGCATGACACCAATGTGTTGTTCCATGCACTAAGACATGATTATGACAAATTCCCGCACCCTCTTGTAGGTATGTTCATATTCTGTTATAGTTGTCATAAGTGTGTACATGGACATATTTAGAATGCAGCTCATATAATTTTACATGTGTGCTTAGGAAAATATTACAATGTTAATGCCGGTTACCCGAACAGACCTGGCTACTTGGCTCCATACAAGGGCGCAAGGTACCATGTGCCAGAATTGAGGAGGGGTCCTGCTCCAAGTGGTGCGCATGACCTCTTTAATCATGTGCATTCAAGTCTTCGTAATGTGGTAGAGTGTGCTTTTGGAGTGTTGAAAATAAAATGGAGAGTACTTCTCAATATGCCGACTTTTCCATTGGAGAAGCAAATGATGATCATTGCCGCAAACCATGTGCCTCCATAACTTCATTCGTGTGAACAATGCACAAGATAAACATTTTTGCAAATGTAATCAGAATCTTGATTATGTGCCCACCATACCATCAAGATATGCAAGACATCTTCCTTCCCAAAATGCAAGCGATACATCAACTTCAAAATCAAATGATCGGGCAATGGATAGATTCCGTGATAACCTTGCAAGGGCGATCTTTCTTTCTAGATCATCATGAGCATTATGTTGGCTTCTAAGGTTCATGCGAGGATTATGCCTCATCTTTTGTAAAAACCACTACTATTAATGCTGAGGACTATGCCTCATCTTTTGTAAAAACCACTAGCTAGTAATTGCAAATGAGCAAAGATGTGGCCATCACAAAGACACAAACCGTCTAAAAGATGAGATCTAGAAAATATTTCTATTTATTTTTTTAATTTACATGAACTAAAATTACAAATGGAAGGGAACATACAATTCAGCTAAACAATCAAGTCATATATCAACATTTGACACCTCCAATCCACTCATGAAAAATATGGTGAAGTTGTTTTGCTAAACGTTTTTCAAAACAGCTTCAGCTCCACCAGAGAAACCACTCCACCAGACGGAGTCCTGCCAAATTGACCCTAAATGCATGCAACAAGATTACAGCCGTGCAGTTCGATCGGAGCATATAGCAACTCGTTGTGTCAGTGCTATGTTTTTTCCGGGCGAACAAATTAATACTGCTGAGAGATGAGATTAGAGTAGGCAGCGCCTTTTGCCAGGTTGTGCGTGCATCATGTTCAGGTCGGTAGGCTCCTTGGTTGCTTTAGGCCCATGGGCGCCTGCGCTTTTCCCCATTTTTGGCATCTTGTCCATGTTTTTTTGGTTTGAAAGCGTTCTACATGCACGCAACGCAGCACACTAGTGATGCGGCCAAGGAGCCTCCTTGTCCACATCGATGATCATACCACCCTCGCCAGGATATCTTTCTCTTCCCCTCCGCTTTTTGCAGCACTTTGGTGCCAGATTTAAGGAATATGGATGGATGGATGGATGGATGGATCCCAACCGAAACCACTACACATGATTGCTTCCATCTGCAGCGGCAGGATGCATCCAGAATCACATATCAGATCGATGCAGATCGATCACACTTGTTTAATGGTCGACATGTGGAGACCAAATAAATGGGCCGATGGAGTATGCATTTTATTTTATAGAAGCAACTTGCAGATTGGGGCTACATCACGTATGATCAGTAATAATGTGATTTGGATCATATATGCATATACAACGCATGGACTGTGATCGATCATTGTACAGTAACCAACCACTTAGGCATAAAGTACTGGTGTGGATGATTGAGATTCCCCAATGAAGTCAACAATCAACAGGACTATGTAAATAATTGGGGCCCTCTTGCTCTCTCTCTCTCTCTCTCTCTCTTTTACTAAAGAATATAATGTAGCTCCATCAGTTCCTTTTGATTCAACACGATCGCTTCTTTCGGCGTTGCAGTACAACACGGTTAGTTGTTTCATTTTTGGAATGCACTACATATTTAGGGGAGATTTTACATGATAATGGATACATTGCATTTTCATTTTGCACAGTATTTGACAGATGTGACTTGCATTTCCAGTTATATTTTTCATTTCCATACATTTTTTTGAATAATCAAAAATTCATTTTGTGCTGCCAAATGGTCCGGCTACATCCAATATTTTAATAGCGCAAGTGTAGGGCACAAAATTAGCACAGGTATATATATAGCGGTAGCAGGGTACAGAGGCCTGCACGTGAAGGAAGATACTACTGCTGGCTTACATATAACATCGGTCAAGTCGATCCACTGGAGCCATTAATTACGATCGTGGATCGGTGACTTTAAGAGCGTCTCCAACGACTCCAACGAGCTAGCAGTACCAGCTCTAAGCTGATAAATTTAGAGCAAGTTTAATAACCCAGCTAGCAAGCGGGTTGCAAGGTTTCTCTCGATCTTTTCCTAGCCCACTCGTACATGGTTAGCTCTTCACCATTAATACATGGCCCACAAGTCATTCTCACATAAGTTTCTTGGTTCCTGTGCCCAAAGTCGGCTGTAAGCTTATAGTCCGTTTCTTCTCTCTCACCTCTTCTCTCTCCTCCACGTCAGTATTCAGTCAGCTTATAGCCCCTTATTATACTTGCTCTTAGAAGAAATCTTTGAATGTTGTGCTGTGAGGGAAGATGCATCAGGAAATAAATGAGATTATCTTTTCACTCCTAGCGAGTCTCTTATCTTTTGCACTGTTTAACGAATAAAAAATTAGTTCTACTAACCTAGAGCTAGATTGTTGGAGACGTCCGATCCGAATTGAAGTACATGGAACGGAATAGCTATATATGTTCAAGTTCAACATCATCAGTCACCATCAGTCAGCAATCTGTCGATAATCTCGTCACATCTTAATTATATTATCAGCTCCAGTCAAATCGAGAGCATCACACATAAATAATGCCTATATGCATGCATGCAATCCAGTCGACTGCTACAGTTGGCTAGAACTAGAATTAGGATTCCTCAATGATGGATCAGCATTCAGCAGTGCCACGTAATTGGTTGCTTCTAATGTACTACTGCTATTTAGAGACTAGAGTAGACTATATATGCAGTAGTACAGCCATTATCTGTCACTGAGTGTTTAGTTGCTTCTAAACAATATTGCTAACTAGTTTATACAGAAAGAATATGATCCAGATTATTGTACTCGGTCAGTGCTGAAAAGAGGAGGAGAAACTTGACTGCACGCATCATCTACCTGCTTTGCCGGTTCAGTCATTCGGCCCTCACCGTACAACCTGCACGTGCCTAACCACATTGACAACGGAACAGGTAGCAATGTAAACAAACAAAATGCTGCCAACCTTCTATCTCTTTTGACTAACACCCGTCCGTCTGAATCCATCTTTTATTTCGACAAGTTTTTCACACTTGTGCAAGTAACACTGCTCAGCAGCCTATTCATCTTCTTAATTATATATACTTACTTGCAAGTAGCTCCAAATTTGGGTGATACAGGTGCGATAAATCGATGCTGCCATCTTACATTGCACCGTTCCAAATTATAAGTCATTCTAACTTTCTTGAAGAGTCAAAACATCTCAAGTTTGACCAAATTTATACAATAAAATCTAATACCAAATAATTACCATTAGTTTCTTCATTAAATATATTTTCATAGTATATCTATTCGGTGCCATAACCTTTTGTGATCCTCTCTATAATTTTGGTCAACAATAGTTTGACTCTTCAAAACTTATAATTTGGAATGAAGGGAGTAATTTGAAAATTTATTGTATACTCCACTTTAATTCTCGTTGATGACCATGGATCCGTGTTCTCAGTTCGATGGATTTTCCATTCGCGGTACACAGTAGCCAGCCCAACAAATATAATTTGATCCAACAATCAATGAAGCCCATGACTGTATCTGGTAGAAATTATTGCAAATCAAGCGGTTGGGCTGGAGGCCTCGGGCCAATAATGCTCAAATGGGCTTGTGAAGCCTACAAACTGATTTGCACCTTGCTCATGAAACCAACATATATAGCCAAAATCCATTGAATGCATTATGATAATGAAAATTGCGATCAAATGCTTCGATTGCATTTATAAAGAAAAATGCTTCGATTGCAACTGTGAACAAGGGTGGGTAATGGCTATGTATACCATTATGGGGGCACACGCTTATCACTATTTGTAGGAAATTACTAGCAAAAAGAAATTAAAGATGAACGCACTTGCGGGCATTTCTCTTCAGCATGAAAATGCAACAAAGATGAATACCTAGGCTAATCCTAAATTTAACCCACTAACTAGCCTGCTATGTGCTAACAAATAAACCCTAGCAAACCCCCCTTTTGCCTTCACGTGAAGGCCACCATTTTGCCCTCTAGGCCGAACCCCTTTTATCTCCACCATTTTCTTTCTTTTTTTTTCACGGTCGAAAACCTGCATGCAGGAACCACCTTTGGAGCCCAGGCCCGTCCTTTTTCCTCCTGCGGGACACAAGTCACGACACAGGCCGAGCGAGAGGTCGCCAACCAAAAGCTAGTTCCGGCCCATCTCTTCATCCAAACAGAGGTGGCATGGCCCAACAGGCCTGCACCTGCGCACGCTGATACGAACTCCGGCCCATACATATAACTATTTTGTCTGGATTCCTAATCCCTTGCTGGGATTGAGCAACGCAGCCCCGTACAGTGAACAACTCGACATGAAGGAGCAAAGGTAGCCGCCAGCAGTGATGGATAATTTTCTGAATCATAAGAGTTGAGAGGTGATAATGGCCAATTCCCTGAATCTAATTCATTCCATTAGATATCCTGCAAAAATTATCAAAAATCACCTCGAATCCTCAATCAAAGCTTAAAGACAGTAGGCAATCTGGAAGAGAATTTTGTAGGAGGATGGGGGAACATAACAACAAATTTATCCACTTAAACACATATGCATCAGAGACTAAGGCCCCGTTTGGAGAGGGGTGCTAAACTTTAGCACCCTACTTTTTAGCACCTTTTAGCACTTGGGCTCCCAAACAGGGGTGCTAAAAGGGGTGTGCTAAAGTTTAGCACCTCCATTTTCTTTAGCACACCCAAGGGGTGCTAAAAGATGCTAATGGGTACTAAAAGTGGTCCCAAGCCTATTTTTTCCCCTGCTGCCCCCCCTCTCTCCTCTCCACTTTTCCCCAAGTTAGTCATAAATGAGGGCAATGTAGTCATTTCTCACCCAATGTGCTAAACTTTAGCACTGTATCCAAACAACCCTAAGTGCTAAACTTAGCACTCCATTTAAGGGTGCTAAAGTTTAGCACTGTGCTAAACTTTAGCATTGTGTATCCAAACGGGGCCTAAGAGAGTTGATACTTGCATTATATTGATACCCAAAATTAAGACACATAAGATAGCTTTGATTGGCTCGACATATAGATGACACACGGTACTTGAAATAAACATGGATGCTCAGGGGAGACTAGCTGCTGGTACTGCTACTAGATGAATGCAACAGCCAAGGAGCCCATCAGAGGCCGCGGGCTAGCTCCGGCCACACCTTGAGGGATAACTCGTAGAGCTCCCTGTGGTTGTCGAACTTGGTCCGGCGGTTGTTGCCGCCGCCGTTGCCTGCTGCGACCTTGGCGACAGCGTTCTTGAACTGGTCCTTGAGGTTGCGCATCTTTTCAGTGACCTCCGTGACAATCAGGTCACGGCGGCTGAACGCACGATTGCCGCCGCGCAGCTCGTCGCGAATCAACGAGGCCGCGGGGATCTCCTCTCTGTTTGCCTCGCGGAGGTCGACCAAGGTGGTGAGAAACTCGAGCTCGTCTGCGAGGCTCCACTGGTCGTACTTCCTCTTGACCGCCCTCCTCCTCCTCGGCTGCATCGTGGCCTCATCGCCGCCCCTGACCTCGTAGGATGGGGCTGCGGCGACCGGTGTACTGACGGCGGAGAAGGACGCGGACGCGTACGGCGGTGGGGCTTCGGCGATGGTGACGACGGCCGGTGAACGGACGACGGACTCCGCAGCGGACGGCGGCGGGGACGGACGCTGGCGCCGTGGCGACCATCTTGGCCGCCCCGTGGCCTCGTCGCCGCCCCTCTCGTCGGATGGGGCTGCAACGACCGTGACGGCCGGTGGACGGATGATGGACGCTGCAGTGGACGGCTGCGGGGACGGACGCCGGCGCCGCGGCGACCATCTCGGCCGCCCCGTGGCCTCGTCGCCGCGCCTATGGGATGAGGCTGCGACGGCCGGTGGACGGATGATGGATGCGGCAGTGGACGGCGTCGGGGACGGACGGCGGCGCCGCGGCGACCATCTCGGGCGCCCCGTGGCCTCGTCGCCGCGCCTCTGGGATAAGGCTGCGACAGTGACGGCCGGTCCCCTGACGACCGACGCGGCAGCGGAGGGCAGCGGGGACGGACACCGGCGCCGCGGCGAGCATCTCGCCCGGCTCGTGGCCTCGTCACCGTCGGTCGACGCTCGCACGGTGGCGCCGGAGGACGGGGACGACGACACGGCGATGACGGTCGCGGGCAGGGACACCTCAGAGCCGGATGAGATGACGACGACGGTGGCGGTGTCGTCCTCGCTGCCGCTGGAACCGAAGGACGGCGGGATAATGGGCGCCATGGCTGGGATGGGATGGATCCATCGGAGGAGGGCTTGCTTATTTATAGAGCAGTGTAGGATAGAAAGGTGAAGAAGCGGCGGCGCCGGTTGCGCTCCCTTCACCGCGCGCGCGCTTTCTCCGATTCCCGCCACGAAGCGCCCGCCTTTTTTTTTTTCTCGAGGGAAATAACGGTCGCCCGCCATTTTTTTTCCGACGTTCCTTGGTGCTCCGCTCCTCCCTCCGTTTTCTTCCTTTCCAAGTGCCATCCGATGTATGTTCATGGCCGATCCGTTCAAATATGTTTACGTGGTGCACTGTGCATTTGTTTAGGATGGTACATGTGAGAGGTCCTGTTCTTTCAAGTAGTTTTCCATTTAGTCCTATATGCTCATTATTCCTTGCTGTACGTGACGTTGTCTTGGTTGAGCTAATAACCATCTTTGCGCTTCTCTGTTACTTTTCTGTGCATTGGGGGAATTCATGCACAACTTTTTCGCACATATACAAAGGCATCCTTCGTTCATCTCTGAATGGTATGTGTGTGATTATTTGATTACATTGCAGTTGCTCGCCAAAACATTAATTGCCTGCACTGATTTGTTTCCTCAGTTTTTTTTTTTGCGCCAATCGGGTGCTGTACACAATCTATGGCAACCGTTGACAAGATTAACTAGGAAGAACCGCGCGCTTCGCTGTGCCCGTAGAGCATGTGAGCCGGCGATATGGGCCGGCCCTGACACGCGCGGGTATCTGTGGCAGCACTCTGACGTGAGGACGTGTAGGTGCCTACCGGAGGCCGCGCGTGCGGCCGGAGAAGCCCGAGGAGGCTTGGGCAGCGGCGGCACCGACGGGAGGTGGGGAGGCCCAGGCGGCGAGGGAGACCTGGGCAGCGGGGAAATGTCATGACGGCGCTGGCACCTACGGTGGCGGCGGCCTGGCAAAGTGGTGCATTGGCGTGCTCGGGGTTGCGGTCCCTCCTGATCATCTTCCCTCCTCTCTCACTGCCAGCATCCTCGCACACGCCGCCCTCACCCTCCGGCCTCCCTTTCGCCGGCCATCCCCCTCCCCATGTACTCCCGTGGCCGTGGCTGGCCTCGCACGCTTCGCCCCCACCCTTGAGCCACCCCGCTGCCGATCGTTCTCCCTCCCCCCTCTACTCCCATGGCCGCCGCCGACCTCGCACGCAATGGCTACAGCTGACCGTTCCCCTCCTGTGCTCTATGGCGGCTGTTGCTGCCCTCGTACGCGTCGTTCGCCATCCCGAGGTGCGGCACGTGGATCCGTGGGCGGCGAGGTCGGGGTAGTGCGATTCTGCCTCCAGGCATGGCATGCAACGCAGCCCTTCACCAGCACCACTGCATGGCTTTGTGCCGGCCCCGATGCGCGCTGGCATTCGCGGTGGCACTCCGGCGCGAGGCCGCGTGGGTGCCCACCGGAGGGCGCGCGTGCTGCTAGAGAAGCCGAGGGAGGCTTGGGCAGCGTCAGCTCCGCGCGGGAGGTGCGGAGGTGAAAGAGCATCTAAGCTCCTAGTGGGTTTTGGTAGGTTGAATAACAACTAGATTAAAAGTCTAATGCACTTGTTAAGCATATGAGCAGGTGTAATATTATTGGTGAATAATCTTTGTGAGAAAGATTGTAGTAAAGGGCTCATATGGTGAAAAGAACAAGTGTGATATATGATATTGTTCATCTAAGCTGAAAGAGAAGTCCCCAGGATCCTTTGTGGTGATGGATGACAAAGGGGGAGAAGAAGTGGAGGATTAAAACTTTAGGCTGTTGGATGCAACATGCCCCTGTAATAAATTCGATCGTTGTGGACTTGAAGATTTATGTAATGTGTTTTACTATGTGTGTTGAACCTATTTAACTTTTGTAAGACTCTATTGCATGCTAGTGTGGAAGTTTAGTGGATGAAGATTGTCTTAGTCTGCTCTGTGAGGCAAAAATCGAAGGTTCCGGTTTTGGCCTAGCATTCTGCAGCTCTTTCTCTTATTTTACTTATTTGGTGAATTGTTAGTTGCATGCATCACATGTTATTTATTCACACACTTATTTTTGCACCCCACGGATGTTGAGATTTAGGGAGAGCTTCATGTTTATCTTGTAAATGTGCAAATTGGCTTTTTAAGCCAAAAATGTTGAATTTCATTCAGTGCACATGTTGAGGGGAGCCGTATCTAAATCTCAGCACTCAAAAGTTTCATTGATATATTTTTAATCAAGGTTGTCATCAATCACTGAAAGAGCATTTAGACCCCTAGTGGATTTTGGTAGGTTGAATGACAACTAGATTAGATTAAAGATCTAATGCACTCCTTAAGCATGTGAGCAAGTGTAATGTTATTGGTGAATAATTTTTGTGGGAAAGATTGTAGTAAAAGGTTCATATGGCATTGTTCACCTAACCATGGAAAGCTAGCAATGGTGCTAAAGATGAATTGAGGCTTGGTTGATAGTCTCATATTGCAAGATCACTTGAACAAAAGATAGATGTCATAAGTAAGAAATATTGTGTGATTCCATGATGCGTATGTGTAATATATGACAAGCAAATTAAGGTGAAGATAGAGGCATGATGATATTGGAATATTCTTCGGTCTCTAAATATAATGAGAAGCTTGTTATCTACAAATGGCTTACTGAAGTTTAAGATATGATCTCAAGCGGGTTTCATTCTTGATGTCAAAACGAAGCTAGACTCAATGTGGTAGATATTGGATGAAGAAATCAAGCAAGGGATTAGCAACGAGGTACTAAGCGAGGTTTGGTCAAGTGGTGGCTTAAGTCATGAGCTTTGCTAGGGTGAAATGACTATTGCTTGGAGGATTTTGAGGTATCAAGTCAAGCCTTAACAAGTATAACAATGAGATGCATCAAATATTTATTGAGTCATATGAAGAAGTGACTTGTGATCTAAAATTAGGTTTCATTCATATGTGTTGAATATTGATCCAAGTTACTAGCTCAAGGTTGAAGTGCTCAAATCAAAGAGACAAAGTTGGATGCAGCTCTCAAGTGGATATATTGATCAACTATGGCATGATTTATGATGATGAAGCTCAAGAGGAGGAATATTGTCTTTATGTGTTGATATTAAGTATAGGCATGCCGTACTATCAAGGGTGATGCATCACTGATCATTTGATAAAGTCTTAGTGCTCAAGTTTCCTATGTGAGTTGATGAGAGACACAAAAGCCATACGTACACACTTTGTCGAGTCAAGCAGTGGCAAAATCGGAAGCTCCAGTTTTAAAAATAGGAAGTTCCGATTTTGGATGCCACATGTCACTAACGGCTAGTTGGTTTGAAAAAACTGGAAGTTCCAGTTTTGGCCTGACACTCTAACGGCTAGTTTTTAAGAAGTGGGACTCCCTCCTTAGTGGTTGGTTGCTAGTGTGTTTCCTACCTATTCTAAGCTGAACTAAAGCCAAAATAGCTCTTCACAATCCCTTTTTGTGAGGTTGTGTGATCTTTGCTAGATCTAGTGAGTTGGGTAGTAGAGAGGAGCCATTCTTGAGCATTAGAAGAGCACTAAGTTCCTTGAGCACTGGTTTGCCTTATCAAGTTTCAAGTAAAGCATTTGTTACTCTTGGAGACTTGCCTCCTAAACAGCTAGGCGTTGTTGGCTAGCTCCCAAAGGTGTGGTGAGCAGTGGCAAGTTTGTGAAGGCTGCGATCTTGCCTCCGCAAGAAAAAAAGGTCATCTAGTGGAAATGAGGAAAGTGGTTGAAAAAGACCCGGCACATTGGAAGGGAGTTGAGTAGACTCGTATTCCAATGGGCTCCTCAACAGAGATGTAGGATTCACAGTGGTGAATTTGAACTTCGGTGACAAAAACCCTCGTGTCTCCTTGCTGGTTGATCTCATTTGCTTTGTTAAACTTGTGAATTTGGTTGATCTACTCGGGTGTTTGTGTTTATGAAGTGCAAGAACTTTATGAGCCTGCTAAGAAACACCTACCGAGTCTCTACACTAAGTCTGGTTACATCTCGAGCTCATTTTCCACACTGAGTTTCGGGGGTCCTCTCTACCCGAGCTAAAATCAGAGGTTTTAGTTTCTGGCAGAGGGAGTTTAATTCCGCTGCATTAGTGCTTACTTTCCTAGCTCCGGAAATATCCGAAAATTTCTTCGGAATACGAAATTTTCGGGAACATCTTCGGAGATACCGGAAGTCGCTGATAAACTTGTTTTAAGTTGCGATAATTTCAGGGTACGCCTATTCACCCTCCCCTCTAGGCGATATCAAGATCCTTTCAGGAGGCCCAAGCGGTGGGGAAGGCTTGGGCGGCGGGGAGATGGCACAGTGGTGTTGGCGCCTGCAGTGATGGCAGTTCTGCGAATGGGCGCAGTGGTGGCTCGAGCTAGGCTGCGGGGAAGCGGCGTGGCGGCGCTAGCTTAGGGTGGTGCGGGGTGGTGGGAGGAAGGGACGGATGACAACTCTGTTTGGACGTCTGTTTAAAAAAAAGAAAGACACGCTGTTACGGAACCTCAGGCAACATGGGACAGCTGGCGGTCCTCCATTTGTGAACAGTAGCTGGAGCTCTCCCAGCGCAGCAATCACATATATAGTTATTTGAGTTTAGCAATCCGGGAAAAACTTCAGAAATTGGTCAAGGTGCCCATGTGTTTCAGCTAAGCCTTCAGTACCTAATCTGTGTTTGCTTTCGTCAAACTCTTGAGCCCAGATCTGAGTTTACAGTCATATGTCGTTACTTTGTGAATATTCCAGCGTTACAATCGGAATGCCCTTACAATATTCCTCCTTGCTTGGTGAAGTTAATAACCTACTATAGTTCAATTTACTTTGCTAAAAAATATCTGGATAAGGCTGTTGAACTGTTCAATTCTGTCAAGCACTCTAGGCTTTTAGCTTGTTTTTTAGAAATGAACTGTGTGTAGCAAGGATTTTTTTGTACATGAATGTGTTGTTAATTTCTGAAGAATGAATGTGATTTGCTCTAAACATGCACTCCAAGCTTACACCCAAGAGAAAATTTTGGCTTCCTTGGACTCTATGCCAATGTTTACTAGGTCTAATATCGATTGTTGAGAATGCAATGGTACTCTTCAAACCGTGAGAAAAGTCCTTAAATTAAGCCATGCTTTAGTCAATCTGGCGGGTCTTCTTTATAAGAAAAACAACACCGTCATGCATGGTGGAAATGTAAGTTTTATGTCATGAGCTTCTCCTGGCAGTACATTGCAATTGGTGTGTAATGAGCAGGACCTCTTATCTGGCGAAATTCAGGTGATTAGATTTCTTCTGGGTATGTAGGTGCTTCAAGTGTATTGAGTTCAGTTGTTTCTTTTCAACGAAACAAACTGTATGAGAGGACACGTACGTATCCTGTTAATATGAATGTCTGTAGTGCTGTTAAGTGAAAGCATCCTTTCCGTGCTGCCTGGTTCACTCATTGCGCTTGATACAGAATGTTACTAAGATGAGGTAGATCATAGTCGTGCTCCTCTTGCGTTGGTTTTTTTTTCAGCTCCTGTGACAATGCACAGGCATAAATCTAGCTGCAGGGTGAGTCCGTAGGCCTTTGCTTGCTGAAATTTTTGTAGATTATCTGCAACACACAAGAAATTTTCTTCTGTTCATATGGAAAGAACCAGATCACGAGTCAAATCCTCCATGGTAGCATTTTTTATTTGGAAACTACAAATACATTGAAACAACTCCCCGCAATCTCAACTGCATCTGTCCCATCTCCTCCAATGATAAAACCTTTAGCTTCTCAATCTCATGATCCTACTGATACGTTCCAGTATACAGTGTGCGTGATATTTTTTGGAGTAGAAATACAACAAGAAGGCCGAGATTGAGATCAAGTAATTTGGTTAGATAGTGTCTGAATTGGCCATCCACTACCCATTTTGCTGTTTTAACAGTTCAAATGGAATAATTTTCATTCACAGTTACATATTGCAACGCCCAATTTTAGGATGCAAACAGTAGCATAGTATGTCTGATTCAGCTCAAAGGAAATTATGCATCACGATGTTCTTCCATCAAATACCACTTCTTTCCAGCTACCTCTTCTTCCCATCAAACAGAGCCCTCCAAATTATATTCGGATGATAGGATGTTCTTTAGTTAATGGGTTGAACATATTAATTTTAATAGGATGTTCTCTGCACACAGCCGAGATTGATTGATATAGGATAACTGCAACTAGAATCACCTCTGAGCTGAAAATTGAACACCTACAAAGGAATATTTGTGTGAAACAATTCTAGGGGGAATATTAAACAATAAAAGTTAAAGCTATTTCCAATCAGAAAAAATAGACACGAACATATCATTAGAGTTATTTCTCCAATTGCGTCGTCGATAGTAGCAGCACACATTTTCACCCATATGAACAAAAGCCAACAAATAAACGATGCGTCCAGGTGTAGCAAGATTTTTTTTCCTTCGAACATTCATACCCAAATAACCTACCCTATTTGGAGATCAAAAGCATGATATGTTACTATCCACATCGATGTTACCATCTCAGTTGCAGAAGGCGCTTTGTCAATGACCTGTATAACATGACACAAAATGAATTAATTATCTGCTGTGTTAATAAGATAGCAACATACTTTAATTTATATCAAAACTAGCTAAGATATCTCATACATTTTGATGTTTTTATTGTATGTTTCCCACAAAGAAACATTATTGAGCGCACACTTCCAAAATGTAGCCAGTGAGTGCTAGCATGCAACCAAAGGATCAGCACACTCGGTAAGCATCGCTATCGCATCAATCTAGTGGTCAGTACATAGCTGGATCAATGTAGCATACACATTCCATGTTGAAGCAATTATCACAGAAAAGAAGAAAATCATAGTTCCATGTAAGTTTTCAGAAATCAATTTCAATTTCCTGAACTATCAGCTTCTACCTGCAACTTAGCATTTGTTTTAGGAAACTGCTCAACTGCATCTCCAAATTAATGATTTAGCATTTGTTTCTATCTTGCAACATTTGGAAACAAACAAACAACTGAGATGAATACAAGAAAATTTTGCATGGTAATTTCAAGAGCACAAATTTAGCATAGCAGAAGCCAATGACTAGCGATTAATAATACCTTGATGGGAAGGTCGGTGAGGTGCTGCCTTTTTAATGGCACTATCTTTGATCTGCAAAGAAAATATTTTTACCTCTTTACTTCTGTGGCAATAAAAATAACCTATAATAATTAGAACAATGAATTAAAATATTACTAGGGAACTTGGCCATGCAATGGAACGTTTAAGTGCATCTGACAGCTTCATCATCTCCCCATTTGGGTGAATCAGTGCAGCATCCCTTTGCAATACCTCACTTAGAAACACCTTACACCATTGGGTTCCAAGTGTCATGCCACCTACTATTGTAGATTGAGAACTGTTTTCAAGAATAGCTTTGCCTACTGGAATATGTGGTCTTACTACTGAAAGCAAGACAACCTCTTTGCCACCCTAAACAGAAGGAAATGTGGAAGATTATTAGACTACTAAGTTATAGGTATACAGCTAAAAATTGTACAGATCTTTTGGTGCTAAACAACATAGACTTCACTTCCTCTTATCTATACAGAAGCAACCATGCATGATGCAAGTTCAGTAAATGTAAATATTCCAGAAAAACACTAATATAAAAAAAGGAAGCTAACCACATTGTGTCGAGTCTGACTATGTGCGTCAATCTTCCTTGTCCTACCATGAAACGCATTACATGGTGGCTTTATCAACCCTTGCAGTTTCTGTGTACAAATGAAGAAAGAGATGAAAAATTCCATATAATAAAGGTGGACGGTGTATCTAGCGGAAACAGTTTCTTTAGTGAATAGCTAACCACTGTTTTGGTTCTCAGCACCTACCACAAATTTGCAAAAAGAAAAGGAGAACGATGAGATAACCTATGAAGTATTGCAGCACCCTTATAGAAGTTTTCAAGTTTAGACTAAAAATGAATTTCTGTAAACTAAAAGGAGGACGTTCCCAAAGTTTTTTGTTATATATGTCTAAATATCAAAGTAAAAAATGGGGAAGATACCAGATTATCACGCGGGACATTGCTTGGAAGGACACCCTCGAATTTAAACTTCGATGTAACCACCTCATTCTTTCTATGGGGCAAGCCATTTGGCACTTTTATCTACAATAAAATAAACTTGATATGACACATAAATAAAAAATGATGTGAAGAAATGCAGTACAAAGAAATCAACAAAGGAGGAAAATCACATTGCATGAAATCTGATTTTCAGCTATGACTGACAGAACACCACTCTCCGCATATTCATGTTTTTTACCCTATAAACAAAAGGGGGAGGTAAGTAGTGGAAATTTTAAATACACACTAGGTATATATATATCAAATGTAAGCAAATAACTTCACTGAATTAATGGTGTGGACTGCTTTCTATCTATACCTGACATTGAGAAGCCATGAGAATCTGTCTCAATTCCGCTACTTCACGCTCCAGTTGTGCAAATCGTCCTTGATCACAAATATCCTCACCATCCTTTTTGTCCACTGTTGGCTTTTGTAGTTGCAGCTTAGTTGATTGGCACAGAAAAACTGTGGGTGTTTCCATGTTTTTCATTCTTGCCTACATATTAGTATTACATTCATTAGCTTGGAGTTTTGATGGTATTGTACCAAAAAATTATAGAAGGCTAATCATTTATTATGTTCCCTGCTTACCATAAATTGAATAAATCAATTAACGGGTGAACTAAACTCAATAAATATATACATTAATAATGTTAATTACAAGGGGATAGTAATCTAATTTTGTAGCCAAAGGCTAGGTTCCCATTCTAAGAAGAATCTTACATCCTATCATTGAAATGTATACAGTAGTCTGACCCATTTTTGACAGAAGCAAACATCATTAAATATATTATGTGAAAGGCTAATAACTAGGTTATAAAAAACACTTCATCAGATGAGTCACTGCTTCAAGATTTTATCCAGTTCACATAAGAATAAAAAACTGAGTAAATTTACACAGCATATGAAGGCAAAATTACATCCTAGGGCATCCAAATTTAGGAGCACATGAAAGAAGCAAGTGTTCTTAGAAATTATGGATTCTGTACAGCAAGCATGAAATGCAATATATGGGAATCCATCTGGTTGTAGAAGAATGTCACTTTGGATGCCAGCACTACCCAGATAAGAAGCATTGACCAGTTATTTCTGTTCCAATAGATTTTAAACCTTGTTTTACAAAATCTATACATATTTTTCATGTATCCAACCCATCATATGACGGGCAAAATTACACTTTCCCAAAATACAACTTTAGCTTGTGAATGAGATTTGGGACCAAGCCTCACCTGTTGTTGACATATCCTAGTGTTATATATTTTGGCAACATTGAGTTTCACTAGCAGTAATAAAAAAATATTAGCACCCAGTAGACAGTATGCGAATATGTACCCCTGGACAGCGTTATTCTTTTGGAATTGGAGGGGTAATTTGACGCAAATGTAACATTTATCTGTCAGCATATACATTTTTTTTATTTCATGATGAGCAGGAATAACATCCGGTACAAATTGCAGCTACGAAAACAGTGATGAATGCTATTGACAGGTTTCAGCTTATTTTCTGAGTTTGACGTCACAATTTCAGTTTTTTGCTGAATTTGGTGCCTTCAAACAATGAAGTTTGTTAGTCTACTTCAATCGCACTTCCACAGTTCTCCCCCCCATCAGCATTCTCATTTTAGATGTGGGAAATAATAAAGGGAGCAATTTGACAATAGGGATGCACTCCATATTTTACAGTGTCCAAGGCAAACTGATTGCATGTGATGATCATAACTGCACACAAAGATTGGCCATGTCCTTTTCAACATCAAATAGCATGTTCCCAGTTAAATACTTTGAGACAGACTACTCATGTAATTAAACTAATCCTTGGAAGCAGGAGGATGGTCACTTATAACTAACCTACTACATCTGGGAACTAGACAAGAAAAGATGCAACTTTATAAACTCAATGGTTAAACAAAGACCAGGAATCTTGAGATCAGCATAGGCACAATAATTATTTGCTACCATACTTGTCAACTTACATGCAGTTTATTCAAATGGTACCCCAGCTCACAGCATTTTTTTAAGTGGACCATCAGTCCCTAGGATCTTGATTATCCATTGTACACGAAGGTGAACCATGTCTAATAGCAGTAGTCAAGTAAACTAATCATTCGAAAAACAAGCATAATCACCTAGAACATATATAGTACTCTGATCCATCAGAGAACTGGAAGAGGAAAAGGCTTTCACTTTTCTGAACCAGAATTGTTAAACAAATTAAGAGCAGAAATTCTTGAAACCCAAAGCATAAATTAAAAGGAAATCCTAGCCCATCCCAAGCTTTAATAATTAATTAATGACAGGAAGGATGTGTCGTATTTACCGATTCCTTGATGGCCTTGGTGAGCTTCTTCCTCGCCTTCTTGATCTTCTTGTTCAATGCCCGGGCCACGTTCTCTTCAATGCTGGGGAGGAGTTCCTGGAGGATCGGCGGATCCATGAGGATCATGGCCTCACCAACAAGGTAGGGGTACATCTCACGCATCTCTGCCAAAGTCCTGGGCTTGGGCAAGTCCTTGCCGGCTGGTTCGCGGGCGCTCTTGGCTTGGATTGCGTCCTTACTGTCCTTGGTATCTTCGGCGGTCTGTGCCTTCAGCGGTGTGAGGCTTTTCGCCTGAGCGACGGGTGGTGGTTTGGGCGGGGAGTCGCCGGCCCAGACGTCCCTGGAGAGGAGGTAAAGGCGGCGCTCGTGCTCACCCGCCGGCGGTGCGGTCTTCTTGGCGTCAAGAACGTAGCGGCGCTTGAAGCTGCGTAGCTTCTCCATTATCTTCCTGGCGCCAACGCCCTTCCTTTCGAGGTGCCCATCGAGCGCCGCGAAGAGCACGGCGGGCTTTGGGAGGTCGCCGCCGTGGGCGCGGCGGTGCGCGGCGAGGGCCTCCAGGATGCGGACCTCGTCGCCGGGGGGCCACGTGCGCTGGAAGGGCACGGGCTTCCGCTTGGCCTCGGGCGGATGCGGCGGCGGAGTCTTCCTCTTCTTTTGCTCGGGCGGCGCATCGGGGCTCTTGGCCGGCGGCGCCTCGCGGCGGGGCGACGAGGGCGCCATGGCGCGGCTCTTGGCGGGAAGCGTGGGCGCGAAAGGGTTGGCTTGAGCGCGGAATTTTCAGGAGACCCGCCGGAAGTGGGGAGGGTGGGTGCCATTTATCACATCAGCGGTGGCGGCGGATTCTCATTTTCCGGCGTTAATGAAGAGTCATAGATATGGTAATAAAAAAGAAAAAAGAAAATCGGGAAACGAAGCGTCGCCATCGCCATTGGGGAGAATGAATCCAAAATCTGGTAAAAAATGAAAATCGAGAAACGAAGGTATTAAATCACGGATTGTTTGTATTAACAAAACAGTAGATCGATTGCATGGACTGTCACTATGTATTCCCAAGCAGGTCAGCGATACTAGAACATGGACTAACAGAGTCGATAGATGGACTAACAGAGTCGAGGTTATCGTCAGCAGGATCCTAGCTAAATCGTGTCTTGCATAACAGTAGCAATGAATCATATATGATCTTAAAAATTGCATATATTTTTACATAAAGCTAGCCATGTGATCCAAGATTTCAAGCCGATGACTAATTCGAAAGCTCATGTCAAAGGTGAAATAAGAAGCAACCTGAAAAAAATACGATGAATACAAACTTGTTATAATGATTTATAGTAGTGAGCAAGAATACTTAAACTTTTAAGATGTTCTTTGCAGTGAATCATTTACAATCACTCAATGGTGTTACCATGGATGATGATGACGGTCCTGCTAGCGGCGAGCCAGATACAGTACCAGCAGTGGCGGAGCCAAGGAGGGCTGGCAGGGGCCATGGCCCCCTAAATCACAGAGTTTTTTTAATCCCTATTTAGCTTTAGTGGATGCTATGCTAAAGCATAAATTAGCAGTTGCATAAATAAATAAATAAATACACTTACTAAAATACATGAGAAGCGCTATAATAAAAAAGAAAAGATATGCTTCTTCTAATTTTAATGTCTATGCATATGGTATTTTGCCGAACATATCTGGTCGGCCCTCTGTACACAGTTCCTAGCTCCGTCGTCCTCTTTCTTTCTTGCGTAACCTGCACAATAGCCTCTTGGCGCGCGCTGCTCCGAGCCGAAGCCGCGCGGGGCCTTGCTGCCTTGCCACGGCGACTTGTGTGGTCTGCCGGCGAAGGGCCTAATCCTAGCATGCACGATGCTGTTGGACCTAGCGAGGTTTTATGGGCGCCCTTCAACCTGGTCCTGGACAGCGTGGCAGGGTACCTGTAGCCGCCGCTGCAGATAGCGGCGTGGTGCTGTTGTCGACGCGCGACGCTGGCGGGCTGCGTGGGAGAGGATGTCCACTGCCAAGGAGGAAAGCATGCAAATGGGAAGACGGTGCTAAAGCGGGCAGTAACTCTTAGCCCCCTTTGGCTCTCCGAGCGGCTCTTGCAGCAACTTTTGCACAAGCTGTCCCAAATGTATCAATTGAAAACGGCTTCAGCCCGTGAGCCGACCAAAAGCCACAGGCGGAAATAACGACGCGCAACAAGCCAAAAAAATTTGGCTCCCCCAGCTTCTCCCCGTCCACATACATCAAGTTGCTAGAAATTACAAGTTTTGCCACTGCCCTCATCAATTCCCTAACGGTTTGCTCTCCCCCATCCACCTGCCTCCTCTCTCACGCTCCTCCTCACGTGAACTCCTGGTGGCGCCGTTCAGCGATGAACCGGCAGGGGTAGCCAGCGGCGGAATGGATGGATCCGGCGGAGGGCATCCTGATCCGAGGCGCCACCTCCCCTCATCCGGCCGGCGCTGCCTCGCTTCAACCTGCCGGCGCCGCCTCCCGGCGTTCGTTCGACTCCAATGCAGTGAGTATCGACAGGGGTGAGGCAGATGTGGTGAGGAGCTAGAGGAATTGAGCAGCGTGGTGGCAGGGAAGTCGCTTGGTGGTGGAGTAGCTCGGCAGGGGCCGAGCAAAATGGAGCATGGAGAAGCGGCAGGGCGAAGGCCGGAGTCTGGGGCTGGAAGGAAAAAGACCGTGGAAGGATAAGGACCACATGAAAAGGAAGATAAGCAGCCGGACAGAAAGAAAAATATAAAAGAAAAGAAAATAGTTAATAAAAGGAAAAAAGTACATAACAACCCACAAAATCATCGGTTCAAACCATCAACTGAGCCAAGGGCATATAGACATCTATTCTAAAAAGCTAGAAGAAGCCATTTTGCCAAACATTTTCGTACAAAATAAGTCAGAGTTAGAAAAAGCTGCTTTTTCATACGAGCCAGAACCAGAGCTGTTTTTTCACGAGCCAAAGCCGTGTCAAACGGGGCCTTAGGGCACAGGGAGTGTATAATACCTAGAGGGTCTTAAGGGCGGGTCCCGCCTATTGTAGATGTCGGTGTTGCTACGTATAATGCCGAGGGGGTCCTAGAGGGTGTTTGGATCTTTAATCTGGACTAAAATTTATGTCACATTAAATATTCGGAGGCTAATTAAGAGGACTAAATATGAGCTAATTATAAAACTAATTACATAGATGGAGGCTAATTCGCCAGACGAATCTATTAAGTCTAATTAATCCATCATTAGCACATGTTTACTGTAGCATCATATTGTCAAATCATTGACTAATTAGGCTTAATAAATTCATCTTGCAAATTAACCTCCATCTGTACTATTGGTTTTATAATCAATTTATATTTAATACTTCTAATTAGCATCTAAATATTCGATGTGACATGAATTTTATTAGCTTCTTAGGAACCCAACACGCAGTAAAAAAACCCTCCGAGGCACGAAGTTCCGTTCTTGAGGTTGGTCTTTAACACTTTTTAAGCTAAGGCTGATCCGTGTAGTGTGTAAAGTCGACCTTATTAGCCGTGTCAGCTAGGCCTGCATATGCGTGGGACGGTTTAGATAAACGTGCAAAGAAAATAATAGGGGCACAAGCAACATAATAAAAAGGAAAGATAAGATTGGACCTTGTGAGGTGGATGCAAATTAAAGAGATGCTTGGGCTAAGATGTAGAAATTGATTTGTATTAAATCGAAATCTAAGCGAATCTTAAAAACAAATTTAAATTCGTTTTTCAAACAAAACATCATGTAAGACAGCATGGATGCAACACCCCGTAACAAATTGATCTGAACAACATTTTGATAATTTTATTCTCTATCTAAATTGATGAATAATTAATTAAAGGTTGGAACCGGCCGTCTCCAGCATCATCAGCGTTGTAGTCGTCGACGATGCCGTAGTAATCACATATCAGGTGGATGCCGCCGCCGCCGCCATAGGGGTCGATCTGGAGCGGCGCCACCATATGGGTTGTAATCCATGACTCAACAGTTCTGTGCAGCAGCGTGGGTCAGTGGGTGGTGGCGAGCGAGGAGGGAGGGGCAGCGTGGTTGCGCAATCGAGAGCAAATTAAGGGAAGGCAAGCCGACAGCAAGGGCGGGACTGTGGACAGTGGGCTGGACCTTTAAGGCTTGAGTTGGGCTGTGCCCTGAACCAATAATTTTTACTTGTTGGGGGGAACGTATCTTGTGCAAACCATCTATCCCGTACAATAATTAAGGTCACAAGATGCTAATCTAATGGATATGATTAGTGATGGGATTATTTTGCAGTTAAATCCCCCACCCGCTGACCACTAACCCTATCCATTAGATTCTCATCGCTGAATTACTTTCGAGCATTATGATCGCTGAATTAAACTTAATTTATCGTGCACTGCTCAATCATCGAATTCCCTCCATATTAGGAGATGTTCAATATCTAGGTAACTTGCGACTGGGATGAGCAAGATGCTCATGTAACTTTGATACGTATACATACTTGACACTTTGATGCGCTGCCTCAGAGAGACAGAGACAGAGACTAGTTACTGTACTACTTTCATGGACTTGGAGTACTATAACGCATAAGCACAAAACACGCTACAAGGGAGTGGACATAATAGTTGATAAAACCAAAATTAAGACAATACTAGTTCATATAGCTTGATGTATAACACTAAATGACACGATTAGTGATGCAAAGATTTATGAAGGGGACAAGGAGAGATGATCGATGGCCAGGCCATCAGATTCAGCGGCGGGGCCGAGGGGCGATGCCTCTGGCCTCCAGGTAGGCTGCGCCGTCGTCTGCAGCCACATCCGGCCACAGATCGTGGTCCTGGGACATCTCGTAGAGCTTTTCGTCGCGGTACTTGGTCCTGCGCGGGAGCTTGCCGCGGTTCGCCGCAGCCTTGTCGGCGGTCGTTGCGAACTTGCGCTTGAGCCGGTACATCTTGTCGGAGAGCTCCCTGACCTGCAGGCCACGGCGGCTGAACGCGGGCTTGCCGCGGAGCTCCTTGAGAATATGCGAGGCGCCGGGGATCACGCCATGGTTGTCCTTAAGGAGGTCGCCCATGATGTTGAGGACCTCGCGCTCGTCCTCGTGGGTCCATTTATTGTACCTCCTACGGAGCCTGCTGGTGGACTCGTCGCCGGCGCTTCTGGCGGATGAGCCGACGGAGACGGCAGAGGACGCCGGCGAGGATGGACGCCGGCGCCGCGACGCCGTCCTCGGCCGGCTCGTGGCGGCCTCATCGCCGCCGCCGCCGCCCGTATCGGTTGAGGCTGCGGCCGGTGAGCGGACGGACGAGGACGGACGCCGGCGCCGCGCCACCCTTCTAGTAGGCCGGCTCGTGGCCTCGTTGCTGTCGGATGACGATGAGAGGTCAACGACGGAGCGCACGCTCGAGCCGGAGGAGATGGTGACGGCGGGCTGATTGCCGGGGCCGGAACGGAAGGATGCCATGGCTGGCTGGGATAGGGGGGTGGATGGATCCATCCGATCAGAGGGCCGGGCTAGCTTATTTATAGAGCACGATGTGAAAAAAAAAAAAAATCGGCGCGCGCGCTTTTTCTCCCGAGTCCCGCCAAGAAGAGCCCGCCTTCCCCCCGGAGGGAATCGGCGATCAAAACCAATCCGCCCCTGATCTCGCCATTCCTGCAGCCTTCCTTCCATCTCTGCAGGCGCCTCGATCCGCTCCTTTGTAATTCCCTTCCCTTCCATTAATTCCATCTCCTGCGCTTCCTCTGCATCTGTAGCATACGCCGGAGGGATATACAATGTTTGCCTGCTTTGCCCTGTTGCTACTGCGACTGGTTTGCTATCGTGGTGTCACACCTGTATTCATGGTAGTGAGTATTGTACGTGATTTTCGTTATGGACAGTAATACAGAGAGTAGTATTTTAAGTTGAGCTATTCTTATCTTTCATCCTGTTGAAGTGTTCATAGATTGTCCTCATATGGATGTCATATCACTACTAGGTGCATTACCAGTATCGGGATGTAATTGAATTCACAATATTTTTCTTGGAACAACAGACACGCATGCGGGTGGTTGTGTGAACTCATCAATCCTGCCCATTGGAGATCTTGAAACAATATCTACTTCACTAAGGACTTGAATTGGATGGCAAATGGATTAATATGAACAACTGAGATAATGTGGGTCAATGTGCTTGCGCTATTAGAGCTGGTATGCTTGTTTACTTTTGAGCAAAGCTACTTTCTTTCTGGAAACTGTGTCATGGTTACCACGTCTTCAATTTGGATGGTGAATCTTTTCTTTATTTCGTACTGCAAAACAATTGTATTGATGAACTCATTGTTATACAAATGGACTAGTTTTCATGTCTTGAAACATCTTTGCAACCAGGGGCGGATTGGGGGGGGGGGGGGGGGGGGGGCAATTTTTGGACATAGATCAAGGAGAGGAGGAAGGAAAGAGAGAGGAGGAAGAAGAGGAGGGAGAGGAAGAGGAGGAGGAAGCAAAGCCCCTCTAAGTCTGCCATCCTGATTCCTCCACTGTTTGCAACCTTATAATGCCATTCTTGGAACCTTGACCATGTGCCATGCCGTTTTATCTTTCTGGTGAGAAGTATAAACACAAAACCAAAAACGAGGAGATGGCCAAGCAGAAGAAAAACCTAGCAGTCCATCGCATCACAATAACCTGTTCAAGCCGATGCTTGCGCCACGGCCAGCTCCGGTGCATCGGTGCCACCACGCTGGAGGAGTACTGCATGTACTCCGCGTTTGGGCTCAAGGAGTAAGTACGAGGGGGCACGATGGTGTGAGGATCCATGCTCATTGATATAGTGCAGGTTCAGTATCAAGTTTGAATATAATCTCCTAAATCTTCAGTTTTAGCTGTCTATGTATGTCACATATGAACCTGAGAAACAAGTCAACCCGTTAATGCCCTTAACGTTTTAAATTTTATATTTAAATGCTAGATAGATTCATTGTCTATTTTGTGTTGTTACAAGTACATTATGGCATCCACCGTCCAATCTAAAAGGCAAGTTTTAGGCAAGCAAATCCTAAAAAACAATAGCTAAATTTCTACAAGCAGGGGTTAAGTTATGAATCAAAGAGAATTTTTTTAATATTATTTCATTCAAAAAATAATTTTAAAATAGTATTCTTTTTAGCCATCTATTTTTTTAATTATTCGTTAAATTTAATACTATTTTTTCAGTAAAATGTACTATTAAACATTTCTATCTCTTGGAATCCTAATAATTGCAAAGAACATAATATTTTTAGAATCCTTTTATTTAAAACGGTTAAATTCCTACTGAGAAAGAAATCATCCGAATTTTTTTCAACCAATTATTAAAATAGGGAAGAAATGCTTTAGGAAACAAGTATTGTTTTGATGTGATCGGAAGAAATCATTTCCTTTATTTTATTAATTAGATTAGAATAGATATAGTATTAGTTTTGGCGGCAATATCGGAGGAGTTTGCCGCGAAAAGCTTCCATCTATTCCCCTTTTCTTTCGTCTCCCCCCATTCACTCGCTCTCCAAATCAGAGGCGGCGGAGAGAAGAGGCGTCACTCCCAGTCATCTCTGCGGTCCGCCGCCGGTCTCCAGGGCGATCCCCGTCCGAATCCCTCCCGTCCTGCTCCCGCCGCTGCACCGCGCGATGTCGGTGGCGGCGCCGGCGGCCATGGTAGAGGGGTGGGAGGCGATGCGGCAGAAGAAGAGGAGGAAGAGGCACAGGGAGGAGGTGGAGGTTGCGGTTTCTTCCTCGGAGTCTCCTCGACCTCCGGCGACTCCGGATTCGAAGACCGAGTCTCCGCCCCTAGTCACTGCCGAAACCCTAACCTTGACGGGGGTGGCGGCGGGCAAGGGGCGCAAGAGGAAGAAGCAGGAGGTGGCGGCGGCGTCTTCGTTGGTGGAGGAGGCCGTCCGGAAGGAGGAGAAAAAGAAGGGCAAGAGAAGCAAACACGAGGCGGCGGCGGCGGCAACTCCATCGCCGTCAATCCCTGCGGCGGCGGCGGCCACCGCCCAAATCTTGGAGGTGGCGGCGGCGTCTTCGTTGGTGGAGGAGGCCGTCCAGAAGGAGGAGAAAAAGAAGGGCAAGAGAAGCAAGCACGAGGCGGCGGCGGCAACTCTATCGCCGTCGATCCCTGCGGGGGCAGCCACCTTCCAAATCTTGGAGGTGGCCGCGGAACGGGCGGCAGCGAGGAAGGAGCAGAGACGGGGTAAGCTGGAGCAGGGGCAATCCGGCCAGCAGACATCACCCGTTGATGTCCATCCCCAAGGAGGGGAAGCAGTAGTTGATGGTGGCGTCAGTGGTAGTAAGAGTGTCAGGAGGAGAAGCAGCGGCAAGCCTCGAGTGCTGACCGATCAGGAGATCCTCAGGATGAGAATAGCGTCGTTGAAAGAACAGCCAGTGCCCCAAGGCTTGGTCCCCGCCATGGCCAATCCCAACTCCATTGATCAGGACCCCAAATATTCCTCGCCTTTTGGTGCATTCTTCGACCAGTTCTGCTACAGACCTGAACGCCGGCAAGGTCGCAATGCTCCGTCACTTCCGAAAACCCCTGATCCTCCAGCCAGGCCGCCTCCTCGAGATCACCTGTCATTTCTGTCTTCTCAGCTCACTGCAAATCAAAAGGCTGCCAAGACAACGACCTTGAACACAAAGCGACCACCCTCAGCCTCAGGTTCGCAAGTAGCGGTAAAGGCAAAAGAAAAGAAAAGACCTGATGAGAAGATGGACACGACGAAGAAGCCAAGAAAGAAACCACCATTGCTTAGTGCTGCTGAGAAGCGGTCAGACAAGTACCGTCGCCTGCCGCTGAATCAGCTGGTACCCCCGCCGCGTTCCCCTTATAATCTCCTGCAGGAGAGGTACGCACATGACCCCTGGAAGGTCATTATAATATGCATGCTCCTCAACTTATCAAAAGGAGATCAGGTGAGCTGTTCAATTTTTTCCTACTTTATTCTCCATGAATGTTACTTAACCAAATAATTAGCTATGTTCACAGTCAACTGCTTGATTCATTGAGAATAGTTTCTGTAACTGTCAAAGAGAAAGAGACTAACTTAGGTTGCCATGCCAAATGAGTGATCTTAGTAATAGTCGTCTCTGCCTACTTCCTGATTCAATATAGAATGATTGTTTGTGTGTTTCCAGTGATTTGCAAATAGGATCGACAAACAAACTTGATCAGTGAAACACATGCTATAGTTTACATGTGGCACAGGTCTGTTTGGTCTTATTTTTTTACGGACTCGACAGCACCGCAGACTAGGCTAGCTTATTAAATCTGTTATATGTTTTTAGTGTAACACTGGCTTGGTTAGGCGTTTCACATTTATTTTTCTTTTACCAAGACTATTTATCATCCCGACAACTGTTGCTAGCTCATCAAATTACTTATCTAGTTTGGTTTTATTGTTGTACTAATTCAGAATTTGCATTTATTATTACCAAGGTTATTTCCCTGTGTTATGTTGCTTTGGTGGCACATTCTAGCTTAAACTTCAAGTATTATGCCCTTTGTTTACTGCTGCAGGTCAAGAAGAAATTGAAGGGCTTCTTCAGACGCTATCCTGATGCACAGACTGCATGTACAGCTGATCCTGAAAAGATGGCAGAGTATCTAGCACCTCTGGGGTTGCAGCGTGTGAAAGCAAACAGAATCCAGAAATTGTCTAAGGATTATGTTTCAGAGGAATGGACCTACATTACAGAGCTTTTTGGCGTTGGCAAGTGAGTGGGTTGAATACTTGAATATGAGCATTCATTTAATGTTGTTTTGTTTCTTAACCATTCCCATTTAGTAATTTGGAATCTGGCTATTACTCCAGGTATGCCGCTGATGCTTACGCAATCTTTTGTGCTGGAAGAGCAACAGAGGTGGTTCCAGAAGATCACAAGTTAGTTGATTACTGGAAGTATGTCTGCTTTGAGTTACCAACTCAGGTAAGAATCTGGTTCAGTAAAATGCTTTATTCCGTTTGAGCTACTTATGTTTAAAAGCTCTTATGTCTCTTGGTGGGATGCGAATTATGATGGTGGTAAATGTGGAGGTAACACATGCATCACCGTTGGAGTAAAATTTGTTGTCTGATTTTCCTCATAATCCTCTTTCCTTGAGTGCTCAAAGAACTGAGAACTTTGAAAGAGAATTATTATTTAACTCTTCTCTTTCTTTATGGAATGGCAGAGAACCTGGCTTTGTTTCAAAAAAAGAAGATAGCAAACATATACATGTGCCACTTGGAGAGCTGAACCAAGATCTATACTGGAATTCAAGCTTGCTAGATTTGACTTTGTTGTTTTATTCCTTTAGTATGCAATCTAATCCATACGAGAGTTTCTGATTGGGACCATGATTACCTGAGAGAATGGAAATCAGGGACCTGTTTAATAAACCTGTTCTCATTCTACTGCTACTGTTTGATGTTTTGTAGTCTTTATTGCGCTGATGTGTGGGTAAGTCAGTGTTGTACGTATGATGGTTCTTGGAAATGTTGGGCACAGGATATTATTAGGGGGTTTTATCTTTGTGCAGTGGGCACTACCCTGCTACCACCGTGTGGAGCTTAGCCTGACAATGTGCCTCTTTACTTTACTGATGGATCAACCTTATACTATGTTTTCTTTTCATTTAAAAGTGGGAAGTCCCTCTTTTACCATTAGTTTGGAACCTTAATTCTTTAATCTATCTGACTTTCCTCTGTCCCCCACTTTCAACTGGTTCAACTAAAATGTGGGCCCAAAACCCATCCAGTGGCCAAAAGAACAAAAAACGTAGTGGTAAAAAAGGAAAACCACCATTTAATAAATGTGGCTGTGCACACCTTTGCTATAGGAAAAAAAATATATGTTTCAGTCATTTTTGCTTACACCCTGGTGGTCCAATTTTGTTTGCGAGAACAGTAATGGTGTTAAAGTTGATCAACCATGGATGGTTCAAGAGTGTATGTTAAGATTCAACTCTACCAGTATTTGCTATGGTGATTGGATGGTTGGGACTATCTAATAGTTTGCTTTGAATCTTGAAGATTCAACTCTACGAGTATTTGCTATGGTGATTGTTATTATGGTTTGAATTAAAATTCTTGACCTTTTGAATGACGCAGTATTGATGTACTTTGCATGAAACAAAACAAAAATGTCTTTTGTTGTGCATATTCTTGGATAATGATCCTATGAATTATTTGTACATTGAATTACTTCCCATGAAAGAAAACCGAAATGTGTTGGTTTTTGCATATTCTTCCATAACCGTCCTAGCAATATTTGGATTTATTAACGTTACAAGAAATATATTATATGCCTTACATTGCTATCCCTGTTTTGCTTTATATAGGAAGACTTCTGTTGTTGCGGCTAGTTAGTTTGAGTGAAATGTGCTGATAGTGTCTAAATTGCTAGCAGCAATGCAGTGATACCATGCAGCGCAGTAGAAATTGATTTTTATTTTGGGAAACACATACAGAAGGCCATCTAAATTGATGTTGGAAAATTTGTACATGTTGCAGGCATCACAGAATGTGGAGGAGGCTGCAGGAGTGACTGGGCAGGGAAACTTTGCTCCTGCGGTTCAGCAAATTGCTGTGAGCTGTTGAAATGGAAATACTGCTGCATGGTGGTCGCAGCGCAAATGCTTTTGATGTTTTAGTTTGCAGCATAATGTTATGTAATGCTGTGTCGTGCCATCTAGCTCTTAGTATCTTTCTGATCACTGTTAGGTTGCTGCCTGCAAGTAAGCTTGAGCTGCAGATTTAACTTGGTAGAGATGGAAGGCTTATGGTAATCATGGCCAAATTTGTTTTAAGGAAAAGCTATAGCTCGCATGGGTGATTTGAGAGTCTGTCACTCGAATTTCTGATCACTCAATCGCTCATTTCATCCATCTGATCCACTATCTAGCCTGGCTTTCCTTTTTCTTTTTTCTGTATGGCTGACAGTATAATCCCATATGGCAGCGACATGCGCCATTTCATTTTGTAAAATGCGTTGTATTTTTCTCAGCTCGTTCTTTCTCAAACCCGTCGGGTTTTCGATCTCATCAAAAGACCCCAAGAAGCTTATGCTTGTGGCCCATTTCTAGCCATAGTTTAAAAAAATCTGTAAGAAGAACAGAATATTATTGATTTTGTGTTAATTCAAACTATTTTATGTTTGATCAAATTTATAGAGATGGGAATTAATATTTATGAAACCAAATAGGTATATTATAATATAATCTAATGGTATTTATTTGATATTATAAATACATCTTTTATAAATTTGATCAAACTTATTAAGAACTCTCTTTGATATTTGGTTTGGCCAGGTATCCAGGTGCCTTGCTTGGAAACATGTGCAAGCATCTGGTACTTGGCTGGCTCAGGGGTGTGCAGGTGCTTTGCTTCCCTTCATGGTTGCATTTTTTTCTTTTGCTTGGTGCTTTAAAATTGTTGTAAAATAATCGGACTCTAGAATCAAGAAGGAAAGGAAGATCAGTTATGGTCTATTGCTTATGGGCTCATATCAAGACTCGAGGCATAGTTTGGAGTATATATACGAGGGAGATCTTCAATGTAAACATCAATATTCAAAGAATAAAGAATAGTCCCTCATCTCATACTTGTGTCCTGTCTACTTCCCACTGTTCTTGTGCTTGTTATGAGAGGCGTGAGAGGGAGAAGATCCAACCGCTGACGATATGTTTTACAACATAAATATTAGCGTGGTGCCCAAATATAGCAGAAATTAAAGGGTCACAACTAAATTAGAGTCGGTGACCGAACGACAAGGCAGACAAACACCCGACATCCTTGTGCGCCACTGCTAGATGCACAGTAGCATCAAGTACGAGAATCTTGCGCGCTTTCGCGCTTTAACCCTTTACCTTTGGAACAATGAATCCTGCGTTTGCTGCGGATACAAGCAAAGACAAAGGGGAAAAAAACGGGAAGAAGCAAAGTTGGTCTACCTGGACCGCCGGCCCGGCCCTTGACGTTTCAAACATTCATCTGTCTCTCTCACAGACATTCATCCATCGTCGATCCAATAACTCTGCGAAATCTCCTGCTGGGAAATAGTGCCCATATTTCAACTCAACTGAGGTATGTCGATCACTAGACTTGACGACTCCATTCGATTGCAAATACAAGTCCATATGTGTAACTCATGTTGCATTGTTCAATATAACTAACTGATGCGTGTGTGATGGTTCTGGCATGCTTGTGTGTCTGCCTGACCCAGGCACGACAGAGACTGATAAGCTGACGGCGGCCTGCTTCCAGTTAATCCATTCCAGCTAGCGCATCATCATGCGTTCTGAGGTAACTAATTAAACCCAATTTGCATGCAGGCTATATTCATCTATCTGTGCATCTAAAGTAGGATATGTAATGTAAATATATGCATGCAGGTCATCGAGGCTGACACGATCGACGCGGCTGCTGAACAAATCCTGAATGAGCTCAGCAAGGACACTACGAGGCGAAGCAGCAGAAGCAGAGAGAATGTCATCTACTTCGACGGCTGGGACGGCCTGGGGGCATCCGCCGTCCTCCGAACGGTTGCCCAACGTCTGGCCGCATCAGCCTCTGATGAGCAACCAGCTCCGGACGGCGTGCAGTTTCATCACATCATCCACATCGACTGCTCAAAGTGGGAGAGCAGGAGAGCGGTGCAGAGGGCGATAGCAGAGCAGCTTAAGCTTCCTGCTCGGGTAATGGAGATGCTCGACAGGCAAGATGAGGAGGACGATTTCCATGGGCTGGCAGAGGGGTCCCATGCCGAGATACCGCAGGTCGTCACAGAGATCTACGAATTCATACAGAACCATAGGTTTGTGGTGATCTTTCTGAACGGGAGCTGCGAGGAAGTTGATATGACCAAGTTTGGCTTACCCCTGTATGGATACACTAGCAACAAGATGCTGTGGACATTTCGTGGGAGGTTCCGGCTCAACCCCAGGATGGAAATCGACAGGGCCGTCAAGAGCACAGGAGTGACCGATGTTTTCTTCACGGCCTCACGCCATGAGCAAGATCCACAGGTGCACTGGTCCTACCTTGTGCATCAAGAGGCTGCGGATCTCATTGCACGCAAGATTACCGATACTGCAGGCGGCATCATGTATTCCCCGGCGCAAGTTGAAGACTGCTTCTTGTACATGCTAAAGCTTTGTGTCATGGCAGGCGGGCACCATTCCATCGACTATGATTTGACCACCCATGGCTGTAACTACTGGATATGTGATGGCATCATACAACAGGGAGATGATGGTGATGATGGAGCATGGCGAGCTGCTGATGATCTGCAGCAGGAGATGCGATTGGATGTGGAATGTTACCACCAATATTTGTCTCCTCACATGTTAAGGCGTGCTGAAACCATGCCATACTGGACTTCACCATCTTATGGGTTTCTGTTGAGCCCAGCCAACGAAGACATTTTCCAACACTTGAACAAACCTATTGATGTGCTCAAGCTCTCGCACTGCAGCTTCAGCTTCTCATCACCTCCATTCCTCTGCTGCCACAACCTTAGGTTTCTATGGCTCGAGCACTGTCAAGACCAAGCAATCGGCACAGACGGAGCTGCAGATAAGGAGCAAGTCATCCAGCGGTGTTTCCAGCGGCTGTGGGTGTTGGACGTGCGTTACACGCGCTGTGATTGGATCTTGTCCGCACGGACGCTTGATTTCATGGCTCAACTCAAGGAGCTAAATGTGATGGGAGCCCAGGGCTGGGACATGGGCCAGCTGCAGGGGCGTCTCCCTAACATCCGCAAGCTCCGAGTAACAAAGTCAACAGTCGGCTGCAGTAATTGTTCAGAAAACAACTTGACCTTGGGGATGAACAAGATGGAGCTCCTTGAGTTTTCTGGAAATCGTACTACCATGCCAGGTGTGGCAAACATACCGGAGATGAGCACCAGCAACAACTGCCTTGAGACTGTCATCATTATTGACGGGTGTGTTGGGATACAAAAGTTGTCCTTCAAAGGATGTGCTAAGCTAAAGCATATATTGTTGAGTGGATTGTTTGAGGATCTCCGCATCCTAGACTTGTCGGGCACAGCTATAAAGACGCTGGATCTCAATGCCATGATAGCTCGAAACCTTGATGAGCTCTTCCTAGATGGCTGCGAGAAGCTCTGTGCAATCCTGTGGCCACCAGAAGACAGAAGGAAAAGCTATTTGCAGAAGCTGCACATCGACACGACACAGTCAGCTGCGGCATCATTATTGGCACCAGGCAGGGATGAGAAGTCCATGGAGGGTCGTAACACTACCACCAGAGTCAGGAGAAGATCATCAGCATCATTATCTGTGGCCCATGGCGGTCGATTACCCTCTGAAATTTATTGGTGCATATGGGTAAGAGATGCAAGGCTCCTCAGGTCACTTGTGCCCCTTGCAAAAAGCTATTTTGCTGATAACATACACATGGAGATTTCCTCTCCTGCCGTTGCTTTAGGTTCTGCAAGCAAGGAAGCAGTCGATAGCAGGAACAGTATCAAGCAAGGTAAAGATAATTCGACGTATACAGATGTTGTAGACATCTTCAAAGACCGTATGCTGCTGCAAGCAAGCCAAGGCGATGGTGATGCACCAACGCTCACAGGGATATGTCCGTGCCCAGATATGCCTTCCTTGGATGATCGTGACTGCTACATGCACATGCAAGACCGCGGACAGCCAAGAAGCACCGAATCACTGCAGGAGGGTGAAGAAACAAGTACTATTATTACCATGCCAGATCTGATCTGTCGGAATGCTCGCATACTGCACGTGCATGATAGCTTGTCCATCACCAGTATCCCAGGCCATGCACGTGCGATGAGTTCAACATGGTATTATCTACGTTGGTGCCGAGTCGAGCGGTGCCCCAAGTTGGGATGTGTATTTACCACTCCTCAATTAGAAGGAAGCGGTGACGAGCCCATCTTTTACTACCTGAGCACATTCTGGGCATCACAGCTCCCTAAAGCACGCTACATCTGGAATTGGAGCAGAACATTGGCATTCGACATTGGGAGTGGATCATTTGAGGATCTTGAGATACTGCACCTAGACTTGTGCCCCAGAATAATACATGTGCTCCCCTTGGCCTTGCGAATTGTCCAACACAGTTTAGGCCGCCTAGTGACCCTCGAGATTGTGTGGTGTGGGAATCTCGAGGTTGTCTTCCCCTTGGACACCGATGCTGGTGGGAGCCACCAACATCAGTTTACGGTGGAATTACGGAAGCTGAAGCGCATCCACCTGCACGAGCTGCCCAAGCTACAGGGCATCTGCGGGCGCTGGATGATCTCTGCTCCCATGCTTGAGACCGTCAAGATCAGGGGCTGCTGGAGCCTCAAGCGCCTGCCGGCCGTCAGCAGCGACTGCGAGAAGGTGGAGTGCGACTGCGAGAAGGAATGGTGGGAGAAGCTGGAGTGGGACATGGGCGCCAACCACCATCCTTCCCTGTACAAACCGATCCACTCGCGGTATTACAAGAAGACCATGCTCAGGGGTTCCGTGCTCACCTGAGGTACGTACGCCTAGGCATTGTTGCATTGTTGGTCTGAATGAATTGAACTGATCATTTGGTTTATTCTTTCCTTGGATTGCTGCAGCCTGCAGGATATATCTATAAGTGGTGGCTGCTTGCTTCCTCCGCCTGCGTAATGTAATATATGACGCCTGCTTGCTTCAATCTCACAGTTGTGCTCCTTTTTTTTTTTCCTTCTCTTCCCATCCTTGTGCTCTTGGTTTGGCAAAATGTTGTGGTTCTATATACTACTGCTGATGCTTTGCTTTGCTTGGCTTGGCTTATGGTTGGCATTGCTTGGCCCCTGCATTCATGGTCGTGTCCTACTCTCTTGGCAGTGTACTTGCTTCTGATGTGTGTGTGTGTGTCCAGAATGCTTGATCCGTCTGTGTTGTTGTTGTTGTGGCAGTCCCTCCCCTATTTATTTATATGAACACAAGTAATAATAAGTGATGATGGTTGTGTTTTTTGAGTGATTGGCTAGTTGTGGTATTGCTATACAGCATGTACATGATCGTTCTTTGCATGATGTTGACCCTTTTTCTAGTCAACACATGAGTGCACTAGATTGCGCGGTCGTCGAAAATCTCCTCGCCAGAGCTCCTGCTCCTGGCCGGTCAGATCGGTCAGGAAGGCTGGTCAGATCAGTCTGCGCAAAGGCACCGCGAAAACCTACACTCACCACCACGGGATGGACCCCAGGGATGGTGTACCTAGGGTTGCTAAGAGATCGATAGGCCACTCAGAACGTCCTCAATCGCCGTCGAGATGAAGTAGGAAAGCAAAGGGAGTTGGAAAAGTTAAGGTTTGGAGATAAAAAATAAGATAAATATTTTGATCAATTGGAAGAAAGCTCTCAATTGGTCGGGGCCCTTTCTATTTATCGGGTGGGAGGTCTTTTCCCGCAAGAAAATCCTGTTACAAATCTTAATCTACCAGGACTCCTAAATTCTATTCGGATTATGGGAGGACCGGTCAGACCGGTCCAGCCCACCGGTCAAACCAGTTGGCCTTGCCACACCAGCTACAGGACCGAGACTTATCAGATCGCTTGGAAGAACCAGTTTGACCGGCTGGTCCACCCCGATTTGTCTTGCTGCCAATTTTGAGTGTCAACATATACCCCCTGTTTTCTGGTAAAGCGTTGCGTACCAAAAAAAATAAGCCTAAGGGCGATGTTTCTTATGCCATACATTCTAAGGGCGATATTCGAAGATATCGACCATGTTATATCAAGCATCTTGCCACATACTTGGATGATACTTCTTCAAGTACGTCCCATTAAGAGCTTTAAGCAGTTGTTGTCCTTGCAAAGTCTCCACCATATAGGAATTGCCTACAAATGCCTTCACAATCTTGCACGGCCCCTCCCAATTTGGAGACCATTTACCAAACTTGTTGCTCTTGGTTCCTATAGGTAGAATCGTCTTCCAAACCAGATCACCAACTTGGAAAGATTTAGCTTTTACCTTCTTATTATATGCCCTAGCAACTCGCGTTTTATCCTTCTCAATCTTCTTCAAAGCCTCCAGTCACTTGTCGATCACCTCATCAATATTATGCATCATCAAACTTGTCGATCACCTCATCAATATTATGCATCATCAAAGTACGATAAGTATCAAAATCAAGATCATTTTGCTTAGCCAACCTATAAGCGCCTAGATTCACCTTAACAGGCAAAATGGCTTCTTGACCATAGACAATCTCAAAAGGAGTAACCTTAGTCGCACCATGTCTAGAAATACGATGAACCCATAAAGCTTCATATAATACCTGATGCCATCTTCTAGGATTCTCTTCTATCTTTTTCTTGATGAGCTTAATTAAAATTTTGTTGCTAGACTCGGCTTGACCATTAGCTTGAGCATAATATGGAGATGAATTGAGTAATTTAATACCATAGGATCCAACAAAATCACGCACCTCTTTGGATATAAGTGAAGTCTCTTGATCCATAGTCAAAGTTTGTGGAATGCCAAACCTATGTATTATATGCTCCGTAATAAACTCAATTACCTCCCGATGTGTCATATTCTTAAGGGGAATTGCTTCGGTCCACTTGGTGAAGTAATTAGTAGCCACAATCACAAAACAGTGTCCATTTGATGAAGGAGGGTGAATCTTGCCAACCAAGTTCAATCCCCATCCTCGAAAAGGCCATGGTTTGATAATCGGATGCATCAACGCAGCGGGCACCAACTGAACATCCCTAAACTTTTGACACTCTTCACATCCTTTGTAGTAACAAAAACAATTGGCTATCATATTAGGCCAATAAAAGCAAGCCCACCTAAGAAGCCATTTCATCTTAGGAGCTGACTGATGCGTACCACATATACCTTCATGAATCTCTGCCATGGCATATCCTTTGTTGTATATTGTCAAAATTCAAACTTGTGAAGCAACTTAAATTTTTGCTATGCAACTGTACCTCCTATTATTTTATTTAAATACTAGATGCAATTTAATGATTTTAAAATATTTTTACTTAATTTTTCAGTGATGTTTCCTTGTGTTAAAAATTCATTAAAAGGTCAATTTTGGTTGTTTTCTTTTGTCAATTGCATGAAAACCTGAGCAGATCTTGAGTTGATTTTTATGGCATTATGTTCTTTGTATTTTTATCTTTCAAACGAATATTTTTAGGCAATTTTTGGGATGAGTGTAGCTGTGTCAATTGAGTGTGGAAAGTTGAGCGTTTTTAAAAATTCATGGACCCACGTATCAGACTTCTTCCACCTCTCGCCCTTGTACGTCGCCCGTTGGGCAGGACAGTGCCGCTGCACGCCATTGGCCACCAAGGCCGGCGCCCATTGCCGGATTGGCCTCAGGGACGTCGCCCACGCAAAATTTCGACCATGCCCCCGCTCCTCCCTCGCCTATAAAGCCCGAGCGCTGGCTTCTCCTGGAAAATTGCCCTTCCCAAACCACCATTACCAGTACACCAAGCTCCAAATTCCCCATCATCGCCGGCCAAATTCATCGCCGTGGTGAGCTCTTGGCTCGATTCCTCGCAGCCATGTTTTCCCCACGACGCCGCGCATCCGTTTGACTACTCCTCAGCTGCTCTCCTCCGCCGGGAAGGCCTCCCCACCAGCGAGCTCCTCCGCCCCCATCCCTGCCTGTAAAACTCCTGTGCGCCACCCTTCCTTGTCGCTGCGCTGTTGCTGGTGAGCTCCACCACCCCAGGGCACCATCCCACCTCTCTCCGTGCCATCTCCCCACCGCTCCTCTCCCTTCCCCCTGCTGCCGCCTGCCTCGGCGTGGGCAGCCAAGTTTCTGAATGTCGTGCTGTATTTCTGTTTGAGTATGCGCAGGGGTGTGTTAGGAGAAGAAGGATAATGAGTAGGGGGTCATGGAGAAAAATCAGGGACTTCTATGTGAGAATCAAAAGAGTTGAGGGTGGTTTTGAAAGATGCTCTTGGTTTTGGATTTATTCCTAGATTTAAATAGCTGCAAACTTTGAAAATGCATAGAAATGTGTAGAAAAATGCTAAAAATGTGAATCTTGTTTTGTTGAGTTCCTGATGACATCTAGTTATTTCAAAAATATTTTTGTGCATGTTACTATCCTGTATCTAGTACTATGATTTATTTTGTCTAAAAATCATTAAATACTTTAGAAATCATCTAGTGCTCTTAAAAATATGAAACCACTTTTGTTGCTTCACTTGTGACATGAATGCTCAAGATCTGAAATTTGTGCTACTGGATTAGATGATGTTCATACTTTTTAAGTTCAAATGCTTAAATGATATATTAATCTTGCTATTTGCACAATAAATAGTGGAAAATAGATAAAAATGCTAGATAACTTTTGTTAGGCTCGTGATGTACATGTCTAACTAGGAAAAATATTTGCTTCTGTAAGATATGTGTTTTACATTGTTTAAATAAATACATGTGGTTTAATGTACTTATTATGTTATAAAGAGTTTTCATGCTCAATAAACCCTAAAAAATTTATAGTAGCCTCTGTTAGTGTTAGTAACCCTTCTGTAAAAGTTGTAGAGCCAGATTCTTAAAGGCAAAACCAGATGACTATGATATGTGTGCCAGGATCAAGTTTCACACAAACGATGATTTTAGTAAATATCAAATACAGTGCCAAAGCGTAGAGAGAGAGAGAGAGAGAGAGAGTTACATAGATTATGTAACCAGAAATGAGATATAAATCTCTAGTATAGCAACGGATCTCCAACAACTCCACAAGCAGCTGACTGGGGGACTCGCCTAGAACTCCTCCAAAAGTTTAAGTATTATCCTCAAAGTTCTCTGGGTCTGAGCAGCAATCCGGACATTGTAGATGCAATATAAAACACAAGCGTGAGCACATGCCGTACTCAGCAAGAGAAGAGAAAAAATATATGACATGCAAGGCTGACAAGGTTAACTGCAATTAGCACTTTTAGTTGGTTTATTCAACAGCTAATTACTAGCAAATGTAAGTGTTGGCACTAGAAATCGACTGATCGAATCCCCAGCGTCGGACACACGACCCGGGAGAATCTGCTTAGCTCCTGTTCGGGTGATCGCCCTGGTGCGGTTCGCGCGGCGTGCCAGCCAATCTGACCTGTTGATTGGCAAGGAGAGAAACGTGTCAAATCCCAGAGGTTGCGATTGGCTAAAGTTCCGATCTCGAGAAAGCTTATCAGCGAATCGGCCGATTTGCTGTAATGAGAAAATCGGCTACAATGCGACCGATTACCAGGCAACGTCGATAAACAAAACCACTGAAGTAATCTAAACAACGCTACAGTAGCAACACTAGGAACAGATCTAATTGGCCGATTTGCGTAAAATAAATAGATTAAATGATGAAATACAAGAAAAGCTGAAATTGCCGATTCCTAGCTGGGTAACTAGTCATAAAACCAGAACGACAGGTAAAACCTAGAATTCTAGTAAATATCGATAACTGATGAATAAATCTAAACGAAACGACAACGATGCGCCCAAAGTTAAAGCTTAGAAATTATTCGATAAGCGGAACTTACAAGATCGGCCGGAGGTCAAGTTGATGCAGCCCCGCCAACCCGTACGAACTCGTGAAAAAAGAGAAAAGTATTGGCGAAGTCGCCGGCTTGAATGTAAGTACGAGGAAATAGTAGTTTGTTGTATTGAGTTGATGATGATTACAGATCTACAAGGGTGGCTATTTATAGCCTGTTACAAATGACTTCTTATCCGATTAGAACTCTATCCCTAAATTTAAACAGAAAACGAATATTTACAAGTACGATTCGTACTAGGTCGATTATCACGCTCTTCATGGGCTGATTCCCTCTTCATCTTCATAATCCTCTTTAGGCCCACACCGGCCCAATTATTCCAGCCTCCTAATCGGCCGATTTCTATTCACCTTATCGGCAAGGGACAACCGATTAGGACCCACATGTCGAAGGCTCTGGCTACTCCGACCCTGGGACCTACGGTCAGGTGAGGCGGAGATGCTCCCTTGGAGGGTCGGGCGCATCCGATCCCAGACCTCAGGGGTCGGGCGAGGCGGAACTTCAAAGGTCAATCGGCCGATCCATGACTGTAGCACCAATCGGCCGATTCCCAACCACCATCCCTGTGTCTCGCCGTTTCTTCTGATTTCTTCTTCCCCTGACGCCGATTACACACGTGTCAAAATCTAGCGTCAACACATGCCCCCCAGTTTCGGAGTAAAACATAGTCTTTACTTCGAAATTCTTTTCAACTTCCCTTCCGAAATGAACGTATTGAAAATATCCTTCCGTTTCGCGGTCTCCAGCCTGATGATTGCAATTTTTTCGAAACGGGCGCCCACGACAACCACTCCTCCCGAAAAAATCAAAACGCCGGCGCGGTAAAAATTCCACTTTTACCCCTTCTCAGACCACCTTTAAATATCAGCACGCCCCGTACTTCCCGTACGAGCTCACGTCTTCTTTCTTTAGCGCACGGGTCTTCTTCTTCCTCCGGCGCCTTCCTTAGTCCTCCAGTTTTCTCCGGTGTCTCCTTCCATCCACATTCCTCCCTACTTCTCCAATGGCGGCACCCTCAAGCACTTCACCAATGCCCGAAGCTCCAGAGATGGCGCCTCCGGCGGAGGTTCCAGCAGCAACGGCGGCGGCTCTATCGACGGGAGAAGGAACTCCGTCAGTGGAAGTTGGGGCTTCAACCAAAATCCCACTGGCAGCTTCATCATCTGCAGCTCCACCGGCGATCCCGCCGATTACGATGAGCTTCATCCCGGAGGTCATTACCAAAACTTTCCTTAACAATAATGCATTTACTTTAGATCTATTCTTACTCCTGCACCCCCTTTTTCCTTTTTAGGCAGTTAGGCATCACATTACCATTCGCCTCACAGAAACTCCCAGCCTTATCTGCCTTGGTCCCATGGGAAACCCAGATCCGACCGACCTAATCAATTTGGAAACCCATAGGATCCCTTTTAAGCAATCAACTATGGACCTAGATCATTGGTCGGGCACCTTCAGGTCATGGCCGAATGAAACTCCCGGCTGGAGGGAATGGTACCAGCGGATAGCCGCCTCTAATAGGGTCCAATGGGATGAGCGCAAAATTGGCCAGTGCATCGATCTATCTTTGTCCCAAATGGAAAGGAATGAGCCATTAGTGATGGCAGCCTCTTACTTCTGGTCCGATGCTCTCAATGCATTCCTTTTTGGACACGGACCCATGACCCCCACTTTGGCCGATGTAGTCTTGCTGACCGGCCTGGACATTTCCTCCCCGGACACCCCTTTTCGCCTTTTAGCCACGACATCTCATCGACTGGATACAAGGGGAATCGGCGGATGGAAGAGGTTCATCAGATGCAACAGAAGGGCCGGATCAGTCGAGAACAGAGAGCACACAGCCTTCTTGATGATGTGGCTAGAGAAACATTTCTTCTGTGGGAGAGCAGCTGGTCCGTCCACCAACACTCAAGCTCTAGCCGAGGCATTATCGACAGGGACTTCCATTCCCCTTGGAAAGCACCTACTGGGAGCAGCCTACCACATGCTTCACCAAATCAGCGTTAAATTATCCCAAGGGGAGCCAATTGGAAATCCCGGTGGACCCTGGTGGTTTATCAATTTATGGCTTAACCTGTACATGAGCAAGATTTCTCAGCAGCGAGTAGAGCACATGACGTTCCCCAACATTGAATCGGCAGAGAATCCCACTGTCCGACGCCGATGTACATCCTTCGGCGAAGCGGCATCGGCCTTCTCCGGTTGCTCGTACTCTGCTACCAAGGTGGCCGAATACTTCCAGTGTTTTTATAATGGCTTTAGCGAAGATGCAACCGTCTGGTTCCCTTATCAGAAGGATGACCCAATCTTTGAGCTCCCTTCTTGCTTTGACTCGACTACTGGCCGATTCGACGAAGACCTCACAGACGAATTAATTAAACCGGGAATCTTACCGGCCAACTTCTTCTCGGGGAAGGATGCTCCTACGTATGAGTTCTACAACCCCTCCGTTGCAGCACGGCAATTCGGCATGGGTCAATTGCCGATTCAGGCATACTTCGCCGGCCGAGCAAAGTTCAAAGATGAACTCACCAAGGGCCTTGACTATAATCAGCTGCGAGATCGGATCCCAGACTCTAGTACCATAGACCTGAATGAGTGGATAGTAGCCCCCTTCGCCGTTCAACCATTCAAGCTATGGTGGGCCGAATGAAAACAGTACCTGTTCTGCACTTCTGCATCGACATACTGCAACCTCCTGGATCCAGCCAACATCGATCCGAATGCTGAGGTATTTTTCCTTGGTCGATTTTCATTCCTTATTAATGCTGTTAAACGTATATACTAACTCTTGCTGTTTACTCAGTCCGAAAACTGCGTTCCCCCAAAACGCAGCCGGAGTGGCCGGCCGATAGAGGACCGTTATCCATATACCACCTTCCCCCTTATCGGCTATCATGCCCCTTCCGTGGACGTTATTGCCGGTCGAGCGAAGCAGGCGCAGAAAAAGGTTGTCAAGAAGACCAGTCGCCGAGTACGTGCTCGTATAGAATCAGCCGATCTTCCTATGATTACATCGGCAGAAACTTTGGTCGTGGCACCCCTTCCGACTGCTGAAGAAGTAGACGTTCAAGTTGCCACGGAAGCCGGAGCAGCCGCTGCGTCATTACTAGTGGAAGCCATGCAGGTAAACTTGTTGTTCGATATTCCCGATCGCTATCTCTATACTGACTCCTCTTATATTAGACTGCACAGGTCACCCTTGTGGACCCCCAGCAATCGGCAGTAGCCCAAGCGGACGATGAAACGCTAACGCTTCCATCTGCCGAGGTATACTATCCTTTAACCCGTTCTTCCAGTATTTGGATGATGCTCTTATTAAATTTTGACACAGGTCACCGGCACGCTAAACACCCCGCCTAATCAACCATTGGTCATCCTTCGAGAAGCTGGCCCGAGCAGAGCGCCAATTATTGTGGAGTCTTCTTCTGACGACCCAATGGTACCAGCCCCTGAGTCGAGGGTAATAGTCTCTCAAACGCAGCTTGAAGAAATCCGTTTTAAGGAGGTAAGAGATTTCCCACCCTTAATCGGCCGATTTGCTATCACGATCGGCTGACTTGTTTTCTTTTTAATTTACTATTTCCCAGGAACAGGACACCCCCAACAACAGCCTTTTCTCGTTCGCGGTCACCCTCTCTGATGACGAGGAAGTCGCCTCCTGTCAGGTCACTTTGAGCTCCGTTCCTGACGACGTCCGTGCCAAGCTTGAAGGCATACGATCCCTTCTTCAAGAGGACATCGGCCGATTGGTAGAAGATGCCTCGCCGATTCGACAGCTTTTTGGTGACGTCAGCAGGTGAGTACCAGAAGAGGCGGAAGAAGCCTTGGCACCGGCCGCGTATATCGAGTCAATGCGGATCCCAGTCTTTAGGGCCGTGCGTCACATGGCCGATCGCGCCAAGCTGACCAAGACTCGTGAAGAAGAAGATCTGTACAAGCGTCAAGCTCAAGAAGTGCATCAACTGATTCACTTTCTGGAAGATTCTCGCCCTAGAATCGTCGGCACGATAGATCGCCTCAAACGCCGAAGAGCAGAACTTGCCAAGGAGATGGAGCAGGTGACCAGAGAAATAACTGCCGAAGAAAAGAGGCTTCAGGAACTTCCTTCCGTCATCGCCGATCTGAAGCGGGAGAGGCAGCACCTGGCTCATGAAGCTCTCAAACTCCACCGCCATATGTCAGAAGTCCCGGGATCGGCGGAGGATGATCAACGGGTCCTGGATTCGGCCGATCAGATCCGGCGTCGAGCGATTGCGGCTATCAACGCCCTTCTGGGCGACCTGTAAAAGCACTGGCAGTCTTGTACGAACATTAATACCTCCTTTGACCGTCCTTCGCGGCGCCCCCTTATTTATTACCCTTTTTACTTCTGATGGGACGTGTCTTACCAAACATCCACGCCTTCTTCGCTTATAAATACTGGCCTAGGTTCCCCTTTTGAGAGCACCCATTTAACTCGACTTTATCTTCCCTGACTTCTTTTCGTCGACGTGGTTTGCAGTCATGTCTTCTTCATCCTCCTCCTTTGCCTCTATCAATCAGGTAAAAGATTTGTCCTCGTCCTTTTTCTCAGTTTAATTCCTCTGAAAAGAATCACATCTTCGGCGGCCATGTATATTGTTGCTTTTCCCAGCCGCGGCGCCTTAGCCCTGAGCTCGAACGAGTCATCGGACTCGTGTACTCCGACGAACCATTGTCACAAGAAGACAAGGATCTAATCAGGGCTCATCGTGACGAACTCAAGGAGCACATCCCTGCTGATGTCCGACGGATCTGGGACTTCCTTGATGGCAACGACCACAGGCGACCTCAAGCCGACAGAAGTCACACGCTTCCTCATCAAATCGTTCTTGAAGATGCAGCGGCAGGAATATCACGTCCGGTAATGGACCGGAGTCATCCTCTTCCCCGTCAAGTTGAAGCGGAAGCCGCGATGAAAGAGATAGAAGAACGGCATATCCGTCTTCTAATAGAACTAGGTCGGGTTGAGAGAGAACTTAAGAAGAGGCGTGGTTAATTATTTTTTGTTCTAAGGGCGACTTGTACTGTGTCGGCCGTGTAACCCATCGTCTGTATCGAATAATATATCGGCCGATTTGGACGATTATGTTTTCTCTTTAGACGATTCTTTTTGTGTTGGGTGTGTGTTTGTTCATCATGATTGATCCTTATGCCCCGACCCATATACTAGGGTAATACCTTTTCAAGTACCTTCCGTTCAAAGCCCTAGTAAACTCTTTTCCTTCGATCGTTTCCAGAATATAAGCGTTTCCTGGGGCACATCTGCTGATTTTATATGGCCCTTCCCACGTAGGGGACCACTTACCGAATTTAGGATCTTTTGACCCGATCGGCAGCACTAACTTCCATACCAGGTCTCCTGGAGAGAACTGCTTGACCTTGACTTTCTTATCATACCATCTGGCCACTTTCTTCTTGTTTTCTTCAATACTTATCAAAGCTCTCAATCGTTGGCCAGCCAAGTCATCAAGTTCCCTTTTCATGAGTGAGGAGTAGTCATCGACCGCCAACTGATCCTGGAGTGAAGTGCGTCTCGACCCTGTCCTCAATTCCCATGGAAGTACCCGCCTCATGATCGTACACCAGCTGATAAGGGGACATCTTGGTGGCCCCGTGGCAAGCCATCCTGTATGCCCATAGGGCTTCGGTCAGACATAAATGCCATTTTTTCGGCTGTTCTTCTATCTTCCTCTTGATTAACTTAATTATCCCTTTGTTGGAAGATTCGGCCTGGCCATTAGCTTGGGCATAGTACGGAGAGGAATTTAACAATTTGATCCCCATATCGGCCGTGAACTCTTCGAATTCTCCTGACGTAAACATCGTTCCTTGATCGGTCGTGATAGTCTGGGGGATACCGAAATGGTAGACGATGTGGTCCCTTACAAAGTCAACCATAGCGACCGATGTTACGGCCTTTAGCGGAATCGCCTCCACCCATTTGGTGAAATAATCTGTGGCCACCAGAATGAACTTGTGCCCTTTGCTTGATGGAGGATAGATTTGGCCGATGAGGTCTATTCCCCAACCTCTGAACGGCCATGGTTTGATAATGGGATTCATGGCCGATGCGGGCGCACGTTGGACATTCCCGTATTTCTGACAATCCTGGCATCCTTTATAATATTTGAAGCAATCTTCGAGGATCGTCAGCCAGTAGTACCCATTATTCCTAATCATCCATTTCATCTTATGTGCCGACTGGTGGGCTCCACACACTCCTTCGTGGATTTCTCCCATCAGAGTCTTTGCCTCCTCCGTTCCTAGACACTTGAGTAGGACGCCATCAATTGTTCGGTAGAACAAGTCATCTTCTAGTAACACATATTTAGTAGCATGAAATCGTACCAACCGATCCACTTTCTTAGATGGATCTTTCAGGTAATCGGCGATCTCTTTTCGCCAGTCATCGGCCGCGAGCTCTAGAGCCATAGCGCCTTGAATCGGTCGATACCCAGATGCATGTTGGGCGAGCTTGTTGGCATCCTCGTTGTGATTCCTTGGGATGTGCTCAATAACCGTAGACTTGAATTCTTTTAGAAGCTGCGGGCAATCCTCGTAATAAATCCTTAACACATCGTCCTTGCATTCAAACCTCCCTGTTGATTGATCCACGATAAGCATGGAATCCCCAAAAATTTCAACAGCATTAGCTTTGACTTCCCTTAATAATTGTAACCCCTTCAACACAGCTCGGTACTCTGCTTGATTGTTAGTGGCGGATGCTTCTATCGGCAGAGAGAAATCATAGCCTGCCCCCCGAGGCGATATAAGGACGATGCCGATTCCTGATCCGGCCCCACATGACGATCCGTCAAGGTATAAGGTCCAAGGCACTGGTTCTGCGAAGGTAGCCTCTGGTCCACAGTGCTGGGCAACGAAATCGGCCATGACCTGACCCTTAACAGCCTTTGCCGATTCATATCGAAGATCAAATTCCGACAAAGCTAAAATCCACTTTCCGATTCGTCCTTTCAAAATCGGCAATGACAACATGTATTTTACCACGTCGTCTTTGCATACGACCACACACTCTGCCGATAGCAAATAGTGCCTGAGTTTGGTGCATGAGAAGTAAAGGCATAGGCACAACCGCTCTACTGGAGGATACCTTGTTTCGGCGTCCAGAAGTCTTCTACTGACATAATAAATTAGCCGTTCCTTTCCCTCGAACTCCTGGACCAGAGCTGACCTGATAGCTCGTTCATCGGCTGATAAATATAGTTTAAACGACTTACTAGTTTGAGGTGGGACCAATACTGGTGGTGGGACCAAGTACTACTTGATATCTTCCAATGCCTTGCGTTGCTCTTCTCCCCATATGAACTCCTGGTCGGGCTTCAACTTTAATAATTATGTGAAGGCTTGGATACGCCCAGACAGATTAGATATGAATCTTCTGATAAAATTCACCTTGTCGATTAGAGATTGCAACTCAGTTTTATTCTGCGGGGCCATGACTTTATTGATGGCCGCTATGGTCTTCCGGTTGATTTCTATTCCCCACTCATGCACCATATATCCTAAGAACTGTCCGGCGGATACACCGAAGGCACACTTATTCGGGTTCATCTTCAACCCATGTTTCTTCGTGCATTCCAGCACCTGCCGCAAATCGGTCAGGTGTTCCTGGTGTCCTTTTGATTTGACTACGACGTCGTCGATGTAAATTTCTACCAGTATGCTGATAAGTTTGTGAAATATGTAATTCATGGCTCTCTGATATGTAGCGCCGGCGTTCTTCAAACCGAAAGTCATTACCACCCACTCGAATAAACCAAGGTGACCCGAGCATCTGAAGGCCGTCTTGGATATGTCCTCTTCGACCATTAGTATCTGATTGTACCCAGCATTTCCATCCATGAAACTAATAACCTTGTGTCCTGTGGCGGCATCTATCAGCACATCGGCCGTCGGCATGGGGTATCCGTCCATTGGTGTGGCCTGATTGAGGTTCCTGAAATCGACGTATACGCGTAGTTTTCCGTTCTTCTTGTATACTGGTACAATGTTGGAGATCCATTCGGCATAATGGCATTGCCGAATAAATTTCGTTTCGATTAGCCGTGTTATTTCGGCCTTTATGTCTGGTAGGATTTTAGGATTACACCGCCGTGCAGGCTGTTGATACGGCCGATACCCCGGCTTTATGGGTAACCGATGCTCGACAATAGATCGGTCTAATCTGGGCATCTCATGGTATTCCCAAGCAAAGCAATCCTTAAATTCTCTTAATAAATTTGTCAATTTACATTTGTATTCCGGATCCAAATTTGCACTAATATATGTCGGTCTTGTTTTGGTGCCATCACCTAAGTCTATCATATCTAATGAATCGGCCGACGTGAACCCGTGTCCCAGCTTCCCATCTTCTCGGGCGAACTGATCCATTTAGTCTGAGTCTTCGGAGCCGACTGCTCGGATCGGCTGCAGGCCAAAATCGGACACCTTCAAGAAATCAGTGTCCCATATTCTTCCGGATATGCACTTGACGTTCTCGCAGCTCCACTGTTGCGTGTCGGCTGCCGCGACGCTATACGCGGAATCGGCGGCGACCACCTCGATATTGTCGCCGACCCATTGCACGAGGCATTGGTGCATTGTAGACGGGATGCAGCAATTTGCATGTATCCAGTCTCGGCCGAGTAGCATGTTGTAGGACCCTTTGCCATTAATGATAAAGAAAGTAGTAGGAAGGGTCTTACTGCCGATGGTGAGGTCGACGCAGAGTGCGCCGCGAGCGGGGGATACGTTGCCTTCGAAGTCCTTGAGCATCATATCTGTCCTGGTCAGGTCGTCATCGCTCTTCCCTAGCTTCCGGAACATGGCGTACGGCATGATGTTATCTGCAGCTCCTCCGTCTACCAGTAATCTGGTGATGGATCGGCCGTTGACATGCCCTTTAAGAAACAACGCCTTCAGGTGTTGTCGTTTGTCATCTTCGGGCTTCTCGAACATGGCTGTCATTGGTTCCAAAGCCAATTGTGCCATCTGTTCTTCTATCGCCGACATGTTCTGACGGTCGACAGGAGTCATGAACTCCATCGGCAGTATGAAAACCATGCCGATGTCGGCTGCCGACTCGTCGTCTCCCCTGTCACCTCTTTTGGGGCGCCAGACCTGAGACCTGCTGTTTTTCTCATCTGTCGTATGCCGTTGTTCTTCTTCCTGCTGTTCCCACTGGCGGAGACGTTGGATTCTTCTTTTTTGAGACTTGGTCAATCCATCAGGGCACACCTGGGGTTCACTGGTTTGGTCTGCGGCCTAGCGCGTTCCCATTCTGGTTCGCATCCGAAAGGACTCTCGTCTGATACCCGAGCATTGGCTATCTCTTCAAGTCGATTGTGGATGCTAACCTTGTTTTCTGGCCGGTCATGTCGATCGAATCTGCCCCCCGGCCTATCGTTCCGCTCGCGCCTGCCTTCCGACCGGTCATATCGGTCACTTCCGCCCCCCAGCCGATCACGCACTGGAGGGCGCCGGTCTCCTTGGTCGTGCCAGCTCCTGCTGATCGGCTCTGGTTTTCCATCTCTGGAACGAGACCTTCTGAACGGCCGATTGTTACGATACGGGCCGTTGCACTCAGGGCAATTGTCGGCCGATGGCAACCTGAGGTTGCTTTCCCAACAGTGGATGAAGAACGGACATCGCCAGTGATCTTCATGTCGCTGCATCGCCTCTTCCCGGGATCTTGAGCGTTCATGTTGCCGTTAATATTTATTGAGCAGAAATTGGGAAGTAATGGGCTTACGTGGTTCTCCTATTCCGTCGTCATCATCCTCCATCTGCCATTTTCCCTTGACGTCTTCGGGTGTTGCTTGATTTCTGGGGTCCACGGCGCCGCTTTGCTTAGCCGATTCGGACGTTAGTACCTTGGTTTGGAGCGAATTTCTCCCCGTATCAACCATGTTGGTGGGGAAGGGGTGCTAGTCGATCTTCATCGGCTTGGCCGGTTTCGTTGGAACTTCAAATTTGAGTCTGCCTTGCTCGATGGTCGACTGTATCTGCTGCCGGAAGATTTTGCATTCATTTGTATCATGGGAGGTAGCGTTATGCCACTTGCAATATTTCATCTTCTTTAGCTGTTCGGCAGACGAAATCGTATGGTACGGTGAGAGCTTGATCTGTCCTTCCTGGAGGAGGAGGTCGAAGATTTTATCGGCCTTTGATGTGTCGAATCCGAACGTTTCCGGCTCCTTCTTTCCGAACGGACACGATATCGGCTTCTTCCCTTTAACCCATTCCGCAAGGCCGATCTCTGTGTCTTCTTCGGTTTCAACCTCTTCTAAGTATGCCACCTTCTTCTGGAAGTTCCTCCGTGGATCAAAAGGGCGTACTTCTTGACCAGACAATCGGTGGACGATTTGGCTTAAGCTCTCAAACTCCTGCGAGGTGTATTTTTCTTTGATATGAGGTAGGAGACCTTGGAAGGCTATATCGGCCAATTGTGCATCAGTCAAGGCCAGGGAGTAGCACTTATTCCTGATCTCCCTGAACCTCTGTACATATGAGGATATCGGCTCGTCGCTTCTCTGCCTGAGGCTGGTTAAATCGGACAGCTTCATTTCATGTATCCCGGCGTAGAAGTATTTGTGAAACTGCCTTTCCAGATCAACCCACGTAATTATCGAGTTGGGCGGTAATGTAGTGAACCACTGAAAGGCTGACCTAGACAGGGATGATGAGAAAAGGCGCACCCGTAGAGCATCCTGCGCCGCTGCTTCCCCGCATTGGATGATGAATCTGTTCACGTGTTCCACAGTTGAGGTGTCGTCCAGTCCTGAAAACTTAGTGAAATCAGGAACTTTATACCGATGGGGAAATGGTAGCGAGTCGTATGTAGGTGGGTATGGTGTCTTGTATGTGTAGGTCTGCACCTTCGGTTTTAAGCCGAATTGCTCTTGAATCACCTCTGCTATGCGCGCCGTCCATTCTGGCTGTTGCTGGTGTACCGTCGGCTGGGGAACTGGTACGTGTTGGTATACTGGCGGCGGGATGACTTGATGATGAGTAAAAGCGTGCGGCGTCTGATGTGTCATAGCCGGCTGCGTAGTCAGGGTCGGCTGTCTGAATGAGCCGCCCGGTTCATCATACAGTACGAGCGGCGCAACGCCCCGAAGTACTTCCGTTGTTTCTGCCGCCCTGCTCATCTCCGGCGTGACAGGCTGATACTGTGGCATGATTGGCCTAACGGCCGCCTGGAAAGATGCCTGGAGTTGAGGACTTCTATGGCTGGCCGGTTGATCCTGGGTGGCCATCACTGATGGTGCCCCCCAAGGCGCTGGATTCAAAGGAGGAAACTGTGCGGAGGACAACTGAATGGGACGCGGCTGGAGATATTGCGCGCCATTAGACCCCATAGGGATCGATGATGAGGAAGTGCCAGAACCTCCAACTGGAATTTGGGTCGGCTGAGAAGCCGAATAAGGTGCATTTTAATAACTCTTATTCGGAGCCGTAATTGGTGCAGCATATGCCGACCCCTGGTACCCTTGAGATACGCCGCTAGCTAAGGAGCTGATGACGGCATTGTATACCGTATTAGAAATCACCGGGGATTGATCGATGAAAGCTTGGTAGACAGATTGTTGAACCATCTCGGAAATCTTGTCCGAGTCCTCGGTGATTGTGATCTGGCGGGGAGTTGGAAACGGAGTCTTTTTGAAAGTTTCTCCGCTCCTGGTGCGACTGAAGGATTGCAGACATGTCTTCCGGTAGTATGCCGTCTGCTTCTCCAATTCTTCCCTCTGGTCGTCCCTGAGGTCTGCTTCTGTCACTTCGATGACGTTATCTTCCGAGACTTCAGCAGCTTTCGACATAGTGGCGGTTGTATTTGTCCCACCGGGCGTGCCAAAAGTGTGTTGGCGCTAGAAATCGACTGATCGAATCCCCAGCGTCGGACACACGACCCGGGAGAATCTGCTTAGCTCCTGTTCGGGTGATCGCCCTGGTGCGGTTCGCGCGGCGTGCCAGCCAATCTGACCTGTTGATTGGCAAGGAGAGAAACGTGTCAAATCCCAGAGGTTGCGATCGGCTAAAGTTCCGATCTCGAGAAAGCTTATCAGCGAATCGGCCGATTTGCTGTAATGAGGAAATCGGCTACAATGCGATCGATTACCAGGCAACGTCGATAAAGAAAACCACTGAAGTAATCTAAACAACGCTACAGTAGCAACACTAGGAACAGATCTAATCGGCCGATTTGCGTAAAATAAATAGATTAAATGACAAAATACAAGAAAAGCTGAAATTGCCGATTCCTAGCTGGGTAACTAGTGATAAAACCAGAATGACAGGTAAAACCTAGAATTCTAGTAAATATCGATAACTGATGAATAAATCTAAACGAAACGACAGCGATGCGCCCGAAGTTAAAGCTTAGAAATTATTCGATAAGCGGAACTTACAAGATCGGCCGGAGGTCAAGTTGATGCAGCCCCGCCAACCCGTACGAACTCATGAAAAAAGAGAAAAGTATTGGCGAAGTCGCCGGCTTGAATGTAAGTACGAGGAAATAGTAGTTTGTTGTATTGAGTTGATGATGATTACAGATCTACAAGGGTGGCTATTTATAGCCTGTTACAAACGACTTCTTATCCGATTAGAACTCTATCCCTAAATTTAAACAGAAAACAAATATTTACAAGTACGATTCGTACTAGGTCGATTATCGCGCTCTTCATGGGCTGATTCCCTCTTCATCTTCATAATCCTCTTTAGGCCCACACCGGCCCAATTATTCCAGCCTCCTAATCGGCCGATTTCTATTCACCTTATCGGCAAGGGACAACCGATTAGGACCCACATGTCGAAGGCTCTGGCTACTCCGACCCTGGGACCTAAGGTCGGGTGAGGCGGAGATGCTCCCTTGGAGGGTCGGGCGCATCCGATCCCAGACCTCAGGGGTCGGGTGAGGCGGAACTTCAAAGGTCAATCGGCCGATCCATGACTGTAGCACCAATCGGCCGATTCCCAACCGCCATCCCTGTGTCTCGCCGTTTCTTCTGATTTCTTCTTCCCCTGATGCCGATTACACACGTGTCAAAATCTGGCGTCAACAGTAAGCTTATACCATCCCAATATTAATATACAACATTGATATACCAAAAACATGAACATAACAAATATCACAAGTTGTTTCATCTTCTAGTGAATTAACTATGTGAGGGTCCAAGCGCTCTTGACCGTGAGCACGACTGTTATAACAGTTTTTAGACACTCTGCAGAGGTTGTACATCTTTACCCACAAGTCGTGTAAAAGTTCAAGAGAACTTTGGATCCAATCATGCTGTGCAAAAGTAGGCACAATATCACACTTCCGAGGTGTGATTGCATAGGGATGCTACAAGGCCTTTACAAAGACTTTCCTAGTGTGTTCTAGTGCACGAGGTTCCGTGAGTCATGCCCCCCGCCTTATCACCAGTCCAGCACTAGAGTCCTCTAATTAATTAGCCAAGACCAGAGCCATTTAGTTCTTGTGGTTGCACTGTTTTCATGGGTGGTCGCTCCATGTTCCAATTAACAGATATGGTCTTGTAATTAAATCAACATAGAGGAACATAGAGTAAATAAATAAATTTAGCCTGTTGTTTATTTACCAACCCAGTTGAGCAAACTAAGCATCATCTACCATCAAATTTAATTAAACAACCTGGCTGCAAGGTATGATCAAAAGAAACTAGACGTCGTCCTTAATAGGAACCCATCATGTTAATGCAAGCGATAAATAAATATGGTGAATCATTAAAGTATAAACGGGAATGACAAAGACACTTGCCTTCCTCAAAGCCCTGCTGCTGCCTAGACTCTTCAATCCTCTTCTTCTTCTGATTCCTCGAACTACGCTCCTTCTGGTGCCACACAATCATCCAAAGCAAACATCTAGAGCACGCACATACAAGCAAACAAATGAATTAAATTAAAAATAGTGCACCAATCATCATAAATAGATTAAAACAACACCTTAAAACTATCGTACGCATTGCAAGGATCGCGTGAGCACAAGATGTTGGGATACGAGGTAGGCTACACTAGCGCAATTCAAAAAATTCTACCGCGTATAACCAGGAAGAACTGCCGTATAAGGATCACGGGATTACCACTCGACGCACTACTGGTGCGGAAGATGTAGATATGCGTCGATGCAGTGAAGACGATCACGTAGTCGTACGTAGTCGATCAACGTAGTCATACGTAGTCGATCACGTCCAGCAGCTCCTCAGCAGCTCGTCCACGTGCAGCAAGATCGCCTCCGGTACCGCGGCTCGTCGTGGCTCGTTGGCGGCTCGTCCAAGTGCTGCAGGCGCAACACCTCCAAGGTATCCACACGTGCAGGGAGGAAGCGTCGCAAGCCGGACTGCTAGATCTGCGAGTTGCAACAGGCAAGGGCGTGGGAGGCGCGGCAAGTGTGTTTCGCCAAAAAGGTGTAAACCCTAGGGTGCCCCGACCCCTCTATTTATAGAGGTTCCTGACGGGCCTCTGGATCCGAGGCCCATTAGTACTTCTAAACCTAATCCAACTCGGATCAGATCCGAATTGGGCTTTCAGCCACTTAAGTGTGTGACCCTATGGGTTCGGATACGTATAGACATGGCCCGAGTACTCCTACTCGGCCCAATAGTCGGTAGCGGCCTCTAGCAAGACGTGCCAACTCCTATACGCACACAAAGATCATATCAGACGAACCATCACAACATAATATACATGCTATTCCCTTTGCCTCACGATATTTGGTCTAGCTTCAAGCCGACCGCTCTTTCTCGATCCTGTGATTCGGAATCCCTTTGTAGGTTAACTCTTAACCGTACGTAGCATGGCCATGCATTTTCGGATCCGATCACTCGAGGGGCCCAGAGATATCACTCTCAATCAGAGAGGGGCAAATCCCATCTTGATTGACCATGTCTCATAGCATGCTTCTTGACAAACCCGAAAACTACCTTTATAACTACCCTGTTACGGCGTAGCGTTTGATAGCCCCTAAGTAGGTCAATCCACATCTAGAATACATGCGACAATCTCAGGTCTAAGGACAAAGCGTATATGTTGTTTAAAGAGAGAACTACTTCTCGTGTTGGGTCAGTCCTAGCACATGTCTCCACATGTGTCCACATTATTAGATCAACATCTCCATGTCCATGACTTGTGAAACATAGTCATCAACTAATACATGTGCTAGTCTAATATTCATGTGTGTCCTCACATGAACTCCGACTAGGGACAACTTTAGAATAACCATACAAGTAAAGAGTTTCACATACAATTCACATAATTGCAAATCAATTCAAGTAGCCTTCAATGGATATTCAATGAACACAACATACAAATCATGGATACAAATGGAATATCATCATCTCTATGATTGCCTCTAGGGCATACCTCCAACAGTCTCCCACTTGCACTAGAGTCAATCTAGAAGGTACCTAATACCCATAGCTCTTACATGCGCATCATGCTTAGCCTGCGGGAGTGGTTTTGTCAACGGATCAGAAATGTTCAGATCCGTGTGTATTTTGCATATCTTGATCTCACCCCGGTTAACGAAGTCTCGAATGAGATGAAATCGCCGCATTACGTGTTTGTTCTTCTGGTGGTTCCTTGGCTCCTTTGCTTGCGCAATTGCCCCATTGTTATCACAGTAGAGATTCAATGGGCTGGACGCATTCGGGAACACACCAAGCTCAATGAGGAAATTCCTTATCCAAACACCTTCCTTCGCGGCTTCCGAAGCCGCGATGTACTCGGCTTCTGTCGTAGAATCGGCCACCGTCTCCTGCTTGGAACTCTTCCAACTAACAACACCACCATTTAGTGTGAACACAAATCCTGATTGTGACTTTGAATCATCTCTGTCAGTTTGGAAACTAGCATCGGTGTAACCTGTTACAACGAGCTCCTCCTCACCTCCATAGACGAGGAACATATCTTTAGTCCTTCTCAAGTACTTAAGAATGTTTTTCACCGCTGTCCAGTGACTCTCACCTGGATCAGATTGGTGTCTGCTTGTCATACTTAGCGCATATGAAACATCTGGGCGAGTACTTATCATTGCATACATGATAGATCCAATAGCCGAGGCATATGGCACTCTACTCATGCGATCCCGCTCATTAGCAGTCGAAGGACACTGAGTCTTGCTGAGATGTATGCCATGTGACATAGGCAAGAACCCTTTCTTTGCCTCTTCCATGCTGAACCGCTTCAACACTTTGTCAATGTAAGTATCTTGGCTTAAACCTATAAGCCTTCTCGATCTATCTCTATAGATCTTAATGCCCAGAATATATGCCGCTTCCCCTAAGTCCTTCATCGAAAAACTATTTTTCCGTGAAGTCTTTACGGACTCAAGCATAGGAATGTTATTTCCAATCAGTAATATGTCATCCACATATAAGATTAGAAATACTACAGAGCTCCCACTAACCTTCTTGTAAACACAAGACTCTTCTTCGTTCTTGGTGAAGTCAAACCCTTTGACCACTTCATCAAAATGAATGTTCCAACTTCTAGATGCTTGCTTCAATCCATAAATGGATCTCTGAAGCTTGCATACCTTTCCAGCATTTTTCGAATCGACAAAACCCTCGGGCTGTATCATATACACGTCCTCAGTTAGGTTTCCATTCAGGAAAGCTGTCTTGACATCCATCTGCCATATCTCATAATCGAAATATGCAGCTATAGCTAGAATAATCCGAATGGACTTAAGCATCACTACGGGCGAGAAGGTCTCGTCGTAGTCAACTCCTTGAACTTGTCGAAAACCTTTTGCGACAAGTCGTGCTTTATAGATGTGAACATTTCCATCCATGTCCTTTTTCTTCTTATAGATCCACTTGCACTCTATGGCTTTAACACCATCAGGCGGGTCAACCAAGTTCCAAACTTGATTGTCTCCCATGGACTCTATTTCGGATTGCATGGCAGTCTGCCATTTTTCGGAGTCTGGGTCCATCATTGCTTCTGCATATGTCGCAGGCTCATCATTGTCCAACAATAATATTTCCTGCATTTCGCGGAGCCTTGCCGACCTTCGTGGTTGTGGCGGTGCTTCTCTTGCCATGGGTATCTCAACTTGTTCTGCTACGTTAGCATCACTCATTGATTCTTGCCCGATCGGCTCATCTTGAACTTCTTCAAGATGCACTATCTTTCCACTCTTTTCTCCTTTGAGAAACTCTTTCTCTAGGAAAACCCCGTTCCGAGCGACAAACACTTTGCCTTCTGATCGGTTGTAGAAATAATATCCCAAAGTTTCCTTTGGATATCCCACGAAAATGCACTTATCCGACTTGGGTGTGATCTTGTCCGACTGAAGTCGCTTGACAAACACTTCACATCCCCAAATCTTTAGAAAAGACAAACTAGGAACCTTTCCAGTCCATATCTCATATGGTGTCTTAACTACGGATTTAGATGGTACCCTATTAAGTGTGAAAGCTGCTGTTTCTAGAGCGTATCCCTAAAATGACAACGGTAGGTCCGACTGGCTCATCATTGATCGAGCCATGTCTAACAAAGTTCGATTATGTCGCTCGGACACACCGTTTCTCTGAGGTGTTCCAGGCGGCGTAAGTTGTGGAATAATTCCGCAACTCTTTAGATGATTGCTAAACTCGTGGCTCAAATACTCGCCTCCACGATCATATCGTAAGGCCTTAATTTTCTTGCCACACTGATTTTCAACTTCATTCTGAAATTCCTTGAACTTTTCAAAGGTTTTAGACTTGTGCCTCATCAAGTAGACATAGCCATATCTACTAAAATCATCAGTGAAAGTTATGAAGTATTGGAATCCTCCTCTAGCCGTCGTGCTCATTGGTCCGCATACATCACTATGTACGAGTTCCAACAAGTCTACTGCTCTCTCAGGAAATCCTGTGGAAGGCGTCTTGGTCATCTTGCCTAGCAAGCAAGCCTCACATGTCTCGTATGATTCAAAATCAAACGAAGTTAGAAGTCCATCAGAATGGAGCTTCTTCATGCGCTTTTCACTTATATGACCCAAACGACAATGCCACAAGTAGGTAGGACTCAAATCATTAGGCCGAGGCCTTTTAGCACTTACATTACAGACAGGTGAACCATCAAGATTTAAAACAAATAATCCATTCACAATGGGTGCAAAAGCCATAAACATATTATTCTTAGAGATCACACAACCATTGTTTTCACTCGCAAATGAATAACCATCCTTCATCAAGCATGAAGGAGACAAAATGTTTCGACTTAAACTAGGAACAAAATAACAATTATTCAACTCCATAATAAATCCTGACGGGAGGTGGAGTTGCATCGTCCCGACGGTCAACGCAACAACTCTTGCATTATTGCCCACGCGGAAATCAACTTCTCCTCTTTCCACGCTTCTACTTCTTATCATTCCCTGCATCGAATTGCAAATATGAGCAATCGATTCGGTATCAAATACCCAAGAATTAATAATTGTATCAGCGAGAAATATGTTGTCTATAACATTAACAACAAGCGTACCTAAGGTAGAAGTACTCTTACTTCCGCCATTCTTCAAGGAAGCTAGGTACTGCTTGCAGTTTCTCTTCCAGTGACCAAGTTCATGACAGTAAAAGCACTCTGTGTCTGGAGCAGGTCCAGGTCCAGCTTTAACCTTGGGCGGTGGGTTTGGCTTGGACGTTCCAGCCTTTCCCTTCTTCTTCCAAGAATTGCCCTTCTTCTTAAAGCTGGGCTTGTTCTGTATAGGCATCACATGGCTGGTACTAGCGCTTTTCTTGATGTCTACCTCTGCTGTCTTGAGCATACCACACAGTTCATTCAAACCCTTCTCCGTCCCATGCATATGGTAGTTCGAGATGAAGTTCCCATAGCTAGGTGGAAGAGATGAAAGAATGAAGTCAGTGGCCAACTCTTTGCCCATTGGGAAGCCCAGCTTCTCCAATCGCTGAGTGTAACCAACCATCTTGATTACATGTGGTCCTACTGCTGCGCCTTCTGCTAACTTGCACTCCAGAAAGGCTTTGGACACATTGAACCTTTCGGTCCTAGCCTGTGTCTGGAACATGTCCTTGAGCGCCACGATCATATCGTGTGCCTCATGATTTGTTTCGAACTGCATCTGCAGCTCGGGTTCCATGCAAGCAAGCATAAGGCAGCTTACCTCAAGATTAGCATCAAATGCCTTCTTGTAAGCAGCCTCAACGGCAGCAGATGCATCATCAGCAGGTACTGGTGGTAGTGGGGTGTCTAGAACATCTTCCTTTTTATCGGCCCTGAGAACAATTCTCAGGTTACGGATCCAATCCGAGTAGTTTGTTCCATTCAACTTGTCCTTCTCAAGGATCGAACACAAAGCAAACGATGTGGTGGTGTTGCTAGGTGCCATTTAATCTACAACAAAAGTAATGCAAAATACACTAAGACAAACGTATCCATGATAGAGCAAATTACATTAAACTATTTTAACAGAATCTACTCCCACTAAAATCAATATCCCTCTATTGAAACTTAGTGATTCAGGATCCACAACTAACAAGTCCACTAGTGAGCTTTAGCATCACCGCTAGCAAACGAGGTAGATCGGTAAGCAACTTTTGCTAATCATACCACATATGACTCCTGTTGTTGGGTGACATCTCTATGTCTCGGCGCCCAACCTTTATGCCCCAAGGTCCTTAACCGTTAAGATAACCTCGTTAAGCAAACCAACCCTTATGCGTGTAAGTGTCCGACACAAACCCGTCTAGTCAAGGAAAACTAGTGGCACCCTAATTTCATAGACCCACCACTAATTGTACAAGACATGGGACGGTGCAAGTTTTAGTTGGGAGGGCATACTAACTTAAACTTTGTGAGGGATCGTTCTACTTCTAACATCACAGCATGCAGAAAGTAAAACATAAAAAGAATAGCATTCACACAGTTGTGACACAGTATGGCCCGTTTTCATATGGTGATCTCCATCTCCATAGAACCTGTTCACCATGGTGATCTCCATCTCCATGTTCCATGTGCGCCATCCTCCTGGTGATGAGTCCTCCAAGAACTAGAACATGCTATTACACCTAATAGCTAGTAAAGAATCTAGTAATGAAGATTATATAGTTGCTTGGATCATCACAGATTGGTACGCAGACCATTAAATACAATAAAGTGACAACAAATATGGCTCCTGCCGTGTTGCCGTACGCGCGACACGCAGGTCACGAATGAGTTACACACATGCATCACATACACAAGGGGGCCATACTGATCACAAGATACAAACATACATCCTGCAAAACAGAGTTAGGCGTCCTAACGTTCCAAACTTCGGATGCCCGAAACTCCATCTTCCAAGCCGAATTTGGGAAATCTAATTTCGCAGAAAACGGCGAAGCGGTTGAATTTTCATGTGTAACTTTTTCTGTAGATCAATTTTCATATAAAATTCGCCCCAATCCAAGATCGTACCGAAAAGTTACGGCTGATTTACCGAAGCATACGCAAACGGCAAAAATCCCGACCGCGGCAGTAGATCTCATCTACTGTTGCACATCTAATGCGCCTGGCGTATGACCCTGGATTTCGATTCGACCAATCATATTGATCTTTGCTCACTGCAACTGGATTTACGTGTATCACTTAACTCCGATGGCGGAAACCGACCGGTAGGAGTATGTCGTTACACTACCATTGTAGCAAGGGCACGAAACCAGGACATAGATCAAACGGAAAACTCGCATATCTCCATATGCACACATCCCGAATCCAAAACTAAGCAGCTACGGCTCTAATACCACTATTGGGATACGAGGTAGGCTACACTAGCGCAATTCAAAAAATTCTACCGCGTATAACCAGGAAGAACTACCGTATAAGGATCACAGGATTACCACTCGACGCACTACTGGTGCGGAAGATGTAGATATGCGTCGATGCAGTGAAGACGATCACGTAGTCGTACGTAGTCGATCAACGTAGTCGTACGTAGTCGATCACGTCCAGCAGCTCCTCAGCAGCTCGTCCACGTGCAGCAAGATCGCCTCCGGTACCGCGGCTCGTCGTGGCTCGTCGGCGGCTCGTCGACGGCTCGTCCAAGTGCTGCAGGCGCAACACCTCCAAGGTATCCACACGTGCAGGGAGGAAGCGTCGCAAGACAGACTGCTAGATCCGCGAGTTGCAACAGGCGAGGGCGCGGCAGGTGTGTTTCGCCAAAAAGGTGTAAACCCTAGGGCGCCCCGACCCCTCTATTTATAGAGGTTCCTGACGGGCCTCTGGATCCGAGGCCCATTAGTACTTCTAAACCTAATCCAACTCGGATCAGATCCGAATTGGGCTTTCAGCCCCTTAAGTGTGTGACCCTATGGGTTCGGATACGTATAGACATGGCCCGAGTACTCCTACTCGGCCCAATAGTCGGTAGCGGCCTCTAGCAAGACGTGCCAACTCCTATACGCACACGAAGATCATATCAGACGAACCATCACAATATAATATACATGCTATTCCCTTTGCCTCACGATATTTGGTCTAGCTTCAAGCCGACCGCTCTTTCTCGATCCTATGATTCGGAATCCCTTTGTAGGTTAACTCTTAACCGTACGTAGCATGGCCATGCATTTTCGGATCCGATCACTCGAGGGGCCCAGAGATATCACTCTCAATCAGAGAGGGGCAAATCCCATCTTGATTGACCATGTCTCATAGCATGCTTCTTGACAAACCCGAAAACTACCTTTATAACTACCCTGTTACGGCGTAGCGTTTGATAGCCCCTAAGTAGGTCAATCCACATCTAGAATACATGCGACAATCTCAGGTCTAAGGACAAAGCGTATATGTTGTTTAAAGAGAGAACTACTTCTCGTGTTGGGTCAGTCCTAGCACATGTCTCCACATGTGTCCACATTATTAGATCAACATCTCCATGTCCATGACTTGTGAAACATAGTCATCAACTAATACATGTGCTAGTCTAATATTCATGTGTGTCCTCACATGAACTCCGACTAGGGACAACTTTAGAATAACCATACAAGTAAAGAGTTTCACATACAATTCACATAATTGCAAATCAATTCAAGTAGCCTTCAATGGATATTCAATGAACACAACATACAAATCATGGATACAAATGGAATATCATCATCTCTATGATTGCCTCTAGGGCATACCTCCAACACAAGATCCACTGGAATCAGAGCTAAAACAAAGAAGTTATGAGGTAAACATGGTTTCAGGGGTCTAGTAGTGATTAACCGTAGATGATAGGGGCTAGCAAGGAAGATTCACAAGGCACGATAAACAGCGCCCGTGAAAAAGTTCAAGATCAGGGTTAGATTTGCAAAACCGCGGGGCTGGACTGGATCTAGGGAATCTAAAACTTTCTGGGGGTTATTTGCAAAAATAGCAATACTCAAACTTTTTCCATCAGGATATCCTTTTTCTTCGAGGGCTAAACTGCAAAATGCTTCTTATCATCTTCAAGCTCCAGACTGGATCTCGAATGGCTGGCGGCGGTCGGCCAGGGCAACACAAGGCGGCGGCGGTCGGCCAGTGAAGCGTCCCCACATAAGTAGAGACTAAATGTGATACAAATATCAGTCCCAGGAGGCTGATAACACATTTATTCGACAGATAATTCAGTTACCGTACAACTCCCGAGAGAGTGGGCGTGAAAGCCACGGAGCGATAAGAAGTAAATAAACAACAGCGGCTAACCAAGCTACTGCCAAAAGACAACACTCGGGACTACACGGCAGCAGCAGCATCTTGGAAAGGCCAACACCACAGGCAGCGTTGAGTGCGGACACAACCTCTACTCAAGGTCTTCAGCGATGAAGTCCGGGTCTTCCTCTGTAGCAACGAAGCAAGGGTGAGTACGAACGTACTCAACAAGTCCAACCCCATCCACGGAGGGGGATACAAGCAAGTATATGCACAGGATATGACAAGGATAGGCTAGAGTTTATTTGCAATAAAGCTAAATTTTCAACACATGCATAGGCTCGTTTTCAAATAAATTTTTGTAAAACTTTTCTTTAGTAACCGAGCAAGGAGTGGGGTTGATCCTACACAAAGGATCCAAGTTTTTATAGTTATCGGACTCCCCGTCCGCCATAGCGCACGGCACCACGGCCGGACTCTTCCAAAATCCAACACACACACACACACACCCACACGTGACATCCATGCCCAAGTACTATTTATGTGACCAAGCCGTAACTCGTCCAATGCCGTGGACACGGCTACCCGGATAGGTTTTAACTCTGCAGAGGTTGTACACTTTTCCCACAAGTAGGGTACCGCAGCACGATCACCTTAGTGTCGATGTGGATCCTAACAAAGGCATTACCCACCTTAGCTAAAACTGGCTAGTCCACACGGAAACACCCAAGGGGTTCACGGCTCATCCACGAGACCGTCACCGGGACCTAAGTCCCCAAGATCTTACTCCTTTTCCATGGGCTCCCGCTGCTCACCAGCACCCCTGAGGACTAACAATTCAGCTAGTGGGATTTATGCTAAGCCGTTGCCCATACAACGGTCGAGTGGTTGCACGATGGTTGAATTAGGCAAGATGACACATCAACTCGGTCCTTAACCATGACAAGATGGATATCTCCCGACATTGCTCAACCACCAAGGTACGAGCACAACATCCTGGCATCCCACACAAGGAATACCCATCCATCCTGTCTACACAACCTTTTTCCTTTGAACCCAGAAAGTCCTTTCCCTCACACACACACACACACGTTTATTTTCCGAAAACATAATTGTAGTGGTGATTGTATTGGAGTAGTAATTTCCTAAGCATTCTAGCAGTGGCTATCGACCAAATAGAGCGAATCATATTTAGAGACAACCATAGGATAACAAGGAATGTTAATAACAATCAAGGGGTGGCTATCCAACCATGTCTTGCGATGAAATAATATGCATTTTGTAAAAACAGGCCAATGGGTTGTGTTTGAAAAACTAGGTATTAAATATGCATCAAAGGGTGAGATTGGACTTGCCGTCTTCAAAGCCTTCCGGGAGTTCCGGCTCGCGGTACTGGTCCTCGGGCTCGGGCTCGCGGTCAAACTCCTCCTCGGGCTCCTCCTCGGGCAATCCGCGATCTACGGCACACACAAACGGACACACAAATCAATAAAAGAAAGATCGGTTTTTAACCGTGAGCTCCGAACAGAAAACGTGAACGGAAAATAGGTAGAAGGATTATTTTTGGGAAATTTGGATATGGATTGGCGAAAGTATTTCGGAGGATGACGTGGTGAAATTTGGGATTAATTGGAGGAAGTTTGGCGCATGAAATGACGGGTTAAACATGAATTAGGGGCTTAAACAGGAGGTTTAGGACTGATTTGTAATAAACCAGGGACCTATTTCTAAATACTTTCGAAGGTGGAGGGGTCGATCTGTGAAATAGCCTGAGAGAGAGGTGGAAGGGTCTATGTGTAATTTGGGGAAAGTTGGGGGTGAGATCGGAAAGGAGGGCTTCTTCTTCTTTTCTATCTACCCGGAACAGAGGAAGTGGAGGGGAGGGGCGGCCGGCCCGGGGTGGCGGCCGGGGCTTCGCCGGCGGCGAGGGGAAGCGGCGGGGGAGGGTAGAGGAAGTCGTGGTGGCCCCATTTTGCTCCTTACTCTGGGGATTCGGGAAAGGAGGGAGGTGTGGCCGGCAGAGGCTTTGGGCGGCGGCGCACGGATGGGTGCGGCGCACGGGCGGCGGCAGCGGCGGCGGCAGTCGGTGCAGGTGGCGGGGAGAGGGGGTGCGGTGGGTTGTGGTGGTGGTGGCCGGGACGTCGCCCCTTTTTATAGGCCGGCGAGGGGCGGCCGGTGTCGCGGTGGGGCCAGCGATGGCGTGCGGCGAGCAGCGGGCAGCGTACGGCGGAGGTAGGGGCCGGGCAGGCCGGGCCGGTGGCGTGGGTGCTGCGAGGAGTCATCGCGGTGGTCGGCACGGCAAGGGGCGGGTCCGGTGGCGTGCGGGAGGTGGGGGTCCGGTGGTGGCGCGCTGGGCGGAGTGGCCGGCGGGCCAGACCGGCTGGGGAGCCGGCGCCGGGCGGCGGCACGTGGCCCAGGTGCGGGCCCAAGGCGGCCGTGCGGCGTGGCGCCAGGGGCGTGCCGGCGGGGCCGGGAGGGGCCGAGCACGGGGCGCCTGCGGGACGGCGTGTGGCCCGATGGCGCCGGCGTGGCCGGCGGGGCCAAGGCGGGAGGCGCGGGCCCGGGCGTGCTAGGGGCCGGCGACGGAGGAGTATGGTGCTAGGAAGGGGGGGCGCCGGAGTAATGGCGCTGGGGCCGGTGGTTCGGGCGCCAGGAAGAAGAAAAAGAAGGAGAGAGAAGAAGGAAGGAGGAAGAAGAAAGAAGAAGGAGGAAGAAAGGAAGAAGGAAAAGAAAAAGAAAGGGAAGGGAAAAAGAGAAAGAAAAAGGGAGGGGGAACCGGCGCCACCGCCCAAGCCTTAGTGCTTAAATCCTTCCACCCAAGTCTGCTCCTTCCCAACTCCAAAGCTTCGCCAGTAGACCTGCAGGTAAGCTGCCGACCCTTTTTCATCTCGCCCGACCCTATCTTTTCGCCCGACCCTTTTTCCGTCTCGCCCGACCCTGCCTGTTCCGCCGACCCTTATCCGCCTCGCCCGAGGGCTTGGCTGTATCGGTTTCCTTGCCCGAGGGTATTTGTGTAAGATATCGGGGATTTCTCTGCGTTATGTTTGAGGACCCCAAACACAGTTATCCCTTAAAGTTTAAGGGTCAGATCACGAGTCTATTCCCATCCGACCCTTTTATCTTGCTCTCCACCAACTAAAGTAAACTTCCCCACCTTTTTTGTAGCCTTGCTACAAGTGTCCGAGCTTAAACTGCAAGTGTTGTTGAAATAACTGTCTAAACACTAACTCCTGCATTGCATTCGTGTAGAGTTACATCTCGCTGACGGCGTCTATGAACTACACGTGGCGCCCGAAGATGGAGCTGTAGCTGAGCTGCCAATTCCAGAAGCCGAAGCCACCCCAGCTGAAGACCAGTTTTCCTCCCCTCCGCTTGAAGGCAAGCCCCGGAGCATGAACCCCAAATTTCTAAACTTGCACATGCCTTCCTTCTCGTGTTTGTGCATTTACGTATAGGAGTTGTTTGCAACCATAGATACATGCATGATATAGTTCCTTTGATCTGAACACTAGTTTGTTGGGCCGAGTAGTTGCTATGCTTAAATAGGAATCGGTAAAAGTCGAGTGATTTCCTGTCACTCGCGAGTTATAGGAGTTAGTTGTTTCTCCTTCTGTTACAACTATAAGGATGACAGACGGGGCAGGGTTTTGGTTAACTCTTTTGGTGGTCGGCTGATCGCCCCGTCTGTTTACTGAATCTGTTAAGGCCCGACAGTGGTGGTGTTCGTGATCAAGTGTTTGAAAGTACTAACCTCATACTCAGTATGGGATGGGGAAGCCTAGTACCTGATTGAACCTAGGCGTGAGCGGTCGCTCCACTATCCTTGGAACGAAGTTCCCCTGCGGCCGCACGTGGTGGCAAGTGTGGTCACAGAACGGCAGAGGCCGGGTCTGTGGAACCTTGCACCAAAGGAAGTGGACCCGACACAGGTTAGGGAATTGATGGGGAAGGCCGACACAGGAAGCGACCCTTGGTGGTGCGCGGATGTCGTAAGGTTAGGTTCACCATGCCTGGTTAAAGAACTCGAATCGATTCGTCTGCCTCGCATAGTTTGAGACTGCTTGATCATAATGCTGCACTGAGTAATAAAGAAATCTGATGATGACATGGTCTTGATGATGAGCTTATATACATAAAGTTGGATCTATGCTTGCTTAAGTATAAGTTGCCAATGTAGACTGGTTAATGAACTTAGAATCTGAGCTAAAACTTTGAAAATAAGGACCTCAATAGTGCTTTTGGCAAATAAACCCCTCAGCCAAAGAGCCTTGCATGTCTAGAAGTGGTGGAGTAGTTCTTCCCACCGGTCGGTTAAGTCTCGTTGAGCTTAGAAGCTCAGCCTTGTTTGTGGCTCCTCTTTTTCAGGTGCAGTTGCAGCCCCTGAGCTTGCAGCTGGCACTTGGCCGCCCCAGCTCCCTCCGGGTTGGACGGTCGAGTGGGATCCCTCGTCGGACGGCGAGGAATGGGATCATTGATGTCCGGGCTGGCCTCACCAGGGATGTCCAACACCGACGAGTAGCTTCCGCTTGTTTTTATCTTCTGTTGTTTTCTCCAGAACCTGTAAAACTTTGATTTTTGCCAGTGTATAAACAACTTGTTAACCAATGGTGTATCTATTGTATTCTCTGGAACCACTCACCTTCGTGTGGGTCATGCTAGTTCGGTCCTGTTAAGTGGTTAAATCAGAAGAAATCCGACGGCACATCGAGTTAACTTGATTAAGGCATGAGTATCGCATGTCAGGCGACTTAACCGTGCTTTAGTTAAAGTTAATCGGAGGTGTTACGCCACAGCTGGTACCAGAGCTAGTTTAGCAGGATAGAGAAAACAACGGGTCCTAGAACACGTTCTTTTTTAATAAAATTTTTTGCAAGAAAAATGTTGAAAAATCTCGTACGATCGTTAAGGATGACTTTAGTATGAGAGGCCCTAGGGGATTTTGGGGTTATTTCAAGTGGCTATTACTTATTGGTTATCTTGCTAACCCCCATCACTTCGCCACGTGTATCATACGTGTGCCGAGTTCCGCATCACGAGTATGCGAGGGTTGATAGGGAGTTCTATTCAAAGGACCCTATCATCGCGGTTGTTTCGCCCACGTCTATCATACGTGCGCAGGTTCCGTATGTTGATTCATACGAAGGGTGGTATGGTTCGATTCCAATGAGCCTATCATCACGGTTGTTCGCCCACGTCTATTATACGTGCGCAGATTCCGCATCTCGAGTATGCGAAGGGTTATACGGTTCCATTCAAAGGGGACCTATTTCCATGGTTGTTGCGTTGTCCATGCAGCCTTAAACGCATGGGTGCCGTTTCTATAGTGAACGGTAATGCTTGGGGACGCTTTCGTGGGTGCTGGCACGAAAGGTTCATGTGGTTGTGTTTTCTGCAGGTACACTAACCGCGTTCGCTTAGGGACACTACTAGAAATCAACTAGCTACTATAGGGAGAGACGTACTTGTTGCCTTGCCACCGACACTAACCGCGTAAGACCAAAAGTTTTTGGCAGTTGTTTTGGTTGAGAGGACGAAGTAGGTCGTGCATGCGTCATAAACTAAAATCTGTGAAATCACCTCTCTAAAAACAACCTTGCCATGGTCAAAGCTCTTCTTCGGTTTAAGGATTTCTAGCTCCCTTTCCAGCTTGCGCTCTGGTCAAACTTTGAGTTCTTTTCCTGCCTGATCTGTTCTTCTTCTTAGAGTCCCTATCTCACGTTGTTTCAGTTCTTGGTTCCAGATGGCTGCCCCCGGACATGTGTTTCGTGGCGCTGATGGCACTTCCCACTCCACGTGCCTACATTTCGAGGGCTTTCCTGCTATTTTGTGGGATACCTTAAGGTGGTTTGGGTATCAGTCCCCGCCTTTGTACGTGGGACGGGAGTACCAGGAGCACGGAGTGCAGCGGTGCAACGTGCAAGTGGTTGTACCTCCACCCTCTGTATAGCCCGAGTGGCCCTAGCTCGAGGTCTCGACCTACAGTCACACCCTTGAGGACACCTGGGAGTCAGCTGCCCTGCAGGCTCTCACCCAGTTCTGCCGGCTACACCCGTTAGAGGTCCTTTTGGACCCGATCGGTTTGTTTCCCGCCAGGGACCGGATGGACCCAGCTTGGCTTGACCACGTCAACAACATGGAGGTGTTGGCAACCTCCCATTCGCTGGTCACCATCTCTACCACCACCCGGTGCATGTCAGCCTTGTACCGTCTGATTGAGCTTCAAGGTCGAGCTATGGCTGTCTTGGCTCGGATAGCCATAGATGCCCAAGAGCACTTCAACGCCGCCAAGAGAGACTTGGTGGAACGGTCATATCAACTCATCCAGAGAGGCATCCAGATCCATGACATGCAGGCCAGGATTACTGAGTTGGAGGAAGAAGTGACAGACCTGGTGGATGGCATGATCGAGCTTGCCGAAGAGAAGATGGAAGTTGAGATGGAGCTCGCAGTTGCTAATGCTCATTTGGACGAGCACCACACCGAGCTCGATGCTATCCATGCCCTTGAGATGCAGCTGGACGAACAAGAGGATCCTGAGGAGGTAGTAGGAGCGTCCAGTATGGACATTGAAGAGGACGATGCCCTTTTCTCCGACTCATAGTGTTCCCTCAGTCGGCAATCTAGATAACTTTTAGGTTGAAGACTGTAGGGATCTGATCTTTTGTTGTACTCCTCGGTAACGTAAGTTTTGGATGGTGATGTAATAGGTTAGCCTTGAGTTGAGTGTTCCTCCTATGTTGTGAGAACAACAATGAAATGATCTTATTGAAATCAGATCTTGACTTGACTTTTGACCCTTTTTGCGACACGCCTTGGATGCCAGGTTGTGTGAGTTTTGTGCTGTGACCACACACAAGTTTTCTGTGGGTCTGACCAAAGCTTGGCTGACCCCGAGTTGCAAGGTCGGATGCGCTCGACCCCTCAAGGCAGTTCTCCGCCTCGCTCGACCCCTGGTTGCACTGTTTCGCTTAGCTCGACCCCTTGGCATAAGGTCGGATATAGTGGAGCCCATGGGATACGGTTTTGGTTCGCCCGAAGTTGTGTGCAGAACTAAGATAGTTGCTAACTAAGATGGCAAGAGGAAGTGTGTATCTCCTTAATAAGAGATGTTGTTGTGTTGCACTATCGACAAGAGTCGCATTTTGAGGATTTAAAGTATACGTTCCCGCATGATTGGAATACTTCTGAGGTTATGGAATTAATGGAACGTTGGCTCTTGCAGATGGCACACCGCACCCGATCTGGCTCTGTGCCCAGCGGTAGCGAGCAGAGGCAGGATCTTCCTCTGCCTCCGCCCCCACCTTCGCTGGAAGCCATCCTAGCGGCTCAGACTGAGCTGCTAAGACACATTGTACAAGGGCAGCAACAGCAGCCCCATGGAGGGAGAGCTCATCAACAACCTCAAGTTGCTCGTTAGGACTTCTTGAGCACGCAGCCCCCGACCTTCCACAAGACGGAAGACCCGCTCGATGCAGATGCATGGGTTCGTACGATCGAATCCAAGTTTGAACTTCTCACCTCCCCGTGCTCCGACCAGAACAAAGCCCGCTTCGCGACTCAACAGCTGCGTGGTTCCGCCCAGCTTTGGTGGGATCACTACCATGCCATGTTGCCGGCCGACCATGCTGTCAGCTGGAACGAGTTCAAGACTCCTTTCAGAGGGCATCACATTCCAGAAGGTCTTCTGGAATGCAAACTCAACGAGTTCTTGGCCCTTACCCAAGGAAGCCGTGACGTCCTACACAATGCACAAGCCTTCAACGACCTGTGCCGTTACGCCGGCTATCATGCAGATACCGACGAGAAGAAAAGGGATAGGTTCCACAGAGGCTTGAGCCTGGAGCTTAAAGAGAGGTTGAATCCCATCAAGGTGGATACCTACAATGAGTTGGTGAATCTGGCCATCTCTCAAGAGGACTACATGCAGGCTCTTAAAGCCGACCAGAAGAGAAAGGCCTCAGTGGCATTACCGAGCCCGCCCGCTCGAAGATTCAGGATGGTTCCCCCTCGGGTGCCCCATAGGCCCCAACAATCGGGACGGTGGATTGCTCGCCCTCCACCACCAGCGGCACCTCGTTTTCCCGATTTCCAACAGCAGGCGCCCCGGCCGACCTTACCGCCGCCGCGCCCTGTGAATATCAACCGCTGTTTCACCTGCGGAAATGAAGGGCATTTCACCAAGGATTGCCCTAGGAACAAGAATCAGCAGCCTGGCCAAAACACCACAGCCAACACGGGAAGAAGGCCCAAAGTACAAGTTCGCCAAGGACGGCTCAACTACACCAGCTTGACCGAGCTCCTCGAAGGTGCCAGTGATGACGGGTACCTTCCTTGTCCTTAATCAAACTGTTGTTGTTTTGTTTGATTCGGGAGCCTCCCATAGCTTCATCGGGAGTAAGACTGGTGAGAGATGTGAGCTGAGTGTTGGTCACACTAAAGGATCATATGTGATCTCCACTCCGGGAAGGAAGATAGCTTCAGACAAGATAGTTACCCTTGTACTTATCCAGCTAGGCCAAACTCTTTTTAGAGAGAATCTCATCATCCTTGGGATGGATTGGATGACCCGACACCAAGTGGTCCTAGATGTAGCTGCCCGAACTCTCCATATCAACTCGCCCTTTCATGGCAGCTCTACCCTATCCTTGACCTACCTTGAGTACGCCATTCCTTGTGCGTACCCGATATCAGAAGCCCGGATAGAAAACCTTCCTATTGTCTACATGTACCCGGATGTGTTTCCAGATGACTTGCCCGGCATGCCGCCAGATAGAGATATCGAGTTCGCCATCAAACTGCAGCCAGGCACCGCTTTGATATCCAAGAGACCCTATCGGATGCCACCCGTCGAGCTGGCCGAGTTGAAAATCCAGTTGCATGATCTATTGGAGAAAGGCTTTATCCGACCCAGTACTTCACCCTGGGGTTGCCCAACCTTGTTTGTGAAGAAGAAGGATGAAAGTCTACGCATGTGTGTGGACTACCGACCCCTCAATGCGGTGACTGTCAAGAACAAGTATCCACTTCCCCGCATTGATGTTTTATTTGATCAATTAGCTGGAGCCAGAGTGTTCTCCAAGATCGATCTTCGTTCTGGTTACCACCAAATCAAGATCAGACCCTGTGACATTCCCAAAACTGCCTTCTCCACAAGATATGGACTTTACGAGTACCTGGTTATGTCTTTTGGACTCACCAATGCACCCGCCTATTTCATATATCTCATGAATTCGGTATTCATGCCCGAACTGGACAAGTTCGTGGTGGTGTTCATTGATGATATTCTGGTGTACTCTAAGAGTGAAGAAGAACATGCTGAGCATCTTCGTGTGGTTCTTCAGCGGTTGAGAGATCATCAGCTCTATGCCAAATTCTCCAAGTGTGAATTTTGGTTAGAGAGTGTCAAGTTCTTGGAACACACTATCTCTCGGAATGGCATAGTAGTTGACCCCAGCAAGGTACAGGAAGTTATGGACTGGAAGCCACCCACTTTAGTTCATCAGATTTGAAGTTTTCTTGGACTAGTCGGCTACTATCGACGCTTCATTCTGGATTTCTCCAAGATAGCTAAGCCGATGACTAAGCTGCTGAAGAAAGAAGTCAAATTTGTGTGGAACGACAAGTGTGAAGAAGCCTTCAACACCTGAAACACTTGCTAACCTCAGCCCCAGTTTTGGCTCAACTCGACCCTTCTAGGGCATTTGACGTGTACTGCGACGCCTTTGGCACTAGACTTGGGTGTGTTCTTATGCAAGACCACCGAGTCATTGCCTATGCCTCGCGGGCGTTATGACCTCATGAGCTGAACTATCCGACCCATGATCTTGAGTTGGCAGTAGTGATTCATGCCTTAAAGATATGGAGGCACTATTTGATGGGCACCCACTGTAACATCTACACCGATCACAAGAGCCTCACGTACATCTTCACTCAGGCCGACCTCAACATGCGCCAAAGAAGATGTGGTGGATCCACCTTGGATTAGCCTAATTAAGGTATGGTTAAGTCGCCTGACGTGCGACAATCGGCCTTAATCATGCTAACTCGAGATGCCGTCGGATTTCCTCCGATTTAACCACTTTGACAGGACCAAGTTTAGCAAAGTCCACACGAAGGTGAACGGTTCTAGAGAATACAACAAGCCTACTGAGTTAAACAAATTGACCATTTAGTTCAATAACAAAACAACATCAGAGTTTTACAAGTTCAAAAGAAAAACAACAGAAGGTAAAACAACAAGCGGAAGCTACTACGTCGGGGTCGGACATTCCTGGTGAGGCCAGCCAGGACGTCAGTGATCCCTCTCCTTGCCGTCCGAGGAGGGATCCCACTCGACCGTCCAACCCGGAGGGAGTTGGGGTGGCCAAGTGCCAACAGAAGAAGGCTCGGGAGTAGCAACTTCACCTGAAAAAGAAGAGCCACAACAAGGCTGAGCTACTAAGCTCAACAAGACTTAACCGACCGGAAGTAAAGCTACTCCACTATTCTAGACATGCAAGGCTCTTTGGCTGAGGGGTTTGTTTGCCAAGAAGCACTAAGTAGATCCTTATTTTCAAGTTTTAGCTCAGGTTCTAAGTTCACTATCCGGTCTAAGTTAGCAACTTACTCTAAGTACACATAGAACCAACCAAAAGGTATATATATCATCATCAAGACCATGTCATCCTCAGATTCCTTTATTACTCAGTGTAGCATAGCGATCAAGCAGTCTCAAACTGTGAGAGGCAGACGAATCGATTCGAGTTCTTTAACCATGCATGGTGAACCTAACCTCACGATATCCGCGCACCACCGAGGGTCGCTTCCTGTGTCGGCCTTCCCCATCAATTCTCTAACCCGTGTCGGGCCCATTTCCTTTGGTGCAATGTTCCACAGACCCGGCCTCTGCCGTTCTGTGACCACAGTTGCCACCACGTGCGGCCGTAGGGGAACTCCGTTCCAAGGACAATGGGGCGACCGCTCACGTCTAGGTTCAATCCGGTACTCGGCTTCCTCATCCCATAATAGGTATGAGGTTAGTACTTTCAAACACTTGATCACGAACACCACCACTGTCAGGCCTTAACAAGTTCCATAGACAGACGGGGCGATCAGTCGACCACCAAAGAGTTAATCAAAACCCTGCCCCGTCCATCGTCCTTATAGTTGTAACAGAAAGGAAACAACCAACTCCTACAACTCGCGAGTGACAGGAAATCACTCGGCTTTTACCGCTTCCTGTTTAAGCATGGCAACTACTCGGTCCAACAGCTAGTGTTCAGATCAGGGAACTAAGTCATGCATCTACGGTTTCAAGCAACTCCTATACGTAAATGCACAAACAAGATGAAGAAGACATGTGCAAGTTTGGGAAAAACTGGGTTCATGCTCCAGGGCTTGCCTTGAAATGAGGAGGATGGGAAGGGGTCTTCTGCGGGGGCGGCTTCGGCTTCTGGAAGCAGGAGCTCGGCTACAGCTTCGTCTTCTGGCGCCGGGTGCAGCTCGTAGACGCCGTCGGCGAGATGCAACGCTACACGAAATGCAATGCAGGGGGTCAGCATTTAGACGGTTATTTCAACAAGAACACTTGCAAGTTCTAGCTCAGAAACTTTGTAGCATAGCTACGGAAAGAGTGAGGAAGTTCGCTTGAGTTGGAGAAGAACAAGGCAAAAGGGTCGGATGGGAAGAAGCTTATGATCTGACCCTTAGACTAGAGGAATAGATGTGCTGGGGGTCCTCAGATTTAACGCCGAGAAGTCCCCATTTTTACACATATACCCTCGGGTTAAGGAAAAAGATACAGCCGAGCCCTCGAGCGAGGAGGAAAAAGGGTCGGCGAAACAGACAGGGTCGGGCGAGACAGAACAGGGGTCGGGCGAATAGAAGGGGTCGGACGAGGCGGAAAAAGGGTCGGCAGGTTACATTCGTCTTACAGGTGAAGCTTGGGGTCGGGAAGGAGCAGACTTGGGGCGGAGGAACTGGAGCACTAAGGCTTGGGCAGGTGACGATGTCCGGTGGTGCTCCGGCGGTGGCGGGGCTTCTTGTGGACTACAAGCAAGCTCTTGCGCCGTGCGTAGGAGCAAGTGGCTGGGCGGATTGGAAGGGCGGGCATGAAGTGGAGAGGATAGTTCCTCAGGGACTTAGGCTGTAGCGCTTTGAGCACAAAGCAGAGGAACGGCAGCAAGGCAGCGATGGCGAAGGGGACTCCGGCGGAGCTCTGGCATTCCCTTTTATAGTTGCGCGGAAGAGAGAGGGAGCTGAAGCGGCACGAAGACCGGGAAGAAATGATGGAGTGCGCTGTCGGGGCGGCGATTGAGCAGCGGTGCGGCGGAGCAGGACTTCGGGGATGACACCGACGGTCATTGGGCACCAGCGACAGGGCGGCGCAGGCGCGATTTTGCTAGTGGTTGAGATTTGGTGGAGGCAGGCGTCGTCGTGCGGTGGATCTGATGGAAGTGACTGGGGGAACAACGCTAGAAGCGAGGGCGCACAGGTGAGAAGACAGGCGGGTTGCGGTCGCGCGGGCGAGCGTGAAACAACAGACTGTCGGGCGCATCTCTGACAAGGCGGTAAAGGGGCTGTCGCGGCCGTGGTCTGAGTTGGCGGAGGAGGAATCGTCGCGTAGCGTATCTGGGGTGGCGCGACGGTGGAGATGCGGCGGAAAAGACGGGAGGCGTCAGGCTCTGCAGCCGGGGTCTGGCGAGGTGATGATGGGCGCGAGCCGCGAGGTACTGCAGAAAGGGTAGCAGAGGAGCTTTCGTTACGATTGGGGAAAAGGGCGCGAGAATCCATCCGGTCGTGGCCGGCGACGAGGCGGAGCGGCGGGTGTCGGAGAAGTTGAGCCACGCGGCGGAGAAGCTCTGAGGCGGGCATGCTACTCGAGTGCGTCTGTCGCGGGAGATCTGGGAGAAAGATTTTGTGGGTCCACCGGTCAGTCTCGGTTGGTCCACTGTTCAGATTGATAAAGATATTGTGGGAAGACTTAAAAGGATCCGGCGGTATGGGTTTGGGGTCGGCAGGGTCGGAACGGGGAACCAGCGAAGAGGGGTCGGATCTCAGGGGTCGGGACCGGACTGGGGGTTGAGCACTTCAACTCGGGGAGCTGAGAGGGGGATTAGGGACTCGGATTTAGATTAACTCAAGAGATTTGGGGTCGGTCGTCACAGAAGATGGTTGGAGTTGATAAAGGATTACGATTTGGAAGTGCATTATCACCCCGGCAAGGCCAACGTAGTGGCCGATGCTCTTAGCCGCAAGGTTCATTGTAATTGCTTGATGGCAACCAACTTCACAGAGACTCTGTGCCAGGAGATGGGAAAGCTCAGTTTGGAAATTGTTTCCCATGGAACCCTCGACCATATATCCCTTGAGTCTGTTTTAGAGGACCAAATTGGGTCAGCACAGTTAGAGGATGAGGAAGTAAGGCGGATCAAAAGGAAGATTTCATTGAAGGATGAAGGGTATAAGCAATTCCGACAGGATGAGAATGGGAGAGTGTATTATGGAAATCGACTTGTTGTACCATCCGACCCCAATCTGAGAAAGCAAATCCTAGATGAAGCTCATCTCTCCAAGTTCTCGATTTATCCTGGCAGCAATAAGATGTATCATGATCTCCGTCAAACTTTCTGGTGGAGCGGAATGAAGCTAGAAATTGCACGCTATGTTTCAGAATGTGATACCTGTCAACATGTCAAAGCCAGCCATTTAAAGGTAGTAGGTACCCTGCAGCCCCTACCTATTCCCTCTTGGAAATAGGAAGACATCAGCATGGATTTCATTGTTGGACTGCCCCTTACATCACAGCGATATGATTCCATTTGGGTGGTTGTGGATCGTCTTACCAAGACTGCCCACTTTCTTCCTGTTCACACCACCTACCTGACCAAGAAATATGCGGAGTTGTACCTTGACCGCATTGTTTCCCTGCACGGTGTGCCTAGGATGATCATATCTGATCGAGGAGCTCAGTTTGTAGCGCGTTTTTGGGAACAACTACAAGCATCACTTGGCACCAAGCTCATTCGTAGCTCTACTTATCACCCTCAAACTGATGGTCAAACCGAAAGGGTAAATCAGATCCTTGAAGATATGTTGAGAGCTTGTGTCATCCATTATGACAAGAATTGGGATAAGTGCTTACCCTTGGCAGAGTTCTCCTATAACAATAGCTACCAGACTAGCTTGAAGATGGCGCCGTTTGAAGCCCTATATGGTCGGAAATGTCGGACGTCGTTGAATTGGTCACAAGTTGGCGAAAGACAGACCTACGGCCCTGATTTAGTAGTGGAAGCAGAAGAGCAAGTGAAGATTATTCAAGCAAATCTCAAGACCGCCCAATCTCGGCAGAGGAGTTACTCCGACAGGCGGAGAAGACCCCTGCAGTTTGACATTGGTGATCACGTATACCTTCGAGTCTCCCCGACCAAAGGAGTGCAACGGTTTGGAGTAAAAGGAAAATTGGCTCCCCGTTACATTGGCCTTTATGAGATTGTGGAAATTTGTGGACCCGTTGCTTACCGGATCCAACTCCCGGAACAACTTTCGGCCATACATGATGTTTTCCATGTATCCCAACTGAAGAAGTGTGTCCAAGTCCCAATTGAGGTCTTGGAGCAGGAGCAACTTCAAATTGAGTCCGACCTAACTTACACTGAGTATCCAACCAAGGTCCTCGATCGAAAGGAAAGACATACCCGACGGCAAACAGTCAAAATGTACAAGATACTATGGAACAACCACATAGAAGAAGAAGCAACCTGGGAAATGGAAGAGTATCTAAACAAGCATTTCCAAGGTTTTCTTTCCAGCCAAGGAGGTAAGGACTGCACACCCCTACTGGTTACCTTTACACCCGAATCTCGGGACGAGATTCTTTTTAAGGGGGGGGGGGCTATAACGACCCTGGTTAAATCAGCCGAGTTAACCCTAATCCGAGTCCCTAATCCCGCTGACTCAGCTCCCCTAAGCTTAAGCGCTCAACATCCAGTTCCGGCCCCGACCCCTGAAAACCCAACCAGAACCACCAGTTCCTTCTAAGTCTCAACAGCTGTGTTCCTTTCCATCTTGAGCAGAGGAGAAACCGAGACTGACGGGTGGACCCGTAATCCTTCTCCCCGGATCTCCCGAGGCAGATGCGCCCGAGCAGCATGCGCCCGCTTCAGAGCTTCCCCGCCACGTGGCTTGATCTCTCCGACGCCCGCCGCTTCGCCCAGTCGCCGGCTACGACAGGATGGATCCACGCGCCCTCCTCCCCAATCGCAGCGGAAGCCCCTCTGCAACCCTTTCTGCATCGCCTTGTCTCGCTCGCGCCATGGTGCCCCATCGCCGCTGTGGCAGAGCTTTGCTGCTGCTGCGTCAGACCGCCTCGCGACCCGCGCCCATCATCATCTCGCCAGATCCCCGGCTGCAAGCCCCGATGACCTCCGGCTTTTCCGCCTCTCCACAGTCACGCCGCCCACGAACTCGCTACGCGATGATTCCTCCCTCGCCAACCCCGACTTCGACAGCGACAGCTCCTTTTCTCGCCCCACCAGTAACTTGCTCCGGCAATGCTGCTGTTTCGCGCTTGCCCGCGCCACCGCTCGCCCTATCTTTTCACCTGTTGCAACCTCTCTTGTAGCGCCTTTCTCCCTGTCACACCAATCAAATCCACCGTTCGACGACGCTCGCCTCCGCCAAATCTAAATCCCGACAAAACCGCGCCTGCGTCGCCATATCTCCAGTGCCCAATGGCCGAAGACGCCATCTCCGAAGCTCTGTTCCACCACCCATCGCCGCTCATTCTCCGCCATGGCAGCGCACTCCATCCTTTTCTTCCGGTCTTCGTGCTGCTCGAAATCTCTCTCTTCCGCGCCGCTATAAAAGGGAATGCCAGAGTTCCACCGGAGTTCCTTCGCCTTTGTTGTTTCACCGCCCCTCCTCTAAGCACACTTGATCAATCCCACTGAAACTCTTTAGAAGTTCCCTTCTCCGCTCAGACCCGCTTCTCCCCAATCCACCCAGCCGTCTGCTCCTCCGCGCTGTGCTAGAGCTTCCTTGTTGCCCACAAGAAGCTCCGCCGCCGCCGGAGCACCATCAAACTGTTGGAGGTATGCCCTAGAGGCAATCATAGAGATGATGATATTCCATTTGTATCCATGATTTATGTTGTGTTCCTTGAATATCCATTAAAGGCTACATGAATATTAGACTAGCACATGTATTAGTTGATGACTATGTTTCAAAGGTCATGGACATGGAGATGTTGAACTAATAATGTGGGCACATGTGGAGACATGTGCTAGGACTAACCCAACACGAGAAGTAGTTATCTCTTTAAACAACATATATGCTTTGTCCTTAAACCTGAGATTGTCGCATGTATTCAAGATGTGGATCGACCTACTTAGGGGCTATCAAACGCTACGCCATAACAGGGTAGTTATAAAGGTAGTTTTCCGGTTTGTCAAGAAGCATGCTGTGAGACATGGTCAATCAAGATGGGATTTGCCCCTCTCCGATTGAGAGTGATATCTCTGGGCCCCTCGAGTGATCGGATCCAAAAATGCATGGCCATGCTACGTACGGTTAAGAGTTAACCTACAAAGGGATTCCGAATCATAGGATCGAGAAAGAGCGGTCGGCTTGAAGCTAGACCAAATATCGTGAGGCAAAGGGAATAACATGTATATAATGTTGTGACGGTTCGTCTGATATGATCTTCGTGTGCATATAGGAGTTGGCACGTCTTGCTAGAGGCTGTTACCGACTATTGGGTCGAGTAGGAGTACTCGGGCCATATCTATATGTATCCGAACCCATAGGGTCACACACTTAAGGGGCTGGAAGCCCAATTCGGATGTGATCCGAGTTGGATTAGGTTTAGAAGTACTAATGGACCTCGGACCCAGAGGCCCGTTAGGAACCTCTATAAAATGAGGGGTGGGGGCGCCCTAGGGTTGACACCTTTTTGGCGAGCTGCTGAGGAGCTGCTGGACGTTGACGTGATCGACTACGTACGACTACGTTGATCGACTTCGCTGCATCGATGTAAATCTACATCTTTCGCACCAGTAGTGCGTCGAGTGGTAATCCCGTGATCCTTATACGGCAGTTTTTTCTGGTTTTACGCGGTAGAAATTTTGATTTGCGCTAGTGTAGCCTACCTCGTATCCCAACAGTGGTATCAGAGCCGTAGCTATTTAGTTTTGGATTCAGGATGTGTGCATATAGAGATATGCGAGTTTTCATTTTGATCTATGTCCTGGTTTCGTGTTCTTGCTGCAATGGTAGTGTAACGACATACTCCTACCAGTCGGGTTTCCGCCATCAAAGTTAAGTGATACACGTAATTCCAGTTGCAGTGAGTGAAGATCAATGTGATTGGTCGAATCAAAATCTAGGTTCATACGCCAGGCGCATGAGATGTGCAATAGTAGATGGGATCTACTGCCGGGGTCGGGATTTTGCCGTGTGCGTATGCTTCGGTAAATCAGCCGTAACTTTTCGGTAAGATCTCGGATCGGGGCAAATTTTATATGAAAATTGATCTACAGAAAAAATTCACATGAAATTCAATGGCATGGCCGTTTTCGACGAAATTAAATTTCCCAAATTCGGCTTGGAAGATAGAGTTTCGGGCCTCCGAAGTTTGGAACGTTAGGATGCTTAACTCTGTTTTGCAGGATGTATGTATCTTGTGATCAGTATGACCCCTTTGTGTATGTGATGCATGTGTGTAACTCATTCGTGATCTGCGTGTTGCGCGTACAGCAACACGGCAGGAGCCATATGTGTTGTCACTTTAATGTATTTAATGGTCCGCATACCAATCTGTGATGATCCAAGCAACTATGTAATCTTCATTACTAGTTTTTTACTAGCTATTAGGCGTAATAGCATGTTCTAGTTCTTGGAGGACTCATCACCAGGAGGATGGCGCACATGGAACATGGAGATGGAGATCACCATGGTGAACAGGTTCTATGGAGATGGAGATCACCATAAGAAAACGGGCCATACTGTGTCACAACTGTGTGAATGCTATTCTGTTTATGTTTTACTTTCTGCATGCTGTGATGTTAGAAGTAGAACGATCCCTCACAAAGTTTAAGTTAGTATGCCCTCCCATCTAAAACTTGCACCGTCATGTCTTGTACAATTAGTGGTGGGTCTATGATATTAGGGTGCCACTAGTTTTCCTTGATTAGACGGGTTTGTGTCGCACACTTACACGCATAAGGGTTGGTTTGCTTAACAAGGTTAACTTAACTGTTAAGGACCTTGGGGCATAAAGGTTGGGCGCTGAGACATAGAGATGTCACCCAACAACAGGAGTCATATGTGGTATGATTAGCAAAAGTTGCTTACCGATCTACCTCGTTTGCTAGCGGTGATGCTAAAGCTCACTAGTGGACTTGTTAGTTGTGGATCCTGAATCACTAAGTTTCAATAGAGGGATATTGATTTTAGTGGGAGTAGATTCTGTTAAAATAGTTTAATGTAATTTGCTCTATCATGGATACGTTTGTCTTAGTGTATTTTGCATTACTTTTGTTGTAGATTAAATGGCACCTAGCAACACCACCACATCGTTTGCTTTGCGTTCGGTCCTTGAGAAGGACAAGTTGAATGGAACAAACTACTCGGATTGGATCCGTAACCTGAGAATTGTTCTCAGGGCCGATAAAAAGGAAGATGTTCTAGACACCCCACTACCACCAGTACCTGCTGATGATGCATCTGCTGCCGTTGAGGCTGCTTACAAGAAGGCATTTGATGCTAATCTTGAGGTAAGCTGCCTTATGCTTGCTTGCATGGAACCCGAGCTGCAGATGCAGTTCGAAACAAATCATGAGGCACACGATATGATCGTGGCGCTCAAGGACATGTTCCAGACACAGGCTAGGACCGAAAGGTTCAATGTGTCCAAAGCCTTTCTGGAGTGCAAGTTAGCAGAAGGCGCAGCAGTAGGACCACATGTAATCAAGATGGTTGGTTACACTCAGCGATTGGAGAAGCTGGGCTTCCCAATGGGCAAAGAGTTGGCCACTGACTTCATTCTTTCATCTCTTCCGTCTAGCTATGGGAACTTCATCTCGAACTACCATATCCATGGGACGGAGAAGGGTCTGAATGAACTGTGTGGTATGCTCAAGACAGCAGAGGTAGACATTAAGAAAAGCGCTAGTACCAGCCATGTGATGGCTGTACAGAACCAACCTACCTTCAAGAAGAAGGGCAATTCTTGGAAGAAGAAGGGAAAGGCTGGAACGTCCAAGCCAAACCCACCGCCCAAGGTTAAAGCTGGACCTGGACCTGCTCCAGACACAGAGTGCTTTTACTGTCATGAACTTGGTCACTGGAAGAGAAACTGCAAGCAGTACCTAGCTTCCTTGAAGAATGGCGGAAGTAAGAGTACTTCTACCTTAGGTACGCTTGTTGTTAATGTTATAGACAACATATTTCTCGCTGATACAATTATTAATTCTTGGGTATTTGATACCGAATCGATTGCTCATATTTGCAATTCGATGCAGGGAATGATAAGAAGTAGAAGCGTGGAAAGAGGAGAAGTTGATTTCCGCGTGGGCAATAATGCAAGAGTTGTTGCGTTGACCGTCGGGACGATGCAACTCCACCTCCCGTCAGGATTTATTATGGAGTTGAATAATTGTTATTTTGTTCCTAGTTTAAGTCGAAACATTTTGTCTCCTTCATGCTTGATGAAGGATGGTTATTCATTTGCGAGTGAAAACAATGGTTGTGTGATCTCTAAGAATGATATGTTTATGGCTTTTGCACCCATTGTGAATGGATTATTTGTTTTAAATCTTGATGGTTCACTTGTCTGTAACGTAAGTGCTAAAAGGCCTCGGCCTAATGATTTGAGTCCTACCTACTTGTGGCATTGTCGTTTGGGTCATATAAGTGAAAAGCGCATGAAGAAGCTCCATTCTGATGGACTTCTAACTTCGTTTGATTTTGAATCATACAAGACATGTGAAGCTTGCTTGCTAGGCAAGATGACCAAGACGCCTTTCACAAGATTTCCTGAGAGAGCAGTAGACTTGTTGGAACTCGTACATAGTGATGTATGCGGACCAATGAGCACGATGGCTAGAAGAGGATTCCAATACTTCATAACTTTCACTGATGATTTTAGTAGATATGGCTATGTCTACTTGATGAGGCACAAGTCTGAAACCTTTGAAAAGTTCAAGGAATTTCAGAATGAAGTTGAAAATCAGCGTGGCAAGAAAATTAAGGCCTTACGATCTGATCGTGGAGGTGAGTATTTGAGCCACAAGTTTAGCAATCATCTAAAGAGTTGCGGAATTGTTCCACAACTTATGCCGCCTAGAACACCTCAGAGAAACGGTGTATCTGAGCGACGTAATCGAACTTTGTTAGACATGGTTCGATCAATGATGAGCCAGTCGGACCTACCGTTGTCATTTTGGGGATATGCTCTAGAAACAGCAGCTTTCACACTTAATAGGGTACCATCTAAATCCGTAGTTAAGACACCATATGAGATGTGGACTGGAAAGGTTCCTAGTTTGTCTTTTCTAAAGATTTGGGGATGTGAAGTGTTTGTCAAACGACTTCAGTCGGACAAGATCACACCCAAGTCGGATAAGTGCATTTTCGTGGGATATCCAAAGGAAACTTTGGGATATTATTTCTACAACCGGTCAGAGGGCAAAGTGTTTGTCGCTTGGAACGGGATTTTCCTATAGAAAGATTTTCTCAAAGGAGAAAAGAGTGGAAAGACAGTGCATCTTGAAGAAGTTCAAGATAAGCCGATCGGGCAAGAATCAATGAGTGATGCTAACGTAGCAGAACAAGTTGAGATACCCATGGCAAGAGAAGCACCACCACAACCACGAAGGTCGGCAAGGCTCCGCGAAATGCGGGAAATATTATTGTTGGACAATGATGAGCCTGCAACATATGCAGAAGCAATGATGGACCCAGACTCCGAAAAACGGCAGAGTGCCATGCAATCCGAAATAGAGTCCATGGGAGACAATCAAGTTTGGAACTTGGTTGACTTGCCTAATGGTGTTAAAGCCATAGAGTGCAAGTGGATCTATAAGAAGAAAAAAGGACATGGATGGAAATGTTCACATCTATAAAGCACGACTTGTCGCAAAAGGTTTTCGACAAGTTCAAGGAGTTGACTACGACGAGACCTTCTCACCCGTAGTGATGCTTAAGTCCATTCGGATTATTCTAGCTATAGCTGCATATTTCGATTATGAGATATTACTGATTGGAAATAACATTCCTATGCTTGAATCCGTAAGGACTTCACTGAAAAATAGTTTTTCGATGAAGGACTTAGGGGAAGCGGCATATATTCTGGGCATTAAGATCTATAGAGATAGATCGAGAAGGCTTATAGGTTTAAGCCAAGATACTTACATTGACAAAGTGTTGAAGCGGTTCAGCATGGAAGAGGCAAAGAAAGGGTTCTTGCCTATGTCACATGGCATACATCTCAGCAAGACTCAGTGTCCTTCGACTGCTGATGAGCGGGATCGCATGAGTAGAGTGCCATATGCCTCGGCTATTGGATCTATCATGTATGCAATGATAAGTACTCGCCCAGATGTTTCATATGCGCTAAGTATGACAAGCAACACCAATCTGATCCAGGTGAGAGTCACTGGACAGCGGTGAAAAACATTCTTAAGTACTTGAGAAGGACTAAAGATATGTTCCTCATCTATGGAGGTGAGGAGGAGTTCGTTGTAATAGGTTACACCGATGCTAGTTTCCAAACCGACAGAGATGATTCAAAGTCACAATCAGGATTTGTGTTCACGCTAAATGGTGGTGTTGTTAGTTGGAAGAGTTTCAAGCAGGAGACGGTGGCCGATTCTACGACAGAAGCCGAGTACATCGCGGCTTCGGAAGCCGCGAAGGAAGGTGTTTGGATAAGGAATTTCCTCATTGAGCTTGGTGTGTTCCCGAATGCGTCCAGCCCATTGAATCTCTACTGTGATAACAATGGGGCAATTGCGCAAGCAAAGGATCCAAGGAACCACCAGAAGAACAAACACGTAATGCGGCAATTTTATCTCATTCGAGACTTTGTTAACCGGGGTGAGATCAAGATATGCAAAATACACACGGATCTGAACATTTCTGATCCGTTGACAAAACCACTCCCGTAGGCTAAGCATGATGCGCATGTAAGAGCTATGGGTATTAGGTACCTTCTAGATTGACTCTAGTGCAAGTGGGAGACTGTTGGAGGTATGCCCTAGAGGCAATCATAGAGATGATGATATTCCATTTGTATCCATGATTTATGTTGTGTTCTTTGAATATCCATTAAAGGCTACTTGAATTGATTTGCAATTATGTGAATTGTGTGTGAAACTCTTTACTTGTATGGTTATTCTAAAGTTGTCCCTAGTCGGAGTTCATGTGAGGACACACATGAATATTAGACTAGCACATGTATTAGTTGATGACTATGTTTCACAAGTCATGGACATGGAGATGTTGAACTAATAATGTGGGCACATGTGGAGACATGTGCTAGGATTGACCCAATACGAGAAGTAGTTCTCTCTTTAAACAACATATACGCTTTGTCCTTAGACCTGAGATTGTCGCATGTATTCAAGATGTGGATCGACCTACTTAGGGGCTATCAAACGCTACGCCGTAACAGGGTAGTTATAAAGGTAGTTTTCGGGTTTGTCAAGAAGCATGCTGTGAGACATGGTCAATCAAGATGGGATTTGCCCCTCTCTGATTGAGAGTGATATCTCTGGGCCCCTCGAGTGATCGGATCCGAAAATGCATGGCCATGCTACGTACGGTTAAGAGTTAACCTACAAAGGGATTCCGAATCACAGGATCGAGAAAGAGCGGTCGGCTTGAAGCTAGACCAAATATCGTGAGGCAAAGGGAATAGCATGTATATAATGTTGTGAGGGTTCGTCTGATATGATCTTCGTGTGCATATAGGAGTTGGCACATCTTGCTAGAGGCCGCTACCGACTATTGGGCCGAGTAGGAGTACTCGGGCCATGTCTATATGTATCCGAACCCATAGGATCACACACTTAAGGGGCTGGAAGCCCAATTCGGATATGATCTGAGTTGGATTAGGTTTAGAAGTACTAATGGGCCTCGAACCCAGAGGCCCGTTAGGAACCTCTATAAATAGAGGGGTGGGGGTGCCCTAGGGTTGACACCTTTTTGGCGAAACTCATCTGCCGCGCCTCCCACGCCCTCGCCTGTTGCAACTCACAGATCTAGCAGTCCGGCTTGCGACGCTTCCTCCCTGCACGTGTGGATACCTTGGAGGTGTTGCGCCTGCAGCACTTGGACGAGCCACGACGAGCCGACGACGAGCCGCGGCACGAGGGCGATCTTGCTGCACGTGGACGAGCTGCTGAGGAGCTGCTAGACGTTGACGTGATTGACTACGTATGACTACATTGATCAACTACGTACGACTACGTTGATCGACTTCGTTGCATCGACACAAATCTACATCTTCCGCACCAGTAGTGCGTCGAGTGGTAATCCCGTGATCCTTATACGACAGTTTTTTCTGGTTTTACGTGGTAGAAATTTTGATTTGTGCTAGTGTAGCTTACTTCGTATCCCAACACCAACCTCACCGCTGCCCAAGCCTTAGTGCTTAAGTCCTTCCGCCGAAGTCTGCTCCTTCCCGACTCCAAAGCTTCGCCAGTAGACCTGGAGGTAAGCTGCCGACCCTTTTCCGTCTCGCTTGACCCTATCTGTTCGCCCGACCCTTTTTCCGTGTTGCCCAACCCTGCCTGTTCCACCGACCCTTATCCGCCTCGCTCGAGGGCTCGGCTGTATCGGTTTCCTTGCCCAAGGGTATCTGTGTAAGATATCGGGGATTTCTCTGCGTTAAGTCTGAGGACCCCAAACACAGTTATCCCTTAAAGTTTAAGGGTCAGATCACGAGTCTATTCCCATCCGGCCCTTTTATCTTGCTCTCCACCAACTAAAGTAAACTTCCCCACCTTTTCTGTAGCCTTGCTACAAGTGTCCGAGCTTAAACTGCAAGTGTTGTTGAAATAACTGTCTAAACACTAACTCCTACATTGCATTCGTGTAGAGTTACATCTCGCTGACGGTGGCTACGAACTACACCCGGCGCCCGAAGACGGAGCTGTAGCTGAGCTGCCAGTTCCAGAAGCCGAAGCCGCCCCAGCTGAAGACCAGTTTTCCTCCCCTCCGCTTGAAGGCAAGCCCTGGAGCATGAACCCCAAATTTCTAAACTTGCACATGCCTTCCTTCTCGTGTTTGTGCATTTACGTATAGGAGTTGTTTGCAACCATAGATGCATGACATAGTTCCTTTGATCTGAACACTAGTTTGTTGGGCCGAGTAGTTGCTATGCTTAAATAGGAATCGGTAAAAGTCGAGTGATTTCCTGTCACTCGCGAGTTATAGGAGTTGGTTGTTTCTCCTTCTGTTACAACTATAAGGATGATGGACGGGGCAGGGTTTTGGTTAACTCTTTTGGTGGTCGGCTGATCGCCCCGTCTGTTTACTGAATCTGTTAAGGCCCAACAGTGGTGGTGTTCGTGATCAAGTGTTTGAAAGTACTAACCTCATACTCAATATGGGAAGGGGAAGCCTAGTACCTGATTCAACCTAGACGTGAGCGGTCGCTCCACTGTCCTTGGAACGAAGTTCCCCTGCGGCCGCACGTGGTGGCAAGTGTGGTCATAGAACGGCAGAGGCTGGGTCTGTGGAACCTTGTACCAAAGGAAGTGGACCCGACACGGGTTAGGGAATTGATGGGGAAGGCCGACACAGGAAGTGACCCTCAGTGGTGCGCGGATGTCGTGAGGTTAGGTTCACCATGCCTGGTTAAAGAACTCGAATCGATTTGTCTGCCTCTCACAGTTTGAGACTGTTTGATCATAATGCTGCACTGAGTAATAAAGAAATCTGATGATGACATGGTCTTGATGATGAGCTTATATAAATAAAGTTGGATCTATGCTTGCTTAAGTATAAGTTGCCTATGTAGACTTGTTAATGAACTTAGAATCTGAGCTAAAACTTTGAAAATAAGGACCTGACATAGTGCTTTTGGCAAACAAACCCCTCAGCCAAAGAGCCTTGCATGTCTAGAAGTGGTGGAGTAGTTCTTCCCACCAGTCGGTTAAGTCTTGTTGAGCTTAGAAGCTCAGCCTTGTTTGTGGCTCCTCTTTTTCAGGTGCAGTTGCAGCCCCTGAGCTTGCAGCTGGCACTTGGCCGCCCCAGCTCCCTCCGGGTTGGACGGTCGAGTGGGATCCCTCGTCGGACGGCGAGTAATGGGATCATTGATGTCCGGGCTGGCCTCACCAGGGATGTCCGACACCGACGAGTAGCTTCCCCTTGTTTTTATCTTCTGTTGTTTTCTCCAGAACCTGTAAAACTCTGATTTTTGCCAGTGTGTAAACAACTTGTTAACCAATGGTGGATCTGTTGTATTCTCTGGAACCACTCACCTTCGTGTGGGTCATGCTAATTCGGTCCTGTTAAGTGGTTAAATCGGAAGAAATCTGACAGCACATCGAGTTAACTTGATTAAGGCATGAGTATCGCGTGTCAGGCGACTTAACCGTGCTTTAGTTAAAGTTAATCCGAGGTGTTCCGCCACACAATGCTGCTTCGACGCTGAGGCGGGCTTACGTCGACATTAGCCCCTAATGATGCAGCTGCTTGTTCACTGGCTTGTTTGCTAAGAGCTAGAGCAACATGCTGGTCGATTGCTTCCTCCATTCTTGCCTCTATCAAAGCTATGTGTTCTTGCAACTCTCGCAGCTATCGTGCATGTTTCGCTTTCTTCTTTGGTGACTTCTGTAGGAATCAATGTGCTCACGAAAGGCAAACTTCCATGGAATTACTCCTTTGCCTTGGCAACATCCAGTGTGTTCTGGATTACCTAGTGCCATAGTCAGCTCTTCCTTCTCTCGACCAGGCACGAAACATCCTTCGGACATAGCCTTTATTAACTGAACAAGCCTTGTAGCCGCTTCACTTAATTCTTGCCCGAACACAAATTATCCATCTTCGGGATTGAGCGTGCCGCCATGAGCATAATACCAATGTTTTGCTCGCTCCAGCCATTCAAGAATCATTGGTAATATTCCCTTAGTAATTATGTCATCTTTCATCCTCTACCATTTCATCATCTCCTTCTTGTAAGCTCCTAGACCAAGAAGATGAAGGTATTTCTTATTTTGAGCATGTCGGTGTTGGTTTTAGCTGTCGTAGCGCTCTTTTGTGACTGCTTGAACTGCACAAACAAATCCCAGTGATATCTTAACTTTGAGTTGTCATAGTACCACACAAAAGGTTTAGGCTCCTGCAAAAAAAGGAAAAAGAAAGAACAAGAAAAAAAAGACAAGAGAAGGAGAAGAAAGAAGGGCCTAAATCTGTGAATCTGTTGTTTTTCTTCGTGCTATGCTAGTTGCTCTTTTTTAGTGACTAAATTTGTGCCTAGGCTCATGTCTCTAGCATGGTTTAGCCTAGGACCAGCACAGTACCACCGTTGAACTATCACTCAACTTGCTTTTGTAACTAACATGGTGCTAGTATATTTCCTTGCTTAAGCCCACCTACAGCTCCACATATTCAACTACAGCTGGACAGGTTTTTGTTGCTGCGGCACTGATACAGTTTGCTCCACGGTTGTAGACTTGTTGGTTGCCGTCACCTCCTGCTTGGCTTGGTAAAAACTTGTAAGGGCTTGTTTGAAACAATTTGAGTTTGAGAGAATTACAACCGAGACATCCTAATAGTTGATAGAAGGATACATATTATTTTTGTGTTTCTTGTTTTCTAATAATCATGGCAGGTTATATAGAAATTTTTGAGCTGTTGAAACTAGACCCTTATATGATGGTAAGTTTGATCCTAAAGCTTACATTGATTGGGAGTTAAAAGTAGATAATGAATTTGATGAGCATGACCTGTTTGAGAAACAAAATATTTATATTTCCTCTAATATTTTGACTGAATATGCTGAGCTAGAATGGAAACACATTTGTAGGCACAACAAAGTTCTAGAATCTTGGGAAGACTTCAAATTTATTTTTAGAGATGCATTCATTCCTGAATATTATGCTGATTATTTGCTTGCAAAATTAGACAAATTGAAGCAAGGTAGTAGGACTGCGAAAGATTACTTTCATCATTTTTAAATTTGTATCATGTATGGTGGATTAGATGAATGCATAGAAGATGTTATGAGTAGGTTCATGAGAGGGCTCAATTCTGAAATTCAAACCTTGTTAATTAGCAATTCTTATAGCCATATTGGTCAATTGTTTTATCTTGCTCTCAATGCTGAAAAGAAGATTCTAGTATCTGTGAATACTTGCAACAATGATGTGACCCATTATGTCCAAAATTTGTCCACTTTGCATGGTAACGAAGAGCACCTAATAGGGGAACCCATTGCTGATTTTCCTTTGTCACAAAATGATTTACTTGTTGTTCCTTATGATAAAGAGGACTTGTGTGCTGATGATTCTCTTAATTCTATGTCGCAAGTAGTGAATAAGTGTGATACTTTTGGTTTGAAACCATACAAATGTGCTGAAGATAATCTTTTGCATCCTATTACTTGTGCACAAGATGAACTGAATTTACTATCCTCTTTAAATACTTTGGGTTATATTGAATTTGATATTCTGTGTAATCTAAATTGTCTAAAAGAGAAACTTAAATTTGATTCTGGTTTGCCAAGTTTTAATCATTGTTCGCTTCATCCAATTGGCAAATACAACAGCAAAGGAGAATATTTGGTGCATAAAGTTTATATTTGCTCTAATCTGAAATATCCTTTTGGGCAACAATACCATGATCAAATAGAGAGTTGTACTAACACTAATACTATCTTGCAAAGTTTCATAGTTTTTCCCATATGCAACAGGGTAAGGCAGAAGAAGGGGAGCATTACTGGTTGTGGTCATGCAGCATGGCCGTCGCTCCGTGCTCCAACATCAAAGCAAGCACCTTAGAATGCCATTGGAGCAAGTCGAGGACAACTTGCAGCCAAGAAGGGGAGAATGATGAGGACATCACCTGCTCAGATATAATCACATTAGTAGCTTTTGATTCACAGGTAAAATAATTTTTTACTATGATTGTATTTGATACATTTGATGAATTGATGTTGCACCATGATATGTGTTCGTTGTCAATTTCAGAAATACGTACGTGGATCAAAAATAGTGTTAAACACACATGGAAGGTATGGAGGACCAAAGAAGTAGATTGTGGGCCAAGTCCAAGTATTTCCAACGTCCTCCACTAGGCCACCAGTTTACTTTTGGCTCAAGGAAAGAAAGAGATCCAATCCAACACGTTTTGGGGCTACATTTGGGCTGCAGCTCTGTGCCAACTTGCAACGACCGCCACGACCTCATCCTGACTCCGTTTTGGACATTCAAGTACTCCTTGGAATCTTTATAAAGTCTATTTTTATATCAATCTAGACTCATGTCCATATCTTTTCTGATACATCCGCAATGATGAATTACTACAGAGAGGTTTTCTGTCCAAAGGTGCTGCGTCACCTTATTTTGGCCCAATGGGCCGTGTATCAAGTTGGGTCCATTACGGACACTTCCTAGGGTTAGAGCATGACCCAAACACCCCCTGGTCGTTCTCCTAGGTATTAATAAGGATTAGAGCTGCCACAAATAGATTGGGTTTTGTTTAGATCAAGTTTAGCTCTCGCTACTTGCTTGTAAGCACGTGTGCTGGATCAGCCACCCGTCTTCTTGTCTAAGGAACCCCACCAATATTGAAATTGAGTTTGAAATCTTCATCTACATCTAGTAAATTCAGTACTTGTTATACTTGTTCTTGCTAGTTCTTCGATTGCTTGCAGGATGAGTGCCCTAGTGGCCGGGTGACGCGCTCCACAAGATCGCGACAGCCATTGGAGGTGGTGTATCGGTTGCTAAGGCGCAGCTTGGAAGGCTGTAGTCGGGCCGTGAACGTCATCTCCATCCACCAATCGAGTTACCCCATGCCCTCTCATCGAAAGATCGGGAACTAACCCTAGCGGGTTCCTATCAGGATCTATCCCCGACAAGCCCCCGAGCGCTTCATGGCCGAATGCAGCAGTCTTTGGGTACTTTTAAGATACACGCCGGATAGTTTTTATGCTCTTCGAGTACTTTGTCTTGGCTGAATGTTCAAAGTTTCTCAAAGCTGCCATGAGGCTATGGTGTGCTCAAAGCCTTGATCATCTTGATATTGTAGTCTTCATATATGGAGGGCGGTGAAAGCCACACTGCATATGGAGTAGCCCCCGAGCCTTAGGTTGAATTGTAGAATCAGGCTGAGGGTCAATAAAATCTTGAATCTTTCTCTTTCAACTTGAAAAAATCAGTTGTTGGGTGTAGCTTATCAGCCCCCGAGCCTTGGATTGATTGAATAATCAACTCAAGGGTCTTGAATCTTCACGCAAGTCATCACCTGAGTAGTTTTGCGGTGTCCAGCCCCCGAGCTTATGTGCCAAGTGAGCCGAAGGAACCACGTCGAGTACTTATTGGCGCTTAGCCCCGGAGCTTGGAAGCTAGCTGTGCCATTGGAGATATTCCGAGTAGTAATTGGCGCTTAGCCCCGGAGTTCAGGAACTAGTATGTGTCTTTGGAGGTACGCTTAGCGTCCTAGAGTGTCATTGCCAAAGCTTGTGCTGAAAGAAAAGATGCATACATTATGTACCATATTTGTAGAATATTGAAACTACTGAAATTTATTCAGTGATCAATATAAACATTTTGTGTCATGCCCTTATTTCGGCCATATCTTTCCCAAGTAGTTAGCCTGTTATGTTTAAGCTCTCAGTCCTTATTTAGCCGCAGCCACTGCGTATGTGAGACCTTTGTCTCGTATACCCATACAGGCACTGCCATCTGCATAGCTGAGATCTTTGTCTCATGGATGTGTGCTGGCACTTAGGCATAACAGGTGTACCTGAGGCTTTTACGAGTTAAGGCGTGTTCTACTCAAGGAGATTATCAATGGCTAAGAGAAGACAAAAGTAGTCGGCATTGCGACAAAAAGACAGCGCGATTGCACTCATGAGTTTGCTGCCCTCCAGCGAGTAGTCGGCGAAGTGTAGCTCTGGAGGGTAATTCCCATCGAGAGACGTACACAAATAAGTAGTCGGCGTGTTGCCCTGCATGCGGAGAACAAGCTGGAAAATAATTAAAAAAGTGACTTAGCTTGATTTGCGGATAATTGTCGATGAGGCCGTGGCGGTCGTCGATGAAACTACGACGGTTGTTGATGAAGCCGACTAGTCCGAGTCGATTCCGACTAGTTGTCAGCGGTGCGACGCCCGTCCCTAACTAATTTTCTAGTCGATACGAGTAGTCGAAGTAGTTGCCGACGAGTCGATGCAGGCGGATGTCAATGTAGTCAAGGTTGTCGCTAGCTTGTTGTCGAGCGCTATGCTGAGTCGAAGTAGTTCGTCCTCGACCAGCTTTTTGGTAAAGACAAATAGTCGAAGTAGTCATCGGTGGGTCACCAAGCGCTCTTGTGAAGTTGAAGTAGTAGTTGATGAGGTAGTATGCGGCCGGATGTCGATGTTACAGAAGCCAACTAGTCGGAGTTGATTCCGACTAGTTGTTGATCACATGGAACCCGTCCTCGGACTAGTTTTCTAGTCGAAACGGGGAGTCAGAGTAGTCCGTCCTCGACTAGTTTTCTAGTCAGGATGAGTAGTTTGAGGTAGTCGTCAGCGAGTTGATGCGGCCCGACTTTGGGGTAGTAGTACGCGCCTACATCTTCTGGTATGGTAAGCTCTCTGGTGCGTTTCTCGTGTGCGTAACTGTCGACTAGTTGAATTTTTAGCTGCTCAAGAAGGGCAGCAGCTCGATTCTCTCTATTCAATCTCAACACATGTGCTGTTACATAAAACTTGGCTTCCAGAGTGTGCGCGTAGCTAAAAATCAGCAAATCAGGCCACGGAAAAGCGGTAGCAGCTACTTGCGCAGCTCCCCTCTTGATTCTGAATTAATGCCGATCCCTCTTCTGATTTGATGGACTTCTCCCAGGCGGTGCATTACTATGCCGCTGCAAATAGCCTCATTTTCTACCTATGCTTGCTGAGGTGCAGTCTCTAATTACTTTGTCTTGTGGTACGAGTCACATATAGCTCCACCCTGGTCCTTGAATCGGATCAGACCCGATGCGAGTCCAACTCTTCCTGTTCCTTGATTATCCCTTCTGGATTTTTTTGTGCGCGAAGGTGAAATCGTGATCGGTACTCATTGAATCAAACCAAAGCCCCATCATGCATCCCTGTAAGCCGTCAAAAAGTTTCCGTGCGGAGGACTTCTTCCTGGTGGCACTGACTTCTAGAAGCCCCACTTCAAATTCACCAATGCGCGAGTAGAAGATCTCAACTCCCGTGATGAACTTGACTAGGCGATGAGTAATTTGATTGATCCATGCAACACTGAACTCAGTCTTTCGCCGGCTCCATCTTGAATTCGATGCACAGAGATGATGAGTCGTCGGCTTGACTTGTCGGTGTAAGCGCAGTCACCAAATCGTAGGAGTAGATTGATTTTTGTGATGAGGTCCTTCAAGCTCGCCTGATGATCTCGACGATCACTCCTATCCGGCGCACCAGATGTCGATGTTTTATACCCGGCAACCTACCGAGGGGGTATCCGAGGTAGTAGATTTGTTGGTGGGGGATTCTTCGGACCTGAAACTCAAAGGTAAAAGTGAGGATACAAGACACAGATTTATATAGGTTCGGGCCGCCAGAGTAGCGTAATACCCTACATCCTATTTGAGGTGTTGTATATTGCGCCCTGCGCTTGGGTGTTGTTTGGTGTCGAACCTCTTGGTGGTTCTGAGGGTTCTGAGCTGAGTTGAGGTTTGAGGTGCCGATCTAGGTACCCCTGGCCTCCTTTATGTACTCTAGGGGGCAGGACTACTATTCGGTTACAAGGAGGAGTCCTAGTAGGAGTACATCGTATGAGTCCTAGTAGGGTTACAGGGGAATCCTAGTAGGAGTCCGTCTTCTTCCTTGCGGGTACTGGAGATCTATCCTTGACACCAACCGGTACTAAAGGGGTTATAGCCCACTAATTCAGTTCCACCAATATAAAGATTTTATTTCATTTCGATTAAAATTGCTATTATATTTATTTAATGCATAGTAAATCAAATAAAATATTAGATGCAGATAAATAACAAAACTAGTAAAATTAGTAATATTAAGTTAGTAATAGGTTATAAATGGTAATAATACTTATGTTTAATTAAAAATTAGAAAGAAGAAATATTTTGACCATGCAAAAATCTAGAAAAATAGTGCCTGTAGTGTTATTAACATTTTACCATGACTTAGTCATGTAATTATTTAATTGTATCTAAATTTATTGTTTAATATTTAATGGTGCTACAAAAAATCAAGACAACTAATATTTTAACCCTGCAAAAATAGTATTGTTCATAGACCCATAGAATACATGACATATCATTACAATGTGTTATTACATTACTTTGTCACTTGACGATAAAATACATCATAATGGTTCTAACACATTACACATCATCATCTAGCGAAACGTTAATAACCTTTCTCTTCACGAACGTCCCTTGATTGTGATCTCGGCGTAAATATGGAGCGTCCTCTTTGGCTAACAGGATGGTTGGGCCAAAATCGACTGAAAATGGAGGAAGACCATCAAACTGATCATGATCTTCTGAAATGGCAGTCTTGTCCTCAACTCCAATGATTTTTCTTTTCCCTGGAAGATCTATGTGGCGCTTTGGCTGGTCATCTAACTTATTAGCACCCTTCTTTATTGGTTTGGTTGACTTGTCCTTCACATAGAAAACTTGAGTCACATCATTGGGTAGGACGAATGGTTCATCTCTGTATCCAATCTTGTTGAGGTCCACTATTGTCATCCCATATTTATCTGTTGTTACACCTCCTCTAGTAAGTTTCACCCATTGGCACCGAAACAGAGGGATTTTCAAAGGTCCATAGTTGAGTTCCCATATCTCCTCAATGACACCATAGTATCTATCTTTCTTTTCATTGTTGCCTATTGCATCTATACGGATACCACTATTTGGGTTTGTGCTCTTTTGGTCTTAGGATGTCGTGTAAAATGTCTACCTATTTACCTCGTATCATTGGAATGTCGATACTAATATAGATGGACCCCTAGCCAACCATGCTAGTTGGTCTTCAATCGTGTCATCACTCATCAGTCATCGCCGCAACCTAGAGGCGAAAGTGTTAATGTGATGACATGTAATCTAGGCTTCAGTCTTCCCCTGGTTTAAAGACCGTACAATGGTCTTGTGCTCCTCCAAAGATGGAGCCACCAGGGATGATTGTTGAAGCATGAAGGGTACTTTATGAAATGTACTCGCATTGATGTCCATCCGAGCTTTCCTCCCTAGTGTGCCCTTTTCCTTTAGTCTCCCCTCATGACATGATATAGGGACTCTAATCGAAGTCATGTTATCAATAAGGTCAACAAAAAACTCAATGACCTCCTCTGTTTCATATCCCTTTGCGATGCTTCCTTTTGAACAGGCATGATTACGAACATACTTCTTCAGAACTTTCATAACCTCTCAAAAGGGAACATATTGTGTAGAAATACAGGACCGAGAACAAAAATCTCTTCCAGAAGGTGGACTAGAAGGTGGGTCATGATATTAAAGAAGGAAGGTAGAAGGATCATCTCAAAACTAACAAGGCATTGCACCACGTCATTCTGCAGCTTTAGTAGATTGTTTGGATGGATTGCCTTCTAAGAAATCATGTTGAGTAATGCACACAGCTTCGCAATTGTCATTATCACATTCTCTGGTACAATACCCCTCAATGCAATAGGCAGCAATTGTGTCATCAGGATGTGGCAATCATGGGCCTTTAGAATTATGAATTTCTTATCTTTAATATTTATTATTCCTTGTATATTTGAGGAGTAGCCTAATGGGACCTTGATACTATTCAAGCAGTCAAATATTCTTTCCTTCTCTTCCTTGCTGGGCAAGATGCAAGTAATGTCCATCATCTTTGTTTTCTAGATGTAGGCCATCTTGTTATTTCATACGTTTCAGGTCCCGACGTGCTTCAATTGTATCCTTTACCTTTCTATATGTATCCAGGAAGCCAAGCACGTTCATGCAAAGATTTTTCATTAGATGCATCACATCAATTACATTACGGACCTCAAGGACTTCCCAATAACGTAACTCCATATTATAGACTTCTTCCACATGGATGCATGTCCATCCTCGTCGTTCAGAGCAGGTTGGCTACCAAAGATCTTGCCAAAGATTACCCTCGCATCCTTTATCATTGAAAATACACGTTTACCATTACGGTGAACAGGCTTAGTACGTTTTTCTTCATCCCCTTCAAAATGCTTCCCTTTCTTTCTTAACGTATGCTTAGCAGGAAGAAATTGACGATGGACCGTATACACGACCTACCTACAATGTTTTAAATTTTGCTGCAAGTATCATCTAAACAGTGCGTGCAGGCTCGATATCCCTTGTTTGTCTGTCCTGATAGATTACCAAGCGCGAGCAATCATTGATGGTTACGAAAAAAAATGCTCGTAGATTAAAAGTCTCCTTTTTATCCTCATCCCACACACATACACCTTCTTCCTTCCATAACAGTAAAAGTTCATCAACCAATGGTCTTAGGTAAACATCAATGTTGTTGCCAGGTTGTTTTGGGCCTTGGATAATTACTGGCATCATAATGAACTTCCGCTTCATGCACATCCAATGCTGAAGGTTGAACATACATAAGATCACGGGCCAAGTGCTATGACCACTACTAAACTCACCAAATGGATTGAATTCTTCTGTACTTAAACCAAATCGTATGTTCCTTGCATCCTTTCCAAACTCAGAAAATTCTTTATCAATTGTTCTCCACTAGGATCCATTAGCGAGGTGTCTGATCATTTCATCTTGCTCATATTTGCAAATGACTAAAATATGAACAATTATATTTTTTCCCATAATTTATTTAGAGATCATATTTGTAGAGGACTAAACTATGAAATTATTTCTCTAACCTCAGATCAATTTCTTTGACTAATACGAAACATAGCATCAAAAAAATAAAAAATTTCTCCATTGTACCTTATTCTAAAAATCAAAAATTACTCAAGCTCTAAAGCATAAAACTTAGTATACTAACCATGTATTAAAAGAGTATGAAGTTTCTAACCTTTAGAACACTTGAATGAGTGAAATCCTCATGAAATGGTCTTCAATCCGGCAGTACCTCCCCTATGGCACCATGGATAGGATGAAGCCCGAGCTATGGTGAATGGCTCGGGCAGGAGGAAGAATAAGGCGGATTTATAGGAGGCAAATTAGTACCGGTTGGGGACCCCAACCTCTACTAATGCTCGCCCATTAGTACCGGTTGGGGCCTCCACCCGGTACTAAGGGTCCTTGTTCACATTAGTACCCGGAGGCTCCACCCGGTACTAATGTGTGAGCATTAGTACCGGTTGGGGCTGATAGGAACCCGCTAGGGTTGATTTCCGATCTTTCGATGAGAGGCGTGGGATAACTCGATTGGTGGATGGAGACGACATTCACGACCTGACTACAGCCTTCCAAGTTGCGCCTTAGCAACCGATACACCACCTCTAATGGCTGCTGTGATCTTGTGGAACGCGTCACCCGGTCACTAGGGCACTCATCCTGCAAGCAATCGAAGAACTAGCAAGAACAAGTATAACAAGTAGTGAATTTACTAGATGAAGATAAAGGTTTCAAACTCAATCTCAATAAGGTGGGATTCCGAAGACAAGAAGACGGGCGGCTGATCCAGCACGTACACTTACAGGCAAGTAACGAGAGCTAAACTTGATCTAATAAAACCCAACTGTTCTCGGTGATAGCTAAGGGATATATGAAGGTGGGAGGATGACCACCAGGGTGTTGGGGTCGTGCTCAAACCCTAGAACGCGTCCCTAATGGACCTGACTTGATACACGGTCCAAATAAGGCGATGCAACATCTTTGGATAGAAAACCACTCAGTAGTAATTCAGTCATTGCAGCCGCCTCAGAACAGATATGGACTTGAGTCCAGATCCATATGAAAGTAAACTTCATAACGAATCCATGAAGTATTTGAACGCCCCAATCCGAGTTCGTATGCAACCGTGGTGACCATCACAAGTTGATGTTGTTCTGGAGTTCAAATCCAGCCTGCGCGAGTCCCTTTCCCTTTCGGTCTTCTCCCTGGTTCCTAACCAAAACAAGAGTGCACGCGTCTCCATGGTCTAAATATGATGGACAAGAACTCAAGAGTGAACTTACTTGATGATTAAGTTGACAAGCACGGGCGTGAGTAATAGGATCATAAACTGGTACTTGTGTCGGCGTAGAAACTAGTACTTGTGTCGGTGTGGATGTATCGTTGGTGTTGATGTCCTCATCAGGGACCCCCAACTGGTACTAAAGGGGGTCACGGAGGCCTCTTAGGGAACTAGCCGTTAGACTCGGTATTAATTCTCACATTAATACCAAGTCAAAAAACAACCGATACTAAGGTTGCGAACGAATGCTCATATTTCTAGTAGTGTGTAGTTTCCTTGATGGGCCTAACATGCCACCAAGACAATTATATTCCTTGAAGGTTTTGTGGAACCGCCAAAACATTTGCCCATTTCTTTAGCAATTTTATTGGGTAGCCAATAAAATATTATACTACTATAGTATATGCAGGTTAACATTTGTTTTTGAGAAAGCCTTTGCAAGCACACGTTTCGTGAAGTGGAAAAAAGAGTTTCCAATGCCTAGTTAAAACAATCTTTACAAGGGAAGCGAAAGGTCTAACATTGGCCCGTAGCAGAGTGTGACAAGACAAATTTGAATTCCCCATCTGAATCCAGTAGCGTACGTTCTGTTGAGTTTGATTCCATAGATGGACTAGGTATTAGAATTATATGACATATGAATAGTTTAAGATGGAATAATGAACTTGGCAGTCCAAGCAAGAGATGATACTTTTACTTTGTTTTGAGGAACCGGAGCTTTCAGTCGCAGGAAAGTGATGGAACCAACATAGGCAAAATCCAACAAATATTATTTTAATTTACTGTTACTAATTGAAGACTTACTATTTCGGTGGTGGATCCAAACAACCTCCTACCAATAGTTACAGTAGCAGCTATTAGCTATTAGCTCGCTAACTATACATGAAATACTTGGATTGCAACTTTGAACAATAAGAGTGGGCATTGGCTATGTACGGAGGCACTCACTACTAGCAGAAAGAAAGGTGAGCACACTTTTAGTGCTTGCTCTTCAGCACGTACTCACCCTCCAATCTTAATTTCTTTCAGAACAACAAACTTAGGGTTTGGGAAAGGCAATGCATTGGGCAGGCCGGCAGGGCTGTGGCAATGCTAGCTGAATATATCGATCTCATCAAAAGACCCCATACTTTAAAAAAATCTGTAAGAAGAATAGAATAATATTGATTTTGTGTTAAGTAAAACTATTTTATATTTGATTAAATTTATAGAGATGGGAATTGATATTTATGAAACCAAATAGGTATATTATAATATAATCTAATGGTATTTATTTGATATCAGAAATATATTTTTTATAAATTTGAACAAGCTTATTAAGAACTCTCCCTCTCTCTCTTTGATATTTGGTTTGGCCAGGTATCCAGGTGCCTTGCTTGGAAACATGTGCAAGCATCTTGGTACTTGGCTGACTCAGGGCACGCAGGTGCTTTGCTTCCCTTTTTGGTTGCATTTTCTTTTGCTTGGTACTTTAAATTGTTGTAAAATAATCAGACTCTAGAATCCAAGAAGGAAAGGAAGACTAGAAATTCTAATCATGGTCTGTTGCTTATGGGCTCATACCAAGACTCGAGGTATAGTTTGGAGTATATATACGAGGAGATCTTCAATGTAAACATCAATATTCAAAGAATAAAGAATAGTTGCTCACCTTGTACTTGTATCTTGTCTGCTTCCTACTGTTCTTGTGCTTGCTGTGAGAGGTTTTACAATATAAATATTAGCGTGGTGCCCAAATAAAGCAGAAATTAAAGGGTCACAACTAAATTAGAGTCGGTGGCCGAACGACAAGGCAGACAAACACCCGACATCCTTGTGCGCCACTGCTAGATGCACAGTAGCATCAAGTACGTGAATCTTGCGCGCTTTCGCGCTTTAACCCTTTACCTTTGGAACAATGAATCCTGCGTTTGCTGCGGATACAAGCAAAGAATTAGAAAAAAAAAAGAAGAAGCACTGTTGGTCTACCCGGACCGCCGGCCCGGCCCTTGACGTTTCAAACATTCATCTTTGTCTCTCTCACACACATTCATCCATCGTTGATCCAATAACTCTGCGAATTCTCCTGCTGGGAATACTGAGGTATGTCGATCACTAGACTTGACGACTCCATTCGATTGCAAATACAAGTCCATATGTGTAACTCATGTTGCATTGTTCAATATAACTAACTGATGCGTGTGTGATGGTTCTGGCATGCTTGTGTGTCTGCCTGACCCAGGCACGACAGAGACTGGTAAGCTGACGGCGGCCTGCTTCCAGTTAATCCATTCCAGCTAGCGCATCATGCGTTCTGAGGTAACTAATTAAACCCAATTTGCATGCAGGCTATCATCTATCTGTGCATCTAAAGTAGGATATGTAATGTAAATATATGCATGCAGGTCATCGAGGCTGACACGATCGACGCGGCTGCTGAACAAATCCTGAATGAGCTCAGCAAGGACACTACGAGGCGAAGCAGCAGAAGCAGAGAGAATGTCATCTACTTCGACGGCTGGGACGGCCTGGGGGCATCCGCCGTCCTCCGAACGGTTGCCCAACGCCTGGCCGCATCAGCCTCTGATGAGCAACCAGCTCCGGACGGCGTGCAGTTTCATCACATCATCCACATCGACTGCTCAAAGTGGGAGAGCAGGAGAGCAGTGCAGAGGGCGATAGCAGAGCAGCTTAAGCTTCCTGCTCGGGTAATGGAGATGCTCGACAGGCAAGATGAGGACGACGATTTCCATGGGCTGGCAGAGGGGTCCCGTGCCGAGATACCGCAGGTCGTCACAGAGATCTACGAATTCATACAGAACCATAGGTTTGTGGTGATCTTTCTGAACGGGAGCTGCGAGGAAGTTGATCTGACCAAGTTTGGCTTACCCCTGTATGGATACACTAGCAACAAGATGCTGTGGACATTTCGTGGGAGGTTCCGGCTCAACCCCAGGATGGAAATCGACGGGGCCGTCAAGAGCACAGGAGTGACCGATGTTTTCTTCACGGCCTCACGCCATGAGCAAGATCCACAGGTGCACTGGTCCTACCTTGTGCGTCAAGAGGCTGCGGATCTCATTGCACGCAAGATTACCGATACTGCAGGCGGCATCATGTATTCCCCGGCGCAAGTTGAAGACTGCTTCTTGTACATGCTAAAGCTTTGTCTCATGACAGGCGGACACCATTCCATCGACTATGATTTGACCACCCATGGCTGTAACTACTGGATATGTGATGGCATCATACAACAGGGAGATGATGGTGATGATGGAGCATGGCGAGCTGCTGATGATCTGCAGCAGGAGATGCGATTGGATGTGGAATGTTACCACCAATATTTGTCTCCTCACATGTTAAGGCGTGCTGAAACCATGCCATACTGGACTTCACCATCTTATGGGTATCTGTTGAGCCCAGCCAACGGAGACATTTTCCAACACTTGAACAAACCTATTGATGTGCTCAAGCTCTCGCACTGCAGCTTCAGCTTCTCATCACCTCCATTCCTCTGCTGCCACAACCTTAGGTTTCTATGGCTCGAGCACTGTCAAGACCAAGCAATCGGCACAGACGGAGCTGCAGATAAGGAGCAAGTCATCCAGCGGTGTTTCCAGCGGCTGTGGGTGTTGGACGTGCGTTACACGCGCTGTGATTGGATCTTGTCCGCACGGACGCTTGATTTCATGGCTCAACTCAAGGAGCTAAATGTGATGGGAGCCCAGGGCTGGGACATGGGCCAGCTGCAGGGGCGTCTCCCTAACATCCGCAAGCTCCGAGTAACAAAGTCAACAGTCGGCTGCAGTAATTGTTCAGAAAACAACTTGATCTTCTTGGGGATGAACAAGATGGAGCTCCTTGAGTTTTCTGGAAATCGTACTACCATGCCAGGTGTGGCAAACATACCGGAGATGAGCACCAGCAACAACTGCCTTGAGACTGTCATCATTATTGACGGGTGTGTTGGGATACAAAAGTTCTCCTTCAGAGGATGTGCTAAGCTAAAGCATATATTGTTGAGTGGATTGTTTGAGGATCTCCGCATCCTAGACTTGTCGGGCACAGCTATCAAGACGCTGGATCTCAATGCCATGATAGTTCGAAACCTTGATGAGCTCTTCCTAGATGGCTGCGAGAAGCTCTGTGCAATCCTGTGGCCACCAGAAGACAGAAGGAAAAGCCATTTGCAGAAGCTGCACATCGACACCACACAGTCAGCTGCGGCATCATTATTGGCACCAGGCCGGGATGAAAAGTCCATGGAGGGTCGTAACACTACCACCAGAGTCAGGAGAAGATCATCAGCATCATTATCTGTGGCCCATGGCGGTCGATTACCCTCTGAATTTTATTGGTGCATATGGGTAAGAGATGCAAGGCTCCTCAGGTCACTTGTGCCCCTTGAAAAAAGCTATTTTTATAGTAGGGATGTACACATGGAGATTTCCTCTCCTGCCGTTGCTTTAGGTTCTGCAAGCAAGGAAGCAGTCGATAGCAGGAGCAGTATGAAGCAAGGTAAAGATAATTCGACGTATACAGATGTTGTAGACAGCTTCAAAGACCGTATGCTGCTGCAAGCAAGCCAAGGCGATGGTGATGCACCAACGCTCACAGGGATATGTCCGTGCCCAGATATGCCTTCCTTGGAGGCCAGTAACTGCTACGTGCACATGCAAGACCGCGGACAGCCGAGAAGCACCGAATCACTGCAGGAGGGTGAAGAAACAAGTACTATTATTACCATGCCAGATCTGATCTGTCGGAATGCTCGCATACTGCACGTGCATGATAGCTTGTCCATCACCAGTATCCCAGGCCATGCACCTGCGATGAGTTCAACATGGTATTATCTACGTTGGTGCCGAGTCGAGCGGTGCCCCAAGTTGGGATGTGTATTTACCACTCCTCAATTAGAAGGGAGCGGTGACGAGCCCATCTTTTTCTACCTGAGCACATTCTGGGCATCACAGCTCCCTAAAGCACGCTACATCTGGAATTGGAGCAGAACATTGGCATTCGACATTCGGAGTCGATCATTTGAGGATCTTACGATACTGCACCTAGACTTGTGCCCCAGAATAATACATGTGCTCCCCTTGGCCATGCCAATGGTCGAACGCAGTTTAGGCAGCCTAGTGACCCTCGAGATTGTGTGGTGTGGGAATCTCGAGGTTGTCTTCCCCTTGTACACCGATGCTGATGGGAGCCACCAACATCAGGAGCAATCAATAATTACGGTGGAATTAGGGAAGCTGGAGCGCATCCACCTGCACGAGCTGCCCAAGCTACAGGGCATCTGCGGGCGCTGGATGATCTCTGCTCCCATGCTTGAGACCGTCAAGATCAGGGGCTGCTGGAGCCTCAAGCGCCTGCCGTTCGTCAGCAGCGGCGGGAGCAAGAAGGTGGAGTGCGACTGCGAGAAGGAATGGTGGGAGAAGCTAGAGTGGGACATGGGCGCCAACCACCATCCTTCCCTGTACAAACCGATCCACTCGCGGTATTACAAGAAGACCATGCTCAGGGGTTCCGTGCTCACCTGAGGTACGTACGCCTAGGCATTGTTGCATTGTTGGTCTGAATGAATTGAACTGATCATTTGGTTTATTCTTTCCTTGGATTGCTGCAGCCTGCAGGATATATCTATCAGTGGTGGCTGCTTGCTTCCTCCGCCTGCGTAATGTAATATGGCGCCTGCTTGCTTTAACCTCACAATTGTGCTCTTTTTTTTTTCCTTCTCTTCCCATCCTTGTGCTCTTGGTTTGGCAAAGTGTGGGTTGCGGTTCTATATACTACTGCTGATGCTTTGCTTTGCTTGGCTTGGCTTATGGTTGGCATTGCGTGGCCCCTGCATTCATGGTCGTGACTCGTGTCCTACTCTTGGCAGTGTACTTGCTTCTGATGTCTGTGTGTGTGTGTGTCCAGAATGCTTGATCCGTCTGTGTTGTTATTGTGGTGGCAGTCCCTCCCCTATTTGTGTACAAGTAATAATAAGTGATGATGGTTGTACTTTTGTGTGATGTGCTAGTTGTGGTATTGCTATACAGCACGTGCATGATCGTTCTTTGCATAAGGAGCTCGTTAGTCATGTACATAAGCCCACGATGCTCCGGCGTTGCTCCGTGAACATTGACAAGAGCTGTGCTGTGGTATTTAATTGTAGGGTAAGAACAGAATTCTTAGCAGGATACGAAAGTAAACATCAATATTCCATTCTATGGCCCCTGCTTGGCATGGCTTATTGTGTGACTTTTCCTCCGGCTTTTGTCCAGGTCCTACCAAAAACAAAAATCCAAACCGGCTGCAGTAGAAAAGCCCACCCGAAGCCCCCTGGCAGCTTGCACTAGACACTGAAGAGAGAAAAACAATGGCTATCCCTGCAGATCTCAGTACCAACTTGGCCGTCAAGTTTGTAGTAACTACAGCTAGAAACCAATCACTAAGTTCTCCGAAGCCTGCCTATACCGATTTAATTTATCCTAAGCACAATCTTTCTTTCTTTCTAGATCATCGTGATCTGGAATGTTTGGGGTGTATATGGTTGAAGAAACTATATATCTAGGATAAGCACCAGCTGCAACAATGCAAGCTTGAGACTATGATGGTTACGTTATTGATGGATGTGTTGGGGTACAAATGTAGGGGACGTGCTAAGCTGAAGAATCTATTGCTGAGTCGATTGTTTAAGCGTCAAAATGCTCAGTGCCATGACAGCCCAGAACCTTGATGAGCTCTTCCCGGATGGCTGCGAGAAAAAACCCCAGGGAGAGGGTAGCTCTACAACCAGTGCCACGAGAACATCATGGCTACCTGTGGCCCATGACCGTCGAGTGCCCCCTCCGAATTTTGTTGGTGCATATGGGTAAGAGATGTGAGGCTCCTCAGATCACTTGTGCCCGTGAATGAGAGTTTCGGTGTCATGCATTTGGAGATATGGCCCCGTGACGTTGCTTTTGGTTCTGGCAAAGGTGACGAAGCAGTCAATAGCAGTAACAGTAACAAGCAGCTACATGGGCTGCTAAACGTGGGGCACCAACCTAAAGATAACTCGATATACGTAGATGTTCTGCATGCAAGCGAAGTGATGTGCCAACAGTGACACAGATATGGCCTTAGGGGATCTGTGCTCATCTGAGGTACATACTATACACCTTGATTGGTACGTGCATATATGTCGACTCGATTGCATGGTTCGTGCTTCTGGTGTGCCTACTACATACATGCGTCAGGTGTGCGTGCGTCCTGAATGCATGAGGTTACGGACGTTGGTGCGTGATCCATTGCACAAATGTGTGTGAATGCACTTTGACTTCTGTTTGTGTGTATATGAACCAACAGATAAAACGGATTCCTCTTCTCCTTACTACTCTGCTTGCTTGCTTCCTCTGTCACCTGCTCTGCTTCGGTGTCTTGACACTGCTCTGTTTCGGTGTCACTGCGGCCTTTTCTTCCCCTGCTTTTGGTCGATCGATTTGCGCGCCATGGTTTGCTTCTTTGGTCTGTCAGTTTTTTTTTAACGAACCGGTAGAAGAACTGCCAATTATATTAAAATGAAGGAAGTCCTCGACGGGCAAAGCTGTACAGGTGAGCAACAATTACACAACGGGAAAGCAAAGCCTAACAACTCTAACTTCAACTCCCATATACATGTATCTATGTACGAAAATTAGGACTGGCTAATGAGCGTGCAGAGGTGTTTTACCCCTGCCATCTTCCAGTTGTTGAGCTCGTCTCGTGCTTTAAAAAAGACACCGCCATTCGATGTGTCCCTCTTGTCAAATATTTTTGCATTTCGCTCCTTCCACACGCTCCAGGTGGTAAGCATGAGAAGCGAGCGCAGTCCCTTTCGCAAGTTGCAAGTCGCCTTCGCCATCATCGTCCACCATTCGTGCAGTGAGCCTGCTTGCGGCCACTCCCTTGGATACCTTTGCTCCATCACCTATCTGAATGTTAGCGGCCGCTGCGAAAAGAAGCCTATCAGTTTTATTGGCTGGGATTTCTGAGCCTACCCATGTCTTTTCTGGTGCCTTCCATTCTTGCCAAGTAATACGGACGCGGTTTGCGGTCAAGTATTTGGGATTGCCACTAACCACGGGCCGGCTGAGGCGTGTGCACTTTCAGCCCCTCATTGATAAGGCCGTTGGCAAGCTAACTGCATGGAACATGAGGAACATTGCGCCGGCAGGATGACTGACTCTCACCGAAGCGGTACTCACATCCCAGCCCATATACCTCCTCACGGCCATGGGGGCATCGAAAGAAATTTTGGAGGAGATCGACGCCAAGCGGAGACGTTTTTTCTGGGCCGGTGCGGCGACACTCACGGGTGCCGACTTGTTATTACAACTCAGAGAGTTGAATAGCTTGTTGTAGTTGTGCAGATTTATTATTACAAGCTGCGATTTGGATGATTTTGCCTAGGAAATTGAATAGCTCTACGAACTTAATTCTGCAAGTCATAATTAGGCAGAAATAAGTAGTCAAATTACGATAAAAAAATATGACTGCTTTATTGAATTGTAATTCTATAACTAGGGTTGATAGCCGATGTACATAAATATGTAAATCAAAATTTAGTGATAGAATCAACAGAGTTGCTCGATGTTCCACGGGTTGTCGACGTCTTCATCAAAGAGATGTTGGAGCCTATACGACTCAGGTCCAGGAGCTTGGACACGACAAACGGTCCCTCCCACGATGAGTTTAGCTTGTGCAGCCTCTTGGTGTGTCGGATACGCTTGAGGACCATATCGCCTACATTGAAAGCTTTGGTGATGTCTAGCTTGAAGAAGAGTGCGGGTATCCTTGCTCTATGGAAGCGCCTAGCCATGTTTCGTATTGTAATGAAGTTGTCATGGATGCTCCTTTTCTTGATGAAGGCGCTTTGCATTGACGAGATGAGCTCTTTCATATGCGGGGCGAGCCTTAGGGTGAGAGCTTTTGTGATGATCTTGACAAAGGAGTGAATCAAGCTGATCGATCGGTAGTCGATGATGGACTCCGCACCCTCTTTTTTGAGCAGCAAGATGATGTTTGCTGTGTTAATCAATGGTAGGCTTGCAGTACGGAGATTATGAAAGGCATTTGCCACTTGCACCATATCACTCTTTGATTTCCTTTGAAGAATGCTCCGGTAAACCCATCGGGTCCAGGCGCCTTATCAGATGGCAGTTCAAAAACTGCCCTTTTCAGCTCTTCCTCGGTGAAAGGCACATCTAAAGAACGCAGGTCCAAACTTGGGAGCTGCAGTTTGTCCCGGTCGATGTCTAGAGTCGTTGGTCTGGCCTGCTCATTACTCTCTTGAAGTGGTCCTGAACTACCTTGCTTTTCTCTTCATGATTGAGTGCCCATCCTGGCCCGTGCTTCAAGCGCTGAATATGGTTCTTGGGCCTTCTGCCATTTATCTTGCTGTGGAAAAATTTTGTATTTGCATCCCCGAGCTTCAAGTTTGTGATCCATGATGCTTGTTGCTTCCTAGCACGATGAACCACTGCTTGGCCCATTACTCTGCGCTTGAGCTTGTGTCGCAGCACAGCTTCCTCACGCAATGTTATGGTAGCCGATAGGTGAAACTCACCAATCGTGATCTCACACACTTCCACGCGATCGTCATTCCATAACATCAGGAGCCCCCCCTTTGGTTCCTAGCAATCCCATTGGCCGGCTTGAAAGCAAAATTTGACAGCCGGTAGCCCCCCAGATACGCGGCGGTATAAGCATCAACTGTTTGAAACTTCATCTCTTGGAAGCATGCAACATGACAGAAAGTTGTAGCAATGGTGCTGTGAACAACATCCCTGCGGGCTCGCTGATTTAGCCCTCGAACGTTCCAACACATCAGGGCCTATCATCAAATAACATGAGAAGAACTCTGGTTGCCCCCTTCGCAGATGAAGCAGCACACTTGATACGAGACGAAGGCAACAAAAGTTGGAGGTTCATGCGGCCCGAACGCTATTTGAACTGAAGTTTTGAGAGGGGTTTCTACTCCACACAGGGAGCACCACCAGCGTGAACTGATATTCTGAAGAAGGTCTCTACTCCACACAAGGAGCACTTGCAGGCGAAATAATTGCAACATAAAAACAGATAGAAGACGCATCAGTGACAACCCATCCGGAGCTAAGCTGCCAGCACCACAACCGCATCCTCCAGGTCGTCGATGCCCTCTCCCAGAAAGTCATCAAGGTCAATGTCCATTGCTTAGGCTTCGGCGTCGTCGAGGTTGAATATTGCTGTGAGAGCCTTGATGATCTCAGCTGGCAGCGGTCCGCTGAACATCGCGAGGTATTCCTGCAAGGCACGTTCAACTGGCTCGAGCTCATCATTAAGCAGCCCGAGCTTGCGACAGAGATTCTGATGCGCGCGGCGAACAGCAATCATTGGCGGCGTTGGCAAGACGTGCACTTCGCCGCACCACAAACATGTTAAAGGTGCGCTTCTTGCGCAGACATGTCAAAGGCGCATCGTAGGTTGGTGCAGCACCGGCTCTAGCAGCGTGACAAAGAGGCTAGCGATGTTGGGGAGGTCGCCAGCTGCTGGAGTGGTAGGCGATGGCGCTGACCGAGGTGTGGCCTGCACCGGAGGCATGCCCAGCACCGTGCCCATCGCGTACCCAGAGGTTGCTGCTCCAGGCGTTGCCGGAGCAGCGTCAGAAGACGCCGCACTTTCATCTGTGGCCGGCAGCGCCACCTTCCTGGCGCTTGGCGTTTCAGGGAGGGGGCCAAAGAAATGCACCCCCTCGCAGGCCTGGATCTCCAATTGCCGCAGCGCAAGCTCGACATCGTGGTGAGTGGTGCCATTCCCGACCGGGAGGGTCGCACTCATGCGAACTTGTGGGAGCGCATCCTTGATGCGTCAGAAGGCATAGGATGCCGGCACCAGGGGCGGACTAAAAGCCGCCGTGCGCACCATCGCACGGCGACGGGATGAGGCTTCATTCTTGTTCCCACCATCCAGCAGGACATCGCCCATGCCAAGCAGCATGGCGAGCGCCACCGCCTTAATGACGTCTAGTAGCAGGGATACGATGCCTAGAACATCGCCGGCCTTGTCGCCTGCATTTCTCTTGTCATATGCCACGAGGAGGTCACACATTGCCGCCTGCAGCGCAGCGGCTTGCTGAGCGAACATGTCCTGTAGCTGAGTCATACCTGTGGCTCGCCGAACCTGCTGGTCGGGTAGTGGCGTCAGGTAGGCATCAGCTCCCTCAGCGTGGCGCCACCCACCGCTGTGGCGACTGCCGGTGCCCCAATCGCACCGACGCAGTGACTGCTCCCGCTCATGGTAGATGTCGTCGTGGCCGCCCGTCTTGTAGCCGTGGTGAGCACGCCTGTCCCGCGCGCTCCCGTCACCGCTGATGTCGTCATCCTCAAAGTCCGGCCTTTTGCGGTTGCGGTGGTTGCCGGTGCGCGGGTGGTCATTGTTGTACCCATGCCGAGCACACTCATCCTTGTCCTTACCTCATCGCTCCACCATGTCCTCCCTGCCCCTTCGTTCCGCTGTGTCCTCTCTACCCCTGCGGGGCTGGTAGGGAGCAGGCGGGGGCGGGTGGTGCGGGAAGATCTCAAAGAGGCGGCTGGGCACCTTTGCGCCATCCGCCACTCCCAGGTGCCAACCAGGGAGACGATGCTTGGCCGACGTCAGGGCACCACTGTGGTCGACCGTTGCACTGTGCAGTCGTGGATTTCATCCAGATGCAGGTAGACACAGTACTTGCGTCCATGTTGCCAGCGCTCTGGCGGCGTCTCCGTGATCAGAACAGAGGCGAGCTGCTTGTCTCTTAATTAGCTGGTGAAGTTCAGGCGGACCTTCTTGGTGATGGCACATGGATCCGCAACCCATGCCCAAAGATCAATTGTTTTTGTCTCTGCAGAGCACATAAGATTTGTCTCAATGTTCTCAAGAGCACAAGACTTACTGATGATCTTTTCGGCTATGTCCTCTATCCAAGCATGGCCTGGAATGCCATCCAAGCAGTGGCGCACCCTGTACACGGCTATGTCCTCTATCCAAGCATGGCCTGGAATGCCATCCAAGCAGTGGCGCACCCTGTACAGGAGCATCACCCCCTGCACATGGTTGACGCTCCTCCACTTGATGAAGTGGATCTTGATCCTCTGGCGCTTGGCGAAACCCTTCTTGACCGCCTCCTTGCAGTGCTTGTTGTACTTGAACCTGATAAGGAAGGCCTCAGGATGGTGCTTGGTGACAGTGACCTTTTCCTATCGAAGCCGGAACTCATCACGGATGGCCACCACCACCTCAGCCGCTCCGGTGTTGGGTGGGGCGCGCATGGCCCAGGAGACCAAGGTGGTGTGCTCCCAGTCGTGGAGGTCAGCATCGATGGCATACGAGGCGGGGATGAAGCAGGTCTCCTCCTCCGGGCGGGTCGCGAGGTCGCCGACCTACAGCATGACGAGACCTTCGGCGCGCGGTGGCGGCGGAGGGAGTTCTTCCTCTTCTGGCTCAGGCTCCGGGGCCCAGTGGGCTGGGGTGCGGTCGGCGTTGAGGGCCTTGTAGTCGTGCTCACGGTGGCCGGAACGGCGACAACGGAAGCAACGGACTGGATCCCGACAGTCCATGACGCGGTGGCGAGTGCTGAGGCAGACGAAGCACCTACCCAGGGTCTTTTGACGAAAAGCTTGCAGATTCATTAAAGCTTGGTCGCCGCGGGTTGATGTGGGGCGCTTCGGCTGGAGTGAATGCACCGTACTCCTCCGTATCACCGGTTGGTGGCGATTGGAGCAGTGGCGTCGCTGCACACGGCTGCAGCCTGGCTCCAGCTCTTCAGCGGCGCGTGGCGGGGGGTGTCCGCGTGGCGGGGGGTGACCTGCCACGCTAGGCCGGTGGTAGACCTGCCGCAGATGTGGCCTTGGAGGTGACCAGTCTTGCTCAGGGAAGTAATTGCTCCTGGCCGGGACAGTAATGGCGGTGACCAGCCTTCGTTTATCAATTGCTCCTGACACGGTGACCAGTCATATTTTATCAAGCATCAGATTGCTCCGTATCAATGCACTAGTATGTCCTAGCTGACTGTTTTTTTGCATCTACAGATACCTCATTTGTTTTTGCATTTTGTCTCCTGACTGTTCATCTCAACTATTAGGCAGAACCACAGTTGTTTTTGCATTTTGTCTCCTGACTGTTCATCTCAACTATTAGGCAGAACCACAGAGGAACATTTTTTAGTTCATGATACATCACTAGCTAGTGCTCAACTTGAGACTGCCACATTCTTTTTTTTTCTTTTATGACCATTCCAGTTTGAAAAACGACATAGGATTTTCATACTGGGATATTGAAAAATGATCAAAGTGATCTCTATGCAAAACTAAAGTATTCTATTTACAATGTCAATCTGTCCCGGTCCTCTCACACAATAAAACACAACATTTGATATCATCCATCTTGATCCAAAGATAAAAACTGCAATCTGCATGTGACTTCTTTACATATGCACAAACTTTAGATTCAAACAATAGAACTCAAAGCTGAGGTTCTGCTGGGTCTCTGGAATGTATTTTTTTTGTTTTACTTGTGATCGTTAGCTTGTCATTGAAACTATTTGCGATAATCTAAGAAAGAACTATCATACTAGTGCATTGATAAACGAAGTAAGACAAAGGAATAATCTGATACTTGATAAAATATGAGAAAATAGCTAACCTTTTTTCTTTGGACATCCATTGCAGGTTTTTGCCGCCGCTCCCTGCCCCACCCTGCCGCCTGCACCTTGCCCTCCCGCCGCCCCACACCCTCGAGTTGTCGTGTTTTTGCAAGGTATAAGATGTGTATGTGGTTGTCGGCCATCGTGCCGTTTGTTTGGTGTGGATGTGGTTGTCGGCCATCGTGCCGTTTTATTTGTTACGGGTTTTGGGAACCTCCCCGTGCAGGGGAGGTGCTGCCAAAATTTAGATTTGACACTACTATATTCCTTTTCTTGCAGGAGAGGCTTCTTTACCGTCCTCGACTCGTCACTTTGCAGGACAGCAAGGTGAGGCATCCTACACCTCTCTTTCCGTATGATGTTCGTATATCACGTAACCTAGCCAGGCATCTCCCGTTTGAAAGAGATATGGTTGGAAATATGTAGATCTTTGCATATCTATAATCATATCTGTTTCGAATTGTACACATTTTTTGGACAACCCGAGGATGTGTAGGTGCGGTTAGGTTCCATGCTCTACTCCAATCCGTGATAGAGTTTCAGCAGCATTTTCCTGTTGTTCTCTGGATACACAATCTCTCTGCCAGGACGTGTATTTGGAGAACAGCGGGGAGGTGTTACCGAAATTCTATCTCGGATCGGAGTAGAGCATGCAAACTAACCCATCTACACATCCTCGGGTGGGATTAGGACCTATCTTCATCTATTACAAAGTATAGGAACGTGTAGATGCAACGTGCTTTTTTATATTACTTGCTGATATGCTAATGGTATATATATCATAATATTTATTATCTATTTGAATTTACTCCAACCGTGATCTCTACAACTCTTGTCACGAGTCCCCTCATCCAAAAGCCGTGATTCCCTTTAACGTTTCCATTCATTATTCTAGAATGATGGCATCTTAAAAATTTCAAATGGAATTCCATTTTCTCCTGTGTTTCTTGTGGTCCTAGTCCTACTAATCATACTTGCATTAACAGTACTCATCATGTCCTACTAATCATATATATGTGCAGTATTGGCCGATCCACAGTACTGATGCAATCCCAACTTTTCTAGCTCGTTTTGAGCTAACGCAGCAGTCAGAACATTTGGTATCCATGCACGTGGGATATGGTGCTTGATGGATTCATAGATAGTGACACAACAGGAGGAAACTAGCTCACATACTTGATGATTGTGTGGGCACGAGCACGAGCATAGCTGTGCCCCATACAAAAAGAATTGTTACCGGGTAATGATGGTGCCCATTGTCACGTGCTCAGCTTTTGTACTTGAAAATCTCTCGAAATGGACTTAAAAGTTGATAGCCATCTATACTTTGAAACCGTAAGTGGTCATTTTGCCGGTGACAAACAATACCACACAAGACATGTTTCCTAGTGACTTCTTTTTTCGTTTTTTCGATAAGGGATGGACACACCAACCCATGGCTACTCTATGGTTGCTCTGATGCCTGCCCTGTAGCTGCTGCAAACAACTTTGGGGGGCCATCTTCCTGCCTTGCTATAAGGCAGCAACCGTCACAATCCTATACATGTGTTACATTATGGCTACAGACGTAGGTTTGATCCTTGATGTGAATTGTGTGCCCATCGTATCGATCATTGTCCTACCGAATTGGCCCTCCTTGATCTCGGGAGCTGCTCCACGCATGGAAGCCTCCAGTCCATGTTTTTTGTGTAATTTAGCCTTTTAGAAATCTATTTTCATAAATAGACCCTGATGAAACTTATTTCGATAATGGACCGAAAAGCTTGGCGTGCACGGGCAGGATGTAACTATATACCTTCAATTAGTATATACATTGTGTGTATGTGAACAGTCTCTAGTTTATACCTATGTGCTCTGGCATCACTCGGAGTGGGCATTCGGTTTAAACCGACAATTCGGTTCGGTTTCTTCGATATTGCAAAATTTCGGTGGGACAAAATCAGGAACCGATCGGTGCCTCGTAAAATAAAAAATGACGATTTTACTGTCGGTATTTTCGGTTTGATGTTCGGGTTTCACTGAAGTTCAATCCAAGTCCATGCCTTCACCTCCTCCCAATCCTCAATCGTCGTCACCAGGTAGCTACCAAGTCCAAGGCAACGAAATGAATGATTCATGGGATTCAGCATAGTAACTAATAGGAGGAATCTAGCAAATGATGTTGGTGTTGCTCCAATGTACAAAATTTTATACACTTTTGTAGGAAGATCTAAGTGACATGCCAAACAGTTCAAAGAAAAATATGTAATTACTAAATATTTTATTGGTGGTTCAAATTGGCAGCTAGCCAATCTGGCGAGATCGACCGGTCTCAACGGTCTATCAAAACAGTATGACTGGTTGAGGCCTTGTAGCCAGTCTGGCAATACAAAGCGGTCTGACCAGTTTGCCCTAGTCCGAGTAGAATTAGGAAGTAAATGTAGATTACGACCCCACCTTATAAATATAAAAGGTCACAGTCGATCGAGGGTTTATCCAATGGATCACATCGAATACCTTTTACTTTTTATCTTCAAACCCTAATCTTTTCCAACCCAACTTCCTCTTCCTCCTTCGTCTCTACAGAGTTGAGGACGCTCCGAGTGGCATGCCGATCAAACAGCAGCCCTAGGCGCGCCCGAGGATAGACGTGCAAAGCTTATTTATTCCTTGTTTAATAGTATCATAATTAATTAGTCATGTGACAGCATGCATGTACTCCACAAGGTAGGAATTTATAGACTTACGGTCTTATCGATCACATTAATTTGCATGACAACTGTATGGGTAAGCTATCGAAATTTGATTTAACTAGTCCATCAACCCGTGCTCCCGCACGGGCTAATATTTTTAGAAGCTATTGTATTTGAAAATTATTTAGAAATTAAACTTCTAGCTAATAATCAAAATGTATTACCTACTACTCACTTATTTTTTTTTTCAATACGTCAACATAATACTTATATAGATATGTACCTATCTTTGTCCAATTGTGATTGATTTTTAATTAATAATTACTCTATGCACTTTTTCATCCATATTCATACTTTTTCCATTTTGTATCGCACCTCCAATCCTCCATACATTATGTTTAGCATACAAATCAATATTTTTCATCAATTCCTCACGTACATGTATAAATGGTCTAAATGGTGACACTCATCATGTGTATATACTTTAACTTAGTATTTTTATATTAATAATGACATAAATAGGTTATTTAGAATCATATATTATTTTGTTTTTGACATTAATGTATGATGCACATGAAGATAATTAGATTAAGATTTAGATGTTTAATTTATGTTATTTTTAATAACAACTTACGTGGGTAATATAGATAAAATTTTAGAATGACATTTTAAGTTATGCTTTATTATGTATTAGTAAATTGGATGAAGATTATGATATTACTTTAGATTATTTTTTATAATAACTGAGCTCGGTAATTTAGATATAGGTTTAGAGCTCATTTTTGAATATTTTCACAATGATAGTGGTGGGTAACTTTTTAGAAAATATAATAGATCAATGGCTATGATTATTAGAGTTTACAGGATTGGTGTTTGATGTTTTTGATTTTTATGAGAATTTGTCTCTTTTTTTTTCTAGCTTGTCTCATGGGAACTAATGCGGAGTCTCCAATGGAAAAAAATAGGACTACATTGCTAAAAAATTATTACCATAAGCTACCTCTCGTTTGTTAAATATTCAAACACAATAGATATATACTTATTATCTTCATCCAATTGTGATAGATTTTAGTTAGTAATTACTCTATAATATTTTCATTCACATTTATAATCTTTAACTTTTCACTTTGCATCGCAGGTATGCGCTTGAATTTGTTTAATGAACCCTAAGTTTATGATACAATTTTAACATAGAAATCTATATTCTCATCACTTCCTCTATATCTTTATAAATGGTGACACATCATGTGTATAGAACTTAATTATTATATCATATACCAATAGTGCAAGATATAGACGATTTAGAATCATATATTATTGTATATTTTAATTAAGGTTATTTGATTCAAACATAGGGTTATCATGTTATTTTTAATAATGGCATGTGTGGGTAATATAGATGCAAATTTAACAGGTTACTTTAAGTTTTAAGTTTTTAAGTAATAGCGGTGGGCAATTTGGTTGCAAATTAGGGGGTTATTTTAAATATTGTTTATAATGGCATAAGTGGGTAATTTTGATGAAGAGTAGGGGGTTACTTTAGTTTATTTTATATAATGACAGAGGTGGGTAATTTATATATAGATTTAGGGGGTTACTTTAGGCTATTTTCATAATGGCATAGGTGGGTAATTTTTTAGAAAACATAATAGATTTAATGGCTATGATGATTTAAATCTATCGATTAATGGTCGGATGTTTTGCTTTTTTGTGAGAATTTCTAGGATTTCTCTCTTTTCCTAGAGTGTCCACCTAAGAATCCTAGGTGGCTTCACCTAGAGGCTTCAAAAGGAGCCTCCAATTAGTAATAGTAAGATTTGTACAAGTATCTGTAGCAACTGCTTGTATGTAAGAGATATATTGTAGAAATAGACCATTTCCATTTCTGTAACTGTCCGTACGACTGCTTACAAGCAGCCATCCTAGGACGGCTGCGTGTAGAAATATGGCTTTAGTGCACGGCCGCTTGTAGAAATGTGTTGTGACAAAAAAAAAACATGTTTCCAGGGATTCGAACCCCGGGCCCTTGAACCTCATACATACTATGTGAGCAGGAAGACGTGCAAAAGTTGAATTTATTCCTTTGGTTCACTCATGGCATCAAATTAACAATTTATTTTTTATTGTTTCTTATAGAACCCTCAACTGTGATTTTGAAAACCTAAACGCTCTCAATCAAAAAAAAAGGACACAGTAACAAAGTTGTAGATCTCGTAGACTACGTACTACAACTTTGATACGGAACATGTCACAATCTGATATTTTTTAACAACAATTCAAAAATATATATGAGAAGTTGTATCGAATATTTCGGCCCGTAAAAAACGATCTCGAATGAAAGTTATCAAAATAAAGTTTTTAACCCGCCGAGCTCTACGAGATTTGTAATTTGAAGTTGGTGTTATGTAGAAGTTATAAATGTATTTTTAGACATTTCAACAAGTTCTTAAGAGGACTGGGTCGTGGAAATGGCCATTTTCACAATCAGTCCCATAGGTCGAACTCTTATCGATCGAAACGGAGGCATTCCTACAAGCGGACGACTTATGTATACCAAATGTGAATATGAATTTACAAAAGCGGTCGGTAGCCTATTGACAAGGCAAATGAACTGCAGCAGCGTTAGAAGTTACAGTCCGATTGTGAGGGGAAAAAAACCGATGGTGGCCTGCAAAAAGATTATTTTTTTGAAGCAATAATGATACTGATTGATCGATGTAGGCTCGATGGAATTGAACTCCATGCCCATCATATCCTGTGGGCTGTGGCCTGTGGGTGGGAACAACCACATGGATTCCGATTTCCGACCACGATCTGTCTATAAATAGTGCCCGGCTCGTAAGCCTGATTCCAACCCACATACGCTTAATTCTTCTACACTACCACACAACCACACATCAACGTACACCACCTACCGGCCGCATGGCACCCATGGCCGTCCTTTTCCTCCTGATATGATGGTCACGATGGCCGAGGTGACGCTGGGTTCAGCTGGGGGCACCACCAGCGAGCTGACGCCGCCGGGAGCTGCTGGAGGCATCGCCGGCGGCAGCGAGCTGACGCCGCCGGGACCTGCTGGAGACATCGCTGGCGGCAAGACGACGACCCCGGGATCTGGTGGAGGAACCGCCAACGAGCTCACGCCAGGATCCGCTGGAGGAAGTGCCACTACGACCGCTGGTGTCGCCACTTTGCTCCAGCAGGAGCTATCGCTACTTGATCTCGGAAGCAATTGCTCCGTCGACTGCATGAGGTGCCTTTTTTTCACCATCGTGCCCTGCTTTGCTGATGGAATTATCTGTTTGGACCCATTGGTCGTGGCCATGTGCTTCATCGAGAACATCGACCTCGTTGAGAACTGCTTCGGCACCGGCGAGGGCAGCGCCAGCGGCGAGCGCAAGCTGACGACCCCGGGATCTGCTGGAGGACCAGCTAGCGAGCTGATGCCGGGATTAGCTGGGGCAAGTGCCACTACGGCATTGCCCCGGCAGGAGTTGGGCCTACTTGATGATATTGGGAGGAACTGCTCCAACGACTGCAAGGACTGCCTCCTTAACAGCATCGGCTCCTGCGCTATTGGTGGAATCATATGTGGCACTCCTTGGGGCGTCTTCACGTGCCTCATCCAGAGGTTCAGCATCATTGTGGGATGCTTCGGCACCAAGCCAACCTAGTTGTTGACTAAGCTTTGTAATACTGTGAAGTAGATGATAATGGATCTTGCATCTACATCAGGTAACATTCACATATATTGTACCCACATGCATTGCTTCTTGATGTATGGGCAGGCAGTACCCAGCCGTGTTTGTAGCTTCAATTTTTAGTTTATATTACGTGTATGTGTAATCTCCAGTACTGTATGTGGCATCATCGATTAAAATTAAATAAAGAGATGTAGTATATTTTACCATTTGACCTGGTGGAGAAAGCTAGCACTGTCAAGTGCATGTGAATTCTTGGATTTCTAATTATTAATGCAGCAAACTCTTATATTATCCACGTGCTAACTTAGTGAAGTCACTGTCGCAAAAATCGCTGATAGGAGCAATCCAGCAATATTTTGGTGAGTGTTTGCCGAAAGTAAAGAATAATGTACATGCCATGCCAGCAGGGATAACCGCCAAACTCCAATAAAAATTCTAGGAAATGGCACAATTTATTTACACAAGTAAAATAATGGCATACATATCATAATATTTATTATCTATTTGAATTTACTCCAACCGAATATGTGATCTCTACAACTCTTGTCACGAGTCCCCTCATCCAAAAGCCGTGATTCCCTTTCACGTTTCCATTCATTATTCTAGAATGATGGCATCTTAAAAATTTCAAATGGAATTCCATTTTCTCCTGTGTTTCTTGTGGTCCTAGTCCTACTAATCATACTTGCATTAACAATACTCATCATGTCCTACTAACCATATATGCGTGCAGTATTGGCCGATCCACAGTACTGATGCAACCCCAACTTTTCTGGCTCGTTTTGAGCTAACGCAGCAGTCAGAACATTGGGTATCCATGCATGTGGGAGGTCAGGGGCGGATCCACGGGGTGGGGGGGCTAGGCCCCCCTGAGAGCCTGATTTTATTTGTAAAATACTGTAGATAAAGTCTCAAATCACCATTAATTTCTAGCTCTAGTCCTTAATCTCTACTATTTAGCCCCCCCCCCACCCCGAGGTGTTCATCCTGGTTCCGCCCCTGGGTGCTGGATAGATTCATAGATAGTGACACAACAGGAGGATACTAGCCCGAGGATAGACGTGCAAAGCCCGAGGTAAAGCTTTATTTAGTTAAATGTGCATGTACTCCACAAGGCAGACTTACGGTCTTATCGATCACATGAACTTGCATGACAATTGTACTTGGGTCAGCTATCAAAAATTGATTTAATTTGTACAAGTAGCTGTAGCAACTGCTTGTATGTAAGAGATATATCGTAGAAATAGATCATTTCCATTTCTGTAAGCGTCCGTACGGCTGCTTGTTAAGTGGAAAAAAAACGGGTCCTTGAACCTCGTACAATGTGAGCATGTAAAAGTTGAATTTTTATTCCTTTGGGTCACTCATGGCATCAAACAATTTATTTTTTTTATTGTTTCTTATAGAACCCTCAACTGTGATTTTGGAAACCTAGCTAAACGCTCTCGATAAAAAAAAAGGACACAATAACAAAGTTGTAGATCTTGTAGACTACGTACTACAACTTTGATACGGAGCATGTCGCAATCTGATGCATTTCCAAATTTTGCCGGTTTCGTGTCTTGCTAAAGCAAACGCAGTCATCAGCACATCTTGTCCCTGTACATGAAGGTGTAGCCAGCCACCGATCCTTGAGTTGTTTACTATAAGCAGGCTGAGGGTCTGGTGAAAGGTATATTAACAGATGTGTTTGGGAAGCTATCAGTCGCGTAGCCTCGTAAAAATCAAAACCCGACGATTTCGGTGTCGGTACTTTCGGTTTGGCGTTTGGTTTTCACCGAAGTTCAACAGAATTTCATGCCCTCACCTCTCCCAATCCTCAATCGTCTTCACCAGGTAGCTACCAAGTCCAAGGCAAGGCAACAAATGATGAAACGAAGGGAAACCTACTCGTATCGTGTGGGTGCTGCGGTTCATGTGCGTCCGTGGCAATCGATTCTCCGAATATTGAAACCAGGAGCCCCGACCTTGCCGCGTTGCCCGCAGAAGCTCTGAGCATCATGCGTCCGCCGGCCGCCGCTGCCGTTGCCGAGCGCCCGATCCTGACAGTGAGAGGATAAGGCAGCAAGAAACATAGAGAGATAGTCGGCTGGTGGACTACGGAGCTCTGATGGAACTAGTCCTAACCCTCACTCACACTCGAGAACACTAGACACGCCGAGCACTGAGGAGCACACGAGTACAAATAGGCTAGGAGCTCCCCTCCACTGCGGCCATTGCGCCCGATCTTTGCACGACATGCTCGTCCATGACCGTACCGCGAGCCCTTCGCTCGACCCGGTCATGGCAGCATCCTCGGTAGGACCCGCGCCATGCACCCAACTCCTCCAATAGACTCTGATCACACGTTCCACTGCAACCCCAGCTCGCATGATCCTCGACTCCACCTACCTAGACATCGTGCGCGACGCGACACGTACATGAGCTAAACCTACGCACCATGGACGCGGCACGGTGCGACACACACGCACGACGTAACGCCTCACTCGGAACAAACTCCTCCAGGACGTGTTTATTCCTAATAATCTCCCCCCTAAACACGACATGGCAGACTGGATCTTCACAGCAGCGACGCCTCCTCGTCGACGTCGCAGAGCAGCGCGCCCTCCTCCTTCTTCTTCGAGTAGTCTATAGCAGCATCACCCAAATTAACCTGTCTAAAGTCTGCTCAATATCACCTCAAATGCGAATAGACACTTTAATCGAATTAAAATGGTAGTCTATCGCGTTTCACCCGATACAATCACGTATTTCCGATCGAAATAAGTATACTCGTATGAAGACGAGTCCAGAGATTACAACAATCCAACTAACATATTACAGGTCCCAATTTAATTTATTACAAATCGAATGTTCAACTCCAACTAGCAAGAATAGTTTTCTTATCCTCGACTAGCCCCTTGGACTCCATGTAGACTACGCCGTCCTTCATCGTAGCCTCTATGTCTAGTACGCCTCAGTGTACACCCCCATATGCGGATCTATCCAGACCTTCTGGTGGGCCATATATATATACGACAATTATGTTTATTTTTGTGTCCGCGTACTTAATGCCAAAATGAGGATAAATACAAAGTTCTTCAAAAGGTGTTGGCAAAGCATTAGGTTTTTTTCTGCCTACTTCTCAAAGATAGGCTTAACACAAGAGATATTCTAAACAGGAGATCCATGCAGCTGGAATCCATTACATGTGAAATGTGTATTCTCCAGAAAAGAGAAACAGCATCACACCTCTTCCTTCGGTGCAATTTTGCTAAAGCTTGTTGGGCGGCCATTGGCATCACCTTTGCCGCCACGAGAGAGCCCTTTTCCATTTTTAGCGCCATCAGGAGATGACTCCGATCATGCTTCTTCATGGAAATTATCATTCTTATGTCTTGGAGCATTTGGACATCTAGAAATGAATGGACATTCTCCAACTCAACTCCCTCCGTCCAAGGGGTTAGAAGACATTTCATTTCAGAACTGTGCGCGGTTGCTTAGCACAAAGTGAACTCTCAACTTCAGGAAGATATTTTACACTGGATTAATGCTCTGTAGTTTTCCAGCTGTCTCTTGTAGCCTAGCTCTTCTTCCCTTGGATTGCCTTTTTTTGAGTTGTTTTTTCTTAGATGTTCTTTGTTTTGCTTTGCTTCTGTTAGACCTGTTCTCTCAGTTTGTACTTGTACTTTTACTCTCAATTTAATTTATTTCGGTAGGGGTTCACCCCTCCTATTCCTTAAAAAAAAAAGGTGTTGGCAAATCTAAATGGGCGCGCTTGTCTTTTAATGGATGAATTGACACCGTTAGATGCTCTTGACAGAGTAAGGGCAAACCCATTCTTTTTTGAAAAAGGAGGGTTAAAATCACAAAGTTGTAAAAATAACGGCAAAATCACCATTGAACTTTGAACGCAAAAGCCTCCCCGAGTTGTAGCAAAACATTACTTGGCTTCATGCCAACACCTATTACTTGATGCAACATGGACGTGAGAATGTTCGATCTGTCCACTGATTTCATTTTTAGCATGCCATGAAGGAATAGTTGCATAGTTTTTTTTCTTTGGTTTAAATGCACAGAATACAGGGAGAGCATACTAAAGGATAATGTGAAAGGTGATAGAAAGGTAAGCTCTGATTATTACTTCTAGAGCATCCAAAGTTTCGTCTGGTAAAATATTTCAATAAGATCATTTTACACATTAGCAGAAAGCGGCATTAACTCGAATGGGATCCATTTTCATCAGAAAAAAGCAGGTATATCTAGAAGATATCTTTTTTTATTTTTGTCGCTGAAATTGAGGGCGCATCGAAGCAAGAAAATATTATTTAGAATAAAAAATGAAGCTTTTATATTTTTTATTGCATATAAAATGTGATGAATGTGGAGTAATCTGACGATGTGGTGCTGCTAAGAACGTAGAGGTAAAGCATGGTGCTGCTAGAACGAATGGACCTGAATTTGTTCTGAAAATTCATATACTCCACCCTTTTAACAATTACATGGTAGCATCTATGCTTCTGTCTATTGAATATAATTTGTCATGAGATGCACAGTGTTGTAAAATTTATTGTATTCATAGGAATAGTGAATATTTGTCATGCTTCATCTGTTGCACTAAAAAATTTTACCGCTAAAAAATTTTACCGCCCGTAGCAAAGCACGGGCACGATCATAGTGTAATGGTGGAATAGGAAACGGGCGAGCAATTAGCAGCTCTCCATGAATTGAACAGGTCCAGCTAATGATAGTGGGCAGTAGATGCATAAATAGATGGTCATCAGTACCGCATTAAGAAATGCACGGCTCTGTCTTGTGTCTTCTAAGCTACTAAAGGTTAGGTGCATCGGGGAAACAACTGGTCATTGTTGATTAAACTATTTTGTGGCATACTTTACAGTAATCAATTGCTGTAATACACAGTATAAAGAGATGCATTCAAGAATAAAACAGAGCCATTGCCATGAAAAGTCGTGATGACCGGACCGGTTCTTTTCAGATCAGCACGGAGGATAGTTTTTTCTTTAATTATACATTTTTTAATTTCTGGTTTTGCAAAATTAGTCACCAAATTAGAATAATGCAAAAAATGTTCTCATGTTGCCTCAATTTTCAGATCTGAAAATGCGAATAGATCTGTTTTTTTCTTCGCTTCCCCCGATGGACATCCCACCGGACGTTTCGAGCCATCCGATCGACGATTCCGCTTCTGCGCCGTCCGCTCCACCCCCGCTGCCCACCTCCCCCATTTTTTTCCTCATCCGCTCCCCTCCCCTCCATCGACGGCGACGCCTAGGGTTCAAGCGGACCCGCCTCATCTTCGTCCCCCGCCCCCTCAAGCCGTCGCCACCGCCGGAGCCGCACCAATCTAGAGCGCCAACCATGGCATTCGGAGCTCTCGTCGCGTCAAGGATGGCCAGGTCCAGCTGCACCCTCGCCTCTACCGGTACCCAGGTCCACGCCACCTCTATTCCCCTGCACCTAACAGTGCTTCTCGGTCAATGCCCAGTTCCAATCTTATCCGAAATTCTCGCAATTTTTGGTGTTGTGCGTTCGTTTGATGATGGTTTGGGTTCATCCGATGTGCTTATTTGTTCTGCTTGGGCAATCTGATTAGGGCGAACGGCGCCTCCTCTGCTGTCCAGGCTTGGAGCTGTAGCTCGTGCTCAGGTAATTAGGAGTTGGGGTTGTCTATCATCAACCATTCCGCATCCATGACAAGGTTCTTCGCTTTTTGGATGTCAATGTTTGTGTTCTGTGCTTCTGTGTGCGGCACAAAGCTGCCGGCGGCGGCAGCACAAAGCACAGGAGTTTCCATTTGTACTTAGTAGAGATAATTGATATTCAATTAGGTATTGGAGCCTCAAGTATGCTTGATGTCTGTAATGTAACAATAATCGTGTCTTGCATTGCATGATGGGAGCTTGAAATGTTTTGTATCAATGATTTTCTCATGTTACATTGTTGCAAAGTGGATGCTAATGTTCTCATACTTCTTATCTTATCTAGGTCCCTATCCAATTTTATTTGTTCAAGAGTGAAGGCTCAACAGCAAGCAACAACTATAATATATGGTAATATAGTGATTCTGACTATAATGGAAGACAACTATCCACTTAAAGGTCCGTGGAAGTGGAATTAAAATTGAAGAGATAAACCATATCTTATTTCTTGGTCATCTCTACAAGAAGTAAGCAATAGAATTGAAGGCATTTCCTTATATCAACTGTGTTATAAGTTCTGAATCATATATATCTAAAGGGAAATACAAGATACATGTAGAAAAATATCTGAAATTGTGAGACGTTGATTTGATTTATGCACAGCTGCAAAGCATTAGGCGGTGATAGATAGTGTTGCATTGAATTTGGGCCTTGTATACACCACTGCAGATTTTAGGCAATATGTTTATCCATCTCGCACTTACTTGATCCCGACATAAGCATTTGATTTATGCAATATGTTTTGGGTGCCTGCAGTGGCCGGAACGGCGGCAACGGAAGCAACGGACTGGATCCCGACAGTCCGCGACGCGGTGGCAAGTGCTGAGGCAGACGAAGAACCTGCCTAGGATCTTTTGGAGAAAAGCTTGTAGAGCCGTTGAAACTTGGTCTCCGTGGGTTGATGTGGGGCGCTTCGGCTGGAGTGAATGCGTCGTACTCCTCTGTATAGCCAGTTGGTGGCGCTTGGAGCGGTGGTGTCGCTGCACACAGCTCCAGCTCCTCAGCGGCGCGTGGATGTGGCCTTGGAGGTGACCGGTCTTGCTCAGGGAACTCCTAGCCGGGATAGTAATGGCGGAGCGAAGTCAAGGACACGGTGGTTGGCGGAGGAGTTCATGGCGCGCTCAAACCACATCAACATAGGTGCGTTGCACCTCCTCGGGCATGTCGGGCACTAGTGACTCAGAGCAGTATTTAGAGAAATGAATAAGGACGAGCAAGAGATCCACTTCTCAGCAAAATCCAGTGTTGAGATGATCATTGTTCTGTTGCTGTACTTATGTAACCAAATTTCAGTACTCGCGGTAGGGATGTGAATCATGGTCTATACTGCTGCCCTTCCAAGACTAGTATGCTCCCTGCCTATTCTAGATGATTCAGTTGAGCGATGCTGTACTGAAACTGGGAATTTTGTTCAGGATCTCTAGCAGGTATGGAATAGTCCAATTCGTTATTCTCTACTCTAAATAGATGGTTTGTAAAATATAAGCAAGCAATACCTTTTTTGTAAAATAAACAAGGTGTCATTAATAATTATTCTATGGCAGAAGCGGTGAACAAAATCAAAAGAAGTTGCCTGACTTGCGCTGTTTGTGCTTGTGCTAACGAAAAGAAACGAGTGAATTCGTGTCCAGGGACCTCGCTCTTTGTCCGTGCGCGTGTGCACAAGGGAGACGAAAAGAAAACTAGCTAGCTGGCCCCCTTGGGCTTTACAGTTCAGCAGTGCGGCAGTTGGTAGGACTAGGAGTGCTTGCTGCCTTGCTCTCACCCCCGCAGTTCTTGCTGCTGCTGCTTCTTCTCCCCAACAACCCAGCCATCCGCAGCCATATCGACACTGCAGAATCCACACCACTCCACTGTGTGAGCAATCGCAGCCTACCACCTGCCACTATGGATCTGGTGGTGGGCGCATCGGAGTCCACCGTGAAGTCTCTGCTGGGCAAGCTCGGCAGCCTCCTCGCCCAGGATTACACCCTCATCCGGGGCGTCGGCCGCGACCTGCAGTACATCACCGACGAGCTCCGCACCATGCAGTCCTTCCTCCGTGACCTCGGCGACGCGGAGCAGGACCACCGGATGAAGGACTGGATGAAGCAGATCCGCGACATGACCTACGATGTGGAGGACTGCGTCGACGACTCGGGCAACCGCATCCACAACCCCCGCTGGCTCCGCGGCGACATCTGCTGCTACTTCCTCGTCAGCAACGTCTACGAGGTCCTGACGTGGTGGCCTCGCCGCGACATCGCCGGCAAGATCTCCGACCTCAAGGTACGGGCGCAGCAGATCAGCGAGCGGCGGCAAAGGTACGGCGTCAACAATCTCGAAGCGGCCAAGGGTAAAAATTCAGCTGCAGAGGGATTCGACGCTGCTGGAAACCAGGACAGGAGCCTTGCTCTTGTTGCCGCCATGGACCCCGTGGGTGTGGACGAGTTCATGGAGAAGCTGGAACACTGGGTGACTGACAAGACAAAGAAGGCTGGTGTTCTGTCCATCGTCGGCTACGGAGGAGTTGGGAAGACTAGCATCGCCACCGCATTGTACAAGAAACTCGGGGACCAATTTGGCTGCCGTGCCATGGTGACGGTGTCTCAGAGTTCCAACATTGAGGCTATCCTGGACAACATAAGGAGTCAAGTCAAGCCTCAGAGCAACAAGGATCAGGAGCGACACGGCCGTTCGGAAGAGAGCCGTCTCGCAGCAGCCTTGGAAGGCTTGCAAGCTCAAATCAGGAGAGGCAAGTCGACAATTAAGGCCAAGTGCCGATGCCTCGGCACCGCGCAGGAAACGAAGGGTGGCACCAAGCGAAACCAGCTCAACGACGAGCTCAAGGGCCACTTCCAGAAAAACAGGTGCGTGCTGTACTCTGTACATACAACATATAAATACCACATGCCAGGATTAAATTACTCCTGTCCTCATCAAACTGTGTATGTTCTTTTCTTGACAGTTATTTGGTTGTGATTGATGATGTGTGGTCTGCAACGACGTTGGAGGATATCAGAAAGGCATTTCCTCAAACTGATAAGCATAGTGAACGAGGAAGAATAATAGTTACTACTCGGTTCCCAGCAGTTGCTACAGCGCGTAGAGGACAAGAAGGCGATCGTGTTCATAAAGTTGTCCCTCTTTCCCTTGGAAAATCCATGGAGTTATTTAACCAAGCTTACTCTGAATCCAAACCAAGTGAAAATGTAAGTGTTCCAGAGGAGGTATGGAAGGTATGTGGGGGTTTGCCATTGGCAATAGTGGCCATGTCTGGTTATGTGGCCTGCAACTCACACAAACATCTGGACTGGGATAAAATCTATACTAAATTATTTCCTGACAAGAAGAGGCGCGAAGAATTGAAGAGTGGGGACATCCTTAATTCCACCCCTGCTGAGGCGGGTAAGGATACAAGGAAAGGTCTTACCCAGGAGGAGTTAGGCAGGATAGTTAGTCATTGCTACAATGATATGCCTGCTGAGATCATCACCTGCTCCCTGTATTTGAGCATATTTCCCAAGGGCAGCAGGATTAGCAGGAAGCGCTTAATAAGACGATGGATAGCTGAAGGCTTTGTTAGTGAGAAGGACGGGATGAGTGTGGAGGATGTTGCTGAGACGTACTTTGGCCATCTTGTGAGGAGGAAGATGATACGATCAGTGGAGCACAGCAGCAGCGGGAAGATCAAGCAATGTGTAGTCCATGACATGGTTCTTGAGCACATTGTATCCAAGGCAAGTGAAGAGAATTTCATCACCGTGGTTGGGGGCCACTGGCTCATGCACCCACCAAGCAGCAAAGTTCGCCGGCTGTCCCTCCAAGGGAGTGATCCCAAGCGTGCAAAGGATACGGAAAAGATGAACCTGTCCCATGTCCGGTCACTCACCATGTTTGAAAGCTTGAAGCAACTGCCCTCCAATTCGTTCAAGTTTGGAACAATTGTGCAGGTCCTGGATCTTGAGGGCTGCACGGATATCAAAGAGCAACACGCCAAGGAAATATGTGGCATGCTTCTTCTCAAGTATCTCAGCCTCCGAAGAACAGATACTAAGGAGCTTCCTAAAGCTATTGGAAAGCTTCAGAATCTAGAGACACTGGACATAAGGGAGACAAAGATTGTTAAGCTGCCTAAAGAAGTTTGCAGCCTTGAACGACTCATCAACATACTTGGCGGTGACAAAGAAACACGCAGGGCACTGAAGCTCCCAGAAGAGTTTGTGAAGAAGCAGAAGATGAAGGGCCTGCGCGTACTATCAGGCATTGGGATTGTTGGGGAATTAGAAGACCTTCACCATTTGACGGACCTGAGGAAACTTGCCATTTACAAGCTCGAACTCACAGGCGATAGTGCGAATTTGAAATTAAGTTCCTCTATCCAGTACCTCTGTGGCTACTCTCTGCACACCCTTGTAATCCATGATGAGTCATCCAAGTTCCTCAAATGTCTGGATGAGATGACATCTCCACCAGAATCACTTATTGCCCTTGAGTTATGTGGCATGATGGTTCAGCTCCCTGTTTGGATCACACAACTTGATGCTGTCACTAAGTTGACCTTATCAATAACAGCTCTCCGGAAAGACAACTTAAGCAAGCTAAGCAAGCTCAAAACATTATTCTCCCTCACCTTTACACTTGCTGCAGAAAAACAGGGTCCAGAAATTATGGCCATTCTTGCAAAAAATAAGTTGTTCTCAGATGGGCACATCGTATTTCCGAATGGTGGATTTGAGAACCTTAAGCTTCTTCGGTTGTGTGCTCCTGTCGTTCCATTGGTGAGCTTTATGGAAAATACCATGGCAAAGCTTCAAAGGCTTGAGGTGCGGTTCAAAATATTGGAGGGCATTTATGGCGTAGAGAACCTTGCAAGACTCGAAGAGGTGTATTTGAGATTAAATGACAAAGATGGCGAAGCTATGACCAACCATATAGTAGAAGAGATGAAGAGTGCAGTAAGAGGAGATCCTGCCAAAAAGTCCGTGGTCAGGATAATCTTTCATATCACCACGACAGATGAAGACTAATATCAAATTGTTTGGGTTGTTTTCTGAGTCATTGTGAGCTTCCTGTGTATCATCATATTGACAGTTATGCATGTTTGAAAAGTCTTTAGTAAATTACTTGCTTCAGGTGTTGCATTTTACTGTCTCTTTATTTTCAAACTTATTATGTACTTGTTATAATTAGTGTAAGTGATGAACTTACCCGCCCTTTGTCGCAGGTTTTCTTAACACGTACCAACACTTCAGCTAATATTCAGTTTTTCAAAGAGTTTTGTGAAAATGTGTCTAGAATAATACTCCATCCTCCGTCCCTAGAAGAATAATACTCCATGCCTGTTCCGCTTTTGTTCTTTCTAGTTTGCGGATAGAGAGTAAGAAGGAACATGGGAAGAGCAAAAGGGTATGCGTAACCAATGGCAATTGTGGTTAATTACCTCACTACACGAGAAGGTTTGAAACGTTGTATTTAGAGCACCCATGAGGAGCTTCACAAAAAACTTTGTAGCTGGTCCCCTCCGCATTTTAAAATCCTTGGAGCTAGTCCACTAGATCTGCATTTTTCTTTGAGCTGGAGTTGGTGGAGCTAATGCATATGGTTTGAAGGTTTAGGAGTGGAGCAGGATTACCTTGAGTAGAGTGCTACCAAATGTGCCCTTAGTTTGTCCAAGTTTGGAGTCCATTAGATCATTGGTGTCTGCTAAACGAACCCTTGGTTTGGAATTTTCATTCCTTTGAATTGCATTCTATTTGTTAGATATGAGGTACTTCAAGCAATGCTAAAAAAACAGATTGTCAAGTACTAGGCTAATTTTTTGAATTTTTCAATATGTTTTTAGGTGTTTATTGCTAGATCAAGAAATTATTATTAATTCACTACTTGTTTTGCATGAATCTTTATTTACAGTGTTTTTTCGACCAGTACTCTTGGTCCTAGGGGTTGTGACAAATTAGGACAAGTCAAGATAATGCTAAGCTTTTTCACTAAAGCAGTGCTCAAAATAAAATTATTCATATCTACCAGGATGTGCTTTAATGTTTATCTAGTGTGCTTTCTCCCTACCCACAAAGAGTTCTGAGACCAAGAGCCTATGCTACCACGCTACTCTAGGGAAGTCAAGGCACACTAGTTGCATGAAATAAATGTGAAAACGTAAGTGTGGTAAGTAAGGAGATAAGCAAGGATGAGATGCAAACTCAGTATAAGGATTTAGAATGTGGTGTCGATGTGCAAATCACCAATTCTCATCCATATTGGAATTACACTCAAAGATATGTTCCTGGTCAGTGGTCACCAAGCTTGTTCCAGTCTAGCTAAGAAATAGCCAAACCAGATGAACAACTAGCCACTCCAGCAGGTAGTATTCGCCTCTAGCATCTCTTCAGATCACTTGACGCCATCTTTATTTTGGAGATTGATATACCATGGAAAGGATCTATGTGTCCCTGCACAAAGGCATTGCCACTTCTTCACACTAAGGTGGAGGGTCAACGATTTGCGGGTGAACCACCCGGCAGGCTCAAAACACTGGTGCACACCAAGCTTACAATGTAGTTCAACAATTCGAACTAGCCGCTAGCCCAATGGCTCCAAAACACCGAATAGTAGTGTACATAGGAACATCCAGTGTGTATAACGTGCACAATGGCTCTTCGCATTGGGATATCGTGCGCTCTATTTGAACTTGCCACCTCAACAACCAGCTAGTGGATCTTCACTGCGCATGCATTGACAATACTCTAGTGTTCATCACCGGACCATCCTAGTTTCAAAAAAAAAAAAAGCAGCAGCATAGGATCATCCGATGTGTACAAGACATTCTTCAACCACTCAGTATTACTCCGGTAGAAGCATACTGTATGCAATCAAATTAACTCACAGCTGCCAAAATAATGATGGGTATAATTGAGTTTTACCTCTTTGTTTAATCTGTCCTAAGAATCCTAGGAGTGTCTGGATTCAGGGACTACAGATGCACTCATCATTTGAAATCAGCCCGAACATTACATAGTATCAAAACCGTACCATCACTCTCACGGGATTAAAATCTTGATGGGAGATTTTCAAGACATGACGTTAGTAGAAGGGCTATTTAGGATTTGACTGTCCAAGTCCCGTTAATATGTGACCCTGAGCCCCTGACCCCACATGCCATGTGGCATGGAGGGCCAAATCACTCTCTTGTGTGTTGTGTCCTTTCTCAATCTGAATTAACCCATGGAGGGGGATTTCAAAATCCAAAATAAATCCCCGTAGGGTCATTCTTCCCAGGGTTAATTAACCTGAGCTTCCAAAGTGGCCCTTAGAGTTTGGCTGGCCGGAGTCACGACAGACTGCACCCCAGCACTCTCCTGCTGCATGCTGTTAAACGTCGTCTGGAGCCGTCATCACATATACATGACATGCTGGTATAATCTCTCACGGGTTGTGCAATTTTCACATCGGCTCGATCTGACGTTTCCCGTGAGTGGTTGTCTCAGGCTCGCTAGTGCCAGATTCTCTGCCAAGCCATAAAGTCAGGTCAACACTTTGCTTAGCAAACTATGGGTATTCTATTTTTTATTTCTATAGAAAAGGAAATATTATTAATTTTATGAACCATATGTAAGAGAGATTGTGATTCCAGGCACATACTCAAATATTAAGTGGATGTGAGCGCACTTCGTTTTGTTCTCCTCTAATTCACACCACTTCTTCAACTCTGGACAGTCCCGAATACGCAGATGAGGGTAGTGTTTGTTCTTTTTCTCATATATACTCCGCGGCAAAGATTTGATGCCATGACATCCATGGATGATGAGTTCCCTGATAGAGGTGTCCTGAACCACATGTTCTGGTAGATAGGTCAAGCTGGCACAGTGAGAGAAAGACAGTAACTGGAGCGACAATAGGCGGCCCTTCATAATCTCTGGTGAGATGATCTTCTCACTGCAATTCCTGATATGTAAGCTATGCAGAGGCACCTCGCAGCTTTCGATCACCACTTCAGTTACTGGAGCAGATGTGGTACAAGTGGAACTATTATCATGTTTCCCTCTCTTCTCTGGATACATCATCAATTGGTTGCAATCTGAAATCACAAGCATCCGGGTCTTAGGTGGGGAATCTCCAAACCTTAACTCGGGACATTTGTTTATCACCAATTCATCTAAGGTGGGGAACACGAAATTGTCACTACTACTGTAGGTATCCAGCTCTTTCAGGTTTACCATATCATCCAGGGTAACATGCATGAGTCGACGGAATGCTGCTTTGCTGCCACCACTCAAGTAGCCAGCGTCGATTCTTGTGACCTTAGCCACCCTTCTAAGAATCAGCCTTTGCAGGTTGGCCAGTACACCAACTGATGGTAAATTGCTGCAACTCGGAATGTCCACCATGGTAACCTCCACAAGATTAGGGAGATGCGAAAATATGCTAGATGTCAACCAAGCAGGGAGGTACTCGCTGCTATAACCATGTAGCTCAAAGTACTGCAAATTTTGTGGTGGCACTAGCTCTGCTAACAAAGCTCCGTCCTTGAAAGATACATCGTCACGGCCCGCACTCCAAACAAGTGCCAACTTCTGGAGCTTTTTTTTCTCCGTCAATCCTATGTTCTGTGCTTCCTCTGTAGATATTACCTTTTCAAGGCGGCTTATCTCCACCTCTTTGCAACTCACATCCTTGAGCTGAGCAAGGTTGCTTCTATTTGCTCCTTCATCAGTGTGAACAACAAACTGATATCTTTCCAGACCCAGGCAGTTACTCACAACTAGAGGCTTCTTTGGACAATTCCTTTCTCCCATCCATTTCTCTATTCTCTTGAGTCTAGAACAGCCCGACAGATTCAGTGTTTGTAGTTGACTGAGCTCACCTAGACTTTTAGGTATTTCAAAAAGAAATATGTTATGAGAGAGGTCCAAATGCTCCAGATTATCTAGGTGACTGATACTGTCAATGTATTCAGTCCCCTCCTTTTCTGGAAGATAGCAAAGTATAGGATTCAGGCACATGGATAAGTTCAAATACCGGAGGTTGCTGAGCTTGACCCATTTATCTTTTAGTGCCTTGAGATGGAACCTGTGTTCAGAAAGATAACAGCAAGGGTGTGACAAGTTGAGATGCTGGAGATTGGTAAGGCCATCCACAACACTAGGGATCCCTTCAAGGCAAGAGCAAGAAGATAGATCAAGATGTTCCAACTTTTTAAGAACACCAAACGATTCGGGCAGCAGGGTTTTCAGCCCAATGCAGCCTGAAAGATTGATGTGCACCGCATTTGTGAGATTGCCAAATGAAGCCGGCAGTTCTAAAAGCCCCGAGCAGCCTGATAGATCAATATGCATGGCATTTGTGAGGTTGCCAAATGAAGCTGGCAGTTCTAAGAGCCCAGAGCAGCCTGATAGATCGATATGCATGACATTTGTGAGATTGCAAAATGAAGCTGGCAGTTCTAAAAACTGAGAACAGCCTGATAGATCAATATGCCCCAAATTTAATAGATTGCCAAATGAATCCGGTAGATTTACAAGCTTAGAGGATCCTGACAAATTAAGATACCTAAGCTGCCTTAACTGAAAAATAGAATCTGGTAGTTTCTGTAGCCAGCAGTCTCTTAAATCCAAGACACTCAGGTATTTGGCAGATGAGAACAAATCATCACTGAACTGCTTATTGCTACATCCATGAAAAAGGAGCATCCTTAGCTGGGCTGACAATATACCAGATAAATTCTGTTGACTGACGTCAGAATTGGTGAGCCCTGCATATCGATAGCTGTTTTTCTGCATGAAATGTTGGTAACTGTTTTCATCATCCGAAATAATCAATTTTCCCGATGAAGCCGCGTGTGCACAGTCATATATTAAATCGTGCAATGTGAAGTACGCTGCACTGCTATCGTCCTGCATGAAAGGTACAAGCTGCATTAGTGTCTCTGATTGTTTGTGTACTTGTCTATTATGAAACGGGTATTCTTATTACATACTGTATAGATTTCGCCATAAATCAGCCAGTACTAGCTATTTATATTTTTTGGCCTCTCTTCAGATAGATGGGATATAAGAATCTATTGAGGTAAAACAAGTGATCATGGTGTTGAGGGCATCACTAGTTGTAGATAGGTTTGTTTTTCTTATTAATTGTATTACAAAGATGAGGATTTGGGTTTAGAAGCACGGTCATGTGGGTCTGTTTGGATCCATCCAGCTAGAGCTAACTATCCATCTAATTTTAGCTCTAGCTTATCCAGACAATCTCAGCTAATCCTCATCTAACAACACTCAGCCAGCCAGCTAACAATTGTCTCCACCTAGCTAATCATTAGCTCTAGCTGATCCAAACTGGACTTTAGATGGCAATAGCATCAATAGACAAGAAGAAAACTCACTCGGATCAAGGAAGTAAAGACACAAAGGCATAATATATCTCTATTTGGTCCGGATCCGGATCTTGGTAGTAGAGGATTCTATGCACCCAAATTTGAGCTTAAGACATCTCGAATGCTCAACACTTGGGTGCATTCAGGTGTGAATCATGTGGCTATGGTACGCGAGGGTTGACCTCTAACTCAAAACACATATGTGGGTGTACATGTGGACATATGCATCTGTGATTGCATGTTTGTGTCCATGTGCCAGAAAGAATTGGATTAAGCCTTCCTGAATCAAGGCTACCGGTTTCCTTTGTGTATACGCTTCTCTAACTCAACACACATTAAAGGTGAATTGTGCAGTTTGGGAGCATTTATGAAAGAGCGGTATTTTATAGATACATTTTAAAGTAAGGACGGGTGATATTTGGTAACTATTCTAACTCCTAGCTAGTATTGAAAGAGTTTTAAGAAAAAATTTCAGAACGAGACTTCAATTAGAATAGACAAGCATTTTTGTTGGAGCCAGAAAAAATGGAAAACAAAAAATACAAGTAGTAGGGAAATATCATTAACTAAAAAGAAATTGTATGATGCAACGAGGTACAGATAGTTGTTGTGTATCATGTAATATGGATATATGCACCAGCACATTCATGCTTACTACAATATGATAATTTCTGCACACATAGTGTTAATTAATTACTTGACTAAAAAGGGTGTGTGTTTAGAATTGTCATGTTTCCGGAAACGAAAAAGGAAAGGAAAAGCAGCAGGAAGAGGTGGCCGAGAAGTACTAAAATGGTGATTGAAGGAACTCACCGAAGGCGGCAGTACTGAATGTTGAAGGAATGACATGCCCAAAAGCATCCCAATATACTTGTCAGCCAGCTGCCTGGTAGAGAGCCTATCCGATGGTTCGATAAGCTGGAGAGCAGTCCAGTGGTGAACCAGGTCGTCTTTAAGTATACTGTGGCCTCGTGGAAAGATTGCACAGTAAGCAAAGCATAATCTAAGATTCGGTGGCATGCATTGAAGAGCTAACGAAAATGAAAGATGGGGGAGGTGCATTTCAAGAGAGTACTTCCAGAAATCACTGTTGAGCACCGATATGATTTCTTCACGAGTCTTGGACCGCAGCGTGTACCCAAGTGCGTGAATTGCTAAAGGAAGACCCATGCACTTGGTAGCAATCTTGTGTAGTATCTCCTGAAGCTCCATCCGAGCCTCCTCAGTTCTAGATGCAAAGCCACATTTCCGATATATCAGTTCCATTGACTCGGTATGACTTAGGGGGGAAGTTTCGCATCTATAATTCGCATCTAAGAAGTTTTGCGCATTGCGCGTGGTTACCATGACAATCACCTTACTGTCATTCTTCCCTGCACCCAGCATACGCTTTAACCCATCGAAGGCAGAGGCCCCCTCGTCCCATACGTCATCCAGAACAATGAGTACCTTATTACCACCACCAAGTAACACATCAAGGCGCTTCATTGTCAACTCCACATCACTTGAGTCCTGATGCTCGCCTTTATTGGACAGTTGAGAAAGGATGCAATTGCCTATTTTCTTCAAGTCAAATTCCTTTCCTACATAGACCCAGGCCCGAGCGTAATCTCTGATTATGGTGGTATCACTGAAAACCATTTTTGCAATAGTTGTCTTGCCTACCCCTCCAACACCGCAGATAGCCAGAACGAAGAGCCCTCTGCTGCTCTCCCTCGCTGCAGATAAGATGGCAGCCATTATCTCCTGTTTTTCTCCTTCCTTTCCCACGATGCATTCTTCTTCATCAACAAAAGATTCTGTTCCTGTATGAGCATCATCAACAGATTGCTCGAGTTTTCCTGTACTGTCGGCCCACGAAAATCCGCAACTCGCCTGAAAGTGTTGCGCTAACAAGTTTCCGATGTTTTCCTTCGCCTTATCCACCGTGCTGGCCGTGATCCTCCCTTTTCGTGCAGTTGCAGTTGGGAGGCAGGGCCAGCGCACCGCTGTCACCTAGAAAATCGGCGAACGAATTCCGGTCAGCACAAGTATGTGACAGTATGAATAAGTAGCTAGATCTGGACTTCTGCTTAAACCCGCGCTTGTAAGAACTCTTCTCTAATGCGTGGTGGCAAATCAGGGGATAGTAGGCAGCTAGATCTACTGCCAGTCACATACCGGTGCCCCCTTATTGTTGGCTTGGATCTCGTCGACCATGTCCCAGATGCCGTAGGCGGCGTCCTCGAGACGCATCAGCCACGCCCACATCCCTTGTTCCTGTACGGGACGCCTCTCCGCGTTCCCCAGCACCTGCACCATGGTCTCCATCTTTCCCATCAACTCCTCCAGGTGGCGCCTCAGATCCTCCGGCATGGTGACCGCAGCATCTCCCAGGGCGGTCACCAACTTCTCACGGGCCACCTTGACGACCGCCGAGGAATGCATCGCTTTGATGCTGCATTGGGACATGGCCACCTTCCTGCTCGATCGGATCCACCGTTCGGCTTCAATGTTTTTGCGACGTTGGTGTTTGGTTGGACACTGGCTCCTCAGCTTTGAGTTGGGAGTAAGAGAAGAAGAAGAAGAAAAGGGCGTGGTGTATAGTAATAATACTATAATGGTGGAATAGGAAAAGGGCGTGCAATTAGCAGCTCTCCAGGAATTGAACAGGTCCAGCTAATGATAGTGGGCAGATGCATTCTCATCAGTACCGCATTTAGAAATGCACGGCTCTGTCTTCTAAGCTACTAAAGGTTCTCATGTTAGCCCTTGTTCTCTTACCTCCAAACTCCCAACTTTAACACTATGCAAAAAGAAGATTCCCCATCACATCAAACTTGCGGTACATGCATGGAGTACTAAATGTAGACGAAATCAAAAACTATTTGCACAGTTTTGTTGTACTTTGCGAGACGAATCTTTTGAGCCTAATTAGTCAATATTTGGACAATAATTCACAAATACAAACGAAACGCTACAGTGTTGCTACAGTAATTTGGCACCTCCCAAATTCGCGAAGTAAACAAGAGCTTAGTTTTTCAGATCAGCACGGAGGATAGTTTTTCTTTAATTATACATTTTTTACTTTCTGGTTTTGCAAAATTAGTCACCAAATTAGAATAATGCAAAAAATGTTCTCATGTTGCCTCAATTTTCAGATCTGAAAATGCGAATAGACAGTTTTCTTCTCAATGTTATAAGGTGGTGTGGTTTGATACTGTGCGGTCCCAATGCCACACTTTGACCATTGACATCTTATATATTACAATGCTTGTAAAAATATATTTGATATCATGTGAACGAGCTTTCAAAAATCAAATCTAATGATACCAAACTTGTATAGTATGATCTTCAAACTAAAGAACAGTAAGTGTTGTTAAAGATTAAAAAGTTTGGATCTTGGGTTGTATGGGCGCCTTGGAAAGGAGGACGGAGTAGATGTTAACGTTGTGGCAACATTTTTTAGCAGCTATATTTTTTTCAAATGGAAAAAATGATCACCTAAACCATTGTAACTCTCCTAGGTTCTCTGATTTATAGTTAATTGCCGAGTGAGAAGGCTTCTTGGGGAAAAAGGCTATCGTTTCGTGGAAAATGATCACCGAAACACGAGCAATCCTCCGCATGTAGGAAACCTTCTCTGGGAGCCTGTGCAATTTAGTTTCTGTTTAAAGTTATGTCCTTGTGAATACTCATCCATCCCAAATTGTAAGTCATTCCAAGAATCTTGGAAAGTCAAAGTATCCCAAGTTTGACCAAATTTATATGATAATATAATAACATTTATGATGTCATCTAAGTATCATTAGATTCTTCATCAATTATATTTTCATAGTATACCTATTTGACGTCATAAGTCTTTATAATTTTGGTCAAACTTGAGATGCTTTGACTCTCCAAAATTTTTAAAATGACTTACAATTTAGGATGGAGGGAGTACTACACGGATAACTTTCACGTTTAGGTCCGTTTCAGTGATTCTTGCTCTCGTTTTCTTAATTTATTTTATTTCCTTACTTGCATGTTTATCTTTATTTTATTTGTATAATTGCGTGTTTGTTCTTACCGCAATGCATTTGGTGTGTCCGCGATGCATCTAATGGTGTGCATCCGTCGGGTGCACGGGCGCACAAGAAGGACTGCAATCAATCGAGTCCTAATTGGCTACCTCGGTAAGAAAAAAATATAGCAAATACAATATTTCATCTAGTACAAGTTCCGGTGGAATATTCCTTTTTGATCCTATTCGGGAGGGAAAAGAATGGATGGATGGGACGGTGGCAGTTGAGTTGAGTTGTTGACTCGGGCTGCCCAACTTTGGGCAACCCAAATTCCTGTAGCAACACTGTAGCGTTTCGTTTGTATTTGTGAATTATTGTCCAAACATTGACTAATTAGGCTCAAAAGATTCGTCTCGCAAAGTACAACAAAACTGTGCAATTAGTTTTTTATTTCATCTACATTTAGTACTTCATGCATGTACCGCAAATTTGATGTGATGGGGAATCTTCTTTTTGCATAGTGCCAAAGTTGGGATTTTGGAGGGAAGTAAACAAGGCCTCGATCGACTATGGGCCTGTTTGGATACAGTCTCATAAAGTTTAGTACCTGTCACATCGAATGTTTGGATACTAATTAGGAGTATTAAATATAGTCTAATTACAAAACTAATTACACAGATGGAGTCTAATTCGTGAGACGAATCTATTAAGCTTAATTAGTCCATGATTTGATAATATGGTGCTACAGTAACCATTTGCTAATGATGGATTAATTAGGCTTAATAGATTCGTCTCGCGAATTAGTACAGGGGTTCTGCAGTTAGTTTTATAATTAGCTCATGTTTAGTCCTCCTATTTAGCATCCGAACATCCGATGTGACCCATCCTAAAGTTTAGTACCTCGCATCCAAACACCCCCTATAGACGACCAAATTGGAGACGGCAGTGGAGAGGGAGAATCTGTGAATAAACAAACAAACCCGATTGGAGGAATTATTATTTATTTTATTAATAACAACTCCACAGTAATGACGATGATCTACGGCACCACGACCACCCCATTCCCATCCCCAGCAGCAGCTTCCCCGTCCTCCTCCGTCAGGGCCAGGGTCCCGGTCGGCCTCCCCCCCCGGCCCCTTCCTCCGCTTCGCTGCGCATCCTCCTCAGGTACTCCCGCGCCTCCCATCCCTCCCTCCCTCCTCTTCTCATGGCGTAGGCGCGTAGCGCGTTTAGGATGGAGCGGATCCCCCCCTACCTGGTGCCATTGCGATCTGCAGATGGTGCCATACATCGCCCACCAACGCTATCCAGATCTCTCACAGATGCACCGACTATTGGGGGAGGGCCGCCTCACTTGTTGCGGATCGACGCAGCTAGTACTAATTCAGCGAGTCTTCTCCGCCTCACGCTCTAACAGCGATATCTGCCTGGATGAATGATCAGGAATGGAGCCCGGCGCTGGCACTGCCCTGTACCCTCTGCACCGCTGCAAAACCATTTACCTGGTACTCTACTGCTCCGTCCTCCTCCAATACTCAATCATCACAACCACGCAACAAAAAATTTACAAGTTCCTACCCACCTGCAAACTTGCAGGTCAGGCACGCCCAGGGCATTCACAATGTCGCGGGCGAGAAGGATTTCAACGCCTACAAGTCGCATGACCTTTTCGATGCGCAGCTCACTCCTCTGGGTTGGAGCCAAGTAAGTTTCTACCATTTCGTTTCCACCACAAGATAGTTAACTCTCAACTACTGAAATTGTAACTGCTCATAGCTTCATAGGGTACTAAGTAAGTTCTAATAACAATTGCCATAGTGATATTAAATACTTTTCACATTGCATTCCTGACTGTTACACATTGCCATAGTGATATTAAATACTTTTCTGTAATGCTTGGCTTACTTTGTATTAGCCTTCCTTGGCGAAAGCCTGCATATTTTACCTCCTGTATGCCATTAATTGTATGCTGGCACCAACAAAACGTATTTCTAAGGCCCTGTGCTATTTGCACTAACTTCTGATAGAATTTATTTCCCCTTCCCCAGTCTGCACCAAAATGTAACATCAGTTTCTCACTCCTAAGGCCAGCTGTGACGTTTCATGATTCGATCAGCCGATTTTTTATGTGAATCGCAAGTTTTATGAGTAATTATGTACATTAGTGAGTTTCTTTCCGGGCCTCCACATAATTGTTTCCACATGGCATTTTCAAGATTCATGAGTTGTTGATTTACCTAAATTTTCTATAGGTTGATGGTCTGCGGGAGCACGTGAAGAAAAGTGGACTTGCAAAAAAGATCGAGCTCGTTATCACTTCCCCTTTGCTGAGGTATAGTCTCGTCTTAATATATTTGTGTGCACTTGTAATGTTCTGGGTCCATTGATTGATAGGCTTCCTAATGTTTGGGAAATGTTTCTCTTTACTTTTGGCATCACTATCTTTTGGGTATGTGTTATCTCAGCTTCTAGGATAAGTATTAGATATGCTTAAAACAAGAGACCAAGCTGTTCTTGCTATCGTATTTTCTTTTTTTCTTGGACTGAACCTGGTTTTTGGAAGGTCTATTTGATCTGTCCGTGTCCCCTAGGCCTCTTTGATTTGTATGCATTGTGCTCATCATTTGATTTATAACAGATGTACACAATCAGCATGAGTAATGCACAAAGAAACATGGGTTTACCTAGAACAGCAATTTCAACTGGGCTCTTTTGGGGTGAAACCGTGCAGCACGAGCATGGTTCAACTAAGGTCATGTGATTTACACTTCCATTCTTGTGTGCAAGGTTGAGCAATGAGTAATCATAGAGTTTGAGATTTTGTTTCTGTTTATTTGTGACAGAAATTATGAAAATAATTTCAGTATTTAAGTGTATGAAATGTTATAAATCAAGTAACATGGTGGTATAATCCTGCTGCGTGGTTTGTATTGCTCATCTATCTAGGATCTGGGCATCTAGTACAGCTAAAGATATGTAAATTATTGTTTCCGAAATAATTTCAGAATTTTGATTAGTATATGTTTTATATTGAATGCCTACAAATCAGGCAGCGTGTTGGTATAAATCCTGCTGCATGGTCTGCGTGTCTCATGTATCTAGGATCTAGTGCAGATAAAATTATGTAAACAATTTGTTTTCCTTTCATGTCAATGTTTAATCAATATGCTCCTGTTACAATTTACTCCCTAATTTAGAACAACTTAAGCAGCAAGGGAAAAGTCCATCATGCCCCTCATTAAACAGCTGGGCCACCTCCTCATTGCCTTAATTACTGGCTAGCCATTGGGCTAATCAATACCATTGATGGCTGGTTTTAATCACATTGCACAGGTTGGAACAGAAGTTAATCACATTGTTTACAACAAAAATCAACTAATTACTTGTGGGGTTAGTTATGTTGAATTCGTAAAAATGTTTATATTTAGGGACAAATTTTAAACGACTCAAATGCTTATGTTAGGGACAGGGAGTATTTTGTTATCAGAGGTCCTGTTTTGAGACATAATATACTATGAGGCTATGTTGCACTTGTAGAAGTAGTTACTAAATGACCCTCATTATATTTCACCTGAATCTCACAGGACTATGCAAACTGCAGTGGGGGTCTTTGGTGGTGAAAACTATACTGATGGTGTAAATGCACCACCACTAATGGTTGAAAATGCTGGACACAGTGGACGTCGGGCGGTTTCAAGTTTGAACTGCCCACCATTTCTTGCAGTTGAAACCTGTAGAGAGCACTTGGTACTTACTCTGCTTAAGAACATATGAAAGCATGAACAATCATTTCCTTATGATCTTGTAGCTACATGGGTTTGTGTTAGCTTAATAAACTAGTTTGGCCATTCCTGGTATAGTATCTTCATGCTAGTAATGTGTTTATAATTTTTTTCAACACACTTTCTTAATATTTTATGCTTTTTTTATTAAATCAGGGTGTCCATCCCTGTGACAAGAGGAGGAGCATAACAGAATACCGGCCTCTCTTTCCTGCTATTGACTTTTCATTGGCAAGTATCTCTTATTGTTTATTCATGAGACATTTCGTTGACATCTCCATTTCTGATGGAGTGATGGTATTGCAAACTTCCAGTAGTTTTAGGTATATGTACTTGCTTTATTTACAGATAGAAAACGATGAAGATGTTCTTTGGGAACCAGATGTTAGAGAAGCAAATGAGTCTGTGGGGCTGAGGGGTATGAAGTTCATTGACTGGTAACTTTTTTTCTAAGATCAGTAATTGCCTTTCTATGAGTATATATGCATGAAACAACCCTCTCATATGGCCATATCATATCATCAAAAAAACGATTTGTTCTCTCTAGCATAGTTTGATATTGGCTTGCTTAACATTATTTTCATAAATGTATTGGTCAGACACATTATCTTTTCTTGGAAAGATACTTTTTGTTCATCTTCACTTACAAGTTAGGGCCTGAAATTGAGCACGTCTTCCTTCTAAGTGTACACTCATTTGGTGATTTAGACAATATTTACAGGAGTTAAGAGTGAGCAATAGCTAAATCAAACTTCTTGCTGTAAATATACTCATGTTTTCCATATACTGTATACTTATTGTTTCTGATTGTTTTCATGTATCAGTAGACTTCCGCTGTTTAGAAAGGCTGTATGCAGGAATACTCGAATCTGTTGCATGTGGGCTAGGGCCTATAAAGGCATTGTAGTTTGGTCCATAAGTTGACAAGTTACTTTGTCAGTATACCTGGATCCATTTGCCCATCTTTTGAACATACTTGCAGGTTATGGACAAGAGAAGAGAAGGAGATAGCTATTGTCAGTCATAGTGGCTTCTTGTATCATACCTTGAACATGTACAGCAAGGAGTGTCATCCAACCATAAGAGACGAAGTTGGCAAGCAGTAAGTGTTTTGACATTGACTTCTTTTTGCCTTGGTACTTTGGTAGTTGTCAACTACTCCAGTAGCAAGCCAGCGATATTGTTCAAAGTTACACAGATATATTACGACACATCAGATTAGTATATCCGCAAGCTCTTTTTCCTTGTTATATTACAATATGTCCAATAGGTTAACCCTTTGAGTTCCCTGTTTGTCTGTCTCATTATGATGACCCATGTGCTCAGAATGCTTGACCATGTCTAAGTTTACCAGAAGAATGTGTTGCTAACTTCCAATTGGTTTTATGCAGCTTTGCAAACTGTGAGCTCCGGTCGATGGTGTTGGTTGACAGGAGGTCAGTTTTACCACCTCAGATGTGGACTTTGTGTCCACTATGAAAGCAATATGGCTCGGGGAGATAATAGATTGATTATGAGGTGCAAAGCACGTACAGGTTATATAGGCAAGGATGTCCTAGGGTTTATAGAAATAGAACCAATCAACGGAGATCCTTGCCTAATCAACATATCATCTATCCATCTATCCCAAGGGTTGGCGCAAGGCCAGAGGCCTGTGCGGCACCTACCCTAGGCCCAAAGGGCCTGCCGACATACCCACATACATACTTCTAGCACGCTACTTCCTTTTGATGATTGTTTTGCCAGTATTCTCTTTGTGTTTGTTGTAACAGTAATTATATTTTCCATGATGCAGTATGCTTGGGTCGGATTCCCCGAGTTTCAACTACCCTGGCAAGATTCCAGCCGGACTCGATCTTCCTAGCGACGTTGCAGACGAGAAGCATCTTGAGGAAGCTCAGAAGAACTGATGAGCCTGTCTGAGGCTGTTGAGCATTGATGCCTTGATTCTTTTATCAACTCACTCTGACCCTGTTCAAAGTTTGTGTTGAAGAAGACAAAGCTAAACAATCTCTACAGATAGGACTTACGGGTTGTTAATTGAGCATGAATTACGGAATGTATTACGTCTGTTATGTATTACGAAATGTATTACGTCTGTTATGTCAGCCCATATTGAAATTCAGGGTATTGAAATCCATAGCAATAATACCTACGGTACATGACAAAATTCTCTTGGTTGCTTGTGTTGTTCTAGGATGATACCCAAGAGTTGCATATCTGATTTCTGTTGGATGGTGATAGAAATGATGTGTGGTTTGTTCATCTTAAGTTTGGGAGGAGCTTGGGATTATAGCTTGTTTATTTTTACCAATTCTGCTGTTCTAGGATGTTACATTCTGTTGTTAACACCTTGGGTAGCTGATTGCTAGCATCTTGCTTGGTAACGGGCGCGAGCAATTATTAGTGTTTGTCCTGGAGTTTTTAACTATTTATGACGGCCACGTACCCAACAGTATAATGTAAGAGGATCAGCATCTCCTCCCTGGGTGGCGGGTAAGATTGCTACAAGCAATGATAATAATCTATTACGGGAACCGATGCTTTCGACCCAAGATTGATCACCGGTTTGTATTGTGACAACGTTTATAAACAAGAAATGTGTGTAAAATTAAGAGGTTGATCTTCGAGGGTGACACATTATTTCAAATGTCGAATAAAAAAATATGAGCTAGTGGGGATAAGTGATGATGATGAGCCGCTATTGAGGTGCAGGCGTGTGTTAATGCCATGATCAGGGTCACGCTCTCAAATTTGTTTGAACTAAAATGTGTCCTGTTTAATATAATTTTATGAGGATGATTCTTACACTAAACGTTTTTAAACAAAGTACATATCTAGGCACTTGTACACACGCAGGCACACCCTGATATGATAACACACATGTTGAAGTTACTAATGCTTGTTCGAAGGCATGTCAAATCACCACTGGAAAAACAGTTAAGTCATAAGTACAAGCGGTTGTGCACTTGTGCTAAGTTAGAGATTCGAACTGATCGCGTGCCTGATAGGTTCCGCCACAAAAGAAGAGACCTAATAAAATTGACCGAAACATTGTTCGCAAAACTTGTACCAACGGTTCCTTCTAAACCTGTGGCTTGCTTACCTAGAACCACGGCCCAACGATTCTGACATTGAGCCGTTTTGGCATAAGAAATTTTTGGTATCTTCTCTCTTTGGCCTCAACGATCCACTCGGTGTTGGCTTCCCCTTCGTCACCCTTACCTTGTCTGCTTCATACTCATCGGTTTCTGAATGTTTGTCCCAGTTAACTCTTGATCAAGACGTTTGACCATGTTCATTGTTAAAAAATTCAGTGCAGAATATCTAAAAATATAGGTCATATTAAAGTATCTTTATAGATAATAAAAAAGATATTGACACAAATTTTGTTGAATAATACGAATGGTGAAATGCCGTACGTGTCGAAAAGTCAGCAGTATGAATTTTTGGGAGCAGAAGAAGTAGATGCAAGGTGTACTTTACCAGCTCTGCCTCCGCTTGGCGCGCCTGAAGCAGGCCCTCGACCACGCACGCACCCCGCTACGGATGTCGAATTTGGCCGGCAAACGCAGCATCCTCTCCGTCCGCCCTTGAGCACCGCAGTTCCTTCCGTTCGTGAGAACCGGCGACGAGCCCTACCTGCCGCCTTGCAGTGCAAGTGCCACCGCCGCGGCAGGTTTGTGCTCCAGGCGTGCGAGGCGTACCTGCACGAGCGCTGCGCCATCGAGACGCTCGACGACGACACGCGCACCACCACGGTGGAGGAGAGGGAGCAGCGGTGCTCGGAGGGTTTCAGGCTCACCCTCGGCAGCGTCGTGCCGCAGCTCGTCCATAGCCTGACGGCAAGCAAATCTTTTTAATTTGAGGATCGGAGGGGGTGCTGAGACAGTGGGACAAGCGGCGAATAGCAGGATCTTGATTGTTTGCCCATAGATGCGTACGTACCAGCATTTTTTTATGCACCAAATAAAATAGATGAGTGCTAGTGCTGAAGCCAGACATGTTTATGGATTCAAGTGCTCGAGACCATTGGTCTGGTCTCTGTCCGATCCTCCTCTCTCGTCTGGAGGACGACGACGACGGAGAAAACAGAGCAAGTGCAGTGCCGTGCCGTGCCGTGTCCAGCATCCTGCATTCCATCCATGGGCTGTTGCATTCATTCCGTGCCGACGTGGCGCCAATCTGGAAGAAAGACGGGGGAAGGAGTTTGGCCTACATGGTGATCTGTCTGCCTTGCGTTGTGTCCTACTCCTAGGACCCTAGCCTAGGCACCCTAAGAAGAGAAGTCCGGAGAAGAGGCCACACCAAGACAACAAGTATTTAACGCAACATGTCAGTCGTCGCCGCCGCCGCCGCCGTATCACGGACGGCACGGTTACCAGTTACTACCACGTCTCTGCCTCCGCCGCTCCACATCTTTTCTTCTTCCTCATTCTTCTTCTTCTTCCTCCTCCTCCGTCTGGGGGTCATCATCATCGCTTCAGGGTGAGAGGGCCGGCCGGCTGCTGCTGCATACAGATCTGATACTCAGGTACGTTGCACACTTAGATCGATCACAGCGAGACATGTTCTTCGATCCCGCCGCCCCTCATTCGTATATCTTTTGGCCTACGCGACATCCATCTTTTAGCTGCTTGTATATCTGTATGCAATGCGCTAGTCTAGTTTGTTCCGATTTGCCTGATGGGGAGGATATACAGTACTGTAATAGTTTCTTCCCATCTCGTTCTCTGCTCTCGGCTACAAATTCGCGTGTACGTACCTTTCTTTCTTTCGTTCTTCATGTTCTTCTTTTCCCCCATCGAATTAACGGGCATCATATTGCATTACACAACTGAATCGGTTATCTGCCTAACCCTTCCATTCCATGGATGATCATCTACCCTATCTGTTATATTGTCTCAGGAATAATGGAGCCCAACGCTGGCACTGCCGTCTTCCCTCTGCACCGCTGCAAAACAATACACCTGGTTCCGACTCCATCTACTTATTAATTGTTCTTTATTAAATACTCAAAACCAAACCTGTCAATAATACAAGCTGATGCATCGTGCAGCTGAGGCATGCCCAAGGTGTGCACAACGTGGAAGGCGACAACGATCACAGTGCCTACATGAAACCAGAGTTCTTTGATGCTCGCATCACTCCTTTGGGCTGGAACCAAGTAAGCTCCTGTTCTTCCTTCTTCTTTGCTCCGGAAGGCGACGCTGCAAATTGATTGATTAGGGTGATTTGGTTCCAATAACATAAGCTGGATGTCTTGGCCTACTAGATATTTTGTGCTTCTTTTCCAAAATTCACTTCCGGTGATCTAAACCCAACAAGTTGTACCCAGAATGCTCTGTTCTGTTGAAATGAGATACTTTTATTGACTATAAAATGTACAAATCTAGGTGAACAGTATTTTTATTACCACTTTTTTTCTCGAATACGCAGGAGAACTGCATATCATTGCATTAAGATAGGAGAAAGGCCAAAATAGCCATACAACACACACACTTACCCCTAAGGTTGCCACTGTGCAATGTTTGCCATGGTCCCTTCACCTACTATTCACTGAAACTTACATGGCCCAAGCCTGCACAAATTAAAGCTCATCTTGTTGTCATGAACAGTATTCTGGCACTGATACGAGGTATCACTTGTTGGCATTACTTTTGACAAAGTATATTAGCCCTTCCCTCGTTGCTACAAAATTAGAACAAAAATGTCATTTGCATGAATCGATCTTCTGTTGACACTGTATATTAATTCATGTTCAATTGAAAGTTGTGAGCCTATTTTAGGTCCTGTTTGACTCAAAGTTTTTATGTGTAAATACATTTGTTGAGTATCTGGCCTTGCGTGTTGCAGGTAGTCTTCTCTTATCAAAATATCAGTCAGTTGTTTCCATATGACATTATTTCAGTCCAAATTCCTTGACTAAGATTTACCCAAATTGACTTATAGGTCGACCGTCTACGAGAACATGTGAAAAAATGTGGACTTCCTGAAAAGATTGAGCTGGTTATTTGTTCTCCTTTGCTGAGGTACAGTTGTGTATACCTTTGTGTGTGCATGTGCGTGTCCTGCATCATCTTGTAGGATTCCTTATGTTTGAGAAACGATGCTGTACACCACTGAAATTGCTCTTCTTGTTTTCTATGAAAAATCTCAGCTACTAGGACATATTGGAGCTCTGTTTTAAAAAGACTAGGTTGACCAGAACCATATTTTCTTTTTTTTCTTGAACTGCTTCTCTGCTATGTATGGCAGTTGTAGTTTCATGATGAGTTATTGTATCGGTTTACCATAGAATTTTACACATTAAATCATTAGCAAAACTCTGAATTTCTTTTTGGTTCTAAAAGATGGAGTAAATTATGACATTTAGATGTTCAGTCTTGTGTACAAGTTTGACTTCCATAGAATGGTTTAAGCATAATGTCACTGTTATGTTTTTTTTTGTATACTTTTTTACTGGAAACATTCAACATAATATGAAAACTTTTGTGCACAATGGTAAAATATGTATAAGGAATAAATACCATTCAAGCAACAGGTCTGCATATCGTTGCTGAATTGTCTGCATAGAAGTGTGTCTTGAATCCAGTACAGAAAAAAAAATTGCCTGAAGCTTTGGTTACACCATTATCACATTTCATCTCAATAGTTGCTCAACCGTCTGTCAGTCTAGATTTTTATGAGAAATCCAGTGCTGAGGCATAGTGTACTCTGGGAGTAAATTTCAGTGGTATTTATTTTATAGAATGAGCCACGCTCTCTTTAATCCTGAATTAATCTCGCAGGACTATGCAGACTGCAGTGGGTGTTTTTGGTGGTGAAAATCATACTAACGGGATAAGTGCACCTCCACTAATGGTGGAAAATGCTGCAGACAGTGGACGTCCGGCAATCTCAAGTTTTAACTGCCCACCATTTCTTGCTGTTGAGGCCTGCAGGGAGCGCTTGGTACTTTTTCTGAAGGACAAATGTAAAACATGAATAATCATTTGATTAAGATTTTTTGTTATCTGCATCTTGCTAAATATTAATTATATAATTTCTCAGTTACATCGGTTATAGTTAACTAAACAGACTACTTTGGCTGTTTCATGACACCTTCGTATTTACTTTTGTTTTCTTGTTTTTGTTAATTGCAGGGTGTCCATCCTTGTGACAAGAGGAGGAGCATAACAGAGTATTGTACTCTGTTTCCTGCCATTGATTTTTCACTGGCAAGTATCTTGTATTCTTAACTCATTAGCCATTTTATTGACCTGTGCATTTCCATTTGTGTACTATAATATATATGTACTCAATTTCTTTGCAGATAGAGAATGATGAAGATGTTCTTTGGGTACCGGATGTCAGAGAAACCTTTGAGTCTCTCGCGGAGAGGGGTATGAAGTTTATTGACTGGTAATTTTCTTCCCTGAGATCAACCCATCTCTTTAAAATGAGTATATGATCATGAAACACTATAACCACCTAGTATTTATCTATGTTCAATCCGGCTGCCTATATAAAAAATGTTTGTTAAAACGGTATTGGATAATCGCATGCTCAGCATTTTTGTCATACGTCTTGATTCTAACCAAATTAACTTTTTCTGGCAAAGATTTAGCTTCTTTGTTCCTTCTTTAATTTTGTTCTAGGACCTGGAATTTATAACAAATCACTTGGACTCCTTTTTTATGTTTTGAACATATTACACACTTGCAGGTTATGGACAAGAGAAGAGAAAGAGATAGCCATAGTCACTCATAGTGGTTTATTATGTCATACCTTACGCATGTACAGCAAAGAGTGTCATCCTACCGTAAGGCATGAAGTGAGCAAATAGTAAGTATCTTGACCTTTTCTTTTTCTTCCCCTTTTATTTGTCAACTAATGAATCATCAACGCAGAAACATTCTCAAACTTATGCAGATTAACTGCTGACATCATGTTATTACATTCACAATATATGCGCAAGAGGATAAGCATTATGAGTTCCCTCCCTCCCTCTCGATGCTGTACTGACCTTAATCAAAACATTAAAATATACAACCCATGTTAAATTAATCAGGAGGACGAGTTGCTGACCTTCACTTGGTTTATGCAGCTTTTCAAATTGTGAGCTCCGATCATTGGTGCTGGTTGACAGGAGGTGAGTTCTGCGCCCTTCTGTGTTTGCTTGCAACATAGAATCACAAAAACGAAATACACTTTGTAAGAGTCATTATGATCTTTTCCACGTTGCAGCATGCTTGGCTCAGATACCCCCAGTTACAATTACCCTGGAAAGATCCCAGCTGGAGTTGATTTGCCTAGCGATGTCGTGGATGAGAAGTGCCTTGAGGAGGAAGCTCAAGAGAGAACAGAGCCTACCTGAGGCTTCTTTGGTGTTCTACCACTGATTCCTTGATTCTTTCGTCAACCCATTTTGAAACTTTGCTAGTAGTATTCACTTAAATCTAAACACCTGCAGATTAGACTTACCATTTGTTACTACATTTGTTTTCTCTGAAATTCACAGAAATGAAAACGGATTATCACCCCTCTTTCATTTCTGGTGATGAGAATTTTGGTACTGTTTTCTTGGAGATGATGATAGGATTGAGATTGATACTACATACCTATGGTGCTTCATGCATTGCTGCTCTGTAAAGTGTTTTCTTGATTGTACGGGGTAATTTCATCATCCTAGCGCTGCTGCCTGCTGGCGTCCCTACTGTTGAGAAGCTTATGTACCAGCCTTCATTTTGCTGAAGATTATGATGTCATGAACGTTGCAGCATATGATCTGCAGTGTCATCTCTTTTTTTCTTCTACTCTCTCGCTTTAAATTGAATTGTCGTAGTTGATTTTATTATAATTTGATGGCATTTGAGTTGTCATTCCTTTCAGGCCTCAGCAGTCTTGATAGTTTATCAGCTAAGTACACTGCAATACACATCAACTTATCTACCCATGGCTCAAATGCACACAAGAAGCAACTTATATCTATACATGCACACATGAAAAATGATTCTCAGCAACTGCCTAAAGAAATACTCTCGATGTTCTAATATAAATACACAAACATCCAGGGGCAGACCCAGGAATTGACTCCGCGCCTAGGAATTGACATGACTGGGGCTGATCCAAGCTCTGGGACTGACCCAAGCTTAATAGAAACTCAAGTGATCCGGCAACCTCTAGATTCTTCGCTAAGACCATTACTGACTTGATGATGCACATGCATATGCATGTGCTCATCTGGTTAGAGGCAAACAAAGTTTCTGGACATGGCTCATTGCGGCTTGATCTGTTACCTACTGGGCCTTGAGTTTGTTTATTATTTTTTTACTTGTCATAGCACCCAAGAGGTCAACTGGTGCAGTGGGGCGGCGCGGTACGCATGGAGCCCCCAGACCCTGGCTGATGAAGCAGCTTTGAGGGCAGAGGACGTTCATTCTCTGCTCCATCAGATGAGATCAGATGACTAGATGAGACCATTGACAAGGAGCGGAGAGAGAGAGAGAGCCATGTCTTGTCGATCAGGGATGAAGCCAAGCGCTGGCACTGCTATGTACCCTTTACACCGCTGCAAAACCGTGCACCTGGTATGTAATGTTAAAGCTTCACAGATTTGCATGCTTTGATTCAATCTTCACCGGTTCATCATGAGTGCAGGTGAGGCACGCCCAGGGTGTTCACAACGTGGAAGGCGAGAAGGATCGCAGTGCATACAGGTCACCCGCGTTGCTTGATGCTCCAATCACTCCTTTGGGTTGGAGACAAGTAAGTGAGTTCCTCCAACGCACTGCTGCTCTTAAATTAATTATCAGTTCTACGCCTCTATTAACAGAAGCGGTACACTGTTGCGCGTCAAAGTAAAAGTAGTCATGCTTCATGTCAAATGTTAACTTCCATCTAAGCAAGTTGGATCCCAAAATGCCCCAGTTTTGGATCTCTCACCGTAGAAACGATGAATCTCTACTGCTACCATCCATCATCATAAGGCCAAGCATATGCTCATAATGACTTAGAAGGTCCCAAGGTTTGCATTCGATTTGTATCCAAAATATAGCTAAGTAAAGATTTTTTTTCAATTCAAAGTCTTAATTTGTAGTTCTTTATATTGGTTGAGTTTCTGCTTCTCATCTAGTTTTGATGAAACTAATTACCAGAAATTTTTTGCAAAACTTTCATGCTCCGAGTTGCATGATTAAGATTTACCTAAATATGTAGGTTGACAGTCTGCGAGAGCATGTGAAAAATTGTGGGCTTGCAAAAAAGATTGAGTTAGTTATTTGTTCCCCTTTACTGAGGTATAGTATTCCACTAATATTCTTTGGACTTATATTCTTTCTTTGCTTTAAAGTTTATTATTTTGTTCAAGCATTTTTTGGAGCCTTAATCATTTCCTGATCATGACTCACATAGTTAAAACATAGATTCTATTTCCAAAATATCGCCCATGTCTGGCGAAGATCTCCACTACAATAAATTAGACCTACAGTAATCTAGTTTTAAAGGATGCCCTTAGAGACTTCAAAATAAAGAAAGCACAAACATGACTACACTACTAAGAAAAAAAATCAGTGAGGGTAATGCCTCCAGAAGAAAACTGCTTGGCGCTCTTCCACTTCTTTCCGCTCTTTGTTCAACAAATTTTCATGATGCATATGGATTGGTAAATCCAAAATAGGTGTGTCCCCATATCACAACCAAAAAATTGTGAATAAACATCTTTGCAACCCTTAGCTTAAAACGCTGACAATTCGATGGTAACCGTAAGTCACCCAGTTGTGGTTGTGGTGCTGCCGGCCATAGCTTGAGCTCTGCTCCCTGAAAAAAAAATACCTCATTGAGACATATCACATATGGGATTTCATCATGAGCAGCTAGTACATACTAGCACTCGGTGACTTTCGTGACTCTAATTGCAATGCCTTGGGGACATATCAACCCATCCCATGGATTGAGTATTTACGAAGTTTATTTTCAAGCTATATAACTGCTCAAATGCGCAGCAAAAAGCTTTATATTCTTAGCTTTACCGATGTTATGATCAATAAAATGAAAGCACTGAAAGATTTGGTAAACTGTTGGCTGCCAAACTCGGCTCGCCACAGGTTTCATGTTACATGGGCGCAAGGCCGAGGACAATCACAAGAGTTTGTGTCGTGTACAATATGAGTTCTTGAATCAAACTCTTCTATCTCTAAGCTATGAGATTAAACCGAATTCTATCTCTAAGCCTTCTAGAGAACCTATGCATGTACCATGTTATAATCCATGTGTAACACGTCTTACAAACATTATCTTCTAACAAGCACATCATCATCAAGATTTGGGACAGCATGCACCCGTTATTTGACCAACCCTTTAGTCCTTGCTCAAATTAAAATAGCTAGCATAAGCCCCATTTTTAGGTAGTTTGAAAATAGTTGCCTAAACTAACAATGATTGACTTTACCCCTACACTACTAAGTGTTCTATCTCCAAGAATACCATAAGGGTGAGAAACCTTTCAAACGCCTAGTTTGTTTGAAAAAGACCACATTAATTAATTCATCATAAGCATTCTCCAAGTTAAGTTTTAAGATAGCCTAGTTTTATTAGGAATTGAGCTCATGTGATATTTATATATTTGAACTCAGTTTATAAAACTTAACGTATCGTACTTTGTGTTGTAATCTGTATTTATGTAGGAACTTTATCACGTTTGTACTCTCTATGCTCACCTTCATGTGGGACTTCTGGTATTTGTTTCGATCGACATATTGGTTGAATGCAGGGAGTCAAATTAAATTGTTAAGTTAATGTATCTTATGTGTTCAAATGATGATCATTGCTCTTAATTAGAATTTTAGCTTAGCGGTTCTACCGCAGACCTCGCTATATTTAACCAATTAACCCTGGACTAATATCACAGGACGATGCAAACTGCAGTGGGGGTTTTTGGTGGTGAAAGCTATACTGGTGGAGTTGGTTCACCTCCTTTAATGGTGGAAAATGCTGGACAAAGTGAACGTCTGGCTATTTCAAGTTTGAACTGCCCACCATTTCTTGCAATTGAGACCTGCAGGGAGCGTTTGGTACTACCTTTTCCTGAAGAATATGTGTGCAAAACGTAGAGTCATTTGATTAAGACGTTCCGGTCACATGTATTTTGCAAAACAATGATACGTACCACAATCTGGTGCCTCATTTACATTATTTTTGTTCACTATTGACCATTCTTGTCATTCTGCTATACCTTTTTTTCCTGTATTTCATTTTTTGTTTAATTAATTTTAAAAAAGCAAGGTGACCATCCATGTGACAAGAGGAGGAGCATTACAGAATATCGAACTCTCTTTCCTGCAATTGATTTTTCACTGGTAAGTATCTATTACTGTCAAATTGGAAAATGGGCCTCTTCATTTAAGTTGCAAGCTTGCAGCAGCATACCGTAATATATATGGACTCACTTGTCACTGCAGATAATGAATGATGAAGATGTTCTGTGGTTACCAGATGTTAGAGAAGCACATAAGTCGGTTGCAGCGAGGGGTATGAAGTTCATGGATTGGTAACTTCTGTTTTCTATGATCAATCGGTATATTTTTCGTAAGCACAACTAAGAGAATCAATAGCCGTTTTGTATCCCTTACATTTATGCTGCATGTGTTATTCACATAACTGGCTTTCGATTGTGGCATACTATGCATTTTTTGCACAATGTCTTGGTTAGCAACAAGTCAGATTTACTTTCCATGGCACTCCCTTCATTGTTCCTCTTCAATCACCGCACTGGGCACATCTTACTTCATCTGAACTGATAATTGTTTGACGTGTTGGACAACATCTGTATAAAATTTGTACAATTGTGTACAGTAAAAACAATTAAAGCTCTAGCTGTGGTACAGTATATTACCGCTTAGATATTAAAGTTAGTATATGAACGCTTTTGTTTTTGTATAGTAGTGAATTGTCACGGAGTATTCTTTCTTTTGCGATTATTTTTCAGTTTATATGTTGGCTATAGCCCTAGAAAGTGACCTAACTAACACTACTACAGATTTCGCCATCCCAACCACCCTATCACTGCCAGTTTTTGATGTAGCGGTATCACCGCCGGCCCGGAAGTAGGTGGCCGTGTCAGAGATTCGGGCCGGCGGAGATAAATGGTCCATCAAGCATACCAGTTTAACATTTATGTAGCTATATTTATTTTCCTTTTTTCTTTAAATTACTTGTAGGTTATGGACGAGAGAAGAGAAAGAGATAGCTATTGTCACCCATAGTGTTCTATTACAAGATACCTTACGCATGTACAGCAAGGAGTGCCATCCAACCATAAGATACGAAATGAGCAAGCGGTAAGGGTCTTGTCATTGACTTTTTCGTGTCTTGCAACCGAGTGATATTCTTTGAACTTGCGCAGATATATTACTGAACATCCAATTCACAAGTTGTTCTTATTAATCATTACGTGATAAATAAATAGTGTATGTCCAATACAAAAGAGCAAGCATTAATTTGAGTGCCTACGAGACCTACTCGTATAAACCAATCAGTTCAATCTGAATGGCTAACTTTACGAGAAAAGATGGGCAATTTAAATGTGGAAGTATAAGTTAAACTGCAATTATTTTATTGACTACGTCCGTTAGCATTCGAAGTAGACCTATATCATATTAAGCCATATACACCAGCCAGTTCAACTCAAAAAAACCTAACTTATAGGTAGAAAAGACGGCAATTCACTTATATTGAAATATAAAATAGTAAAATATCAAAAGCTAAAACATGGTAGATTTTATCGAAGGAATCTGTTGCTAACTTTAGCTTCGTCTTATGTAGCTTCGCGAACTGTGAACTCCGATCAATGGTGCTGGTTGATACAAGGTCGGTCCTTCTCTGCCTCCTTGTGTGGCGTGCTTCAATTTTCTATGATACTTGTTTTGCAGATGGAAAAAGTCTAAATAACCTCCCAATGTATCAAGGGTCGAGCATATCACCTCCTCAACTATAAAACCAGATTTTTTATCCCCTCGCCTTTCCAAAACCATTTAAATGACCCCTAGGAGTGATTTTGTTGGGTAGTTTTGCCTTGCTGGCATGCTGAGGTCGATTATGTGTTGCTGATGTAGATCGTTGCATGTGGAGTGTCAGCCTCTCATCTTCGTCTTCTTCGTCTGCTCGCTTGTCGCGGCGTGGCTCGTGGGGTCGGGGGCTGGGACGGAGGACCTTCTCCTAGTGGCAGGGAGCGGAACGAAGGCCTCCTCCAGGCAGGATGTGCGACCGGGGGCCGGGGATCTCCTCCTAGCGGCAAGGCGCGGCCAGAGCCTCCTGGCGGCGTGGCGCGTGGGGTCGGGGGCGGGGATGGAGGACCTCCTCCCAGCGCCAGCGGCGAGGCACGGCTAGAGGCCTCCTCCCCGGCACGCGTGGCCGGGGCTGGACAAAGGCCGCCTCCCAACGGGAAGCGCGGCCGGGGGCCGGGATGAAGGACCTCGTCCCAGCGGCCGGCGAGGTGCGGTCGGGGGCCGCTTCTCGTCGGTGAGACACGGTCGTGGGCCTCTTCCCGTCAGTGAGGCGTGTGGGGGCTCGGTCCTGGATCGGGGCCTCCTCCCGACGACGCGAGGTGCCGCAGGGGTGGAGGCGGGGGAGACACTCGCAGGGGTGGAGGCGGGGGAGACAGGGGAAAGGTAGGGGAAGGGTATGACATGTGGGTCCAGACTGTGTATACGCCCTGACATGTGGGTCATTGCCACGTCGTCGTCCATGTCAGACGCCACGGTGGCAAAATCATGCTTTAGGGGGTTATTGAAATGGTATTGTACACTTGAGGGGGTTAAACATCCGGTTTTAGAATTCGGGGGGTGAAGTATTCGACCTACAATAGTTTGGGGGTTTATATAGATTTTCCTTTTGTAGATATTCACATGTCATTCTTTTTCTAATATTGACAATATGTTCCATTCGGCAGTATGCTTGGGTCTGCAGGTTCCCCTAGTTTGAACTACCCAGGCGAGATCCCAACCGGACTTGACCAGCCCAGCGATGTCATAGAAAATGAGGAAGCATCTTGAGGAGCCTCATGCACGTACACGTGCGCTAAGATTGACGGAAGGCACTGCAGATGCTTTTTTGTCGATACGTACCAGGTTCTATATAAGAAACCTAACCAAGCTGAGGTATTGGGTAAGAATCATTATTCATCTGAGCACTCATCTAGGAGTAAAAGAATCCATTGGGTACCATTCTTCATGAAACAAGTCTCACTCGGGAGATCCCAATACTTCTTCATTTCTTCTCTCAAAAGTTTAGAGAATGAACACCTCACCAGGGCATGGTGTTCAGTTTCATCTTCCATGCCACAAATTTTGCTTTATTGTTCCTCTTAGCTCTATTGTGCTTAGTTGCTAAAGAGTCTGTGGCCACACGCCATGCAAAATTCTTAACTTTTGCTAGGCTAGACTGCTGCCTGTGCGCCATATCGTCTGCTGATGTCACCATATCGCTGCTGAAAGCAATTGGGCCGGCTGTTGATATTGGGCCGTGCGGTACCTGTCCTTCCCATAATAACCCTCTGTTTGGCCCGGCCACTTTCAAACGATGGTTCAGAATGTCCAAGGATATATTTCTTGCACATTGCAATTGGAAATGCCGTGGAAGCCAATTATCCATACTTCGAGTAAAAAAAGAAACTACTGCTTTGTTTAGATAAAGGAAAAATTTTCCAGCCTCAACACCCACACATTGAGTGCATATAGCCAAAGAACCTAGTGCTGTACTGCTGTGTTAGAGCAACTCCAACAGAATTCTCACGTTTAGCTTCTTCATTGTAGAGTGTTACGTGAAGCCAGAATTATCACGGCTATCTCCTTCATTGTAGAGGGAAGTGCTTTGAAAAATGCCCATCGTGCTGTACCACCTGGTGTAGCGGTTCTTGCTGAAAATTTAACCAGCACTGTATATCGTGTACACAGGAGAACTACATTGCATTGTACTAAATCAGCCATTGAAACATCTTTCTGATGCTACTTTCACTTTAAATTAGACAATTACAGTCAGTTTCAGTACAATTTTAAAACTTTGACCAGGTAACTACGCTGCAGAGCTCTTGCAGCAGCTTATCCGTTCAGGGACACACAGAAAACCTGCCGCAATTTGTCAGGTCACATTTGATTTCACCTTGCTAATGATACAAAATTAGAAAGGTCATGGTGCAGCAAACGAACATGTGATCTCAAATTCAGGCATTACAATCACACAACGTTACCGACACAGTTGGAAAGATCACGATCCAGCAACCTCTGGATTATTTGTTGAAACGATTATTGACTTCTCCACAGGCAAATCGTGAATAACATTCCAATGGAGGTTCTACTTGAAGTAACAGATCGTAAATAACAAAACCCAAAGTAACGGTAAGTTACAGAGCAGTATGTCAAAAGCATCAAGTGTCTACGTCTTATTGTTCTTCGCCATCTCTTCCACATCAAGCTCTACTGCCAGTACTGGGGCATCCTGGTTCATGGCCATGCCACTGTTGCACGGAGATAGTAGGAGCAAAGATTTAGTCCCCCACGTGGTGGACGTATTAAATGAGATGAGAGTCAGAGTTGAATATAGCGTAGGAACAGACCTGTTCTCAACTGGGCCATGATCGACGGCTGTTCTTAAAGAGTATATCACTCTGCCAAGGATGTCGGTCATAGGGACAGGTCCAAACAATCGGCTATCTCTAGCTTCCTGTTACCAAAACGGTCATGAAAAACTTTAACGAAAAATGCCTTTGTTGAAATGCAAAGACAATTATTCACCAAAACCACACTTTGAGCATCTATAGTCAAGACATAATAAAATTGAGCATATCTTAGTACAACAACTAACAGAATTGTGTATGTTACTACTACAAGCATCTAATTACTTACCTTGGGCTTTAGGGCTTGGTTGTCTGCCAGGACCCAGCATTGATCTTTCTCAAGTACAAATGGCTCATCCTTCTCATCATTAGAGACCATCTCATAGCCTTCCAGGGCAGCCAGTCGTCGAATAATTAAATCATCCGATTTCTCTGGATCTTTTAACAAGACGACATCTCCAACAAAGACTTGTCTGTGAAGATAATTTGATGCATAGAAGATTATTAAAAAAATGTTTCAAGCCATAGATGATTCTGTAAGGTGAAGTGGCCTTATGAACCAAACAGGCAGACAACCAGGCTTCCTTTACATTCATGCTTTATGAGTCTTTGCAAAAATGCAAAATAATAGATATTCCATGAGATCCATCAGTTGATTTAAAAGGAGGTATCAGGTATTGGTTAGTCCAGTACATACATGACAGCCTTTCTTGTAGTTAACTAAACTCCACATAGTCAACAGTGAAAATTATGTTGCACTGTACAAGATGGACCTGCTTTTGTGTATGCAAATCAGCTTTTGTTCATTGACTATTGAGTTGATTATCAAATATGCAAATGAGCTTTTGTGTATGTATTGTCACAGGGTTAGGCCTGAGCCGGCTTGGGCCCTGGGGATTACATAAATCTACATCAAACCCTAATTCTGGACCAGTGAGCAAAACATCATCGCTGCTCCTCAACTCTACGACAGCTCCAAGCAGTGAATAGCATCACCACATGAGTTGCAGCCATCAACAGCAAGAAAACAAAAATCCAGTACTTGTGACTGTTTAGACACCATTTTTTCCTTTTCTTTACAGAATTACTTTCTGAAGTTATTTCCCTGTAGTATATGATTTTTTTCTATTTTTGTACATAAATGTCAGCTAAGAGTCATATTGTTGAGCTGTGATTAGGTTTGTTTGAGGTTGAAGGGCTTACTGATACAAAAACTCTATTAGAACTGCGGCCTTTACAAATGCTGTGCAATATGCCAATATAGTTTTTTTTTTTTTTTTTGCGAAGAGTGCAATATAGTTTGTTAATGAGAAGATATCTGAACAGCATATTATTCCTATTTTTGGTCCTCAAGTATAGGTTTCCTATTAGTTATTACTATCTATAGAAATAGAAAATATATGTGTGCTCAAAGCTTCAAATAAAGCATCAAAATGCAAAACAAAGCCTAAGCAGTTCCTGGTTAGTTCTAATACAATTTTTGCAGTAGGAAACTGATTAAGAAGCGAGCCACATGGCACAATATTAGTCAAATCAATGAGGTCATCCCTAGTTTCACTCAAGCGTTCTTTGCTGAACAATACAAGGTAGCATATGACGAAACAATGACAAGCTCAAACTAAGCAACTACAACACAAGGTGAAATTGTTCCTTAATGAATATAAGAATTCCCTTACTAAGAATTTCTTACTACCAAATGGAACCACATTGCTTGTTCTCAGGTTTGAAGCACAGGCAAAGGGAGGTGAAGCCAAGAGATGGATTTATGGATAGAGATAAACAAGTTGCAATCAACATTTTCACGCCCAGATTCTGTCCATGAACTTCACAATGAATTCTGCACTACTCGCAAGCTTCCAAGACAATGAATTCTGCACTACTCACAAGCTTCCAAGACGAGTATTTTATATGGATGGAAACCTTGTCAAGTCTACTTTCAAATGTAATAGATGGACACTCATTTGAAATTATTTTAGAAAGAATTATGCATATTTCGGTGTAAGCTGTACCAGGTCCACAAATCAGACTGGGCTTAGTAAACCCAACAGCCCAACTAGGAGGGATGCTCTTCTAAAACCCTAACCAGGAATCTAAATTAGAAAAACAGACAAGCCAAGAAGTGCAATCTTTGCCATAGTTGCCCCCCTTAAGAATTGGGAGTTATTCTCTACCTCGTGTGTTCTTGTGCATCCTTGTGACTGCAACAGCTTGTCTGCCTGCCTGATTCAGTAGATGATCAAGCGTGTACTTGGAGCAAATTCTTTTATCACAGGTGCTTGTTTAAACAGATGTTTGCATGTTTGTGCCATCAATTCACCGGATTAAATGGATCAAGTGATCTCCATGATCCTAAGATGAGAACAACGTGCAAGCACCCGCATCATGATTACTTTATTAGAGCCCTACGTCATATAGATCAAGTCATCCTGGTTGCGTATGGACATAAATGGTGAGCGCTGTGCAGTACCAAAGAAAATCTTGGGTAATATCCTAGTACAAGAAAGAACAATATATAAATTACATTAAAAAAATGGCTTCAAACACTTAATAGTTTAGGCATGGAAAGTTTCAGATTTCAATAATTCTGATGTACTCCCTCCATCCCAAATTATAAGTCATTCCAAGAATCTTGGAGAGTCAAAGCATCTCAAGTTTGACCAAAATTATAGAGAAAACTATAAAGATTTATGACATCAAATAGGTATACTATGAAAATATAATTGATGAAGAATCTAATGATACTTAGATGACATCATAAATGTTATTATATTATCATATAAATTTGGTCAAACTTGAGATACTTTGACTCTCCAAGATTCTTGGAATGACTTATAATTTGGGATGGATGAGTAATACAGACTAGTCCAGTGAATTTTAGATGTTAAGAGGGTCGGATATGAAAAAAAATATGAAAGGGGGAATCGCTTAGAAAAAAGTATAGGGGTACTTCAAAGATTTCAATTAGTACATTGTAAACTGTCACCTAAAGTATACCTTATTATTTAACTTTTGAACTTGAGTGCACATATTTATTTTCAACAACAACATAAACTTTGCGCACAAGCATATATTGCTAACTAAGGAATAATTGGCAACATCAAAAAGAGAGGCGCAGCTAGCAGAGTGCACAGGAGAAAGAAAAGTGCTTACGTGGGGCTTAAATTTGCGAGCTTTCTGACAAGGAGCGTTCCTCCAGTTGGAGATACGATGGGAGTCATGGCTTCTCCCCCTTTGGTCCAATGCGTGAAGGTGAGCTTGCCTTGGAAGAAGTTTTTCCATATCGCATCAGTTAGCTCTCTACTGTTGATCTGGCCGACATTATATTTCTGCTTGGATACAGAAGCAAGGAGAGAAATATATGAACAGTTTTTTTAGGGAAATGTTCTTACATGATGGCCCCCAAAAAAAACATGATTGCTTGCAATCTGTATCCATGTGTACAATCAACTTGGTGGCCCTAGGCACACTTTTTAGATAAAGGAATTTATTTACTCCAGTCTCTGCATGACTTGCGCACTCAACCATCTAGAATTACAAGTTTCAATCTAAGTTTTCCAAAAAGTTGCCAACAAATAGCATAAATAAAACATAAATAAGCTCGTGACGCCAAGACTAAGGCGGCCCTGGGCAGACTAATAACAAATCAAAGTAGGAACGTGAAGGAATAAAGTCCAGGGTATGATACTGTTCTTTAATTTGAGGGCTGAGGCTGCCGCAAGCACAGCACGCATAATGTTGCATACATTTCCTACAGTCCAGCTGTTCGTTTACACAGCCTAGTTAGCTCCAAAATTGAAGTGTGTAGCAGTGTTTCGATCAATGGCAAATGGATCGAACAGAACCGAAAAGTAACAGGCAGAAACGCAGATAGGGGAGATTTTTAGAGAGAAAGATAGGAAAAACACTACTACTAGCACGCATGGATCTAGAGCGAGGGGGGGCGAGGAGGAGGCAGAGGAAGCATGGGGAGGGATGGAGATGAATGTATCAGTTAGTACCTTCCATGAGAGGGAGATGGAGTACTCGAACTTGTGGGCGGCATAGCGGAACCACGTCGACAGCGAAACCATCCTCCCCAACCTCCTCTCGGTCGCCTAGCTGCTGCTCCTGTACTGATCCCACCTCTCCTCCTCCGGGATTTCCTCCCGGCTGCACGGCGGCGGAAGCTGGTACTACCAGGTCCCCTAGTTAGAGGAGCCCCGCAGATGAGCAGAGGGGAGGCGGCTGACGGAGGCGAGGTACGGTGAGGGCGACCGGAGCTGGGAGGAAGAAGGGGAGGCGCAGGCGGCGGCCGCGTCGCGCAGGAGGGGAACGCTGGGATCTTTTGGTTTTTTTTTTCTACCTGGGTTTACCCTAGAAGGCCTGCATTAGTTCTTACAAGGCCCAACTCATTTGCTCGCTAGTCACTTATGCGGGCTGTCCTATCTGCCTGTCAGGCCCAACTCACTTGCTCACCATTCGTGGGGCTAGAATGAATGCGGGCTGGGCTGGCCAAGCATGCGGAATTTGTGTGGACCTGTGCCTCGTGGCCTTTTCCATCATCTCCGTATCCAACTATCATGTTAAAAGAATTTATAAAAAAAATTAGTGCTTTAACAGATTTCTTTTACTTTTCTTTTTTCCCTATAATTATTGAAACAACCTAATAATTCACCCCAACTCTCCCTAAATAAAGGAGGAGTTGTGACTCTTCCAATACAGCAGTTGGATTGGGATGAAATTATTGAGAGACTGCAAAATTAACTCTCGCAATAACAATTAAATGGATATTGGGATATCCTCATAATAGTTATTGAGAACGTTTATTGGGAGGCTGTTGGAGATGCTCTTAGAGCTAAACTATGACTACATGAATAATTTTCTTCTATAAATTTGAATATAAATTGTGGCCCAACGGCAATTCAACCACCTAGTTTTTAGGGAAAATGAGGCAAAAATCCTAAAATGCAGTTAGAATTCTGAAAAAAATCAGATTAAAATCACAGCAATCTACTTAGCTAAACTATGCCTCATGCAGATCTACAATAGTTTGACTTAAAATAAATCTAAAAGTAGCCATATTCTCGACTGGATGAGTAGAGATGGCAATCTAACACATGGGTGTGAGTGAACGTGTGAAAATTCCACCCATAGCCCATAGGTATGGACACGGGTGTGTGGTTTTTACCTATGAATGTTTAGGATATAAGTGGATACATCCATTTCTTACTAATATGGATAGTGTTGTCTAAAAAGATGCCTAGCTAAAGAAAACGGAAAATACTCTGGGATTAGAAGTAGAAGTTAGTTAATGATACAAAATACTATTTTGATTAATTAAACCGCACTAGCAACTCAATGGTGACAAATTTTCAGCTTTTTGCACGCGCACCTCATCTTCTCTCCATGTTCCCGGAGATAAAATAACCCTGCTAAAATTTTACCTGGCACAATATAATCAGACACTTCAACTGCCGAGATAGTTGGTGGGTAAAGCTGGAAAAAGGCAATAAATTTCCTTGGTCCTCACAGGTACGAAAAGACATTGCATGTCAGCAAGACAACAGCATGGACAGGCAACAGTGAAGCTACAACAACCTCGGCTGGATACCTATAATTTCTTATGGTCACACAACAGCTATGTAAAAATATAAGAATTGCTATTTCACATTGGCGTCTTGCCTCACTGCTACGCCGGCCACCAATGTTCACCAAAAAAGAAAAGAAAGAAAAGATCAATCCAGGCAGATTGTGATCCTGACATGCGGCACCATACTTGCGCCACCAGCCAGGGCCTTTCGCTGTTATGAATCAACGCTGATGATGATCCTGATCGTGAAAAAAAAAATATATATAAGCAATTAAGCATACACAAGGATTCAAGTAACATGTCACATGAATAGGCATGCCAGACTCACCTTGTAATAGATTTTTGAATGCAAAGAGGAAGTTAATCTTGCAGCATGTGGTTCCCATTATGAATGAATCCCAATACTTATTATATTTATTTACAGATAACTATGCTGGTTTCATTGGAGGGGTGAAATCATCAGTTTCTCCTGAACAACGAGGGGCCATTTTCAGGTGAAAATGTTCAAATTCATCTAAACCTGGTTTTCACTTATGGGTTACTTTCACTTGTGGGCTTACTTCCACCAATGTCTTCAGTGCCCCTGGAGACCCCAGAGTAATACTTGAAGTGGTGCGCTAGTAATGACACGATGGTAATGAACTCGCACCCATTGCTGAGCTGCCTGGCATGGGACTCTTGGCTGCAATGGTTTGCAGCGTACAACAACAACTCCACCCACACCCCGAGGATCAGTTCCAAAGGATCACGCTGCTCTTGCCAGCGCAACTCTATGCTCAGAAGCTCGTTGGCGAGCAAGATTGCATACATATTAGCACTGTCACGGATGGAATCCCCATGTGGATTTGGTGCCCTTACTGTTCCCTGAGATTGAGGAGGATGGTTAGATAAAATCAAAGCACTTAATAGGATTTCAGGTATAGGCGTGCGCTACCTATGTGAATCTTCAGTGGAGGCAAAATAGAACACATTGAATGAGTTAGGTGTGTACTATCATGGTGCATGTTAAGTTTAATTTTGTTTCCTGACTTTGCTAGACCATGGTCTAAAAAAATAAAGGATCTCCTTTTCAATTTCATTAGACGTAGTCAATGATCAGGAAACAAACTTCAACTGAGCATTATGAGATTCAAAATAAAACTGCTATTTAGGTGCAACTTTGAATATAGGCATGTGCTGGTTCTGCTAGTAAAGTCAGCAAGTATGAAAATAGAATCTTGTTTAAGATCTTCTATATTATCAAACGTATTTACCAACGAAATGCGTTTCAGTTGAATTGGCATGGAAGGTATACCTGCAAATTGAAATTGCAAACAGTGAGGCAGAGCTTGGGTCATTGTTCCAAGAAAGAAGAAACAGATTTTCAAATAATATGAATGAACTTGAGGCCACACTCAGCCCATACCAGTGCAAATTGGGAGAAACTCCACGCCATCTCTGCAAGCTTCTCCCTTCGTGGGATCCTGGAGCAATTAGGGCCATCATGGTGGAACAATTCCTTAAACATACAGTACGGATTCCAGCTTGTGGGAGACGGCGCCACTGGGTTGTCCTTATCACCAAAGCGCGCACGGCATTGTACTTCTAGTTGTTCACAGGAGGTGAGATGTATGTTGTGCCGTGCAGCACCAGGCAGCATGTTGGGTTTTACCACCAACAGGAACATCATGTAATTGGATAGTACCTCGGTAGCCTCAAGGAGCTCTTTTGTATGTTTGCCCTTGGATTTCCGGATGTACACCTCAGTTGCAATGTGCCAAACAAGAATGCTCTCGTCAAAGTCGATGTTGACACTCCAGCGAGCAAAGTCCTCATAGGCTTCCATACTTTTAAGTATAAAGCTGCCTCTTGAGTTCGAATCGGTATTTTTGTATTGCAGTGCTCGATCCTTGTCTACCAGTGCTTGCAGAACCAATTTCTTGATATCTTGTATTGACAATATGTCGCTATGTGAGAAAGTGCCCGAGAAATGCATCTGGTTCCACCAGTCCTGGAGCCCCAATTTCATTGCTAGTCTGCTCCCTATCTCATTCGTGTTGCGGGTGCACAGGTGGAACAAATTGTACTGACCAATGGAGCCCGACCAGAGCCTCCTACTTGCTGGATGGACACGCTGACCAAGGGAAGTGATAACATGGAGAGGCCACTCCCATCCCCTGCCCCTGCGGTGCAACAAAGAACATGTCCAGGTGGATAGTACAGCCCTGCACACTGATATGATTTCCAGGACCAAAGCCCCAACCAGTAAAACATAACTGATAATCACATCCACTCTGCTGAAACCATTTCCACTACTGTTGATACTGAGTTGAAACAACAGAAACGTGGTGGCTGTGCCAAGCAGTGAAATGAAATGGATGCAGAAGCCATACCATGTGTGGATTACCGCTGCCTTGGTGTACAGGAAGTCATACATCAGAGACAGCTCCATCTCGACCAACTTGTATAGATCCTCTCCCAAATAAGATATTACAGAACCTGGTTTAGAATTAGATATTGAACGGACCAAGTGGCTCGGTGCCATTATGATATCTGCGAAGACACCTTTGCAGATATCGAATTGGGAGTGGGCTCCAAGCAGTAGTTCCTCTTCGCTGGTACCCAAATTCAGTAACAGGTAAGGGTTAGTCTTGAACTTTCGGGTGCTGATGCTGTTGCGGATGCTGCTAATGTTGCCACACTTGAGCGCCCATATCCTCTCACCATATTTGAGAAGACCGGCAACAAACATGGAGAGGGAGGCCAGCAGAAGCAAGGTCCCACTGCAGGCGATGTACTCGTATATCACATAAGCAGCTCCTAGGACCTGCACAGCGAGAGTTTGCAGGTGACGCAGCCAGAGCGTGTTGTCTTCGAGCGCATATGCTGTGATATTGTCTGGGCCACCAAGGTGCAGCAGGAGGAACGGTGCCCAGAAGGCCACCAGCTCGTGCTCATCTGACCTACTGTCGACTGATAGATGGCCCAGTGTGTATATCGCTGTGGAGTCAGCCAGCAGGTATGCCGACCAGAGGAAGAACATCAGCACAGTAGAGGAGCTACGCCTGCGGATCCCTCCAAAGATGAGGAGGAACACTTGCAACGCAAAGCTTACAAGGACCAGGATTTGTATCCCCCATTCATTCCACAGGTTCACTAGCCTTCCAGCTTCTATTACTTCGCTCCTCATAATGTCTACAGTAACATGTCAAAGAGCCCAACAATATTAGCATCTAGATCTTTATATGTGCTGTGTGCATGGAATATACGTACGGACTGAATGTGTAACAGGATTGTTCAAGTAAGTGATCAATAAGACAAGTAACAATGGATGGCGATAGCTCGCAGTGCATGAGAAATGTATTGGGAGGATTAGCTGGAGGCATCATCATAATCTAAATGGCAATAGTAAAAGGAGAGGAGCAGTAACAATACAAAGGTAATTAAAGGAGAAGCACATAGGTGATTACATGGGAGTTAAATTGTCGAGTTCTGACAAGGAAGGTTCCTCCAGCTGCAGCTGTGATGAGGGCCATGGTTTCACTCCATCTGGCTCAAAGCATGAAGGCAAGCTTGCCTTTGAAGTTCCATGTCACATCAGTCAGCTCTTTTTTCCCGAAAGGGCTGGCTTTACAACCTGAAAACAGCCAAGCTACATCTTGTGAACGAATCCAACATCATCTTGCTCCCTGAGAAAAAGGAAGTGACGAACTTAGGTGACTAAGGCCCCGATCAGCCTTATAAACAGCCTAATGAACATCATCAGTCATGTCTACTGTTGATACGGCACTTATTATACTTCTGCGTGGAGACAGATGCAAAGCCAAATATAAATATAGAAAAGATCTTCCTTTTCAAATAGTTGAAGGAAGATCGATGCACAATGTTTTCCTTGAATCAGCACATGATGATGGAATAAAATGAAAAGCTGCTTGCATGGATGCCCAGTGCAAACATGTGACAGTAAGCATGACGAGATGAGTTACTCCCATCGATCAGCTTGAACTTGTGCCAGTTCAATTGATCCAAGCACGAAGAAATCACAGCATGAATCCACTTTTATGCATCAACTGATTTGCAATCTATGCAGCGTTAATTCATCTGAGTAAAGCGGCCCATGTGGCGCCATCCGTCATGTCAGATAATCATGCATATCAGTAGAGTTGAAGTGTTGATGAACAAATCAAAGAGCATCGATACAGGTTTTATGCAGTTGATCCGCAATTCACGACATGAATGCATTCCGTTTTACCACAATACATGTACCAACAAATGCAAAGGGATTTGGTAGTGACTAGTGAAAATGCTCACTTTGGCCGAAGGGGGTCGGGTGGCCCGCCCACGCGTCGGATGAGAGGGCTCGGTCGTTCGACGGCCTGGGCACCTCCGGAAAACCCACCCGATGCGGCGGCGCTGGGCAGAGAGGAAAGGGCGAGGGCCCGGGAGCGATTGGGGTCTGGGCGGCGTAGCGGAATCACGTCGACAGCAAAACTTCCGCCTCAGCTCCTCCCCCTCTTCCTACTCCACTGATCCCCTCGACTCCACTTCTGGGCGGCGGCGGCGGCGGCGGCGTGTGTTCAATAGTAGGCAGTCAGAGGAGGAGGAACCTCCCGAAGGATCCCGAGAGGAGCGAGGTGGCGGCGACGAAGCGGGGAGAAAGATGGAGGCGGCAGCCGCTCGCGCACAAAGGGAAGGGGGAACGCCGGCTCTCTTTTTCAATTAATTATTGTCCCTCCATTTTTTTATTTTACTTTGCAAAATCATTAAAAGTTTTTTCTCCCGTACTGTACGACTATTCCTCACGTGGTTCTCCCTCCACCGAGCATTTTGTCGCCAAACTTTCCCAACATTGTCAGTTGTTATCTTTTTCAAGCTCACATCTCTGTATTCTTCGAGCCTTGTCTAACCAAACCCATTTTAATCATAATCCATGTGAATTGTTGTGGAAAATAAACTTTCACCTTATTCCCTCCCAATACAAATGGATTGGAGGGGTTTAACATATTTGATTAATAATAACAAGGCCTAAGAGAAATAGTGAGGATGAGGCTTCTTTGAGCGTCTTTGTTTATGAAACAATTAACAAATTTAGCGCTAAGGTAGCACCTTCTAAATGTATATAAAAAATTCACCAAAAATATATGGAAGCATAGATTATACAAGCATCTATCCGCATACAAAACCTAAATTGAATAAAACATATGTAACGAGAAACAAAAAAAAAATAAAGCATGTATATGTACGAGTCCCATAACTATTAACATGTTGATTTCTCTTTTCTTTAATTTCTCATTGCATTTTTTATTAATCTCAATTTTTGCATAATGGTAGATACCTACATACCTTGTCTATTCTTATTTTTTACCAATTTTACACACATTTATTATCGTACATTGGTAGAGCATACTAAAGTTAATCCTGAGTGGAACGAATTGAAGGATGGTGTGAAGGACTCGTACGCAAAGAAGCTAGAGGTGTGTATGGGTAGAGAACCGTTTGATCGGAAGAAATCTAGCATATATGAACGGGGGAATCCATGAAAACGAGCATTTTCGGAAGGTGAGACGAGAGAGGTGAGGATCTTGGCCATTGACTCAAAATCTATTGGCACAAAGGATAAAAACCTTCTAATCTGATGCGATGGGAGCTATTTTACCATATTACTTTGTTGATCAACAATAGTTTCAAAATATTTATTTAAAGTAAAATAGCAATGGTTTTCATTACCCCTGTTAGCGGCTTTTAGAATGAGAGGTTGGGCAATACCTATATCTAGAGGCGAGCTAGTGGCAGCAATGGCGGGGACTACGCCCGTTGCAGGTGGTGCTGAACAGCTAAATTATTATGTGAAAATGGTGGGCATGTATATGAATTGGCTGTACGTAATCATGCGCAGTAGGTAACGGTGAGTAGCACTCGGCGACAGGAAAGAAAGAAGAGAGGTGTGAGGAGGCTTGACGACGAAGGGGCTTGCTAGTGGGTCGCGCGCGCCGGTGCTAGAGACGTCACTAGCAAGGTTGAGGGTTGGGCGCCAACAGTGTTTAGGGATGATCAAGTGGATAAGAATGAGCGGACGTGGAGAGGAAGAAATGAGATTAGAATCGATCTCAGCCATCCGTTTCAGATGTAGATAAGGAAAAAAATATACTTTAGGTTTCTTGTAGATTTATCCATGTATATAAATATTTGTAGAAAATATGAAAAGTCAAACAAATGAAAAAAAAATTAATGACGTCGTATTTAATAAAAAAAAACAGAGGTAGTCCATGAATGGTGTAGCGATAGGCAAAAAGGCGTAGGCAAGCTGCGCACCAATGCAACAGTTGGTCTCTGACTTTGCCGTAGCGATAGCAATGAGTGAGAATCGTGCTGAAGTGTGGTGACCATCAATGGTGGAAGTGGAGGCAGCGCCTCCACCATCTCCACTATGGGGCGGTGGCGAAGGCGCCCGTACGAAACAAAGTTGGTGGACAGGAGTGCCCCATCAATCATCTGTCACTACTACCGAAAATGACCCCTCCTTGGCGGTACGATAATAGAGGACTGTGAATTGCTTGCAAAACAAGAAGCAGGGACGCACATCAACATTTGCCTCACACGTCCTTGTGCACATCCATGTCAAAATAAAATCGCGAATTGACCTGTTGCTACGTCAGGCTTATTATACCAGCAGGAATAATGGTCTGCGCTCTGCAGCCATCCCCATCGTGGTGATTACAGACAACTTGAGAAACAATCTTCTATCTCAGTCACGACCAGCGACCCCTCGTCACCCATGCCATCACTAACAGAGGAATTATGTACAAATACAGCGGCATTTCAGGCCTTCAGAATGTCGTAAAATGCGGAGGGCCGGTTCCGCTTCTTCAGACATAGTTCCTGCAAGCAGCAAATTGTGTTTCAATCAAATATTCAGTATCCCAGAGTTCCAGGAGAAGAATATAAGATATTTCCAAGTGAAATCCTCATCAAAAGAAAAGGTGTTTATTCCCCATCTGCATTCATGCTTAAATTATCCTTTTCGTTAAAAGTTGCATAGCTTATTTTTATTTGCACTGTGATGCCAAGTGCTTCACCACCTTGTAAATCAGCCTTTTTGATGCAATCATGTAAGTAATAAGTACCCAAAGTACAGAGGTCAATTGGTGATCATGACAGTGATGTTAAAAGATTAGTGCCAGAAGATAAATTTGAACTTAGTGAATATGACTATATGACCAGATTCTCTGCTGAAACCACAACTATGGAAAGTAAAATGATTCACATGTACTGATGTACAGTAACAGTACCTCCACTGCAGAAGCCACCCTCAGTAAGCTAGCCTCGCCCCATGGACGACCTATCAGTTGCAAACCTATAGGAAGGCCCTGCTTGTCATGACCAACCTGACAAGACAAACAGCAACATGTCACTGGAGACAATTTATCTGCATTTGAGCTAGATTAAACCAAAACCATCGATTTTCTTACACAAGTTCTCAACTTGTCTATCAGAAACAATGCCAATGGTATATCCAACTATGCTAGGCAGCTCAATAGTCCAGAAGAGTTCATTATATATGCCGAGTGGTAATTATGATCAGCCTCCAGTATAGACCACAACAGGTAACAAGAAGACGCAATATGTACTCACTCATGGTACATGGATAGTTGGATGATACTTACAGGCACAGTTAGCGCTGGCAAACCAATTAAGTTCCCAGCTATGACGAATCGCATCAGGTAAGCTGCAATAAAGGGCAGTGTTAAAAAAAAGGTGTATCTGATCTCCGTAGAACAAACAACCATACTTATACAAGCATCAAAGTAGGTATGCATCAACTTGAAGAAAAACAGGAATATATCCTTTTCTTGGTAAACTGCTCAAAAGTATACAATGAAATTAATGAAACCACCGAAGTTCTGTTTTGTTCAAACTGAATGGTTATAAAGCAAGCAAAAAACATGTAAATTGCTATAACCCTACAGTGAGACCATCTTTGTTTTTCTCCAGCTTTGCTTCAATGTAAAACAGTGACACACACTAGCCGTCAAACTTCATAAGTTAAACCCTCTTTTCACAAGTTAAAGAGTTGCTTAGATGCCTAATATACAATATCCTGCTCACAGTTTACCTGACACAACATAATCAGACTCTCCTGACTTCAGAGCACTTGGTGGTATTTTTGGTGCAGTAATGCTGGAAAAACAACAGAGTTGCTTAATTCTTACAGCAATTGATAACACACTTCATAAAAGAGGTAAGGTATATAAAAGCTTCTTGGAAATGTAGATAATAACAATGTATAAATTGAGGTGCGTCATCATTATTCCTGTCTATTTTGAACTGTGGATTGGCAAAGATAAATTCAGGGATATTGTCTACCATGACACCCTTCATTAGGTTAGCAACTGAATATCTAACCATTCCCATGCCACGTTTATATATATAATTACTCTAAAGACTTCTTTTAAATTGTATACTCCATCTCCGAGAGGTCAAACTTCATCAGGTTTGAGTGTTTGACCAGTAATATACATGAAAGAACACTATTTATATTTCACACTTGAAAATATTAACATTAGAATTTTATTAGTACTCTAAAAATTTTATATTTTTATGTAGTATACATGGATGAATTATAAAGAAAACTTCTGCATCTCTTACCCAGTTGTAGGAGTTGCAATGACATCAACCTTCTTGAAAGCTTCCATGTGATAGTGCATTATCCTCCTCCTATATATGCCCCCATGAAAAGGTACATTAAGTGCACACTTAGCACAATGTAGGAGACAGAAACAAGAAGTTACAACAAAACACAAGCGTCAGGAGCCCCCCATCCTCAATGTATAGTAGTATAGGTCAGGCACAGATGCTTTGCAGTTTAGACTCAATTGCAAAATCAACAAAAGGGAGAAAAGTAAAATAAATTCATAGGCTCTATGTATGCTCATGTTCACCTTATACATTGAGACGCCACATAATCAGTTGAAGTGAATGACCCAAAAAGTGCCAAACTTGTTCGAGTATCCAGAGTAAATTCAGTTCGCCTTCTGGAAGAGATAAGCTGAGTGTTAGTACCGACAAGGAAATCTTTTGCTTCAGATAGCACATTGTAACAAACAACTTAAATTTTAGCATTTTACAGACCAATAATTTCAAGAATTATTCCCCCCTGGAAGGAAATGTCTAAGAACTACTGCTGGGGAATGGGGACAACATTGTGAAAATGGAATCCACCAAACAAATAGGTACCCTGCTTTGTAATGAGGAGTCAGGTCACATAATGATTCTGAGCCAATCGAAACGACATGGGCAGTACGCATCTCTTCAAGCTCTGGTAATATTATCTCTTCTATCTTGAAAGAAGCAAATTGGACTTGTTAGCTGAGATGTCAAAGAAGAGCTGAATGTGCATATAAAAGATACATCATGATCAGCTCAATAATCAGTTACGAGGAACTGCAAACCCCAAACAAAATAAACATATACATTTCATAATCAACATTTCGTTATAATCATTAGTTCAAGTATAATGGCATTTATAGATGTAAATAGAATGCACTTTTATATATCAAAAGCCACAACAGTACAATGATGGTTCTATTATAATAAGAGCTTGTTTGCCTTGCAGCTGCTATATCATTATGTAAATATAAGTTGATAATTCGGGGAGTAGAAATGTTAAATAGTGCATTGTTATCATCTAAGTTGTTGAGATACAAATGGGCTTACTTGACATCCAAAAGTGCTACAAAGAAGGTTGAGTGCATCCTCACATGTACTCGATATCTCACGATCAGAAACATCATGAAACCACTACAGAAGCGTATTTCATTTTAGAACAGGTATGGACATACCAAAATACCATTTAAAGTGAAAAAAATGTACCTCTGTATATTTTCCTATTTTAACTGATCCCATGATATTGCTGTTGTCAGGAGAAAGCAAATTTGGGACACACAGTGGTGACTGCAGAGAGGGAAGAGAGAGAAACACAGAAGTTGTAAGATTGATAGGAAGCATTAAATCCAGCATCAGATGCTATCCTGTTAAGTCATGCTGCATTTTTGTGGAACAATGGAGAAGGCACAACATTTCACTCTACTATGAGTCTTAACACACTGTGGAATCAAAATTTGTCTATGGAAAACAACAGTACCACCGTTTAATCTGCTATCATTTCAAAGCAAACTGCCTAAGAGGCTGACTGACTGGTACAATCTGACCACATACAGTTGACATGAAAAGCATGCCAGAGTTCTTGGTACTTAACAGGCAGGAAATAACGTAATATCTTACTGGTCTAAGGGTAAGCTTATCCATGGGTCTTGATCCTGCTATTGCAGAATACCTGAAACGCCATACAATACAGTTAACAGACACCCAGTTTTATCAAAAAGATAGTCATACCTAATGATACAAAACTTCTAACTTTATCAACAAGATAGCTAAATTTAACGGGGATATGCAGGGCATCTAATGGTATCATACAGCACGCAAAGCTGCTTACACTAGCATAACATCCTCTACTGATGATGCAAGAGGAGAAGCAACTGCAACAGTCCCAGAATCACAAAGTACCCTGCAAACAAGATATCTCTAATTAGAAACATGCAACTGAACGACTTTGAAATTTTATGATGAGATTTAGTACAAGATAACTTCATGTAGCGACTGTGTAGTCTGATTTGGTTGATTGTTGCATGATACCATGCAAAATAAAAGGCAAAAGCAGTTTCAGAACACAGTGGATGCTAACTTTGACTAGAGCAGCTTATTAGTAATCCTGGAAGGTAGTCTAATCCATATATAGCATAAATGACGGATAAAATAACAATCATCTATTTTAGTGGTGCCTTTGGTCACCTCTAAAATTATAGGATTGGCAGGTGAAATAAGAATAAAGGAATTTCTCTCGAAACCCGGTTGGGTTTCTAGCTCGATTTACTAAACTCTGGTAAATATTCAATGAAATGGAACATCTCTTTATTACCCAGTCATATCGGTCCGCCCAAATGTTGTCTTGAAACCAACAATACCACAAAGTGCAGACGGAATTCTAACTGAACCTGTTGCGAAGAAAAGGTAGCAATCAGAGGCTACTACAAATAAGAATCTAGTGACAATCAATATCACACTTCTATATGTACAAACCTCCACCATCTGTTCCAAGTGCTACTGAGCATAATCCTGATGATACTAATGCAGCAGGACCAGATGAAGAACCACCAGTATATCTATCAACCGAATGTGGATTTCTTGCTGTTCTGCAAGATGAAGACTAAGTGACAAAAATAAGTAAAAGAAGAACTGAAGAACAGAAACCAGATGGAAATTGTCTGATCATGTGATGATTATCATAAATGGTAATTCTGGGTTGCACTTTCCTTTTGCTCCTTTATAGAGTAAGGTTCTTTAATCAATAATACCGTTGGATATATTATTTATGTGCATTCCAGAATTCTGATTCTAAACTAAGCTTTACTCAAAGTCAATGGAATTTGCTTCCAGGAAGTAGTAAAAAATCATATTTTTAGCAAGCTTTAGAAAAAAGCAAGATAACAGCATAGTTGATATCTGACATTTCTCTTGTGCTCTGAATGCCTAAAACAAGGGAAGAACATTTGTTGTATCCATGTGTGACTTGACAAAACAGCCATATATCATTTGGCTTCAAATAGAAAAACAACCACATAAGCTGTAGACACTTTGACATAATGAGCAGCTGTCCAACTATTGATCATACCCATAATTTGGATTGTTTCCAGTTACCCCAAGACCTAGCTCGTGCATGTTTGCTTTGCCGATAAAGATGACTCCACATTTCCGCAACCGAGCAACACAGACTGCGTCTTTCTCCACAGTATGGATTTGGTCAAAAAATGTTGTGGCACCTGCCATCCAAATCAAACATAATGTGTTTTGCGCTACTTTAACAGTAACACAACAATAAATATCATCTTCAGTGTCCATTAAACTAACCCTTTGTTGGATACGGGAAACAGTCAATGTCATCCTTAATGGCGACAAAGACCCCATCTAAAATGGATATCGGGCTTCCTGGGCACAAGAAGCAACGCACATCATGGAAACCGGATAGATGAGAATTTTAAATGGAATTTCTAATGGAAGCCATTCAATTCAAAGGAAAAGAGGATCTGTACTAAGAAAGGGGAACATGAGTAGTCAAGTTGTGGCAAACCTTGCTCAAATCTCCTGGTGGAATCCTCAGCTTGCTTCCTCAGGTCATCTGCATTAAAATATATCAACATTGGCATTGGAGGCTTCTTGTTGTTCCACTCTTCCACCCCCGCGATGACATGCTCAGCAACCTATGTCACCAATCAGAGTCAAACAGCAGAGATGCAGGAATGCAACCAGAAAAGCATGCAGACACTCTGGCCAGTGGACTACTTACAACTGATGGGGTTGTGATCCCTGAGCGGTATGCATGTGCAAAGTCACGGATCTTCCAGTAAAGGAAAGGGAGCTTCTCCTCAGTAGCCCAACGCACTGACGGATCATACGGGGGGAGGTACTGCAGTGCTTCATGAACTCTTTCCACTGGGTGCCTATCATCCCCCACAAGCACAACTCCCGGTTCCGGGTCTGAACAATTTCCAGAAATTAACCAAACATTGAGTAATGTGACGCTTCTAGGAATAGAGAGACCCAGAAATTGTGGTAAAAGCTGTTTCTGTCAAATTAATAATCCTGGGAACTTGGAGAATTTGGATTACTTGGAACAATAATGTTTTCAGTGGAGCTAGCTTTTTGCTATGATTATCCATATAGCAAAACATTAATGATATCTCTCAATCTGCTAAAGCACTGGTACATACTTTTTTTTGGGTCACATTTTCCTTTGTGTAAATCTGTAAACTTTGCTAGTCCTATATCAATATATTTGATGGAATCATGTGCTACTGTTGCCATTTGAAGTGAGTTAAATTTCTAGTGCAACATCAGGTGTCGGAGTTGAGGAATTTTAATTGGGTGTTTAAGATTCCATTGTAAATCTTTAGACCTCTCGGCATGAGCGAAGAGAAGTAGAAGAGGAATTTTAAGGATAACATTTTGTAATATTCATTCTCCTTTTTGTAAATCTGTGAAGTTTGCTTAGTACTATACCGATACATTCCAGTAGGATGGAATTCGCCTGCTACCGTTCCTATGTCAGTTAAAATGCTGGGTTGTTTTATGTTCAGAAATGTGCAAGAGTCAATCATTGATGGTGCTGCTGCAGTTGCTTGTCGTGCCGAAGAATGAACGGAATTGGGAAGGATGGGCATCGTACCCTGCGGTGGGTACTCCGGGAAGTACATGGGGCGCTCGGGGATCACCGTCTGCTGCAGCATCTGCGTGAATCCAACCCATAGAGAGGCCGGCGAAGGAGGAGGAGAAGAAGAAGGATTAGGAATGGATAATGGTGAACGGGAGGCCGGATAAGGAGGGCGCTGACCTGCGGCATGTTGTTTTGCGACTTGAGGACGGAGGTGATGAGCGGGCCGAGGAGGGGCGACTCCATGAGCCAGAGGAAGGCCCTGAGGGAGAAGCCGGTGAGGTGCGGCGCCTGCAGCGCGGGCGACTTGTACCGGACGGCGGCGATGTCCACCTCCTCCACCGGCGGCATCGCGCGCGGTCGCCCCGTCGAATTCGATCCGCCCATCTCCAACCAAGCAAGGCAGAGCAGAGGATGGAAGGAATGAATGGGGTTTATGGATGGTGAGCGGAGGCGACAAGGCTAGGCCGGCCGGGCAGGCAGGAACGAGTGACCACGCCAGCCAAGCACACATTTAATTCGGTCAGACCTTGCCAACGCACGCTTCCTCGTGCTTTGTTTTCATCATCTTCTGGAACACAACTGACAAGGCACGTAGTGGTGTTTGATTACCTCAAATGTATTAACGAAGGTAACGTTATGTTTGATTGCGGTGGTTTGTAAATTCATTGCTTAAATAATATCTATACATTACCCTTCCTCCCCTACCATAATCAAATACAACACCCACACCGTAATCTGATTACGTTACTAGAGTGCAACCGAACAAAGAAAGTAATCACCCATTCCACCACCAAATACACTGTAATCTCATTCCTTTTACGTTTACGTTACCTTAGTATGAACCAACCACTATCTGAAATCGATGCCTCGAGATTGATGGCCACCGATGCGATCAGAAACCAGGTAATCTACTGTTTACATTAATGATCGAGGAAAAAGGAGATCAAGCTGCTCCTGTATTTGGCACCTCTTAGATTATTGACTTTTTTCATGCACTTAGATTTATCTTATGTCTAGATGAATGATGATATCTACCTCCTCCGTCCCCAAAAGAGTATCCGATTAGAAAATTTCGGACACATTACTGGTCCAATTGATTGATATCAATGGCATCTATATCCTTATTTTTTTTAACATATGGCTCAACTCCAGGAGGCGAAAAAATTACATCCAGAAGCTTCAAAGGAACAATGGTTGGGCGTGCACTCAGGATGAAAAAGCGGCCGACATACAAATTTTTTTATAGCAACCCTGCATCAGCCCTAGCCACGTACCATGGATTTGATTTGGGACCTCCTTCACCTCAACCAACATGATCTATCCTCACTGGACTCACCGTTCTCCGAAGAAAAAATCAAGCAAGCCATTCACTACATGCCAAGTGACAAAGTCCCTGGGCCAGACGGATTTACGGGTTTATTCCTAAAAATATGCTAGGATACCATCAAGCAAGATGTTATGGCAGCGGTAAACGCGTTCTACTGCCTCTGGTGCAACAGCCTACACCTACCTAATTAACACAGCTAACATAATCCTGTTGACGCCGGATTTCGTCATCAGTAGAATTGGCGCCAAGGAGAAAAGAAGTCGAAGAAGTACAGTTGGGAATCGGTCAAATGGTGATATAATGCGGAATCGGCCGGCAGCTTTTGCTTCGCTTCAGGGTGAATGCGCCAGACTCCCAATCGGCAATCCTTTGCCGATAAGAAATCGGCCGATCAGGAAGATGGACTAGTTGGGCCTGTATGGGCTTGGAAAGATGGAAGGATAAGGTGGAGGTCAGCCCACGAAGCGTGGGGTAATTAGTTTAGCACGGATTGTGCTTGTAGATTGTTTTCTGTTTGAATTAGAGATAGAGTTCTAGTCGGTTAAGAAGATTATTTGTACGGGGCTATAAATAGCTACCTTTGTAAATCTGTAAACACAACAATCAATCAATACAACAAGTTACTTTCTTCTTCGTACTTACTTTCGAGCAGGCGACTTCGCCATCACTTTTTTCTTCTCACGAGTTCGTGCGGGTTGGCAGGGCTGCATCATCTTGATCTCCGGCCGATTCTGTAAGTTCCGTTTATCGAGTAATATCTAAGCCTTAACTTCCGGCGCATCGCTGTTGTTTCGTTTAGATTTATTCATCAGTTATCGATATCAACTAGATTCATAGGTTTTCACCTGTTTTCCTAGTTTTTATCACCAGTTATCCCGCTAGGAATCGGTAGTATCGGCTTTCATTATTTTCTGTCGTTAAATCTATTCATTGCCGATTACATCTTTTCCTAGTGCTGTCTTCATAAGCTTTGTACCAATTACTTTAGTATTTTTCTGTTTACAAGGCTACAGGGATCGCGCTGTCTTATAGCCGATTTCGTTATCACAGTAAATCGGCCGATTCGCCGATAAACTCTCTCGATCGGAAACTTAGCCGATCGTGGTTTCTGAATTTGACACGTGTTCTTCCTTGCCAATCAACAGGTCAGATTGGCTGGCACGCCGCGCGAACCGCACCAGGGCATTCACCCGAACAGGAGCTAAGCAGATTCTCCCGGGTCGTGTGTCGGTCGCTGGGATTTGGTTGACCGATTTCTAGTGCCAACACACTTTTGGCACGCCCAGTGGGACGAATACAACCGCTGTCATGTCTAAAGCTGCTGACGTCTCCGAAGATAACGTCATCGAAGTGACGGAAGCAGATCTAAAGGACGACCAAAAGGAAGATTTGAACAAGTATTTGGAGCAGGTCCGGAAAACTTGCTTAAAATCCTTCAGTCGTTCCAGGAGCGGGGAGACTATTAAAAAGACTCCTTTTCCCTACTCCCCGTCAGATCACAATTTCTGAAGATTCGGATAAAATGTCCGATATGATTCAACAATCTCTTCATCACGCCTTCATCAATCAATCCCCGGTACTCTCGAACATGGTGCACAATGCTGTTGTCAACTCCTTCGCCGGAGGTATACCTCAAGGGTACAGGGGACCAACGTATTTTCAGCCGATTCCACCAAATCAGGTTTATCAGGCTTCACAGCCGATCCAACCTTCTGTCGGAGGATCCGGTGCTTCTGCGTCATCAACACCTTTGGGATATGGTTCTATCCAACTGTCCTCTGCACCACTCCCTCCAGTCAGCCCTTCACCCTGGGGGGCACCTTTAAACACGGCCGGTTTGAATCAATCGGTCAGTCAAGGGAATCCTCCGTTCCAGACATCCTCCCAAACGGCCTCTCGGCCGATCATACCACCATACCAGCCTATCGCTCCGGAGATCAACAAGACGTCAGAGCTCATGCTATATGATGAAACAAGTGGTTCATACAAACAACCGTCCTTTACTACACCACCAGCTTACACTCAGATACCACCTTTTCATCAATCTCCTTTTATTCAGCCTCCGATTTATCAGCACGTGCCGATACCGCAGCCAACTGTTCCCCAGCAACAACCAGATTGGTCGGCTCAGATTGCAGAGGTAATGCAAGAACAATTCGGCTTGAAGCCGAAAGTACAAACTTATACCTATGGAACACCATACCCATCTACATATGACTTGTTGCCGTTCCCTCATCGGTACAAAGTTCCCGATTTTACCAAATTTTCGGGGATGGATGACACCTCTACCGTGGAACATGTGAATAGATTCATCATCCAATGCGGGGAGGCAGCTACGCAAGATGCCTTGCGGGTACGGTTGTTCTCGTCATCCTTATCTGGATCGGCCTTCCAATGGTTCACAACTTTGCCACCAAACTCGATTATCACATGGGCCGATCTAGAAAGACAGTTCCACAAGTACTTCTATGCTGGGGTCCACGAAATGAAACTGTCTGATTTGACTAGCCTCCGGCAAAGAAGTGATGAGCCGATACCCTCGTATATACAGAGGTTTCGGGAAATCAGAAACAAATGCTACTCCCTGGCTCTAACCGATGCGCAATTGGCCGATATAGCTTTCCAAGGCCTGCTGCCACACATTAAAGAGAAATATGCTTCACAGGAGTTCGGGAGCCTAAGCCAGATTGTCCACCGATTGTCCGGACAGGAAGTACGTCCATTCGATCCAAGAAGGAATTTCCAGAAGAAAGTGGCATTCCTGGAAGAATTGGAGGACGAGGAAGATGCCGAAATCGGACTCGCAGAGTGGATTAAGGGAAAGAAGCCAATATCATGCCCATTCGGCAAGAAGGAGCCGGAAGCATTTGGTTTCGATACGACTAAAGCTGACAAAATCTTCGATCTTCTACTCCAGGAAGGGCAGATTAAACTCTCGCCTTACCATACAATACCCTCTGCCGAACAATTGAAGAAGATGAAGTATTGCAAGTGGCACAATGCCACGTCACATGATACCAACGAGTGCAAAATCTTCAGACAACAAATACAGTCGGCCATTGAGCAAGGCAGACTCAAATTCGAAGTGCCGGCAAAATCGGCCAAACCAATGGAGATCGACCAACACCCCTTTCCTACCAACATGGTTGATACGGGGAAGAGTTCGCTCCAAACAAAAGTGCTGACATCCGAATCGGCCAAAAAGAATGGCTCTGTCGATCCCAGGAATCAAGCTACGCCTGAAGATGTCAAAGGGAAGCGGCGAATGGAGGACGAAGATGGTGAGTCAGAAGGGCCACGTATTACTTCCCAGTTCCTTCTCCAGAAGTACCAACGCCAACATGAACGTTCGAGGTCCCGAGAGGAAGCGATGCGTCGGCACGAGGAGCACTGGAGATGCCCATTCTTCATTCATTGTTGGGAAAATAACCTCAGGCTACCATCGGCCGATACTTGCCCAGAGTGCAACGGTCCCTATCGAGGCAATCGGCCGTTCACCAGGTCTCGCTCTAGAGACGGAAGACCAGAACCGATCAGCAGGACTTGGTGCAACTCAGATGACCAGCGCCCTCCCGTGCGTGATCGGCTGGGGGGCAGAAGTGACCGGTATGATCGGTCAGAAGACAGAAGCCATAATAGGCAGGGGGGCAGGGCCAGAAGTGACCGGTATGATCGGTCAGGAGATAGAAGCCATAATAGGCAGGGGGGCAGGGCCGATCGACATGATCAATCACATAGCAAAGCCAGCGTTCACAGCCGGCTCGAAGACATGGCCGATGCTCGGGTAACGGACGAGAACCCGTTAGGACGCGAGCCGGAATGGGAACGCGCCGGGAAAGAAGGGAGGCCAATAAACCCCAGGTGGTGCCCCGATGGTTTAACCAAATCACAAAAACGGAGAATCCAACGCCTCCGTCAATGGGAACAGCAAGAAGAAGAGAGCGCGATGGACAAGAAGGAAGGGAGGCCTTGGGTGTGGCGCCCCAAAAGAAACGACAAGGGCAACGATGAGTCGGCGGGTGATGAATCGGCAGCCGAAATCGGTATGGTTTTCATATTGCCGATGGAGTTCATGACCCCTGCCGACCAACAGGACGTATCGGCGATAGAGGAACAAACAGCGCGGTTGGCTTTAGAACCAATGATGGCCACATTCGAAAAACCCGAAGACGACGAACGACAACACATGAAGGCGTTGTTCCTTAAAGGGCATGTTGATGGTCGCCCCCTCACTAGATTGATGGTCGACGGAGGAGCTGCCGTCAATATCATGCCGTATGCCGTACTCCGGAAGCTGGGAAAGAGTGACGACGACCTAACCAGGACGGACATGATGCTCAAGGACTTCGAAGGCAAGGTGTCAAACGCTCGCGGTGCTCTCTGCGTCGACCTCACCATCGGCAGTAAGACCCTTCCTGCCACGTTTTTCATCATTAACGGCAAAGGGTCCTATAATATGCTTCTTGGCCGAGACTGGATACACGCAAACTGCTGCATCCCGTCAACTATGCATCAGTGCCTCGTACAATGGGTCGGCGATAACATCGAGGTGGTCAAAGCCGACTCCGCGTACAACATCGCAGCAGCCGACGCACAGCAATGGAGCTGCAAAACCGTCAGATGCATATCAGGAAGGGTATGGGAAACCGATTACCTGAAGGTCACCGATTTTGGCCTACAGCCGATCTGAGCAGTCGGCTCCGAAGAAGCGCAATAGATGGATCAGTTCGCCCGAGAAGACGGGAAGCTGGGGCACGGATTCACGTCGGCCGACTCATTAGAGATGATAGACTTAGGTGACGGGACCAAACCAAGGCTGACTTTTATCAGTGCAAATTTAGATCCAGAGTATAAATGTAAATTGACAAATTTATTAAGAGAATTCAAGGATTGTTTTGCTTGGGAGTATCACGAGATGCCCGGTTTAGATCGATCCATTGTTGAACATCGGCTGCCCATAAAGCCAGGGTATCGGCCGTACCAACAACCCGCACGGCGATGCAATCCTAAAATTTTACCGGACATAAAAACTGAAATAACTCGGCTAATTGAAGCAAAATTTATTCGGCAATGCCGTTATGCCGAGTGGATTTCTAATATCGTGCCAGTATACAAGAAAAACGGGAAGCTGCGCGTTTGCGTTGATTTCAGGAATCTTAATCAGGCCACACCGATGGATGGTTACCCCATGCGTACGGCCGATGTACTGATCGACGCCGCCGCGGGACACAAAATTATTAGCTTCATGGATGGGAACGCTGGATACAATCAAATACTTATGGCCGAGGAAGACATACCCAAAACGGCTTTCAGATGTCCAGGCCATCTTGGTCTATTCGAGTGGGTGGTGATGACTTTCGGCTTGAAGAATGCTGGTGCTACATATCAGAGAGCCATGAACTACATTTTTCACAAACTCATTGGCCTCCTGGTGGAGATCTACATCGATGACGTCGTAGTCAAGTCCAAAAGCCACGAGGAACACCTAGCCGACTTGCGAAGGGTGCTAGAATGTACCAAAAGGCATGGTCTTAAGATGAATCCCAACAAATGCGCTTTCGGCGTCTCCGCCGGACAGTTCTTAGGATTCATGGTGCATGAACGAGGTATAGAAGTCAATCAGAAGACCATAGCGGCCATCAACAAAGTCGTCGCCCCACAGAACAAAACTGAGCTACAGTCTCTAATCGGCAAGGTAAACTTCATCAGAAGGTTTATATATAATCTATCTGGACGGATTCAGGCGTTCACGCCACTTCTGAAGTTGAAGCCAGACCAGGAATTTATATGGGGAGAAGAACAGCGCAGGGCATTAGAAGATATCAAGCGATACTTGGTCTCACCCCCAGTCTTGGTTCCCCCTCAAACTGGTAAGCCGTTCAAACTGTATTTATCAGCCGATGAAAAAGCTATTGGGTCGACTTTAGTCCAAGAGTTTGAAGGCAAAGAGCGGGTCATTTATTACGTCAGTAGGAGACTCCTGGATGCCGAAACAAGATATCCTCCGGTGGAGCGTTTGTGCTTGTGTCTTTACTTCTCGTGCACCAAACTCAGGCACTATCTACTGTCGGCAGAATGTATAGTCGTATGGAAAGATGATGTAGTAAAATACATGCTGTCACTGCCGATATTGAAAGGACGAATCGGTAAATGGATCTTAGCTTTATCGGAATTTGACCTACGGTACGAATCGGCAAAAGCCGTCAAGGGTCAAGTCATGGCCGATTTCGTCGCCCAGCACTGTGGACCGGAGATCGCCTTCGTGGAACTAGCGCCTTGGCAGTTATTTTTTGATGGGTCATCATGCGGGGTCGGATCAGGAATCGGCATCGTTCTCATATCGCCTCGGGGGGCAAGATATGATTTCTCTCTGCCGATAGAAACCGCCGCCACGAACAATCAAGCGGAGTACAGAGCTGTATTAAAAGGCTTACGATTATTGAGAGAAGTCAAGGCCGATTCTGTTGAGGTCTTTGGAGATTCGATGCTAATTGTAGATCAACTAACCGGAAGGGCCGAGTGCAAAGATGACATATTACGAATTCATCACGAAGATTGCTTACAACTTCTAAAAGAATTCAGATCGGCAGTAATCGAGCATGTCCCAAGAGACCGCAACGAGGAAGCAAACAGACTCGCTCAACATGCATTTGGGTATCGGCCGATTCCGGGCGCCATGGCCTTGGAACTTGCAGCCGACGATTGGCGTAAAGAAATTGCCGATTACCTGAAGGATCCGTCTAAAAAGGTGGAGCGACGAGTGCGCTTTCACGCTACCAAGTACGTATTACTCGAAGATGATCTGTTCTACCGAACGATCGATGGTGTTCTTCTTAAATGCCTTGGGACAGAAGACGCCAAAACTCTAATGGGAGAAATCCATGAAGGGGTATGCGGAGCTCACCAATCGGCACATAAGATGAAATGGATGATCAGAAACAACGGGTACTATTGGCCTACGATCCTCGAAGACTGTTTCAAATATTATAAGGGTTGTCAGGAGTGTCAAAAGTTTGGAAATGTCCAACGTGCACCCGCGTCGGCCATGAATCCCATCATCAAACCATGGCCGTTCAGAGGGTGGGGAATAGACCTTATCGGCCAAATTTATCCACCATCGAGCAAGGGGCACAAGTTTATTCTGGTGGCTACTGATTACTTCACCAAATGGGTGGAGGCAATCCCATTAAGGACTGTGACTTCGGCTATCATGGCCGATTTCGTAAGGGACCATATCATCTACCGATTCGGTATCCCTCAAACTATAACAACCGATCAAGGAACAATGTTCACATCGGGGGAATTTGAGGAATTTACGACCGATATGGGCATCAAGTTGTTAAATTCTTCTCCGTATTACGCTCAAGCCAATGGTCAAGCAGAATCTTCCAACAAAGGAATAATCAAGTTGATCAAAAGGAAGATTGAAGAATACCCGAAGAAGTGGCACCTATGTTTGACCGAAGCCCTGTGGGCATACATAATGGCCTGTCATGGGGCTACTAAGTTATCCCCCTATCAGTTGGTATACGGTCACGATGCAGTACTGCCATGGGAGTCGAGAGCAGGATCAAGGCGCATTTCACTTCAGGACCAGTTGTCAGCCGATGATTACTCATCTCTGATGAAGGGAGAACTTGATGATGTGGCCGGCCAACGACTGAGGGCTCTAATAAGTATCGAAGAAAATAAAAAGAGGGTGGCCAGGTGGTACGATAAAAAGGTCAAGGTCAAGCAGTTCTCCCCCGGAGACTTGGTATGGAAGTTGGTACTACCGATCGGGTCGAAAGATCCTAAATTCGGCAAATGGTCTCCTACCTGGGAAGGGCCGTATAAAATCGGCAGATGCGCTCCAGGGAATGCCTATATTTTGGAAACAATAGAAGGAGAAGAGTTCACTAGAGCTCTGAATGGGAGGTACTTAAAAAGATATTACCCAAGTATATGGGTTGGAGCCTAAGAAATATGCCGTAACACAATCCTGCATGGCCGATACAAGTCGGTTTAACAAAGCACATAAAGTCGACCGGAGTGGCCGATTACATTCATTCGGTACGGGCGATAGATTACATGGCCGACAAAACATTAAGTCGCCCTTAGAACAAAAAATTACAAAAACAAACTAATTATCCTTCTTCTGAGATGATCCCCCATTCCGCTCCAAAGCACGAAGGCGCGAGGCCTCTGCCGCCGCCAGGATGACGGGCCGAGGAAGCAGACGGATCCTATCGGCGGGAGGCCGCGGGCCGTCGTTCCTTTCCAAGAAATCCAGGATCGTGCGGGCTGTCGAAGTGACGTCATCTCCGGGAACGTCACGATGACGACCTCTCATGACTGGAGATCGGCGACGGCTTTCAGTCACCACGGCATCCAAAACTGCACGAGCCTCTGCAGTAACGTGGTCTTGGAGCTCCTCTTGATGGGCCAGAATCAGAGCCTTGTCCTCCGGGGTCAACGGGTCTTCGGAATGGATGCACTCGATGGCGCGCACGAGCTCCAGACTAAGGTGTTGGGGCTGAAACAAAGAATGAATAAGGTGAAGCATTCGTTTCCCAAGATCTAAAAGAAGAGGGCGGGGCTTCACCTGGTTGACAGAAGAAGATGACGATGAGGCCATGGCGAAAACAGTTGTGCCGATGAGAGGAAGAGGAAAGGCGAAATGGGAGCCAGATCAATGCTATCGGGAGTAAGCGCCGAGGTCGATATTTATGGGGGAAATGCGTGGAAATCTGATGAGGCCACGTCCCATCGGTAATAAGGAAGGCAGTAAATAGAGGGCGTCGCGAAGGGTCGGTCAAAGAAGGCAGTAAATGTTCGTACAAAACAGTCAGTGTTTTACAGATTACCCAAAAGGGTATCGATAGCCGTGATAGCCCGACGCCGGATCTGATCGGCAGAGTCAAGAACCCGTTGGTCTTCTTCTGCCGATCCAGGGACCTCCGATGCGTTGCGGTGGAGTCTCAGAGCCTCTTGAGCGAAACGCTGCCTCTCCCGTGTCAAATCGGCAATAGCAGAGGGTAACTCTTGAAGTTTGTTCTCTTCGGCGCTGATTGCCTTGGTCACTTGCTCCATCTCTTTGGCAAGGTCCGCCCTCCGTCGTTTTAGGCGATCTATTTCACTAATGATCGCCGGCCGTGAATCTTCCAGGACATGGATTCGTCGATTCGCTTCTTGAGCCTGATGCTTAAAAGCATTTTCATCTTCATGGGTCTTGGCCAGTTTCGCGCGATCGGCCATATGACGAAGGGCCCTAAAAACTGGAATCCTCATGGACTCGATAAAGGCCGCCGGGGCCAAGGCCTCTTCCGCCTCCTCTGGTACTCGTCCGCTGACGTCACTAAAGAGCTGCCGAATCGGCGAAGCGTCTTCTACCAATCGGCCGATGTCCCCTTGAAGGAGGGATCGGATGTTGGTAAGTTTAGCCCGGACGTCGTCAGGAACGGAGCTTAAAGCGACTTGGCGGGATGCGGTTTCCTCATCATCAGAAAGAGCGACCGCGAAGGAGAAAAGGCTGTTGTTGGGGGAGTCTTGTTCCTGAGAAAATAAAGAAAAAAGGGTGAATCGGCAGGGGATAAAAGCAAATCGGCTGGTTGAAAGCTGGTTTAAGAATTTACCATTTTAAAACGAATTTCTTCATGCTGCGCTTGTAAAGCCGTTGTGTCTTGCTCAGTGGCCTGTGCCATAGGTTCATCCGATGAAGAGGACTCCACAATAATCGGCACGGTGCTCGGACCAGCTCCCTGAGAAGGAATCGGTTGTCGAGAAACGCTCGGTGTGCCGATGGTCTACGTCAAGGAATCGGTTAAGTATATTATGCAAATACCCGAAGGGAGTCCGTAAGATAAGTACCGTACCTCAATGGATGAGGGCAGGGGCGCGTTGGTATCCGGTCGAGTTGTCGCCGACTGTGGTATTTCCATGGAGGAACTCTAAAAAGCACAAAGTTAAGAAGAGTTAATATCAAAATGACAATCGGAAACGGTAAAGCTTGAACTCACTTGTAAAGCTTCCAACAATAGTGAGGCGGCAGCCGCTCCGGCTTGTGTAATGGCTTGAGTATCGGCACTTTGTGTGGCCTGGGGCGATGCAGTCAAGGTCTCTGCCGATATGAGCACAGGAGGATCCACCGATGCCGTACGAGCCCGGACTCGGCGACTGGTTTTCTTGATGACCTTTTTATGAACCTTCTTCGATCGGCCAGCAATCATGTCAACTGATGGAGCGTCATAGCCGATAAGGGGATAGGTGGTGTACGGATAACTCTCTATTAGCCGACCGCTGCGACTGTGCGTTGGAGGGGCTTGATTCTCGGCCTAAAGAAGCAATGAAATCATTAGTACGCAATCATGCTAGAAAGAATAAAATCGGTAAATCAGAAATACCTCGGCGTTGGGATTAATGTTGGCCGGGTCTAGAAGGTTGCAGTATGCCGATGCCGAGTTGCAGAATAGAAATTGCTTCCATTCGGCCCACCAAAGTTTGAACGGCTGGATGGCAAATGGATATAATAGCCAGTCATTCAAATTAATCGTACTGGAATCCGGAATTCGGTCTCGCAGCCGACAGTAATCCAGGCCAGTTGTAAGCACATCTCTGAACTTGATTCGGCCAGCAAAATACACCCGTATCGGCAATTGACCCATGCCGAATTGTCGTGCGGCAGTAGATGGGTTGTAGAATTCATATGTAGGGGCATCTTTCCCCGAAAAGAAGTTGGCCGGTAAGAGTCCTGGTTTGATCAATTCTTCATAAAGATCTTCATCAAACCGGCCAGAAGTTGAATCGAAGCAGGAGGGGAGCTCGAAGACTGGAATGTCTCGCTGGTATGGAAACCAGATGGTTGCGTCCTCATTAAATCCATTATAAAAGCACCGAAAGTACTCGGCTACCTTTGTAGCGGAATACGCACAACCTGGAAAAGCTGACGCTGCTTCACCATAAGACATGCATCGGCGACGCTCGGTAGGGTCCTCCGCCGATTCGATATTGGGAAACATCATGTGGTCCACTGGCTGCCGGGTGATTCTGTTCATATAAAGGTTCAACCATAGATTGACGAACCACCAAGGCCCACCTGGGTTGCCGATTGGTTCTCCCTTGGAAAGTTTTGTGCCGATTTGATGGAGCATATGGTACACGGCACCCAGAAGATGTTTCCCGAGAGGAATATGGCTTCCCCTAGTCAGTGCTTCAGCTAAAGATTGGGTGTTGGTTGTCGGGCCGGCGGCTCTTCCGCAGAAAAGGTGTTTTTCTAGCCACATCATCAGGAAAGCAGTGTGTTCCCTGTTCTCGACAGTGCCGGTCTTCTTGTTATAACTGATGAAGCCCTTCCAGCCGCCGATTCCCCTTGTGTCCAGCCGATGCGACGTTGCGGTCAAAAGGTGGAAAGGTGTGTCAGGAGAAGATATGTCCAGGCCGGTCAAGAGGACCACATCGGCCAGAGTGGGGGTCATAGGACCATGTCCAAATAAGAACGCATTAAGGGCGTCAGACCAAAAATAGGAAGCCGCCATCACTAACGGCTCGTTTTTCTCCATTTGAGATAGGGAGAGGTTGATGCATTGACCGATTTTGAGTTCTTCCCACAAGACACTCTTGGATGCAGCCACCCGTTGGTACCATTCCCTCCAACCTGGGGTCTCATTCGGCCAAGATCTGAAAGTGCTCACCCATTGATCTAGGTTCATATCGGATCGTTTGAAGGGTACCCGGTCAGTTTCCAATTCTATAAGATCCGCCGGATCTGGGTTTCCCATGGGACCAAGGCAAACAAGGCCAGGACTACCCGTGAGATGAATAGTAATTCTATGTCTAACCGCCTAAAAAAAAAGGAAAAAGAGCATAGGAATGTAAGGAATAGATCTAAGACGAATACATTGCCGATAGAGGAAGGATTCGGTATTTACCTCCGGAATAAAGTTCTGGGTAATCGGCGTGGTCGCCGACGCAGACGTAGATGACGGGGCCGTGATGGGGACCGCCATTGGGATTTCCGATGAAGCTCTTTCATCTGCAGATGAAGTGACGGCCGTCGCTACCACCACCGGAGGCACTATCCCTGGAGCATCGCGTGCGTGGGAATTGCCGGAAGGAGTCGCCATCGAAGGGAAGGGGGAAGAAGCAACAGGAGCTGGAACTAACAGACTTCGATGGCAAGGGAGAGTTGAAAAAAAGAAGGATGTGCGCGCGGTGGAAAAAGAGACGTGAGCTTGAAGATGAGCTGTGGTGAAACGCTATTTATAGGGTGCCTGAAGAAGGGGTAAAGATGGAATTTTCACCGCGCCGGTGCGTCGAGTTTTTCGGGGTAGTGGCTGTCGTGGGCGCCCGTTTCAAAAAATTGCAATGATCAGCCGGGAGACCGCGAAACGGAAGGATATTTTCACTGCGGCCGTTTCGGAGTGAAGGTTATAAAGAATTTCGAAGTAAAAGGCTGTGTTTTACTCCGAAACTGGGGGGCATGTGTTGACGCCGGATTTCGTCATCAGTAGAATCGGCGCCAAGGAGAAAAGAAGTCGAAGAAGTACAGTTGGGAATCGGTCAAATGGTGATATAATGCGGAATCGGCCGGCAGCTTTTGCTTCGCTTCAGGGTGAATGCGCCAGACTCCCAATCGGCAATCCTTTGCCGATAAGAAATCGGCCGATCAGGAAGATGGACTAGTTGGGCCTGTATGGGCTTGGAAAGATGGAAGGATAAGGTGGAGGTCAGCCCACGAAGCGTGGGGTAATTAGTTTAGCACGGATTGTGCTTGTAGATATTTGTTTTCTGTTTGAATTAGAGATAGAGTTCTAGTCGGTTAAGAAGATTATTTGTACGGGGCTATAAATAGCTACCTTTGTAAATCTGTAAACACAACAATCAATCAATACAACAAGTTACTTTCTTCTTCGTACTTACTTTCGAGCAGGCGACTTCGCCATCACTTTTTTCTTCTCACGAGTTCGTGCGGGTTGGCAGGGCTGCATCATCTTGATCTCCGGCCGATTCTGTAAGTTCCGTTTATCGAGTAATATCTAAGCCTTAACTTCTGGCGCATCGCTGTTGTTTCGTTTAGATTTATTCATCAGTTATCGATATCAACTAGATTCATAGGTTTTCACCTGTTTTCCTAGTTTTTATCACCAGTTATCCCGCTAGGAATCGGTAGTATCGGCTTTCATTATTTTCTGTCGTTAAATCTATTCATTGCCGATTACATCTTTTCCTAGTGCTGTCTTCATAAGCTTTGTACCGATTACTTTAGTATTTTTCTGTTTACAAGGCTACAGGGATCGCGCTGTCTTATAGCCGATTTCGTTATCACAGTAAATCGGCCGATTCGCCGATAAACTCTCTCGATCGGAAACTTAGCCGATCGTGGTTTCTGAATTTGACACGTGTTCTTCCTTGCCAATCAACAGGTCAGATTGGCTGGCACGCCGCGCGAACCGCACCAGGGCATTCACCCGAACAGGAGCTAAGCAGATTCTCCCGGGTCGTGTGTCGGTCGCTGGGATTCGGTTGACCGATTTTACAACTAGCTACCGACATGGGATTCCTTACCAGACTGCGTGGAAGGGCACCCTCTTACCGTATTTCTATGTATGCGGATGATGCGGCTTTACTTATAGCACAAAGGAAGGAGGAAATTGATGCGCTAGTTAGCATCTTGGAAAACTTTGGAGAAGCAATGGGACTCAAAACATACAATTAGTGGTGGGTCTATGAAATTATGGTGCCACTAGTTTTCCTTGACTAGACGGTTCGTGTTGGACACTTACACGCATAAGGGTTGGTGTGGTGGATCCACCTCGGATTAGCCTAAATAAGGCATGAATAAGTCGCCTAATATGCGACACTCGGCCTTAATCGTGCTAACTCGAGATGCCGTCGGATATCCTCCGATTTAACCACTTTGACAGGACCGAGTTTAGCAAAACCCACGCGAAGGTGAGTGGTTCCAGAGAATACAACAAGTCCACCGAGTTAATTAACAAGACCATTTTAGTTCAACCACAAAACAACATCAGAGTTGTACAAGGTGCAAAAGAAAACAACAAAAGGTAAACGAGTGGGCGGAAACTACTTCGTCGGGGTCGGACATCCCTGGTGAGGCCAACCGGGACGTCAGTGATCCCTCTCCTCACCGTCTGAGGAGGGATCCCACTCAACCGTCCAACCCGGAGGGAGTTGGGGCGGCCAAGTGCCAACAGAGGAGGGCTCAGGAGCAGCAACTTCACCTGAAAAAGAAGAGCCACAACAAGGCTGAGCTACTAAGCTCAACAAGGCTTAACCGACAGGGAGTACGCTACTCCACCACTTCTAGACATGCAAGGCTCTTTGGCTGAGGGGTTTGTTGGCCAAAAGCACTCGGTGTATCCCTACTTTCAAGTTTTAGCTTAGGTTCTAAGTTCATTATCCGGTCTAAGTTAGCAACTTATTCTAAGCAAACATAGAACCATCCAAAAGGTATGTATATCATCATCATGACCATGTCATTATCAGATTCCTTTATTACTTAGGGTAGCATAGCGATCAAGCAGTCTCAAACTGTGAGAGGCAGACGAATCGATTCGAGTTCTTTAACCATGCATGGTGAACCTAACCTCACGACATCCGCGCACCGTCGAGGGTCGCTTCCTGTGTCGGCCTTCCCCATCAATTCCCTAACCCGTGTTGGGCCCATTTCCTTTGGTGTAATGTTCCATAGACCCGGCCTCTGCCATTCTGTGACCACACTTGCCACCACGTACGGCCGCAGGGGAACTCCGTTCCAAGGATAATGGGGCGACCGCTCACATCTAGGTTCAATCCGGTACTCAGCTTCCTCATCCCATAATAAGTATGAGGTTAGTACTTTCAAACACTTGATCACGAACACCACCACTGTCGGGCCTTAACAAGTTTCATAGACAGACAGGGCGATCAGCCGACCACCAAAGAGTTAACCAGAACCCTGCCCCGTCCATCGTCCTTATAGTTGTAACAGAAAGGAAACAGCCAACTCCTACAACTCGCGAGTGACAGGAGATCACTCGGCTTTTACCGCTTCCTAGTTAAGCATGGCAACTACTCGGTTCAACAGCTAGTGTTCGAAACAGGGAACTAAGGCATGCATCTATGGTTCCAAACAACTCCTATACGTAGATGCACAAGCATGATAAAGAAGGCATGCGCAAGTTTGGTAAAACATAGGGGGTTCATGCATCCGAGGATTGCCTTCAAGCGAGAAGGAAGGGAAGGGGTCTTCTGCTGGAGGCAGGAGCTCTGCTGCAGCTTCGTCTTCGGGCGCCGGGTACAACTCGTAGAAGCCGTCGGCGAGACGCAGCTCTACACGAAATGCAATGCAAGGATCTGCATTTAGACGGTTATTTCAATAGCAACACTTGCGAGTAAAGGCTCAGACACTGGTAGCAAAGCTACAGAAAAGGTACGGAAGTGTACTTGAGTGGGTGGAGATCAAGATATAAGGGTCTGATGGAAAGGAACTGTGGCGGAACCGTCCAACTTAAACTGGTTTAAATGCGCCTAATCGCTGCCTAACGCAGCAATTATCCGAAACGCACTTAAAACAGTATAAATCCGGTCGTCCGTTGAGTGTCCCTAGGACTCCTCGAAAGATCCACGTTGTGTTTCATAGCCATACATCAGGATAGTATCCGCGATGGGATAACATCAACAAATATTACATTTTTACATACATATAAAAGGTACGAGTTATTACAGAACATAGATTGAAGCAAGCTTAACAGTGCAGTGTTAGACAGAGTTCTAAGATTTAAAACATAAATAGTTCAGGAGGAGATGAGCATTTAAAAACTTCTTCTTAAGGGTATTGTGAGACTCATAACAATACCCTAGGGCTTCGGGGCTTCCTCCTCTGTGGACTCCTGTGGAGCTCCTGAAAGATAGCCACAAGGGATAACCCTGAGTACGGGGTACTCAGCAAGTCTTACCCGACTAACCAATATAATAGCTTTCTTTGGATGTATATGCTAGCTTTTGGTGTACTTGGTTGATACAACTTTTGCTGAAAAGCTTACTACAAGTGATACCTTAGTTTTATCTTTTATTTGGGTTAAGTTATTACCTAACCATTCTAAATGATAAGCAGAAAGTAAAAGCAACAATAGATATTAAGTCATACATCAAACATTATCAGGAAGATATATTATTCAAGAATTTATACTACGATGCTCAACAGTGATCAAGTGCATTCATAACCGAGAATTGCGGCGATCCGGATCAATTTACATCCTGCAGGAGAGTACCCTGATCACCAGCTATATACGACTGTACAGGTCGTACGTAACGACTTTTCAATCAGCAAGTCCAATGATTGGGAATAAGACTACCCGGACCCAGGGACGCACCCCCACATGGGACCCCACGTCTGGCCCGATCACCATGTGAGTTTCAGGCTACGCCCCTGCCAATCTCCAGCACGTCAAGCGCGGGTACGAAGTATTCCCGATCAGAGAGTTTACTAACCTACTGGGCTTTACTGGTCCCATACCCACTAACTGATCAGATGCTTCTCACTTGATCAAAGGTTAAGACAACGAATCGGGCCTTAACCAAATTAATCTAGCAGACAGAACTACATCTCTAGCTTCTGTCCGCTTCCCAATTTCCAAGTTATCTTTCCATAAGTAACATGTATGACTCAAAAGTTTTCCTTAAGGTTGGTAAACCAAGTATGTAAGCAACTAAGCAATTCTAGACTTGGGTTATCTACTAAAGGTTTGGACAAGTGGCAAAGATGTCCTTAAAACAAGGTATGATCATACACAAGAATAGGTTTCAAGCAACTCCTAGACTTAGTGCATACATATAACAAATAACCGATAATTGAACATATGAAATAATGACTCCAAAATAGGTAGGTATAAATGCACCGGGGCTTGCCTTGTTCGCTTAAAAAGTTAGTATTGTCCGACGGGTTGGCCTCGTAGGGGACCAATTCAAAGACTTCTTCGAGTTCCGAAGATCCCTCTGAAAATTCCAAATAATCTCCTTCTGGTGCTTTGGGATCTATAGCACAATACATGCAGGGGTTAGGAATGCAAAATTTTGAATAAAAGACTATACAACTTTCCTTCATGATAAAGTTGCAAGCCAACAAGGACTATACAATCTATCATGATAAAGTTGCAAGCCAACACACAAAAACCCCAAAAGATTAACCCATACTTTTTATTTTCTTACCTAATCCTTACTTAAGGCCTTTCTTTTATTTTTTTGCAAAGGTTATAATTATTTTCTAACTTGAAAACCTAATTTCCTAGGGGTTAAGAATAATTTGTGATTAAGAAAATGTTATTCCATATTTTATACATTTTATAAATATTAAGTATTTATTTAATTACCTTAAAAGAAAGGCATTAAATAAATACCCAAATTTTTATTATTTTTCTAGGGTGTAAAAATTTTAATGCATAAAGGAAAATAAAATAAGCCTAACAAAATTGGTTTCACTAATTTTGGACACTCCTAGAAATTTCTGTGATTTAAATGGTGAAATTCGGATTTAAACTAATTATTCTATAAAGGAAATCTAATTTTCCAGTAAAACACCCCCGGAAACTTTTCTCACGCGGTTCGACCCTACCATCTCTCACTTGCACTGGGCCCATGGCGCGGACCCACCTTTCCTCCTGTTCCTCCTACCCGTCGGCCTCTTTTTTCCCGGACGGGCCTTATCGGGCCGATTCTCCCTTTCTTTCTCCTCTTTTCATCTGCAACGGCCCAACGGCCTCTTTTCTTTTTCTTCTTTCTTTCGCGAGCGCGGCCTGCCTCCTACTGGGCCTCCGGCCCCTTTTTCCTCCACGGTCGACCGCCCCGGCTTTCTTGGGCCTCCGACACGCCGGCCCACAGACGCCCGCGCCCCCGGCCTTCTTCTCCTCCTCTCCTTTCTCACCGACGCGCGGGCCCAAGGCTCCAGGCGCTTCTTCTTCCTCCCGCCAAAACGCGCGCGCGACAGGGGGCGGCGCGACTTGCCGGCTGGCGCCCTACCGGCGGCAGAACTAGGTCAGGGAAGCACCTCCGTGCCTTCACGCACCCGCGCGCGGCAACAGCTCCTCGGGAGATGGCCGGAGCCACTCCTTCCACGGCGGCGGGCGGCGGCACCTTCGGCCGGTCGCGGCTACACACGACGACGGCACAAACTACTCGAACAACTGCTACTACACCATCCTAGTATCCTAAGGACCTGCCTAAGACTACCCAAGAAGGAAGGGAACCAGCGCAAGGGGGTGCTCACCGTGAGCGGGAGGCGCGGTGACGGCGGACAGAAACGGCGGCGGTTTATGGCGTGCCGGCGAAGAAGCTGGGCAACAAGCTGCTAGGGTTGCTGGTGGGGTGTGGGCGGAGGTGTGGACGGATGGAATCGACGGGAGCTGCGATGTGGCGGTGGAATTTTACCCGGCGGCGGTGTTTGACAGAGAAGGCGGCGACGGTAAGAAAAAGCGGCGGTAAAACGGCGGCGCGGGAGCGGTAAATATATGAACGGCTTACCGCGCGCATGGGCGACACCGTGGCCTACTCGTAGGCTTGCGTGGTGAGGAGGTGGCTTAGCCGTTGCGCTGGCGAGCGACCGACGACGGCGGCGACGACACGTCGAGCTCGCTCTGTCATCGCTCCTCTTTACCTCTGGCGCCCGTGACTTCAGACTCAAATTGCGGTTGATTTTCAATCCAACGGTCCCCAAGTGTCTTAACCGAAGTTGTAGATAAACTTGAAGCCTTCAAATTTTATTTTGGCTCTGACCCGAGATAAACATCAAACCATAGTTGAATTTTGAATTGTTTCTTGTGTTAGTCTGAACTTCACTGAAATCGGCATTCAGTTCGTTAGTTAACTGACAGTGTCACTTACCTCACTTTGTGATTGAGTTCAGTGATCCAAATCTTCCTTTTTCAGTCCAACTCCTTCCCATTCGTGTTCTACCATCTCCAAGGTTTCCATTTTGCTCAAGAACACCTACACCTTTTGATCTACATTTCTCTGAATTCAATTCCAAAGTCAGCCATATACTATCATTTTCAGACTTAGCCATTTCGGCAAGACAGTCACCTATGATAATGTGCTGACTTTGAGCTTGGATTTGAATTCGTTTCCTTCACTGTTCCTGGCCAACAACACCCAATTCTAGGAGTCCAAAGTTCATACTTCAACATGGTATAGTTGTCCTGATCCACTTACTTGAAAATTTTAGCAGAATTCAATTTTGAAAATAGACTCTGCTGCTGTTTTTCAGAATTCCTATTTTCAGACGATGAACAGTAATTTCAGTTTTCCATTTTCTTTCTTTAATTCCTTTGAGATATTTAGGACCAGTTCTGTTCCAAATTCTTGATCCTCAAGTTCTAATCACTTTTACACTTCTATTCCATATTTTTGCTGAATTTTTCTGAATTTCAAATTCAAAATTCGAATTTCGGCCAAATTTGACCCGAATTTGATTTTCGGCCAATTTCTTTTTCTTTTCTTCTCGAATTGCTTCCAATTCTTCAAAGTCACTTTAATGACTCAAGTGGCAGCTGTTACAGCAACTTATGATCGGACCCTTAGACTAGAGGAATAGATGTGCTGGGGGTCCTCAGACTTAACGCAGAGAAGTCCCTAAATCTATACACATATACCCTCGGGTCTAGGAAAAGGATACAGCCGAGCCCTCGGGCGAGGTGGAGAAAGGGTCGGCGAACAGACAAGGTCGGGCGAGACGGAGAAAGGGGTCAGTCGAACGGATAGGTCGGACGAGGCAGAGAAAGGGGTTGGGCGGACAGACAGGGGTCGGACGAACAGAAGGGGTCGGACGAGGCGGAAAAGGGTCGGACGAACAGAAGGGGTCGGACGAGGCGGAAAAGGGTCGGCAGCTTACCTTCGGTTCACAGGTGAAGCTTGGGGTCGGAAGAGAGCAGACTTGGGCGGAGGATGGAAACACGAAGACTTGGGCAGGCGATGCCCGACGGTGCTCCGACGGCGGCGGCGGCCCTTCTTGTGGAAACAAACAAGCGCTTGCGTAGCACGGAGGAGCAAGTGGCTGGGTGGATTGGAAGGGCGGGTGTGGAGCGGAGAGGAGAGTTCCTCCAGAACTTAGGCGGTAGTGATTTGAGTACGAACAGAGAGCAAGGCGGGAGGGCAGCGATGGCGAAGGGGAACTCCGGCGGGGCTCCAACATTCCCTTTTATAGCCGTGCGGACGAGAGAGAGAGAGTTGGGGCGGCGTGAAGACCGGAAAGAACGATGGAGTGCGCTGCCGGGGCGGCGATTGAGCAATGAGGGCGGTGGAGCAGGACTTCGGGGATGACACCGGCGGTCATTGGGCACCAGCGACAGGGCGGCGCAGGCGCGGTTTTGCCGGTAGTTGAGATTTGGCGGAGGCGGGCGTCGTCGTGCGGTGGATCTGATGGAAGTAACCGGGGAAACGGCGCTAGAAACGAGGTTGCTCAGGTGAGAAGACAGGCGGGCTGTGGCTGCGCGGGCGAGCGCGAAGCAACAGACTGTCGGGGCGCTGCTCTAACAAGGCGGGAAAGGGACTATCGCGACCGGGGTCTGGATTGGCGACGGAGGAATCGTCGTGTAGCGCAGTCCGGGCGGCGCGACTGTGGAGGGGTGGCGGAAAAGGCGGGAGGCATCGGGCTCCGCAGCCGGGGGTCCGGCGGGGTGATGATGGGCGCGGGTGGCGACGTGCTGCAGAAAGGGTTGCAGAGGGCTTCCGCTGCGATTGGGGAAGGGGGAGCGGATATCCATCCGGTCGCGGCCGGCGACGGGGCGGAAGAGTTGGGCCACGCGGCAGGGGAACTCTGAATCGGCATGCTACTCGAGTGCGTATGTCGCGGAAGATCTGGGAGAAAGATTTTGTGGGTCCACCGGTCAGTCTCGGTTGGTCCACTGCTCAGATGGAAGGGAGGCGTTGTGGGAAGACTTAGAAGGATCCGACGGGTGAGTTGGGGTTGGCGGGGTCGGGACTGGGGGAAAACGGAGAGGGGTCGGATCTCAGGGGTCGGAACCAGGGCTGGAGGTTGAGTACTTAAACTCGGGAAAGCTGAGATGGGGATTAGGGACTCGGATTAAGATTAACTCATGCGATTTGGGGTCGGTCGTCACAGCTGGTTTGCTTAACAAGGTTATATTAACGGTTAAGGACCTTGGGGCATAAAGGTTGGGTGTTGAGACATGGAGATGTCACCCAACAACAGGAGTCATATGTGATATGATTAGCAAGAAGTTGCTTACCGATCTACCTTGTTTGCTAGCGGTGATGCTAAAGGTCACTAGTAGACTTGTTAGTTGTGGATCCTGAATCACTAAGTATCAATAGAGGGATATTGATTTTAGTGGGAATAGATTCTGTTAAATAGTTTAATGTGATTTGCTCTATCATGGATATGTTTGTCTTAGTGTATTTTGTATTACTTTTGTTGTAGATTAAATGGCACCTAGCAACACCACACCATTTGCTTTGCGTTCGATCCTTTAGAAGAACAAGTTGAATGGAACGAACTACTTGGATTGGATCCGTAACCTGAGAATTGTTCTCAGGGCTGATAAAAAGGAAGATGTTCTAGACACCCCATTACCACAAGTACTTGCTGATGATGCATCTGCTGCCATTAATGCTGCTTACAAGAAAGCATTTGATGCCAATCTTGAGGTAAGCTGCCTTATGCTCGATTGCATGGAACCTGAGCTGCAGATGCAGTTCGAAACAAATCATAGGCACACGATATGATCGTGGCGCTCAAGGATATGTTCCAGACACAGGCTAGGACTAAAAGGTTCAATGTGTCCAAGGCTTTTCTGGAGTGCAAGCTAGCAGAAGGTGCAGTAGTAGGACCACACGTCATCAAGATGGTTTGTTACACTCAGCTATTGAAGAAGCTGGGATTCCCAATGGGCAAAGAGTTGGCCACTGACTTCATTCTTTCATCTCTTCTGCCTAGCTATGGGAATTTCATTGCGAACTACCATATGCATGGGACAGAGAAAGATCTGAATGAACTGTGTGGTATGCTCAAGTCAACATAATTTGACATTAAGAAAAGTGTTATTAGCAGCCATGTGATGGCTGTACAGAACAAGCCTAGCTTCAAGAAGAAGGGTAATTCTTGGAAGAGGAAAGGTAAGGCTGGAGTGTCCAAGCCAAACCCAGTGCCCAAGGCTAAAGCTGGACCTGCTCCAGATAAAGAGTGCTTTTATTGTCATGAACCTGGTCACTGGAAGAGAAATTGCAAGCAGTACCTAGCTTCGTTGAAGAATGGTGGAAGTAAGAGCACTTCCACCTCAGGTACACTTGTTGTTAATGTTATAATATTTCTCGCTGATACAATTATTAATTCTTGGGTATTTGATACCGGATCGGTTGCTCATATTTGAAATTCGATGCAGGGAATGATAAGAAGTAGAAGCGTTCAAAAGGGAGAAGTTGATTTCCGCGTGGGCCATAATGCAAGAGTTGCTGCGTTGACCGTCGGGACGATGCAACTCCACCTCCCATCAGGATTTATTATGGATTTGAATAATTGTTATTTTGTTCCTAGTTTAAGTTGAAACATTATGTCTCCTTCATGTTTGAGGAAGGATCATTATTCATTTGCGAGTGAAAACAATGGTTATGTGATCTCTAAGAATGATATGTTTATAGCTTTTGCACCCATTGTGAATGGATTGTTTGTTTTAAATCTTGATGGTTCACCTGTCTGTAACATAAATGCTAAAAGGCCTCGTGTAACATCCACAAAAATCACCAACTTAAATCACGCGCTAAAAATCGTTTTCAAAATCTTTTTACCGTTGAGCTCCTAAAATCTTATCTTCCCGGCGATTTCGCCGTCCCGGCACCCAAAGCCGACAACCATCATTTTTATCCTCCCCGTAAATTTCGCCGTGTGTCGGTCGACAAACCGCCGCGCGTGCTCCGATCGCGTTCCGCAATCACCGCCGACTCTCCCTTTCTTTTTCTCTCTCTCCCATTTCTTTTCTCTTTCTTTTTCCTCCTTCCCTTTCTTTCTTCGTTCTTCTTCTTCCTTCTTCTTCCTTCTTCCTACTTCTTTCCCCCTACTCCTTTCTTCCTGGCACCCAGCGCCACTCCCCTAGCGCCACCCCTGGCGCCCGACCCCCTTGGCACCCGGCCCCACCTGCGCTCGGCCCCGTCGGCACCGGTCCCCGCCTGCGCTCGGCCGGCGCGGCACGCCCGGCCCCCTGCACGCCGGCAGCGCGCCCGGCGCCAGCGCCAATGCTGCCCGCCGCGGCCGGGGCTCACCTGCCTAGCCCCGCCTCCGGCCCCCGCTCCACCGCCGGCCCCTACCTCCCTCGCTAGCCTTCGGCCCCTACCGCCGCTCCACTGGCCGGCGCCCGAGCTCGCCGAACTCGGCCCCTACACCGGCGGCCGTCCGTTGTTTCCTCCCTCGCCGGCCTATAAAAGGGCCGACGTTCTGACCTCCCTCGCCACCCACACGCTCGCCGCCCCTCCCCTTGCTCCCTCCCGTTCCAAGCCGCCGCCATTTGGCCGCCAGGAGCACTGCCGCTCCCATGCGCCGCCACCTCCCTGTCCACCACCGGTCGCCCTCCCTCCCATCTCCCAAACCCCAAGGTAAGGGGCAAAACAGAGCCCCCTCACCCCCCTCCACCTCTCCCCGCCGTGAGGTTTGCTGCCAGCGAAGCCACGACCGGCCGTCGCTGGCCATCTCCTCCCCCACCTTCTCTGTTCCTGAACCAAGGAAGAAGAGAAGAAGAAACCCCCCAATTTCGATCTAACCCCCTACTTCTCTCTATTCGCGAAATAACCCTCCCACCTCTCTCATACTCCTTTCACAGATCCGCCCCTCCACCTCCCAAAAGTATTTACAAATAGATCCCTGGTTTCTAGCGGTTTAGTCCTAAACCTTCTTTTAAGCCCCTAATACACGATTATCTCGTCATTTCATGCGCCAAACTTTCTCCAATTAATCCCAAAGTCGACCACGTCATCCTCCCATATACTCCCGCCGAGTCATATCCAAATTTCATGAAAATACTCATTCCTTCTATTTTGCGTTCGCGTTCTCTGTTCGTTGCTCAACGGGTAAAATCTTACTTTCTTTTTATTTATTGTGTGCTTGTTTGTGTGTGCCGTAGATCGCGAAGTACCCGAGGAGGAGCACGAGGAGGAGTTTGACTGTGAGCCCGAGCCCGAGGACCAGCACCTCGAGCAGGAACTCCCGGAAGGCTTTGAGGACGGCAAGTCCAATCTCACCCTTTGATGCATATTTATTCCTAGTTATTCAAACACCACCTATTGGCTTGTTTTATAAAATTTCATATTGTTTTACTGCTGAAACACGGTTGGATAGCCACCCTTGATTGTTATGAACATTCCTTGATTGTCCTATAATTATCTCTAAATATGACTTGCTCTGTTTGGATGATAGTTACTGCTAGAATGCTTAGGACCTTGTTACTCAATTCAATCATGACCACAATGTGTTTTGTTAAAGAATAAATGTGTGAGTGTTTTAAAAAGGGAAGTTGGGTTTTTCCGAAGTAAAGGAAAGAGATGCTTAGATGAGATGGATGGGCGTTTCGTGTGCGAAATGCCAATATGTTGGGCTCGTACCTTGGTGGTTGAGCAAGGATGGGAGATATCCATCTTGTCATGGTTAAGGACCGAGTTGATGTGTCATCTTGCCTAACCCAACCTTCGTGCAACCACTCGACCGTTATATGCGGCAACGGCTTAGCATAAATCCCACTAGCTAAACTGATAGTCTTCGGGTGAGCTGGTGAGCAACGGGAGCCCATGCAAAAGGAGTAAGATCTTTGTGACCTAGGTCCTGGTTAAGACCTTGTTGGTAGTTCATTAACCCCTTGGACGCTTCCATGTGGACTAGTCAGTCTTAGCTAAGGTGGGTAAAGGCTTTGTTAGGATCCGCACCGGCACTAAGGTGATCGTACTGCGGTACCCTACTTGTGGGGAAAGTGTACAACCTCTGTAGAGTTAAAAACTATCTGGGTAGCCGTGTCCACAGCACTGGATGAGTTACGGCTTGGTCACATAACTAGTATTTGGAGTTGGGATAATTTTCTTGGTGTGCGTTGGATTTTGGAAGTGTCCGGCAGTTGTGCCGTGAGCTATGACGGATGGGGAGTCCGATAGCGATAAAATTTGGATCCTTTGTGTAGGATCAACCCCACTTAATATTTTGGTTACTAACGGAAAAGCTTGTGAAAAAACCCTTCTGAAAATGAACCCCTGCATGTGTTGAAAATCTAGCTTTATTGCAAATGAACCTTAGCCTTATCCTTGCTATTATCCTGTGCATATTCTTGATTGTATCCCCTCCGTGGATGGGGTTGGACTTGTTGAGTACTTCTGTACTCACCCTTGTTTCGTTGCTACAGAGGAAGATCCGGACTTCGTTGCCAAGGATTTTGAGTAGGAGGTCGTGTCCGCACCCAACGCTGCCTGTGGTGTTGGCCTTCGCAAAATGCTTCTGCTGCCGTGTAGTCCCGAGTGCTGTCTTTTGGCAGTCGCTTGGCTCGCTGCTGTTATTTACTTCCTTATTATCGCGGTGTGGCTTTCACGCCCACTCCCTCGGGAGTTGTACGGTATTTGAACTATCTGTTGAATAAATGTGTTATCAGCCTCTTGGGACTGATATTTGCATCACATTTAGTCTCCGCTGATGTGGGGCGCTTCACCTCGGCCTAATGATTTTAGTACTACCTACATGTGGCATTGTCTTTTGGGTCATATAAGTGAGAAACGCATGAAGAAGCTCCATACTGATGGACTTTTAACTTTGTTTGATTTTGAATCATACGAGACATGTAAGGCTTGCTTACTAGGCAAGATGACCAAGGCACCTTTCACAGGTTTTCCTGAGAGAGCATTAGACTTGTTAGAACTTGTACATACCGATGTATGCGGACCAATGAGCACGACCCAGAGGAGGGTGCCAATACTTCATAACTTTTACTGATGATTTTAGTAGATATGGATATGTCTACTTGATGAGGCACAAGTCTGAAACCTTTGAAAAGTTCAAGGAATTTCAGAATGAAGTTGAAAATCAGCGTGGCAAGAAAATTAAGACCTTGCGATCTGATCGTGGAGACGAGTATTTGAGCCACGAATTTAGCAATCATCTGAAGAGTTGCGGAATTGTTCCACAACTTACGCCGCCTGGAACACCTCAGAGGAACGGTGTATCTGAGCGACGTAATTGAACTTTGTTAGACATGATTCGATCAATGATGAGCTAGTCAAACCTACCGTTATCATTTTGGGGATACGCTCTATAAACAGCAGCTTTCACACTTAATAGGGTACCGTCTAAATTCGTAGTTAAGACACCATATAAGATGTGGACTGGAAAGACTCCCAGTTTGTCTTTTCTAAAGATTTGGGGATGTGAAGTGTTTGTCAAGCGACTTCAGTCGGATAAGATCACACCCAAGTCGGATAAGTGCATTTTTGTGGGATATCCAAAGGAAATTTTAGGATATTATTTCTACAACCGGTCAGAGGGCAAAGTGTTTGTCACTCGAAATGGGATTTTCCTAGAGAAAGAGTTTCTTAAAGGAGAAAAGAGTGGAAAGATAGTGTATCTTGAAGAAGTTTGAGATGAGCCGATCGGGCAAGAATCAACGAGTGATGCTAACGTAGCAGAACAAGTTGAGACACCCATGGCAAGAGAAATACCGCCACAACCACGAAGCTCGGCAAGGCTCCACGAAATGCGGGAAATATTATTGTTGGACAATGATGAGCCTGCGACATATGCAGAAGCAATGATGGACCCAGACTCCAAAAAATGGCAGAGTAACATGCAATCTGAAATAGAGTTCATGGGAGACAATCAAGTTTGGAACTTGGTTGACCCGCCTAATGGTGTTAAAGCCATAGAGTGCAAGTGGATCTATAAGAAGAAAAAGGACATGGATGGAAATGTTCACATTTATAAAGCACGACTTGTCGCAAAAGGTTTTCAATAAGTTCAAGGAGTTGACTACGATGAGACCTTCTTGCCCGTAGTGATGCTTAAGTCCATTCGGATTATTCTAGCTATAGCTGCATATTTCGATTATGAGATATGGCAGATGGATGTCAAGACAGCTTTCCTGAATGGAAACCTAACTGAGGACGTGTATATGATACATCCCGAGGGTTTTGTCGATCCGAAAAATGCTGGAAAAGTATGCAAGCTTCAGAGATCCATTTATGGATTGAAGCAAGCATATAGGAGTTGGAACATTCATTTTGATGATGTGGTCAAAGGGTTTGGCTTCACCAAGAACGAAGAAGAGTCTTGTGTTTACAAGAAGAAAAGTGGGAGCTCTGTAGTATTTCTAATCTTATATGTGGATGACATATTGCTGATTGGAAATAACATTCCTATGCTTGAGTCTGTAAAGACTTCACTGAAAAATAGTTTTTCAATGAAGGACTTAGGGGAAGTGGCATATATTCTAGGCATTAAGATTTATAGAGATAGATCGAAAAGGCTTATAGGATTAAGCCAAGATACTTACATTGACAAAGTGTTGAAGCGGTTCAGCATGGAAGAGGCGAATAAAGGGTTCTTGCCTATGTCACATGGCATACATCTCAGCAAGACTCAGTGTCCTTCGACTGCTGATGAGCGGGATCGCATGAGTAGAGTGCCATATGCCTCGGCTATTGGATCTATCATGTATGCAATGATAAGTACTTGCTCAGATATTTCATATGCGCTAAGTATGACAAACAGACACCAGTCTGATCCGAGTGAGAGTCACTGGACAGCAGTGAAAAATATTCTTAAGTACTTAAGAAGGACTAAAAATATGTTCCTCGTCTATGGAGGTGAGGAGGAGCTCGTTGTAACAGGTTACACCGATGCTAGTTTTCAAACCGATAGAGATGATTCAAAGTTACAATCAGGATTTGTGTTCATGCTAAATGGTGGTGCTGTTAGTTGGAAGAGTTTCAAGCAGGAGATGGTGGCCGATTCTACAACAGAAGCCAAGTGCATCGCGGCTTCGGAAGCCGCAAAGGAGGGTATTTGGATAAGGAATTTCCTTATTGAGCTTGGTGTGTTCCCCAATGCGTCCAGCCCATTGAATCTCTACTGTGATAACAATTGGGCAATTGCGCAAGCAAAGGAGCTAAGGAATCACCAGAAGAACAAACACGTTATGCGGTAATTTCATCTCATTAGAGACTTTGCTAATCGGGGTGAGATCAAGATATGCAAAATACAGACGGATTTGAATATTTCTGATCCGTTGACAAAGCCTCTCCTGTAGTCTAAGCATGGTGCGCACATAAGAGCTATGTGTGTTAGATATATTCTAGATTTACTCTAGTGCAAGTGGGAGACTATTGGAGGTATGCCCTAGAGGCAATTATAGAGGTGATGATATCTGATTGTATCCATGATTTGTATATTGTGTTCATTGAATATCCATTGAAGGCTACTTGAATTGATCTGCAATTATGTGAATTGTATGTGGAACTCTTTACTTGTATGGTTATTCTAAAAGTTGTCCCTAGTCGGAGTTCATGTGTGGACACACATGAATATTAGACTAGTACATATATTAGTTGATGACTATGTTTCACAAGTTATGGACATGGAGATGTCAAACTAATAATGTAGGCATATGTAGAGATATGTGCTAGGACCGACCCAACACGAGAAGTAGTTCTCTCTTTACACAACATGTACGCTTTGTCCTTAAACCTGAGATTATCACATGTACTCAAGATGTTGATCGACTTACTTAGGGGCTATCAAACGCTACACCGTAACAGGGTAGTTAAAAAGGTAGCTTTCGGGTTTGTCAGGAAGCATGCTGTGAGGCATGGTCAATCAAGATGGGATTTGCCCCTCTCTGATTTAGAGTGATATCTCTGGCCCCCCTCGAGTGATCGGATCCAAAAATGCATGGTCATGCTACGTACGGTTAAGAGTTAACCCATAAAGGGATTTCGAATCATAGGATCGAGAAAGAGCGGTCGGCTTGAAGCTAGACCAAATATCGTGAGGCAAAGGGAATACCATGTACATGATATCATGACGGTTCATCTGATATGATCTTCGTGTGCGTATAGGAGTTGGCACATCTTGCTAGAGGCCGCTACCGACTATTGGGCTGAGTAGGAGTACTCAGGTCATGTCTATACGTATCCGAACCTATAGGGTCACACACTTAAGGGGCTGAAAGCCCAATTCGGATGTGATCCAAATTGGATCAGGTTTAGAAGTACTAATGGGCCTCGGACCCAGAGGCCCGTCAGGAACCTCTATAAATAGAAAGGTGGGGCGCCCTAGGGTTTTACCTTTTTGGCCGAAACACATCTGTCGTGCCTCCCACGCCCTCGCCCTATTGCAACTCGCGGACTAGCAGTCCGGCTTGCGACACTTCCTCCCTGCACGTGTGGATACCTTGGAGGTGTTGCACCTGCAGCACTTGGACGAGCCACGACGAGCCACCGACGAGCCATGACGAGCCAACGACAAGCCGCGGCACGAGGACGACCTTGCTGCACGTGGACGAGCTGCTGAGGAGCTGCTCGACGTCGACGTGATCGACTACGTGTTAGACTACGCTGATCGACTTCGCTGCCCCGACGCGATTCTACATCTTCCGCACCAGTGTGTCGAGTGGTAATCGCGTGATCCATATACGGCAGTTTTCCTGGTTTACGCGGTAGAAAATTTTTATTTTGCGCTAGCGTAGCCTACCTCGTATCCCTACATGTTGCACCTTCATACTATCATTGCTACTGCAGACCAAACGCTGACAGACTGCTGGATCATCAGACGACGGGGGTTTGATTCAGCAAGGAGGAAAGGAATTGATTCGATGGTCATGCTAATCTCATGGAAAATTTGGAAAGAAAGGAACGATCGCGTTTATCAAAGGGGAACTGAGAAGAATCCTGGGCAACTGACACAGGAGATGCTGGATGAGGCCTCCCTATGGTGTGCAGTTGGTGCACAAGGCTTCTCGCTACCCTCCCATGGCCGCATTCGGGAGCAACACTAGTAGCGAGTTAGATATGGCCGGTTAAGCATTTCAGATACCGATCCATGTTACCCGATCATGGGTTGTTTTTTACTACATTGTAGATTTTTATTCTAAAAGAAACTATGTGCGTGCGTCCGGAAAGACCCGCATTGTATCATTACTTTTTTCTTAATATAATGATACGCAGCTCTCCTGCGTATTCTCGAAAAAATTTTGTAAGCAAGCTCAGAATTACATGAAAATTACTTGCCTACTTTCTTAGTTGTGATCTGATTCATTGGCATCAACGTTGAATGAAGATTCAGGTGGATGAACTCCTTTCCTTAACACACAAGAATTGTGGCAGCATGTCACAGTGAAATCTAATTCATTTGCAATTTTGCATTGAAAAGAAAATTCAGGTGTCACAAAAATCGGATGAAACACAAAGTGTCGCAAAATTTTTAATATGTAAATTTCCTATCATGACTTTTATAAAATCAAGATAGCATTCTGTCACATTACATTTAAGAAACATGACTGCAGACATACATTATTACTCATTACACTGTCAGATGTCAGCTATCATGAATCTGTATTTCAACCTATCACCAATTTATTCAGGTATATACAAGGGTTACAAGGAAGCTAGTCAGTACTTGCTACCCTCTGTCTCCAAGTTCAAGACGGCACGTCAAAGTTCTTTCCTTCACTGCTATCGCCGCCGCACAAGATTGGGAGATATGAATGGAGAGGAGAGGTGAATGGGTTCTCTATATTACAGTAATGCCATTTACAATCTTTCCTATAATATCCATATACCAACTATACTACTCACGTATACTATTTATACCATACGAGAAGTTTTGAGTAGCATACAATTAATCTTAACTGTTGGATATTTTTATACTAGTCCTTTTGCAACACTAGTATAATCTAGTATAATGCACCATTAAAAAAGAGCTCTTCTGAAAATGTTACCAAACACATCATCTGCACTGGGAGAGTCGGAGGGAATAACAACGGTTTCTCTTTCATCTGCACTGGGAGAGTCGGAGGGAATAACAACGGTTTCTCTTTGGTGCCGCATCGACGATTTGCCAGTCTACTTTGCATAGCTGGACGACAGCCCATTCATCTTTATTCTTCCTCCAACCCCAAGCAAAGACCCGTGCTTTCCATGTGAAGGTCCTGAGATGGCCTAGATCCATGGAGCTCTGTTTTCTTCCTCTATAGGGAAAGCAACGCATATGTTCTTTTCTGAAATCCACACCCACAGCTACTACCCGAAGCCCGAGCAACTAACCAATAGAAGAGTTCATTGCACACCAGCAAATTGTTTGCCTTGACGGTTAATTTTCTGTGTACTTCTCCCTGGCCACAAGAAATTTTCACCTGGAGAGAGTTTCTTGGGGTTTTCTCCAAACAGAACACCTTGCAGCTACCTTGCCAAATCCCAAGAGGTACGTTTATATTATCAATTGCTAGATGCACCTTTAGTCTAATCTCTCAAGAATAGCTACACTGATTAACAAATGTGTTCTTGTATGGCTAGAATTTTTATTCGGTGCTAGTGGAGGTTCATCTGGAGGTGCAGAGATGGGTTAGATTTCTGGAGCTTCTTTCGTTAATTTCGGGGTCCTTCCTACACAGACAAATTCACCATGCCTCGACTGCTGGTACCTCCTTTTCCGCTCCATGCAGTTACTTGTACTATATCAGCGATATGTGAAAATGCTCAAATGTACGAGTCTAGAATGTTGGTGCTATACTTAAATAAAATAGGAAAACCGGTTACAAATTTTTTATTTAACCGGAAGAATTTCCCATTGACATGGCTGCCCACGGAGTTTGGATCCATTGACAGGATAACTGAAATTCATGAAGTATATCGTTAGCTGTAGAAATCATCAGGGCATGTACCCACTATATGCAAACAAATTTTATATTACCAAACCCGAGATGCTCCACATTGTCGATTCCCGCGAGGTCACCAATTATTTGCAAGGCCATCAATTTGTTATTCCCGCGAAATGCTATGCTATAGTTGCGTGTGTTTCTCTTCTCTGCACAGCCAGCTACATACCACAATCGACTCTCAGGAATCAAACTAACTAATTATATATGGTGTGACCTCAACTAACTAATTATATATGGTGTGTATATGTAGATCGGGCTAATTAATTGATACAGTAATAACTACTTACTACGTATATTTATGGGGTCGAGAGTGACGTCAACTGATAAATCGTGTCATGCAGCTTGGTCCTACTGTGTACAGAGTCCAGGCAGCGGTTGAAAGAATAATCCGTTTCTTGGAGGATACCGGAACAACTGCACACAAGGCCATCTACTTTGACGGATGGGATGGACTGGCTGCTTCTGCTGTGCTCAGAGCTATAGCAGAGGACCCTCCACCATCTCTGAAGAAGAAATTTGACAAGATCCTTCACATTGATTGCTCGATGTGGAAGAGCCGAAGGGCACTCCAGAGGGCGATCGCTGATGAACTCAACCTTACTCAGAGGGTAATGGCGGCTTTCAACAGGCAAGATGAGGAGGATGATTTCCGCGGAGTAGATGAAGGTTCTAGAGCTGAGATTGGAGAAGTTGGGTTGCTGATAACTGAATCCCTGTTACGATGCAGATACTTAGTTGTCTTTCACAATGGAAGCAATGATACGGTGGACTTGGCTAGTTGTGGTATTCCACGACCTGAATTCCTTGGTTCTAAGATACTGTGGACTTTCAGAGGAAGGCTTCGGCTCAACCCGCAAGTAAAAGACAAGGTGGACAGTTCACATTTGTATATTTATCGGCCTATTGACTGGAGCTTCGATCATGACACTGCTAAACTAATATTGGATGAGGCTACAGAAATTGTCAAGTCCATACAGCATAAGCAGAGCATCACCCCAACAATAGCTGCCAAGTGTATCTCCTACATATTGTGGTTGATTAATCAAAAGGGTGGTGGTACCATGGACTACGATTGGACTACCCACGCTTCCAACTATTGGGTTTGTGATGGAATTATCGAAGAAGGTCAGTCTGATGATGACTCCTGGGAGCTCTCTACCGCTCTCCATCAACAGATACGATTAGAGGACTGCTCATCTCCAACAGTCAAGTTCAGTGGTCATGAATACAGGGAACAATGGAAGTCTGTCATTGAAGATCCATCTAACATTGAAGAAGGGACATCATCCTATTTCCTTAGTGCCAAAAACGGATTATCATTGCCACCTAAAATGTTTCAACAGTCGTATAGACTTCGTGTACTGAAACTGTCTGGATGCAATTTCAGCTTCTATTCCCCTCCATTCTGCTGTTGCCATAGCCTAAGATTCCTTGGATTAGAGAAATGCAAAGATCAACCGCAGGAAGAAGAGGACAGGCAAAGGAGACCAACAACGAAATATCTCCATAGCCTATGGGTGCTAGATGTTAGGAACATGGATTGGGAATTGGATCTATTGCAAGACTCGATAGAGCAGATGGCTGTAAACATCAGAGAGATTCATGTAAAGAATGGAAGGATTTGGCGCAGCAACCTTGCATGGGGACAACTGCAGAACCTTTGCAAGCTTCGAGTAATCAAGCTCCTTGACCTGTATGGAAACAATGCCATCCAAGTTTTGCCGAGCTTGTGTGGGGCAACTGGATTGAAAACTCTCATCCTAGATGGTTGTGCGGAGTTGGATCATGTTGGTCCAGGACTACCTCCATCACTTGAGTCATTCAGTTTCGATGCCGGAGCAGGGGATGATGGTCGCAATACAGCTAAAATATCACGTATCACCTTGGCCGGTTGTCCAAAACTGGTCGAGTTCAGATTGCTTGGATCCCTCTCAAAGCTTGAGGAGCTGGACCTCTCTGGCACACCGGTGAAAATTCTAGACCTGAAAAAGGAGATCCAAGTTCAAAATCTTCAACGAATCTTCCTGATAGGATGCAAGCAGCTCCGTTCAATTATTTGGCCAGAAAAAAGGATGGAACAACTGAGGTTACTATGCATTGATACGCGACAGGAATTAGTGTTGACGGAAACATCACGTGATTCTCTTGTCTGCCCAGATCAGGAAAAGTATTGTCATGCACGTGTTTCTGCCACAGACATGAGGTTCTTTCAGTCGTTGGTGAGAACAGATGGTGAAGAGTTTCGCTGGATCACTACCCCGTTTAAGCTGAATCTCAACCCGTCGTGCACTAGCAATGATGATGGCATTTTTATTAGCAGGACTAAAAAACATGTTCGGTCGTCAAATCTACACAAGCCATTAATCTCCATGGCATGCCTCATCTACAATGACATCAGCATTGAAGAGATAGCTACTAATAAAGCTGATGGCAGTAGTGCGCTGCAGTTTGAGCCACAAGACCTCCATGTTGAGATCGGTCAGGGGGCAATCAACACTGAAGTGCTCAATCCACAAAGCACATCGGCCAGGGCTATAAGCTTTATGATGGACAGGGTCATGTCGTTGCACGTGCACGACAGTTGTTCCATCACCACTATCATCCCTAAGCACATTGCATCAGCAACTGGCCAGGAAATTCATTACCCTGCTCTTAAGTGGTGCCGTGTGGAGAAATGCCCAAAGTTGGAAGTTGTCTTCCATACTAACTATGATGGCAATGACTATTGGTTTGAGCAATTGGAGACCTTTTGGGCAGCTGATCTCTTGATGGCCCGTTCGATCTGGAGCAGAGGAAGACCACTTGATGGTGGGCAGGACAGAGTATCCTTTTCAAGACTGCGGGCCATACATCTGCACATGTGCCCCAGGCTCCAATTTGTCCTCCCGTTGTCATGGAGACATACCTTGTCCAGCCTGGAGACCATCCACATAGTCTGCTGCCGTGACCTCAAACAGGTCTTCCTAGTGGAGTCTGGCTTTTTGGAGCGAGTCGCTACCAGGCATCCAAATGGCATGCTGAAATTCCCAAAGCTCAAGCACTTGTATCTGCACGATCTCTCCTGCCTGCAACAGATATGCGAGGCAAAAATATTTGCTCCGGAGCTGGAGACTATCCGCATCAGGGGCTGCTGGGGCTTGAGGCGCCTCCCGGCCACTGACCGCCATCGTCGACACGGACGTCTTGTTGCTGTGGACTGCGAGAAGGACTGGTGGGACAACCTGGAGTGGGATGGGCTGGACGTCGGCCACCAGCCCTCCCTCTTTGCGCCACGCCACCCGACGTACTACAAGAAGCGATTGCTGAGAACCACGGTTCTCCGGTGAACCGGCCTCACGTACTTTGCTGCTTGCTCGCCTGTCCAGGTACGTGCACATGAGTTATTTCCTCTTCATTATTTTTTTCTTTTTAGTTTCATTTCACGTTCCATTAATCACTTGTGTTATCAACTCATCCATAGATTTCATGGGGGTTTGAGGAGAGACGACAGCGGCAAGCTCTGCTTTCTGTTGCGTGCTTACCTCGCCGCGAGGGTCCAACTGTTTGCCTAGCCAAGTCTTCGATGTGTTTCCTCAAGAATAAACAATTGGCATCCGATGCTGCCTATATCCGCCAAATTTAGTGTGTTAATATGCTTTTTTCTATGTTGATTCGTATGCGTCTCTGACAAACGTACTATATGTGTTTGGTCTTGCTTTGCTACGTGTGTACGCTTTGAAATAAGAGGGTCTGATGGGACTATGTTGTTTTGTGTGTGTATCAGTCCCTGGAACCCCATGGTGTGACGATGTTGATTTCGAGAAACATTCTTGAAACAAATTTGTAATCAATGAAGCTGGCTGCATATTGTTGGGTGATTAATTATTTTATCTTGTTTCAATTAATAAGGCCAATCTCAATGCACAGCTTCATTAGGTGTCGTGGGGGTGAAACTCTCCTCTCATCTGATGGAACTCCCCTCGTCATGACCTTGCCAAGTCAGCAATTTTGCTGATGTGGCAGCAAAATTTAATGCTCATGAATTCATAAGACTGATCTAAGGTATGTGTTCATATTGATCTGTCCGTTTTCGTGGTGAGTTATACGTCTTACCATCTAATTTCTGTGGCGTCGACGTTGCAGGCTTTGGGTGACGGCGAAATCTATACAGTTCCTACTTCCTTCCTCTTGAATAAGTAATGCTTGAGTAATAAATTTTTCACAGAATAGAGGTGGTCTGGTCATGGCGTGACTAAGCAGGAGCAGGAGCAGAGCGTTCGACGCAGGCAGGAAATATGAGAGAAAACAATGAATGGGCACATTAACAATGTTTTTTCTATTTTTTTTCTGACAGCACGCTAACAAGTTACTTTAGTGACTTGGACGAGAATTTTTTTATTTTTAACCTTTTTAAAAAAATATTTATAAAAAAACCCCTCCCAACTTTATTAGCACTAGGTAACCCTTTTGGCAAACCTCTGTCGTGCCACATGCACTGGTGCGGTGGAGGTGCTGTTGGGATACGAGGTAGGCTACGCTAGCGTAAAACAAAATTCTACCGCGTATAACCAGGAAGAACTGCCGTATAAGGATCACGGGATTACCACTCGACGCACTACTGGTGCGGAAGATGTAGATATGCGTCGGTGCAGTGAAGACGATCACGTAGTCGTACGTAGTCGATCAACGTAGTCGTACGTAGTCGATCACGTCCAGCAGCTCCTCAGCAGCTCGTCTACGTGCACAGCAAGATCGCCTCCGGTGCCGCGGCTCGTCGTCAGCTCGTCGTGGCTCGTCGGCGGCTTGTCGATGGCTCGTCCAAGTGCTGCAGGCGCAACACCTCCAAGGTATCCACACGTGCAGGGAGGAAGCGTCGCAAGCCGGACTGCTAGATCCGCGAGTTGCAACAAGCGAGGGCGTGGGAGGCGCGGCAAGTGTGTTCAGCCAAAAGGTGTAAAACCCTAGGGCGCCCCCACCCCTCTATTTATAGGGGTTCCTGATGGGCCTCTGGATCCGAGGCCCATTAGTACTCCTAAACCTAATCCAACTCGGATCAGATCCGAATTGGGCTTCCAGCCCCTTAAGTGTGTGACCCTATGGGTTCGGATACGTATAGACATGGCCCGAGTACTCCTACTCGGCCCAATAGTCGGTAGCGGCCTCTAGCAAGACGTGCCAACTCCTATACGCATACGAAGATCATATCAGACGAACCATCACAACATAATATACATGCTATTCCCTTTGCCTCACGATATTTGGTCTAGCTTCAGGCCGACCGCTCTTTCTCGATCCTGTGATTCGGAATCCCTTTGTAGGTTAACTCTTAACCGTACGTAGCATGGCCATGCATTTTCGGATCCGATCACTCGAGGGGCCCAGAGATATCACTCTCAATCAGAGAGGGGCAAATCCCATCTTGATTGACCATGTCTCATAGCATGCTTCTTGACAAACCCGAAAGCTACCTTTATAACTACCCTGTTACGGCGTAGCGTTTGATAGCCCCTAAGTAGGTCGATCCACATCTAGAATACATGCGACAATCTCAGGTCTAAGGACAAAACGTATATGTTGTTTAAAGAGAGAACTACTTCTCGTGCTGGGTCAGTCCTAACACATGTCTCCACATGTGTCCACATTATTAGTTCAACATCTACATGTCCATGACTTGTGAAACATAGTCATCAACTAATACATGTGCTAGTCTAATATTCATGTGTGTCCTCACATGAACTCCGACTAGGGACAACTTTAGAATAACCATACAAGTAAAGAGTTTCACATACAATTCACATAATTGCAAATCAATTCAAGTAGCCTTTAATGGATATTCTATGAACACAATATACAAATCATGGATACAAATGGAATATCATCATCTCTATGATTGCCTCTAGGGCATACCTCCAACAGTCTCCCACTTGCACTAGAGTCAATCTAGAAGGTACCTAATACCCATAGCTCTTACATGCGCATCATGCTTAGCCTGCGGGAGTGGCTTTGTCAATGGATCAGAAATGTTCAGATCCGTGTGTATTTTGCATATCTTGATCTCACCCCGGTTAACGAAGTCTCGAATGAGATGAAATCGCCGCATTACGTGTTTGTTCTTCTGGTGGTTCCTTGGCTCCTTTGCTTGCGCAATTGCCCCATTGTTATCACAGTAGAGATTCAATGGGCTGGATGCATTCGGGAACACACCAAGCTCAATGAGGAAATTCCTTATCCAAACACCTTCCTTCGCGGCTTCCGAAGTCGCGATGTACTCGGCTTCTGTCGTAGAATCGGCCACCGTCTCCTGCTTGGAACTCTTCCAACTAACAGCACCACCATTTAGCGTGAACATAAATCCTGATTGTGACTTTGAATCATCTCTGTCGGTTTGGAAACTCGCATCGGTGTAACCTGTTACAACGAGCTCCTCCTGACCTCCATAGACGAGGAACATATCTTTAGTCCTTCTCAAGTACTTAAGAATGTTTTTCACCGCTGTCCAGTGACTCTCACCTGGATCAGATTGGTGTCTACTTGTCATACTTAGCGCATATGAAACATCTGGGCGAGTACTTATCATTGCATACATGATAGATCCAATAGCCGAGGCATATGGCACTCTACTCATGCGATCCCGCTCATCAGCAGTCGAAGGACACTGAGTCTTGCTGAGATGTATGCCATGTGACATAGGCAAGAACCCTTTCTTTGCCTCTTCCATGCTGAACCGCTTCAACACTTTGTCAATGTAAGTATCTTGGCTTAAACCTATAAGCCTTCTCGATCTATCTCTATAGATCTTAATACCCAGAATATATGCCGCTTCCCCTAAGTCCTTCATCGAAAAACTATTTTTCAGTGAAGTCTTTACGGACTCAAGCATAGGAATGTTATTTCCAATCAGTAATATGTCATCCACATATAAGATTAGAAATACTACAGAGCTCCCACTAACCTTCTTGTAAACACAAGACTCTTCTTCGTTTTTGGTGAAGTCAAACCCTTTGACCACTTCATCAAAACGAATGTTCCAACTCCTAGATGCTTGCTTCAATCCATAAATGGATCTCTGAAGCTTGCATACCTTTCCAGCATTTTTCGGATCGACAAAACCCTCGGGCTGTATCATATACACGTCCTCAGCTAGGTTTCCATTCAGGAAAGCTGTCTTGACATCCATCTGCCATATCTCATAATCGAAATATGCAGCTATAGCTAGAATAATCCGAATGGACTTAAGCATCACTACAGGCGAGAAGGTCTCGTCGTAGTCAACTCCTTGAACTTGTCGAAAACCTTTTGCGACAAGTCGTGCTTTGTAGATGTGAACATTTCCATCCATGTCCTTTTTCTTCTTATAGATCCACTTGCACTCTATGGCTTTAACACCATCAGGCGGGTCAACCAAGTTCCAAACTTGATTGTCTCCCATGGACTCTATTTCGGATTGCATGGCACTCTGCCATTTTTCGGAGTCTGGGTCCATCATTGCTTCTGCATATGTCGCAGGCTCATCATTGTCCAACAATAATATTTCCCGCATTTCGCGGAGCCTTGCCGACCTTCGTGGTTGTGGCGGTGCTTCTCTTGCCATGGGTATCTCAACTTGTTCTGCTACGTTAGCATCACTCATTGATTCTTGCCCGATTGGCTCATCTTGAACTTCTTCAAGATGCACTGTCTTTCCACTCTTTTCTCCTTTGAGAAACTCTTTCTCTAGGAAAACCCCGTTCCGAGCGACAAACACTTTGCCTTCTGATCGGTTGTAGAAATAATATCCCAAAGTTTCCTTTGGATATCCCACGAAAATGCACTTATCCGACTTGGGTGTGATCTTGTCCGACTGAAGTCGCTTGACAAACAATTCACATCCCCAAATCTTTAGAAAAGACAGACTAGGAACCTTTCCAGTCCATATCTCATATGGTGTCTTAACTACGGATTTAGATGGTACCCTATTTAGTGTGAAAGCTGCTGTTTCTAGAGCGTATCCCCAAAATGACAACGGTAGGTCCGACTGGCTCATCATTGATCGAACCATGTCTAACAAAGTTCGATTACGTCGCTCGGACACACCGTTTCTCTGAGGTGTTCCAGGCGGCGTATGTTGTGGAACAATTCCGCAACTCTTTAGATGATTGCTAAACTCGTGGCTCAAATACTCGCCTCCACGATCAGATCGTAAGGCCTTAATTTTCTTGCCACGCTGATTTTCAACTTCATTCTGAAATTCCTTGAACTTTTCAAAGGTTTCAGACTTGTGCCTCATTAAGTAGACATAGCCATATCTACTAAAATCATCAGTAAAAGTTATGAAGTATTGGAATCCTCCTCTAGCCGTCGTGCTCATTGGTCCGCATACATCACTATGTACGAGTTCCAACAAGTCTACTGCTCTCTCAGGAAATCCTGTGAAAGGCGTCTTGGTCATCTTGCCTAGCAAGCAAGCCTCACATGTCTCGTATGATTCAAAATCAAACGAAGTTAGAAGTCCATCAGAATGGAGCTTCTTCATGCGCTTTTCACTTATATGACCCAAACGACAATGCCACAAGTAGGTAGGACTCAAATCATTAGGCCGAGGCCTTTTAGCACTTACATTACAGACAGGTGAACCATCAAGATTTAAAACAAATAATCCATTCACAATGGGTGCAAAAGCCATAAACATATTATTCTTAGAGATCACACAACCATTGTTTTCACTCGCAAATGAATAACCATCCCTCATCAAACATGAAGGAGACAAAATGTTTCGACTTAAACTAGGAACAAAATAACAATTATTCAACTCCATAATAAATCCTGACGGGAGGTGGAGTTGCATCGTCCCGACGGTCAAAGCAGCAACTCTTGCATTATTGCCCACGCGGAAATCAACTTCTCCTCTTTCCACGCTTCTACTTCTTATCATTCCCTGCATCGAATTGCAAATATGAGCAACCGATCCGGTATCAAATACCCAAGAATTAATAACTGTATCAGCGAGAAATATGTTGTCTATAACATTAACAACAAGCGTACCTGAGGTAGAAGTACTCTTACTTCCGCCGTTCTTCAACGAAGCTAGGTACTGCTTGCAGTTTCTCTTCCAGTGACCAAGTTCATGACAGTAAAAGCACTCTTTATCTGGAGCAGGTCCAGCTTTAGCCTTGGGCGCTGGGTTTGGCTTGGACACTCCAGCCTTACCCTTCTTCTTCCAAGAATTGCCCTTCTTCTTGAAGGTAGGCTTGTTCTGTACAGCCATCACATGGCTGGTACTAGCGCTTTTCTTAATGTCTACCTCTGCTGTCTTGAGCATACCACACAGCTCATTCAGACCCTTCTCCGTCCCATGCATATGGTAGTTCGAGATGAAGTTCCCATAGCTAGGCGGAAGAGATGAGAGAATGAAGTCAGTGGCCAACTCTTTGCCCATTGGGAAGCCCAGCTTCTCCAATCGCTGAGTGTAACCAACCATCTTGATTACATGTGGTCCTACTGCTGCGCCTTCTGCTAACTTGCACTCCAGAAAGGCTTTGGACACATTGAACCTTTCGGTCCTAGCCTGTGTCTGGAACATGTCCTTGAGCGCCACGATCATATCGTAAGCCTCATGATTTGTTTCGAACTGCATCTGCAGCTCGGGTTCCATGCAAGCAAGCATAAGGCAGCTTACCTCAAGATTAGCATCAAATGCCTTCTTGTAAGCAGCCTTAACGGCAGCAGATGCATCATCAGCAGGTACTGGTGGTAGTGGGGTGTCTAGAACATCTTCCTTTTTCTCAGCCCTGAGAACAATTCTCAGGTTACGGATCCAATCCGAGTAGTTTGTTCCATTCAACTTGTCCTTCTCAAGGACCGAACGCAAAGCAAACGATGCGGTGGTGTTGCTAGGTGCCATTTAATCTACAACAAAAATAATGCAAAATACACTAAGACAAACGTATCCATGATAGAGCAAATTACATTAAACTATTTTAACAGAATCTACTCCCACTAAAATCAATATCCCTCTATTGAAACTTAGTGATTCAGGATCCACAACTAACAAGTCTACTAGTGAGCTTTAGCATCACCACTAGCAAACGAGGTAAATCGGTAAGCAACTTTTGCTAATCATATCACATATGACTCCTGTTGTTGGGTGACATCTCTATGTCTCGGCGCCCAACCTTTATGCCCCAAAGTCCTTAACCGTTAAGATAACCTTGTTAAGCAAACCAACCCTTATGCGTGTAAGTGTCCGACACAAACCTGTCTAGTCAAGGAAAACTAGTGGCACCCTAATTTCATAGACCCACCACTAATTGTACAAGACATGGGACGGTGCAAGTTTTAGTTGGGAGGGCATACTAACTTAAACTTTGTGAGGGATCGTTCTACTTCTAACATCACAGCATGCAGAAAGTAAAACATAAACAGAATAGCATTCACACAGTTGTGACACAGTATGGCCCGTTTTTCATATGGTGATCTCCATCTCCATAGAACCTGTTCACCATGGTGATCTCCATCTCCATGTTCCATGTGCGCCATCCTCCTGGTGATGAGTCCTCCAAGAACTATGCTATTACGCCTAATAGCTAGTAAAGAATCTAGT